>NC_090928.1:567115767-567740784 GCF_040938575.1 Ambystoma mexicanum
TCTCATGTGTACCAAATCATAGTTAAGAAACATCCACCCGCTAACACAACCATCTTCCTAACTCATCATCACATGTGTTTTCACCCCACTAACCTGTTTTTTTCACTGACTAATCCCACACTCATTGTGGGATTAGTCTGTCCTATCTCCTCCTCCCCCAACATCCCTCCTATTTTGGTATGAACAGGCCAAAGCCTGATGACACACAGGGAGGATCATAATGATTCATCAATTCTCGGACTAGTTCATGCCCCGTGTGACCACTCTGATGGTGACATTATCAGTATAAATACTTAATTATATATCATTAAGACTTTCTAAACAAGGAACCAGGATCAAACAATAAAAATTGCCATTATGTTGATAAGGGGATCTGTATCATGTTTCTGATCTTCCTTTGGTCTGAGTACATAGTCATTATCAGCACCAGTAGAAGGGTCTCAGAAATAAAGCTCAGCTTCATACCAGTAGTTAGATTAGAGTTAACCTCAGATTGGTTCTTCACAGCAGCCCTATTGACGTTCGGCTTCTGGTTAATCTTTACAGGACTACGACCAGAGAACTGTACATTGTTCACAAACTCCTTGTTTACTGCTATACTGCGATTTTCCATGTGGTGGACTGGATTCATGGTAAAAGCTGCTGTCCTCACAAATGTTAAGCAAATCCCCTAAACACATGGCTCAAGTCTGACATAAATGGGCTCCTGCTCAATACATGTTCACCCACCATGAAAGTGTCTTTATTCCCTCAACATATTGTAATACTAAAGACTCCCCTGCATTTGGAATCAGAATCCTATCCAGAAAAGTGATAATCTTGTAAAATCAGGTTATTTACTAGTAGGCACTGTAGCTGTGTAATTGAAAACAAACATGTGGTGCCCCCTTAAACAAATTACTTCTAGATTCTATTTTTTCCTGCCTTCTTGTTCACAATGATCTCTACTGTTGAGTGCTCCTTAAGACCTTTGCCCCATATGTTTTCCATTTGAACTTAGATCATGCTTTGCCGGTCTTGATTCTGTATTCATATAAGGTTTCAGAGAAACTGAAGGAAAGCCCTGTGTATCTTGAAAGCTCGTAATTTAAACTAGTTTATCTTCAATTATGATTAAATCCTCAAGGAACATAAGTTCTTTGGGTTCAATCACATCACGTTCTTAACTTAACTGTCTTGAGTGGTTTAGAGGGGACCTTACCTTTCCTGGAGTTTCCTCTAGTGCACTCAGGACAACTGTAAATCCTTGATCTAAAACAACTGGTCGAGTTAACTTTCTCTGTTATGTGAACATGAACCTACAGTTAGTTCGACCTGCAAAATATATCTTTCAGCGAGCATTCAAATATTTTTAAATAGATATCAATGGCGCTGATAGTAAGTCCTGCCTTGTTCACCCATGGCCCACTTGGGGAATTAAGGGCCATCATGTTGGACATTACAATGAGGACAACACTAAGTGAGACAGCGGGGACATGAAATTATAGTACTGAATAAAAATACACATCAAGGAAAAGGTTAATTTGTAACAATACAAACCCCTATTAACATTAAGGGACCCAAACTGATTCCCACAGCCCTATAGGCCAATATTCATGGTCATCTGCATTTGGCATGCTGGCAGAATACATGATTACCTGCTCGCACCGCTACCACTGTGTCATCAGCATTGCTGCTGAAGTATGACGGAGAATGGGAGTGTGCAAAGCAGGGAGTGCTATGATTGGACAGAATATGATAACTATTCAAACAGCAGTGTATCTGGGTCTCTAATCCATTTACCGCCCCCAGTCACCATTGGAAGGCATGGAGTCCCACAAAGATATAGTGTGATGTGATAGTGGCTGAAGAAATCTCAAGCACTACGCACACATGCTACCTTCCTTACTCAACCCTCAAATGAGCACATCCAGGCTAAAACATAAAGAAGGAGAGGTGTACTCAGCATTCAAAACTCTGATTGCACAGAGTGTGATTAGCATTAAATGAGTATCATCGCTTCATCTCTGGAGCTCCAAGCCAATACTCATCCCTGCGAGAAATTGCCATCTGGCAAGTGTGTAGAAGCCCTGGCTTTTTTATTTTATTTTAATTCATGGAAATGTATTGGGTAATTCCATCTATGAAAGGGCTATCTGCTGATCAGAGTCCCCTTTCATAAGCTTCATGCCAAAATTATAGTGTGTACCTGTGTACTGCTGCATCACTATCCTGAACTGTAGCACCTGCTCTACCAGTGGCACAGAGTAAATTCAGGGGTCAAAAGTGCCCATTTGACAGATACAGTGACATCCAAGTCTCTCCATCGCTCGGGCTGTATTTATGATGTGCACCTGTGTAGTAAAACTATGATAATCAAAAGTAGTCCATGCTGGTGGCAGGGTAAACTCTAAATGGAAGCCATGTGTGAGTTAGGACATGGCGCATGGCATGGCTCATATTCATTGCAGCCACATCCAATTTGATATTACACGTGTCAGATCCTGTGAGCCAGCTCAGCTGTGGAAGGTGATGTGAATTCTGGCCAGTCAGGCTGATCCTGTGAAGCGACAGGGCAGGAACCTGAATGGTCGAAATCTTCTTTGATCTCTTTGTGAGGGCAGGTAGCATCCTCCCCCAGAGACAGCCACACAACAGGCAGCTGTCTTGGGCTCAGTCATCAAAGGTGCACACCCTTTCAAAGAGAGTAACCTATCACCAGGGTGCTGCGTATCTAACTGCTGTTTATCCTATTGAGAAGGGAAGGGGTGGGGTTAGGGTAGACAGGGAGAGCTCGTTATAGTTGGGGAAGGATTCCAGCAGCATGGTTCCCTCTGCCTCTCTCTCTTCTTCCTGTCTCCTCCACGTCCTCTAGAGCAAAGCACTTTGTGTGTGATGTCAGATGGGCAAAAGCCACTTCTGTCATCTCTGAATCCAACCATCAGACGCTGCATTAATGGCTCACGTCAAACCTGTGCATCCAGTCACCAGTGTCTTTGCCGTCTACTTGACCATCAAAGTGACCCTGTTTGCCCTCTTGATCTGCATCTACTTGAGGGCTTCATCCAAATGGTCTGACCGATCAGTGCATCCAGTTGCCAGCTTCTTTGAACTGACCGTCAAGCTGAATCTGGTGGCCCTCACAATCCGCGTGTCTCCCTGCACCGACTTCCAACAGCAACAGGCTCGGTTTAACACTGCTCCTCATCTAGGACAATGCAACAAATGCCATTGAACCACCTCTACCCGCAAGGACAGCATCGGATCAGCAAGGATTTCCAAGATTGAACCACAAAGAAGGCACTAGTGGTCCATAACTGCCCTTTGATCCATTTTGGCCCCTAGAAACTGTTTAGGTCACCTGTGAATCTTTTCTTAAGACATATTCTGTTAACAAATAACACAATATCACAATATTTGGAACTTCCCGTGATGCAGTCCCTATCTTTCTCCGTGGAAGAGGTCACTTTTTCTTTAGTAGCTCTGAAGAATAATAAAACTCAAGGCCCAGACAGAATACCTATAAATATTTGTAAAGCAGAACCTCAAGTCTGGGCCCTGTATATTACTAGAGTATTTAAGGAGATAGTGATCTTGAATAAAATACAGAGTCCTGGATGAAAGTAGAAATTGTCTCATAAGAAAGGGGGCAGGTAAACACCTTCCCGCTGTCACCCACTTTCGGAGCTGGATGCAGTAGAGAATATATTGACCTGGACACTGCTAGAACATTTAAGAGCATGGGTGGAGGAGAATACTTTGAGTAATCAACTGAAAGCTGAGTTTCAGTCTGGGTTAAGTACCGTCAACCAGAGTTTCAGATTATCCCCTTTGGTTTATAAATATGTAACATTGATACAGATGGAGCTGTATGTTTTATTAATAGACCTGCAACTGCATTTGATTCTGTTCCGCGAATACACATGTCAGCCATATTTTCATTCCACCCAACCTGTTAAAGGCAGTATGGCTTCTGTATACAAACAATGAGGCTGTAGTTAGGCGGAGCATATGCGGGGACGTGTTGGAATCAATTGAAATAAAGAAGGAGGTGCGAAAAAGGCTGCATGTATCTACCACCCTTTTCTTTATTTTTTATCAATAACATTGTAGAATGATTACTGGCAATACCCACAGATGCCCATGTGATGGGTGGGGATAAATATATGATTCTTTTATTCACAGATGAAAGAATACTTATATCCATGTTACCCTCAAGGGTCAGAAAGCAGTTTAAGACATTCAAGGATTTTGTGTTGATAAGTATGAACTATAATAAAACCAAATCCATGTTATTCTCTGGCAAGAGCAGGACATGAATAAAGCTTGCTATAGTAACTGATGTAGCGAACATATAAATGTTACCTGGGATTGAGATCATTGCAAAAAGAGAGTTGGAAACTACAACTAGAGAAAGATGGCACCACACTAGCGAGAAACAGTGGGGAAATTGCCAGGTTCACAAACTTGAATGGGAATGGAGCAGTGAAAATGTCCCTTAATGCTTGTAAGTTACAGGTGAGACAGGTAGCAATATTTTGGTCAGAGCTATGCGGACACATGAAAGCGGCTTCCTGAAGAATATTTTAGGCCTACCATCTGATACCCTGACTATCCCACTGCATATGGAATGAACCTTCAAGTAAAACAGGTTAGTGACGGAGAAGGGGGTGCCTGAAATAAATAGCTATATCTCGGGTAAATTGAGAAGAATCTTGTTGTTTCTAAATGAAAAATCCAGCATTTTTCCTCAATGCCAGCAATAGCTGAGGTTATACTGCAGGTTATAGTGGAGGTTATCGTAAAATGAACCACAGAAAAAAGGCTTTTGCAGGTCAAAAGACATGCATGTGCCATCAGGCTGGCGCGGGGGGGGGGGGGGTAGAGGACACCAAGTGAAATATGGGAGTTCTAGGGAGGGTAGTGACCAAGTTTGAAACATGAGGCGGCTCAAATATTTTCCCATACCCTCGGCTGTTACCTGGGGAATAGCCATGAATAGCCGATATCTCAAAGCAAACTGCATCACAGAAACACTGTGTGTTGTGAGGGGAATGGGAGAGAGCAGAAGAGATGAGGATGCCATCAAAGGAGTGGGGGGGAGAGATGACACAGATGAAGTGGGAACTTTGGGAGAGTCTGGGGGCAAAACATCTTTTATTTTGCTGTTTTCTGATATTTGTGGCTATAAAACTGCACATAGTCGTGGCTATCTGCAGTCCATACACTAAAAATAGGCATCTGGTACTACCATCCATGCAGTAACTGGGACCAGCTTCAAAGCAAGGAAGAGGCCAGCACCCTCAGCCTATGTTGCCTTATAAATGAGCAGAAGTTAGAAGACCTCTTAGAGCAACATGGCCTGAGGGGACCAGCTCTTCCCTTGTTTTTAAGCTCAACAGGGTCACTCTGGGTTGCTGCACGGATGGGAAACAGTCCACAGTTCCAGATGCTGTGTGTTTTCTTAGTTTTGAATATCCCATAACACACATTGGGGGTCATTACAACCTTGGAGGTAGCCATGCTGCTATTTGTGGCATGGGGACCCCCATTCCGGGTACCGGGTTCGGGTTCCTGGAATGGGGAAATACCGGGCCATTCCGAGCTTGGAGGGCCCGGTATTTCCCCATTCCAGGAACCCATCCCCATTCCCATTCGAGCCCCCATTGGGCTCAATGGGAATGGCGAGCATGCTAACAACGGGCCCGTTAATGACGGGCCCGTTGTTAGCATGCTGGGCCGTTCGCGGGACGCGCTAAGGACACCTGGTTTTATAAGGCGTCCTTAGCGGTTCCCGCGAGTGGAACTCGTAATGACTCGATAGGGGGTTAACAGGGCCGGCAGCTCTATCGGCCCCGTTAACCCCCTACCGCCAGGGTCGTAATGACCCCCATTGGCGCTAAGGTCCCCAAGCAAAGTTGCCAATGGTTGTATGTTGGTTAAGTGCTGGGTTGGGGTTCATCCTTCAGACTGGGGGAAGGATATAGATGGGGGGAGGGATGTGGGTGGGCGAGGGTGGGATGGGGGTTTCATTAGTAAAAAATGTTTGGCAAGCAGCAGGGAACTAAAATCTGCACATTGCACTTACTGAGTCCATGGAGTTTATTGCAACGTGCACATGTCCTGGGTTGGATGGGGGTTACTATTGGCCCAGACCACCTTATACTGGTAAAATACAACTGGAAGAATGATGGCTGATACCGTGACTTGCATGAGCTGGAACATGAGGGGTCTGGGGAACTATGTCAAAATGCGGAAACTGCAGCTTTACGCTGAAAGGTACCATGTCAATGTACTTATCCTACAGGAGATACACAGCCTTGCTCCCACATGCCAGAAATTTGCTAAGTCCTGGGGCTCTCAACGGTACTACACTGTTTACTCCTCTCAGAACTGGGGGGTTATGATCATCATTCACAAAAGTCTCCAATTTAAACAGCAGACAGTCCATATTGACAATTTGGGGAGATATGTTTTGTTGTTTAGCACCTTGCAGGGCAAAGAAATTGTATTGTTAAATGTGTATGGACCGAATGTGGACGACCCTGATTTCTACAAGCACCTATCCACACTCCTATCCAGATTCCCACTTGTCCCGATACTCTGGAGTGGGGGCGACCTTAACACTATTCTTGATGTCAATAGGATAGATCTGGTTCTAGGCCCGCAAACTCTCCAAGGCAGCTAAGACTATACTAGACATACAAGCCCACCTCGAGTTGGCCAACGCATGGTGAACACTCCACCGCAACACTCGCACATTCTCCTTTGACTCGTCAGTACATGACTCCCATTCCCGTATTGACAAGTGGCTCATCACAGACACTCTATTAGCAAACATCACTGATGCCTCCATCCTCGCTAGGATGTTCTCTGACCACTCACCAGTAAGTATATCCCTCCGATGGTCTGTGGACACCCCCACGACCTGGACATGGAGATTCAAACCACACTCCCTATTGGACATAGCATTTGAAACAGAATTAGGCACTGATATTGATGATTTCTTCACTTTGAACACCGGCTCTGTCTCATCCCAGGCCACCTTGCGGGAGGCGTTCAAGGCATACATAAGGGGAATGGCAATCTTCAAAGAAGCAGGGGTGCTCCGAAGTATTAGGCGAGACATAGCTAAGAGCAAAGACAAAATTGCCACCTTAGAGGCACAATATGCCGTTAGACACTCACCTGATTTACTGGCCGACATAAGTAGCAAGCTTGATACATTCTGCACACACGCCAAGCGCTAGTGTAAATTCCTGGACAAACCACAGGCGGCGTGCAGATACGGTGAGGGTGAGCACCCTGGCCGAGCCCTTGCCCGATTGGTCCATCTCAAAAGGGGTTTGTCGCTTATCCCCGCAATAGACAAGGCAGATGGCACACTCGCCCTGTCCTCGCAGGAGGTAAATGACGAATTCCGCTCATTTTATGAGAAACTGTATGCCGTTGCCGACACAGCGACGGAGGGCGAAATCAACACATTTTTTGGGTGGCCTTCTGCTCTCGATCCATTCTGTGGAAACCAGGGAGGCTCTCGATACCCCGATTACTGAACCGATGAAGAACTGTCCAATACCATTGACTTGCTATCCTCAGGGAAGGCGCCGGGATCTGATGGATTCACGATCGAGTTTTATAAAAACTACAAATCTCACCTTGTACCCCCCTTACTTGCCCTCTTGAATGAAGCATGCCTCACAGGAATCCCTCCACCCTCCCTCCATGAAGCAATAATAACAGTGTTGCCTAAACCAGGTAAACCCACTACACAATGTGGTTCTTATCGCCCTCTCTCGCTCATCAACTGTGATGCTAATATATTTGTCAAGGTTCTGGCTCTTAGATTTGCCCCATATATGCACTACATCATACATCCGGACCAGTCAGGGTTCATCCCGCGCCTCTCCACCTCCCACAACTTACGCGGACTATTCAACATATTAACCCACATTGATCCCAGCACCTAGGCTGTTGCAGCAACCCTAGACATGCAAAAGGCTTTTGACTCCGTATCCTGGAGTTTCCTATGGCAGGTGCTCAAAAAATTTAATTTCGGTCCCCAATTCATAACCTGGGTAAAGTTACTATACTCCTCTCCAGTTGCCAGGATCCGCACTAACAACATGTGTTTGACGCAATTTCAGATCGAGAGAGGCACGAGACAAGGTTGCCTCTTCTCGCCCTTAATATTCGCACTAGTCATGGAGTCACTGGCCGACAATATACGACGACCGCATTCTCATCGAGGACTGCTTCTTTCTGGTTCCCAGAGGATAATCTCATTATATGCAGACGACGCCGTTCTGTTCATCAGACAGCCCGAAACGAACCTTCCTCCAATATTGGAAGATGTTATTTGCTTCAGCGTGTTAAACGGTAATTATATAGTGCCTCCTTATATTTATATTGGCCTAAGCCCAATCGCTTTACACGGAAAACCGCATTTCAAAGTTCCGATTTTTGGGTTAACTTCTCCGCCATTTTAATTTCTACTCGTGTGTTCTTCGTTCTAAAATGGTGGACTATGTTTTCAGCTTGCAACCAAGCCTCCTGACCTTTGAGTTCTGTTAATGTTTAGGCTGTCCGAGAGCCAACTGTTTAGACTAGGTAAAGAGACCTTGTGCTCCATATGAACTGTCATCTATGTATTGTCTGCGCACATAAGCCTTATCCTTTTATAAATGTAGGGACAATGAAGAACAAACTTCGAGTGTATACTCAGGCCGAACTGCATTGTGCAGAAATGTAGAGCAAGGCTTACCACGGGATCCGAGAACATACACCACGATTGTGCCTTCATGGAAATGCAAACCTATGTAATCCTTTGCATATTATTGTATAAGCTGTATGTGAACTAGGCACGAACTCTAGACCACAAATTATTAACATGTAGAGAGGCTGGACAATATTTCACAGAAATGTATAAAAGCATGAATATTTCAATGTCCAGCACTCTCTCACCTCTCTTTGTCGGGCTGGTACACATTGCAGTGTGTTGGGAGCCAGATATCTATCTGTTTCTTTGTAAACTGTACAGTAATAAAAGATCTGTGAATCTTTTTAGCCAGTGATTGGTGTATTTCCTTTGTGGTACTCAGCCTCGATATTTCTCTGTTCTTTCAGGTGGCGCCCGAGTAGGGACCCTCAAGATTGATGCCACCTCGTTGAAGAGTTGCCACGGCTATCGGACCAGGATCGGATGGTGAGAAAAGGGGGCCCCTTTTTGGATGCGATGCGATACCTCAACAGTACTGCACAATCCGATCCCTGGACGGTGAGCAAGCGATCCGAGATGGCATCTTGACGAGTGTCCATATATCGAAGCGGGCAGTTTTGCCAAAATCCCCAATCACGTGGGTCCTTTGTTGTCCTTTGTAATCCGATCGGACCTCCCTTAGTCCTTTGAATCAGTCGTGCCCCGATTCCTAAGTACCCTGATATTTGGTTGCAGTTTTTTCCTCATGAGCACAAACGATGCGAGGTAACACCAGTGATCTGATATAACTGGGAAATGATCTGCCTGTTCCAGGGCGTTATTCCGCAGAGACAGACAATCTTTGATATTTGGCCGACCGGCACCATACGAGGGGTCGCCGGCATGTCTATGAACTGTAAAAACGGCATTTGGTAGTAGAGTATTCGATAATATTTGGCACAGACAAACTAGACATGTTTCCGAATTTCAGTGGTCAGTCAATGGTAGTTTTGAAATTGCCCGAATAGAGTATTGAGAAACTATATTTTTAAAGACAGAAAAAAATGCTAAACCTGCAGTGTTTTGATGTGATACAGAATTGGAAAAGAGAAGCTATGTAGCAATTTAAGAGTAAATAGAAGCATGCACGTCGTCATGTGTTAACATTCTGAAGAAAACCATCCTTTTATGATCAACAAAAACAGTCAGAGTCTGTTAGGAACATGGATAGGGGTCTTTAAACTTGGTGTATAGAAAATATATCTGTCTAAAGATTTTCATGTCTCAGATTAACTAATTGATAAACTCCTAAATGAACGTAGGCCTGGTGCCACTGCACCATCTCCTTATGTACCTATTCCTGCTTTCTTACCTCTTCTTGCTGTCGCTCCTTCTCCCTTAGCAATTCCTGTTCTTCCTGTTGTTCCCCTGCCACCAGTTATTGCTTCGCTTTCTAGTGTTGTTTCTCTACTTGTACCTCCACCTGTTCGAGTAAGTTTGTCTTTTGTTGCCAGTAGTTGTGTCTTCACTATTTATTCTACAGGATTTGTCTACTCTCTTTCTTTCCTATACGTTTTTGCTCTGCTTGTAGCTGATAAAGGGGCGAGCACTGAATCAAAAGTTGTAACATGGTTTCCAAAGAGAAGAGGAAAAGATTTGAATGCATGGGCTAAGCAATGTATAGAGAAAACTGAAAATGTTACTGTCTTAGCTAAAACTCCTCATTTTAGAAAGTATTCCCAATCAGGGTGTCTTTATTGAGGGGATGGGGATACATTTAGTTTAGTTGTAATGTGGAATAGATTGAAGGACGTGGATGTCCCACAAGGGTTGAGGGATTTGAATGTTTTAGACTATTCAAGGGATTCTGCTGAGAAAGTACATGAGCATGTCGAGAGGGTTTTGAGTTAAGAAGGGATTTAGAATGGTTATAGAATGATGAAATAGATGGTGATAGTTTGGACACTTTTTATGCACAGAAACGGTTCCTTCATCCTTGTAAGTCAATGAGTGAAGAAACACGAATTTGCACAAGGGATGCGCTTAGATGGATTACGAATGTGTCAATGTCTCCCACAGAAGTATATGCTACGTATACTCAGTATACTCCAGAAATGCAGATGAAGGTGTTACAGGTGATGGTAGAATACCTGAAGGATGAGTGTATAAAAAAGAGAATTGTTGTCCCGCAGAATTGATGATTGTTTATAAGAGAGCCTTTTTGCACCTGATACTACTCCTACCACCCTTTTTAGCGCTCGATCTGGGATGTTGCTCAACAAACGCTCGGAGTTGCCTACTTCTCAGTTGCCTATGTGGGAGGGTCCTCCGACATTTGTTTTTAGAATTGAGATTCAGATAGTTAAAGGGATAAGCGGTGGGAATATATAGTTTTGAGGTCAGTCTATTCCACAGAATAATGAGAATTTGGATCCTGTACACGTAAACCAAAGTGCATATTGCAGACAAGAGGATCAATAGAGAGCACAATGCCTGATCCTTCAGCAGAGGTCGGATAACACATATGGTGTCATTGGTAGACGATCCAGAGGCTGCCCTGGTAGGAGGTCCTGGTAGGAGCCAGTTTGCTCAGAAATGTACAGTCATTCTCGCAAGATGATCAGCAACGCAGTATAGATAGCAGAAATATTTTTGATAATTCTTCAATTTCCAATCGTTCTGAAGATCTTGTCTTCGACGACATATTGTTCCGTTAGGATAGCCCTAAGCAGGTTCTGGAACCGATGCCTATTCCCATTAATCAAAGAGGTCTCTGCGTTGAGATGAAGGTGGGGAATAGGAAGCATCAATTTTTCATAGATACGGGGTCACAGAAGTGTTCCATTGATCATTCACGGGTTCGAGACATTCCACTGTGAGGGCAGAATAACGTTTTTAGGATTTTCTGGTACACCAGTGGTTAGCTTGATTTCTTTGCGGGTACAGATTTCACTGGGTCCATTTACAGATTACTGTCCGTTCCTTCTGACAACAAACTGTGGAGAGAATTTGTTGGGGTTGAATCTGTTGAAGGAATTAAATGCAGTAATTCATTGTTCTTCGGATGGAGTACATTTGATGATTTCACAGCAATTCTCTGCCTCAGAGTTTCTGACTCGACCTTTACCACCAGAATTTAGTGAAGTTCCGACGTGTTTTTGGGTGGTTGACTATAATGATGTTGGTATTTTACAGACTGAGCCTGTTAAAATTGTTTTGAAACTTGGGGCCTCATTACGACCCAGGCGGTAAGTATTGAACATTACCGGCATGGCGTAATGAACGTTTACGCCGTGGCCTGATGGCGTAAAGAGCGGCACATTCCGACCCATCGCGCACGAGCATTACGCCATGCCGGTAATGTAAATTACGCCATGGCGCAAATGACCCTAAAACGGCCCCTACCGGCATAATACGCCGCGCAAGGTGCACTACCGCCACCCATCATAGCGGCGACCGTAGTGAGCGGTCGCCGTAATTAGCGGTCACTGCAGTTAGCGGTCACCGTAAATAAGCGGAACCGGAAGTAGCGTCATCGCGGCGGAACGGGAAAGAGCACGGCGGCCATCTTTAAAAACACAATCCATTGCCATCCTCCCCAACCATTCCACATCCGACCCTGAGACCTGTCCAAACCCATAACCCACCCAATTACCAATCTGAAAATGCCCAAAGTTGTTAAGAAAGCATGCGACCGGCAGCGCCAGGACCGCTTCTCCCAGGAAGAACTAACCATGCTTGCCGAGACCCTCCAGGACAATGCTGCGGTGGTCTTCTCTACGCAAATGTCCAGGCCGGCAATAGCCAAAAAGAAGGCCATATGGTCCCTGGTAGCACAGCGTGTCAGTGCGGTGGGGAGCATACCCCGCAACGCACAGCAGTGCAGAAAGCGGTGGGACGACCTGAGGCTCCGCGTCAGGAGCATCCTCTCGGCGAATAGGAACCTGGGCACGGCAATCGGGGGTGGATGTGATTCCCCCATCAAATTGCAAGCATGGGAGGAACTATGTGCATCCACCATTGGAATGGAGAGCATACAAGGAGTCGGAGGGATGGAGAGAGGAGTCCCGACATCAGGAGATGCAGGTAGGTGGCTCCAATCAAGCCTTGCAAAAATCACCAAAGTCCAATCATGTGAGGTACTATGTTGCCCCATAGTGCAAATGCAACACATCAGCAGGAGACTGGCCACAGACACATCCGAAATCCACCCTGTACACATGCAGCATGCACACCCTAACTGCCGGCCCCCACATACCACCATGCTACTTCCATACAAAAGGCAGACAACCTTTATGCCCCTGCCTCAAATGTGCAGCATGTACCTATTGATAAGATGTCATTCGTCACAATGAACGCACAATGTCCGCAGACCCATCAATGACACTCTCCCTCCTTTGCTCCACCACAGGCTCTGATTCAGACCTCCAGGATGAGGACACCACTGCCTCCACAGCCACCAGGAGGGCCAGGACAACTGTGCCTAGGCCGCAACCCTCCACCTCTGCCGTCCCAAGGATGACACCCCAGCAGCCACAAACCCTGCCAGGGAAAGAGGACAGGGCACTGACAGCCACCACAACTGTCACCACAGAACCAGCAGCAGCAGCGTACATGACACACATCGTGCCCACCGAAGGGACAGGCTCTGCTGCAAGCAGCACCTTTGGTGAAATTGCTGCCTTAGCAGCATCCTCCGACAGTGAGGCACGGAGCATCGAGGAGATTGATGATGGAAGCCCCACTGCCCACCCACATTCCCTCTACACATCCCTAAGCCCCCTGCAGGCGGATGCCACACAGGGGCAGATGGAGGCCGAGGATTGGCCAGCCACCCCATCCCCGCTGCCGGAGGTGAGCAGCCCAATGGGCATGCCAATGCCATTGGCCATGAGCCAGAGGAACCAGCAGACCCTGGATGATATTGTCACCCGGCAGCAGCAGCTATCCACCCTCCTCAATGAACACGTTGCAGAGTGTGTGGGGGCAAGGGATGCCATGGAGAAATGCGCAGACAGAGTAACGGCTGCCATTGAGTCCTCCACGAAGGACATCTGCACAGAACTCGCCGCTGTGAGGCACGTCCTCTCAGAACTGGTGCAGACCATTCGGGACAGCCGTCCAAATGTGCAGCCAGGACCCTCCTCGTCTACCAGCTCTGCACAGAGCAGCCCCATCTGCAGATCAGGGAGAAACCTGCGCAGCACGGGCAGGGGTGCCCCGGGGGCCAGGGGAGGGGACTGTCATTAGTGCTCGGACAGTGGAGAAGAACTACATCACACACTGCTGCACAGACTGAACCACACCTTCGTAGGGATTCCAGGGGGGAGTGGGTGTTCAGGGGGGAGGGGGGAGTGGGTGTGTTGGGGTGTTCAGGGGGGAGGGGGGAGTGGGTGTGTTGGGGTGTTCAGGGGGGAGGGGGAGGGGAGAGCGGGTGTGTTGGGGTGTTCAGGGGGGAGGGGGGAGGGAGGAGTTGGTGTGTCATACCTTTTCACTATTATAATACACTTTATCATTTAGCACAAATCCAATGTGTGGACATTGCTCATTGCGTATGTGTGCTTTATTGTTGTACAGTCCACAGTGTGCATGTCCCAGACACACACAGTGCCCCAAGTGCCGTCTCCATGTTACACACACCCGCTGTGTGTGCTAGAAGCATTGGTCAATGAGATTCTGATGCATTTCACGCCCCTCCTGTGCATCGCTGCCTCCTTGAGGTGCTGCCACATCCCCACCCTCCTCATCCTCATCCTCATCGTCAGGTGGTTGCAGTTCTGCGTCAGGGGGCAGGGGCACATTTCATCTGACGCACATATTGTGTAGCATGACACATGCCATGACGATCTTCGCAACCTTCTCATGGCGGTACAAGAGTGCCCCGCCAGACCTGCTGATGCAGTGGAAACGTGCCTTCAGTAGGCCGAAAGCCTGCTCAATCACCACACGGGTACGTGCATGGGCACGGTTGTAGTCCTCCTCATGCTGGTTCTGTGGGTTCCGGACTGGTGTAAGAAGCCACCTCTTCAGGGGATAGCCTGCATCACCTGTATGTGGGCGACAAGGTATGTGTCAGGGATGGAATTGATTTATGAACATGACGTGCCACCATGCCTTGCATTCAACTGTTAATTTGCACCACTTTTAGTTGCGCTAATGGATTCACACTATGCAACCGGTATATGTTCATGGCTCTCATGTACTGTTTTGCATGCCAAAACATAATGTATGCGGGGGGGCAAGTGCCTTGTGAGTGCCCATCCACTGTGTACGTTCAGGCCGTATCTTTAGGTGACCTGGCACGTGTCCTGTGAGGTTAACGCTCACATGATCACAACATTGCTGTCTGCCTCATTATGACCCCAGTGAACAATACTGATGTCAATAGGGACAGTTTGTGGGCCTTGCTGTCTGTGTTGTGGTGCATTGATGTTCCAGTCCATCATGTGCCTCCTTTGGGCACAGTTATGGGGGAGAGGCCTTTCAGTAGATGGTGTTTGGTGACGTGCATGTAGGTGCATTTCGTTGGAGTCAATGTGGTCACATTTTGTACAATGCATTTGAAGATGGTTGTGTCATGGTTGGGACACACCTTCATTCACATGTTAGGGCTGCTTAGGTCAGGCATCACGTATACAGGTGTCAGATGATGTAAGTGCTGCCTCAGGGTATGATCTGGCTACTGCTAGTCGCAGCCAGGTGAAGTATGCATCATTCCCCCCCCTTTTCTGCCAGGTGAAGTATGCATCATTCCCCCCCCCCTTTCTGCCAGGTGAAGTATGCATCATCCCCCCCCCTTTCTGCCAGGTGAAGTATGCATCATCCCCCCCCCTTTCTGCCAGGTGAAGTATGCATCATCCCCCCCCTTTCTGCCAGGTGAAGTATGCATCATTCCCCCCGCGCTTTCTGCCAGGTGAAGTATGCATCATTCCCCGCCCTCCTTTCTGCCAGGTGAAGTATGCATCATTCCCCCCCCCCTTTCTGCAAGGTGAAGTATGCATTGGTACGTCGATCACCTACCCACTTCACATTTCTATGCTCATGACATGAGACTCACCGAGTAGCCAGGATCTTGGCCCTGCATGTCGCTCCAGGTAGCGTGGTATTGTGGAGTTACGCAGGACCATTGAATCATGGGTTGATCCGGGGAATCGGGCACAACAATGTGTGAAGATCCTGTTGGAGTCACAGACCATTTGCACGTTGATTGAGTGAAATAGTTTACGGTTGCGGTACGGTACCTCCATGGCACGTGGGACCGACAATTCCACATGGGTGAAGTGGGTGGCACCAATGCAACCAGGTATGCCAGCTAGTGCATGGAAACCCACTTTGGTGTTAGCAATCTCCTGGGCAGACCGTGGTAATGAGATGTGGTCATCTGTGTGCTTGAGGAGGGCATCCAGCACTTGGGTCAGTGTACGTGAGAATAATGGTTGTGATATGCCATGCAAGTGCCCCACTGTGTGCTGGTAGGTGCCTGTGGCCAGGAAGTGGAGCACGGTCACTACCTTCAGTAGGGGCGGGGGTGGCGGTGGGTGTTTCAATCATGCTGACGATGTCGTTGTGTATCATGTCCACAATGGTGGTGATGGTGTCCCGGTCCAGTCGGTACAGGGTGTGGATCTGTTCAGCGGTGAGGGTGAATGGACTGGCTCTGATGCCTAGGATTGGGGGCTGCCTGCGTGGTGCCACTGGCTGTGCTGGTGGGGCTTGCTGGCCCTGCCTTGCCCTCCTTCTCCTCCTGCGTCTCCTCTGTGCAGCCTCTTGTTGTTGTTGTTGTTGTTGTTGTTGTTGTTGTTGTTGTTGTATTTGCAGTTGTAGCACTTGCATTGCTATCAGGTCCTCCAGCCCCAACATTGCTAGTCCTATTGGTATCATTGTGGAGTGTGACTGGGTGTGGGAAGGGGTTGGGTGTGCTCTTTTTGTACTTCCTGAGTCTGTATTGCCTCCACCTGTGCTGATTCTGTGCACCTGTGGCAGCTGGATTCACTTTACATGGCCCTTTACGGTTGGTTCGCGATGGCGTAATTAGCACCATGGCGGTAAGGTAGTTAACGGGCTGGGTGATGGCGTTAGGTGCATGTCCACTTGGGTCGGCATTCGCATACCTTTGCGCCATGCCGGTAATTACGGTGTGGGATCTCACGTGCGCGCGTCCTTGGTGCAGTTAGTGGCAGCGTTAACTACGATGCCGCTAATGGCATCGTAGTTAACGGTCACGGCTCATGATCGGACCTAGCGGAAAATGATGGCGGTAATCAATTACCGCCATCGTTTTTCACTTAGCGCCTGGGTCGTAATGAGGCCCTTGGAGTTAAGTTGCCACGAATTCTACAACATAAGATTTCAGTTGATGGTGAGCACGCTTTGAAGTGTATAGTTTCTGATTTTGTACATCGTGGAGTGATTGAGGAAGTTGCAGGAAGTTTGTGCAATAGCCTGATTTCCCCGGAGTACAAGAAAGGGGATAATGCGATTCTATTCCATTTCATTATCAATTTACGCGCCATCAATAAGATTGTAGCTCCACAAATTCCAATGTGTGCCTGATGTAACGACGATGCTGACAATGATTTCAGCTTCTGCTACTCCTTTTTAGTATTGTGGATCTTAAGGATGCCTTCTTTAGCATTCCCATATACATGGATAGTAGATATTTGTTCGCATTAACCCTAGGGTGGCGCTCGTTTACATTTACACGTGCACCACAAGGGTCCGAGCATTTATAGTAGGGCTTTGAAAGGGCAGTTTGATACACTTAAATTGCCTTCCGCTTGTACATTGTTGTAGTCAATTGAAGACCTTCTCTTAGCTACAGACTCGGAAAGTGTTTGCAAAGAGGGTACCGCGTTATTGTGTATTCATCTAGCAGAACATGAACATAAAGTTTCATTTGAAAAAGTTTTAGTACTGTTGACAGAAGGTCGCCTATTTAGGCTATCTCCTGTCAAAGGAGGGAAGAAGATTGATGCCTGAATAAATAAAAAGCATTTCTAGCATGTCTGTCCCAAATACACAGAAAGAAGTTAGAGCCTTGATAGGTATGGCTTATTACTGTAGATAGTGGATCCCAAAACCAATGTTGGAATTGACAAAGAAGGGCATTTCTTTGCCATTACCGTAGAACTTGGAACACCATAAAGCTTTTGATCGGCTCAAGACTGCACTGTGTTCAGCACCAGTTTTGGGCACACCAAAGTATGATAAGGCCTTTGTGTTGTATGTGCATGAATGTGATGAATGTGCTTTGGCTGTGTTAATACAGGAGCATGAAGGGGGGGAGAATAGACCGTGCGGTTGTTTTTTCCACCACACTTGATCCTGTTGCATGCACTTTTGCTGCGATGTCTGTGAACTGTCGCTGCTGCTGCTGCGTTTGTAAATCAGAGTGAGGGAATGCTTCTAGGCCATACTTTAACAGGCATGACACCTCACTTTGTGGAAGTTCTATTACGTAGAACGCAAAACGCAACACCTTACTTCCGCACGGTCAACAAAATATGAATTGATCCTATTTGTACCGCATATTCAAATTGAAAGGTGTTGCATATTGAATTTGGCTGAATTGATTCCTCTTCCGCAAGAATTTGCTTGCAGTGACAAAATGTCACATGACCGCCTTTATACCGCAGAGTAAGAAATTAAAGGCGGGATTGATTTAAATGATGCACCTTTGAATGATCCACAAGGGGGGCTGTTTTTCGATAGCTCCTGCTTCAAACTTCCAGATGGTACATCCACTGCTGCTTATGCCATCACTTCATTTAAGCACGATTGTGGAAATCAGGAGAATTTTGCATGACTCCGCGCAGGCCGCAGAAATTATTGCACTGATTTAAGCTTGTGAACTTTCAATAAAACTTAGAGTGAATACATTTACAGATAACCAGTATGCCTTTGGGGTGGTTCATAACTTGGGTTGATTATGGGCAGAGCAAGGTTTCTTGACCTCGCACACAAAAATGTTTTTTTTAACATGGCACCCTGATAGTTCAGCTACTCTCAGCACTTGCGCTTCCTACTGAACTAGCAATCATGAAATGTGCCGCACATTGAAAGATAGTAAATGATGTAGGGAGAGGAAACGCTTTTGCTGACAGGATAGCTGAACGGACCTCTATTGATTTATACTTAGAAATGTATGTCAGGAAAGAAACCGTAAATATATGTACAGTAGATGAAGGGATTGATTTGATGAAGGATATTCAAGCTGATGTCACTCCAAAAGAAGTTAGACACTGGGCTGCGGGTTTTAGCGAGTTTGGACGAGGAAGGGTGTTGGGTAGGCAGTTCAAAGGGAAGATGGATGCCTCCCGATACCTACGTTACCTCCATGATCATAATGGCTCGTGGTACCATTAACATACGTGTTTGGAAAATCTGTAAAATACTAGAACCTGTCTGGGTAAATGCAAAACATCTCAGTGATTTGAAATAACTAGACACATACTTATAGCTCTACTCTCCATATGGACGACCCCACAGATTAGACCTGGAATCCCCCCGGATGAAACTATGGAGTTGAGGCCAGCTAATGTTTGAAGTCTACCAAAAAACCTAGAGTGTTAAAAATATGTGGAGTATTTGCTTCTTACTGAATGCTGTAATGTGCGAGAAGCCCTCCCAGTTAAGTACGAGGGGCCAGGTCACAGAACTCGACCAGGTAGATGGGTGCTCCCGAAGTCATTTGAGAGAGCATCCAGTCTTGCACCACGCTGAAGAGGATCGTTCCAGGTCCCGTTGGCCACACAGACTGCTGTACGCGTAGATGGGAAAAGACAGTGGATCGGCACACATAAAGAAAATACTTTGTCCTTTCATCACTCAATGGAGAAGAAAAGAAGAAAAAACTACTTTCCCTGTTTCTGAGGATCAATCAATCTTTAATAACATCAAGGGTGTTTCAGAGATGCTTTCTGAGCCTGTGGGGCCTGGGGAGACAGCTGTTTTGTCTTTGAAATCTTCTTTGGATCGTTCTGCACTCTTGAGCAATCTTTCCCTTGTTTCATCATTTCCATCAGGAAGCAACAACACTCTGTTCACAGATCACGCAGTACCTGGAGTCTCAAGGTACAATCTGCACCCATGGCACTAGACTTACTGCACAGCGCGGCTGTGCCCCCAGGAAACGATTGCTGATCGTGTCCTTTGCCACTTTTGCGCTGAAGTATAAGCAAGTGGCTGGGGACTGGGAAAGACTATCTTCAGTCAAGAAATCACGTGATCAGGAGATCTCCAGCAAACAGACTATGGTGTTTTTCACAGAAACTTTTCGGAGAAGAGCTTTGAAGAACAACGTCTGTCGTTATCACTACTCGTATGGAGCAATTGATTTATTGTGCGGCTAACAAAGACATTGGACAGACCAATACATGGTCTTTCAGGAATCATTGTTTTTTCTTGAGTTTGTTAATTGGTCTAACAATAATCATCGCTTTACGGTTTTGGTATATTTTGAGGGGGGTGCGTCAATTCGAAACTTTGATATCCACTGAGAAATGTTTCTATTATGTCTTCTCCTTTTGTGCATCTGCACACTCTATCCTCTAGGGATTCCCAACACAAATGGGGTTATTACAATAAGACCCTTTAGTTCATTATGAATGTGATCCACACAATTCTGACTAGAATTAATGAATGGATATGTTTGCATTTGTTACGATAGGGGGAGAAAGGTGGGGTTGGTGTATTGATCCTTTGCCTTTAAACTACTGTATGCTACACCTCTCTAAGGGCACTATTCTTTGGTCACTTGAATGACAGCATCTTAGTGAATTTTGATGGCACTAACTTGAATGAGTTGAAAGGCGTTTTCTGACGCCACTGGAACGTTCTCTTTTTGTAAATAGGAGCAATCTTAACGTTGCTTTATTTACACCCTTATTGATAGATTTCTAAACCTTTCTAATCATTAGTTTCTTTTTCAAAATGGCACCCGTAGGCACCCGAAATGCCACGACTCCTTCTTACACTATCACTCACAGCCCCTAATCTGCATACAAAGGGATGGTTCTCAGTCAATGGGTACTTTTAAGGGTTGAACCAATATTGTGAATTTGATTAATGAGGACAGACCTCTCTATGTAGATGATTCTGTTTATTTAATTTGTGGCAATGAAGGTATTACTGTCAAGGATCTATTGACAAACAATATATCTGATGAATATGATTTAGGATGCGTGGACATTGAAGCGTGGAGTTGTGAGTTGTGAGTAAAGCGAATATATTTAGTAAGCTATTGGCTTAGGTCAACAGGAGGGATTGTTAAACGGTAATTATATAGTGCCTCCTTATATTTATATTGGCCTAAGCCCAATCACTTTACACGGAAAACCGTGTTGCAAAGTTCCGATTTTTGGGTTAACTTTGCGGCCATTTTAAGATGTTCAGCTTGCAACCAAGCCTCCAGACCTTCGAGTTCTGTTAATGTTTAGGTTGTCCGAGAGCCGACTGTTTAGACTAGGTAAAGAGACCTTGTGCTCCATATGAACTGTCTTCTAAGTATTGTCTGCGCACATAAGCCTTATCCTTGTATAAACGTTGGGACAATGAAGAACAAACCTCGAGTGTATACTCAGGCCGAACTGCATTGTGCAGAAATGTAGAACAAGCCTTACCGCGGGATCCGAGAACATACACCAACATTGTGCCTTCATGGAAATGCAAACCTCTGTAAACCTTTGCATATTATTGTATAAACTGTATGTGAACTAGGTACAAACTCTAGACCACGAATTATTAACATGTAGAGAGGCTGGACAATATTACACAGAATTGTATAAAAGCACAAATGTTTCAATGTCCAGCACTCTCTCACCTCTCTTTGTCGGGCTGGTACACATTGCGTGGTGTTGGGAGCCAGATAGCTATCTGTTTCTTTGTAAACTGTACAGTAATAAAAGATCTGTGAATATTTTTAGCCCGTGATTGGTGTATTTCCTTTGTGGTACTCAGCCTCGATATTTCTCTGTTCTTTCAGGCGAATTATCGGGACTCCGAGTGAACTGCACTAAATTGACACTCTTCCCGTTGATGGATACCACCGCACCCCCCTCTGACCTGCAGGGGTTTATCTGGGCCCAGTCCCAGTTCACGTACCTGGGGGTGGTGATTACGCCAGACCCTGTTTCCCTCTACGATAACAACTATGGCAATTATCTGGTTAAACTGGCTCGGAAATGTGCAGGGTGGGCAAATCTTTTGATAACCCTAGTGGGTAGGATTGCCGTTCTTAAGATGGCGATACTGCTGCCTCAGCTACTCTACAGATTCTTAAATGTCCCGATCTGGCCTGGCCGAAACTTCTTCGCAATGCTCACCCACACCACTAACTGTTTCCTTTGGCACTCGGGCGTGGTTCGCCTGAAGCTTGCCACATTGATGACCCTGGTGGGTAAGTGGGGTCTCAGAGCCCCCAAAGTCGAGGGGTATTGGATAGCCACCCAAGCTTAGTATGCATTGTTCTGGTTTGTCCCTTCAGACCCGCCTTTTCACGTTAAACTAGAATGCCTATTTACAAACGAATGTGATATATGCTCCCTGGTGTTTCCCAACTGCACGGTTCAGTTTGAACCATCGCACCCCGTGGTTGCTATGGTCCAGGCCCTGGCCAGAATATGGAAACGAACAAACAACATGCATCCATTTCACTGAGATTTTCCCCTCTGGAATTTCTTCCACAACTCCCCCCCGGGTGGACTCCAGAACTGTAGACTGCTGGGCAGAGACAAGTTACTTAACAGTCAGTGATTTATTCACACAAGGGGCCTTCACGAAATGGGGGTGAACTCCCTAGACAACTACAAGGTAGACCTACTTGTTGGCTGCAGTACGCCAGCTTGCACTGGGTGTTGAAGGCCAGGCTCCCTGACTTCCCTGCCATTCCACAAGAGGATCCAATCCTTTCAGAAATAGTGGGGACCATATCCATGAGGGGAAAGGTCTGTAGACTATATACTATATTCCAAACCCAGGTATCCCCCCTGTTCAGAAACCTCAGGGAGACCTGGGCTAGGGACCTAGAGGTCAAGTTGACTGATCAGCATTGGGATTACATGTGTGCCCACTCGCAGACAATCTCTTTCAATTCCCGTTTCAAACTAATCTAATGTAAGCTATTGCATAGATTCCACTACACGCCAACTAGGCTACATTGCATGTCACGAGAGCACCCACACACATGTCCCTGGTGCAATGCTGCTAATACCGACTACATACACATGATATGGACGTGTCCCCAAATTACCCAGTTCTGGTCTACGGTATGCACATCCCTATCGGACATGTTAGAATGTACCATTTCCCCATCTCTGTTAACCTGCTTCTTCTACGAGTTGACTGCATTAAACCGAGACTACAAGAAGTTGGCGAGCATGGGGCTACTCCTGGCAACCCAATGTATTCTTCTGGTATGGCTTCAACCCAGACCCCTTACACATGAACATTGGCTCCGCGCCACTACATGGGCCTTGGATACCAAGGAGTGCTGGATACTGGCACAACCGAGCAGATACAGACCGAGAGACATTTGGGGGCCCTTTCGACAATATATCTCCCCGTCAGCTGACGAGTCTTGGGAAGAGAACCTCCCTCTCCCCTCCCCACCCCGGGCCGATTGTAGTGCACATGGAATGTATGGTTAACCAGATGCTCGCTTCACGTATGTGTTCCAATGTCACATTGACTCTCTGGTCGATATATGATGCTGTACTCGTAATGCGAATGGTGTCAGTGGTTTGAACTGTTAAGATTGTTCTCTGATGCGATGTCAAGCTAACTTAAATAAAGTTTAAGGATACTTGCTTACATGAACAGCAATTAAACTATTTGAGCTTACATTACAGAGACATAGGGCCTCATTACAAGGTTGGCGGTAAGGCAAAAACGATGCTGGTATGTTAATACTGGCATCGTTTACCGCTCCGGTGTATTCCGACCTGCAAACCCGGTATTAGCGGCACCCTAAATAACGGTGCCGCTAATAGCGGCATAGGTGCGTATACGCGCCCCTTCGGGAAGCAAATACCAGCATGCCGGTAATAGGGGGACATCCCAATCCACGCGGACATGCAAATACCGGCATCGCGAAGCCGGTAATCACGGGCTGCACGATGCCGGCCATACAGGCATCGAGGAACACCCGCAAACAGCAATCAGGATACAAGGCAACTGCCACAGGTGCACACATCCCCACAGGTGGAGTCAATGGAGGCTGGGCCAGTATAAAACGAGCACACCCACACACCACACCCCTTCCAACACCAAAATGCTACCACTAGCTGTTGCAATCATGGCGCTGGAGGACATGCCCATACTGCTACAACTACAGCAACAACAACAACTACAGCAGCAACAACAACAACTACAGCAGCAACAACAACAACTACAGCAGCAACAACAGTCAGCACAGAGGAGACGCAGGAGGAGAAGGAGGGTGAGACAGGCCCAGCAATTACCACCTGCACAGGCAGCAGTGCCCCGTAGACAACCACCAATCCCTCACACCAGACCCAGCCCTTTTAACCTAACCCCTGAGCAGATCCACACCCTGTACCGGTTGGACCGTGACATCACCACCATAGTGGACATGATACAGAACGACATTGCCAGCCTCATTGAAATACGGACTGCCATCCCCCCGCTACTAAAGGTGGTGTCTGTGCTCCACTTCCTGGCCACAGGCACCTACCAACACACAGTGGGGCAGCTGCATGGTATTTCACAGCCACTATTTTCACGCATATTGAACCAAGTGCTGGATGCCCTCCTGAAGCACAAGCACCCACATATCCCTACCAAGGACTGCCCAGGAGATAGCCGACACCAAAGTAGGCTTCCATGCACTGGCAGGCATGCCCAATTGTGTTGGTGCCCTCGACTGCACCCATGTGGAATTGGTTGTCCCCCATGCCATAGAGGCGGTGTACCGCAATCGCAAGCAATACCACTCCATCAATGTGCAAAGGGTATGTGACTCCAGAAGATCATCACACATTGCTGCGCCCGATTTCCCGGATCAACACATGATGCCATGGTACTGCGCAACACCACGCTACCCCGTCACATGGAGCGACATGCTGGACCACGTGCCTGGCTGTTTGGTGAGTTGCACAACTGTCCCATGGCAGTGCTTTGGGGTACTGATGTGTAGGGATGCATAAGGGGGGGCATATTCCACCTGGGTAGGAAAGGGGGGCCCCGGGGGCCAGGGGAGGGGACTGTCATTAGTGCTCGGACAGTGGAGAAGAACTACATCACACACTGCTGCACAGACTGAACCACACCTCCGTACGGATTCCAGGGGGGAGTGGGTGTTCAGAGGGGAGGGGGGAGTGGGTGTGTTGGGGTGTTCAGGGGGGAGGGGGAGTGGGTGTGTTGGGGTGTTCAGGGGGGAGGGGGAGGGGAGAGCGGGTGTGTTGGGGTGTTCAGGGGGGAGGGGGGAGGGAGGAGTTGGTGTGTCATACCTTTTCACTATTATAATACACTTTATCGTTTAGCACAAATCCAATGTGTGGACATTGCTCATTGCGTATGTGTGCTTTATTGTTGTACAGTCCACAGTGTGCATGTCCCAGACACACACAGTGCCCCAAGTGCCGTCTCCATGTTACACACACCCGCTGTGTGTGCTAGAAGCATTGGTCAATGAGATTCTGATGCATTTCACGCCCCTCCTGTGCATCGCTGCCTCCTTGAGGTGCTGCCACATCCCCACCCTCCTCATCCTCATCCTCATCGTCAGGTGGTTGCAGTTCTGCGTCAGGGGGCAGGGGCACATTTCATCTGCCGCACATATTGTGTAGCATGACACATGCCATGACGATCTTCGCAACCTTCTCATGGCGGTACAAGAGTGCCCCGCCAGACCTGCTGATGCAGTGGAAACGTGCCTTCAGTAGGCCGAAAGCCTGCTCAATCACCACACGGGTACGTGCATGGGCACGGTTGTAGTCCTCCTCATGCTGGTTCTGTGGGTTCCGGACTGGTGTAAGAAGCCACCTCTTCAGGGGATAGCCTGCATCACCTGTATGTGGGCGACAAGGTATGTGTCAGGGATGGAATTGATTTATGAACATGACGTGCCACCATGCCTTGCATTCAACTGTTACTTTGCACCACTTTTAGTTGCACTAATGGATTCACACTATGCAACCGGTATATGTTCATGGCTCTCATGTACTGTTTTGCATGCCAAAACATAATGTATGCGGGGGGGCAAGTGCCTTGTGAGTGCCTATCCACTGTGTACGTTCAGGCCGTATCTTTAGGTGACCTGGCACGTGTCCTGTGAGGTTAACGCTCACATGATCACAACATTGCTGTCTGCCTCATTATGACCCCAGTGAACAATACTGATGTCAATAGGGACAGTTTGTGGGCCTTGCTGTCTGTGTTGTGGTGCATTGATGTTCCAGTCCATCATGTGCCTCCTTTGGGCACAGTTATGGGGGAGAGGCCTTTCAGTAGATGGTGTTTGGTGACGTGCATGTAGGTGCATTTCGTTGGAGTCAATGTGGTCACATTTTGTACAATGCATTTGAAGATGGTTGTGTCATGGTTGGGACACACCTTCATTCACATGTTAGGGCTGCTTAGGTCAGGCATCACGTATACAGGTGTCAGATGATGTAAGTGCTGCCTCAGGGTATGATCTGGCTACTGCTAGTCACAGCCAGGTGAAGTATGCATCATTCCCCCCCCTTTTCTGCCAGGTGAAGTATGCATCATCCCCCCCCCCTTTCTGCCAGGTGAAGTATGCATCATCCCCCCCCCTTTCTGCCAGGTGAAGTATGCATCATCCCCCCCCCTTTCTGCCAGGTGAAGTATGCATCATCCCCCCCCCTTTCTGCCAGGTGAAGTATGCATCATTCCCCCCGCCCTTTCTGCCAGGTGAAGTATGCATCATTCCCCGCCCTCCTTTCTGCCAGGTGAAGTATGCATCATTCCCCCCCCCCTTTCTGCAAGGTGAAGTATGCATTGGTACGTCGATCACCTACCCACTTCACATTTCTATGCTCATGACATGAGACTCACCGAGTAGCCAGGATCTTGGCCCTGCATGTCGCTCCAGGTAGCGTGGTATTGTGGAGTTACGCAGGACCATTGAATCATGGGTTGATCCGGGGAATCGGGCACAACAATGTGTGAAGATCCTGTTGGAGTCACAGACCATTTGCACGTTGATTGAGTGAAATAGTTTACGGTTGCGGTACGGTACCTCCATGGCACGTGGGACCGACAATTCCACATGGGTGAAGTGGGTGGCACCAATGCAACCAGGTATGCCAGCTAGTGCATGGAAACCCACTTTGGTGTTAGCAATCTCCTGGGCAGACCGTGGCAATGAGATGTGGTCATCTGTGTGCTTGAGGAGGGCATCCAGCACTTGGGTCAGTGTACGTGAGAATAATGGTTGTGATATGCCATGCAAGTGCCCCACTGTGTGCTGGTAGGTGCCTGTGGCCAGGAAGTGGAGCACGGACACTACCTTCAGTAGGGGCGGGGGTGGGGGTGGGTGTTTCAATCATGCTGACGATGTCGTTGTGTATCATGTCCACAATGGTGGTGATGGTGTCCCGGTCCAGTCGGTACAGGGTGTGGATCTGTTCAGCGGTGAGGGTGAATGGACTGGCTCTGATGCGTAGGATTGGGGGCTGCCTGCGTGGTGCCACTGGCTGTGCTGGTGGGGCTTGCTGGCCCTGCCTTGCCCTCCTTCTCCTCCTGCGTCTCCTCTGTGCAGCCTCTTGTTGTTGTTGTTGTTGTTGTTGTATTTGCAGTTGTAGCACTTGCATTGCTATCAGGTCCTCCAGCCCCAACATTGCTAGTCCTATTGGTATCATTGTGGAGTGTGACTGGGTGTGGGAAGGGGTTGGGTGTGCTCTTTTTGTACTTCCTGAGTCTGTATTGCCTCCACCTGTGCTGATTCTGTGCACCTGTGGCAGCTGGATTCACTTTACATGGCCCTTTACGGTTGGTTCGCGATGGCGTAATTAGCACCATGGCGGTAAGGTACTTAACGGGCTGGGTGATGGCGTTAGGTGCATGTCCACTTGGGTCGGCATTCGCATACCTTTACGCCATGCCGGTAATTACGGTGTGGGATCTCACGTGCGCGCGTCCTTGGTGCAGTTAGTGGCAGCGTTAACTACGATGCCGCTAATGGCATCGTAGTTAACGGTCACGGCTCATGATCGGACCTAGCGGAAAACGATGGCGGTAATCAATTACCGCCATCGTTTTTCACTTAGCGCCTGGGTCGTAATGAGGCCCTTGGAGTTAAGTTGCCACGAATTCTACAACATAAGATTTCAGTTCATGGTGAGCACGCTTTGAAGTGTATAGTTTCTGATTTTGTACATCGTGGAGTGATTGAGGAAGTTGCAGGAAGTTTGTGCAATAGCCTGATTTCCCCGGAGTACAAGAAAGGGGATAATGCGATTCTATTCCATTTCATTATCAATTTACGCGCCATCAATAAGATTGTAGCTCCACAAATTCCAATGTGTGCCTGATGTAACGACGATGCTGACAATGATTTCAGCTTCTGCTACTCCTTTTTAGTATTGTGGATCTTAAGGATGCCTTCTTTAGCATTCCCATATACATGGATAGTAGATATTTGTTCGCATTAACCCTAGGGTGGCGCTCGTTTACATTTACACGTGCACCACAAGGGTCCGAGCATTTATAGTAGGGCTTTGAAAGGGCAGTTTGATACACTTAAATTGCCTTCCGCTTGTACATTGTTGTAGTCAATTGAAGACCTTCTCTTAGCTACAGACTCGGAAAGTGTTTGCAAAGAGGGTACCGCGTTATTGTGTATTCATCTAGCAGAACATGAACATAAAGTTTCATTTGAAAAAGTTTTAGTACTGTTGACAGAAGGTCGCCTATTTAGGCTATCTCCTGTCAAAGGAGGGAAGAAGATTGATGCCTGAATAAATAAAAAGCATTTCTAGCATGTCTGTCCCAAATACACAGAAAGAAGTTAGAGCCTTGATAGGTATGGCTTCTTACTGTAGATAGTGGATCCCAAAACCAATGTTGCAATTGACAAAGAAGGGCATTTCTTTGCCATTACCGTAGAACTTGGAACACCATAAAGCTTTTGATCGGCTCAAGACTGCACTGTGTTCAGCACCAGTTTTGGGCACACCAAAGTATGATAAGGCCTTTGTGTTGTATGTGCATGAATGTGATGAATGTGCTTTGGCTGTGTTAATACAGGAGCATGAAGGGGGGGAGAATAGACCGTGCGGTTGTTTTTTCCACCACACTTGATCCTGTTGCATGCACTTTTGCTGCGATGTCTGTGAACTGTCGCTGCTGCTGCTGCGTTTGTAAATCAGAGTGAGGGAATGCTTCTAGGCCATACTTTAACAGGCATGACACCTCACTTTGTGGAAGTTCTATTACGTAGAACGCAAAACGCAACACCTTACTTCCGCACGGTCAACAAATTATGAATTGATCCTATTTGTACCGCATATTCAAATTGAAAGGTGTTGCATATTGAATTTGGCTGAATTGATTCCTCTTCCGCAAGAATTTGCTTGTAGTGACAAAATGTCACATGACCGCCTTTATACCGCAGAGTAAGAAATTAAAGGCGGGATTGATTTAAATGATGCACCTTTGAATGATCCACAAGGGGGGCTGTTTTTCGATAGCTCCTGCTTCAAACTTCCAGATGGTACATCCACTGCTGCTTATGCCATCACTTCATTTAAGCACGATTGTGGAAATCAGGAGAATTTTGCATGACTCCGCGCAGGCCGCAGAAATTATTGCACTGATTTAAGCTTGTGAACTTTCAATAAAACTTAGAGTGAATACATTTACAGATAACCAGTATGCCTTTGGGGTGGTTCATAACTTGGGTTGATTATGGGCAGAGCAAGGTTTCTTGACCTCGCACACAAAAATGTTTTTTTTAACATGGCACCCTGATAGTTCAGCTACTCTCAGCACTTGCGCTTCCTACTGAACTAGCAATCATGAATTGTGCCGCACATTGAAAGATAGTAAATGATGTAGGGAGAGGAAACGCTTTTGCTGACAGGATAGCTGAACGGACCTCTATTGATTTATACTTAGAAATGTATGTCAGGAAAGAAACCGTAAATATATGTACAGTAGATGAAGGGATTGATTTGATGAAGGATATTCAAGCTGATGTCACTCCAAAAGAAGTTAGACACAGGGCTGCGGGTTTTAGCGAGTTTGGACGAGGGAGGGTGTTGGGTAGGCAGTTCAAAGGGAAGATGGATGCCTCCCGATACCTACGTTGCCTCCATGATCATAATGGCTCGTGGTACCATTGACATACGTGTTAGGAAAATCTGTAAAATACTAGAACCTGTCTGGGTAAATGCAAAACATCTCAGTGATTTGAAATAACTAGACACATACTTATAGCTCTACTGTCCATATGGACGACCCCACAGATTAGACCTGGAATCCCCCCGGATGAAACTATGGAGTTGAGGCCAGCTAATGTTTGAAGTCTACCAAAAAACCTAGAGTGTTAAAAATATGTGGAGTATTTGCTTCTTACTGAATGCTGTAATGTGCGAGAAGCCCTCCCAGTTAAGTACGAGGGGCCAGGTCACAGAACTCGACCAGGTAGATGGGTGCTCCCGAAGTCATTTGAGAGAGCATCCAGTCTTGCACCACGCTGAAGAGGATCGTTCCAGGTCCCGTTGGCCACACAGACTGCTGTACGCGTAGATGGGAAAAGACAGTGGATCGGCACACATAAAGAAAATACTTTGTCCTTTCATCACTCAATGGAGAAGAAAAGAAGAAAAAACTACTTTCCCTGTTTCTGAGGATCAATCAATCTTTAATAACATCAAGGGTGTTTCAGAGATGCTTCCTGAGCCTGTGGGGCCTGGGGGGACAGCTGTTTTGTCTTTGAAATCTTCTTTGGATCGTTCTGCACTCTTGAGCAATCTTTCCCTTGTTTCATCATTTCCATCAGGAAGCAACAACACTCTGTTCACAGATCACGCAGTACCTGGAGTCTCAAGGTACAATCTGCGCCCATGGCACTAGACTTACTGCACAGCGCGGCTGTGCCCCCAGGAAACGATTGCTGATCGTGTCCTTTGCCACTTTTGCGCTGAAGTATAAGCAAGTGGCTGGGGACTGGGAAAGACTATCTTCAGTCAAGAAATCACGTGATCAGAAGATCTCCAGCAAACAGACTATGGTGTTTTTCACAGGAACTTTTCGGAGAAGAGCTTTGAAGAACAAAGTCTGTCGTTATCACTACTCGTATGGAACAATTGATTTATTGTGCGGCTAACAAAGACATTGGACAGACCAATACATGGGGCCTCATTACACGGATGGCGGTAGGGATTTACCGTTACCGGTAATGGAATACCGGTAACGTTAAATCCCCATGCGGATCACGACCCGGCACACCGCTATTAGCGGCATCGCAAATTACGGTGCCACTAATAGCGGGCAGGCCGTGTGCGCGCGACCCTCCATCCCGTAAATTACGCCATGCCGCTATTAGCACAGCATCACAAGGCCAGTGTACATGCTAATAGCGGCATGGTAAATCCACCCAAACCCCTTACCGCCATGGTGCTAATACCGGCATCGCGGACCACCCGTTAAGAGGAATGAGCAGTGTTCCCACCTGCCACAGGTGGACACAATCAGCACAGGTGGAGGCAATGGAGACTGTGGCAGCTCAAAAGGAGCACACCACACCCCTTCCCACGCCCCTTCCCACACAAAGATGGTTCCAATACTGGCAGCAATACATGGCCTGGGGGACCTCATTGCAGCGCAGCTGATACTACAACAGGCAGCACAAAGGAGATGCAGGAGGAGGAGGAGGAGGGCAAGACAGGCACAGCAAGCACCACAACGGCACCTATTCATACCACAGAGGCACCCACCAATCCCCAGGATCAGAGCCAGTCCATTCAACCTAACCCCTGAGCAGATACACACCCTGTACCGTCTGGACAGGGTTACCATCACCAGCATCGTGGACATGATCCACGACGACATTGTGAGCCTCATAGACATCAGAACTGCCATCCCCCCGCTACTGAAGGTGGTGAGTGTGCTCCACTTTCTGGCCACAGGCACCTACCAGCATACAGTGGGACACATGCATGGCATCTCACAACCAGTATTCTCACGCACGCTGAACCAGGTACTCGATGCACTCCTGAAGCATGCACCTGAACACATATCCATGCCACGGACTGGCCAGGAGATTGCAAACACAAAAGTTGGCTTCTATTCACTGGCAGGCATCCCAAGTTGCATTGGGGCCATCGACTGTACACATGTGGAATTGGTGGTCCCACATCACAATGAAGTAGTGTACCGAAACAGGAAGCAATTCCACTCTATCAATGTCCAAATGGTATGTGACGCCAACAAGATAATCACACATTGCTGTGCCAGATTTCCAGGATAAACACATGATTCCATGGTCCTGCGGAACTCAACTATCCCACGCTACATGGAGCGACACCCCGGACAACGTTTGTGGCTACTCGGTGAGTAGCAGGGCAAGCACATGGCAACGTGATTGGGGGGGGGGGAGAAACATACTGCAACTGGGAGTGATTGGGGGGGGAGATACATACTGCAACTGGGAGTGATTGGGGGGGGAGAGAAACATACTGCAACTGGGAGTGATTGGGGGGGAGAGAAACATACTGCAACTGGGAGTGATTGGTTGGGGAGATACATACTGCAACTGGGAGTGATTGGGGGGGGAGATACATACTGCAACTGGGAGTGATTGGGGGGGGAGATACATACTGCAACTGGGTGTTGACTGTCGTCCGTAGGAGAAATGGACATACAGATGTACACCAATGTGCATCCGGGAAGGCCACGATGTACTTGAGAAGAACCCACATGCAATTTGAAGCTGCACAACATCGACAACAATGCAGGTTGCTAAATATCACACATCCATCCACATTGAACATCCTACCACGCCACATTTCACACGAATCTGCAACATGGCGTCAAGATAGTAATACACAATCAGCGCAGCACAACATCAATCCAGCAATGCGCACTTGAATGCATGCAAAGGGATCACCCCTAGACATAGCACTGAACCACACACCTGTAGCACCACTGAAGTGATGCCTCACAGCATGGCCACATTGGTGTCAGAATGTCAGTACACTCGCAGTGTGGTACCAAATTTGCCTGGGACAGGGACACCTAAGACCTGGCCTCACCCAGGACATGTCAAATACTGTTGGAGGCATTAATGTTGCATTACTACTTGCAGGGTCAACCTCCCCCTTGCACGTTGATGCCACACAGACCATCTGCATGTATGCTGTCAATTCAGTACTTGAATCACAATGCAATGTCAATCAGTGTGATGTGAACAGGCCGCTCTTGAGGTGAACAGTAACAGGACCCTGTTCATTCCCCCATACAGGTGATGCGGGCTATCCCCTGAAGACCTGGCTCCTCACACCTGTACGGAACCCACAGAACAGGCACGAGGAGGAATACAATCGTGCACATTCCCGTACCCGCATCGTGATCGAGCAGACTTTTGGACTTTTGAAGTCACGTTTTAGGTGCATTAGCAGGTCTGGTGGTGCTCTCCTGTATGGACATGAGAAGGTGGCCAAGATCACCATGGCATGTGTCATGCTGCACAATATGTGTATCAGACGGAATGTGCCACTGCCCCCTGATGTTGAAATAGAAGCACCTGATGAGGTTGATGATGGTGATGAGGACGGAGGTGAAGGGGATGCAGGTCTTGCAAGAGGGGATGGGCAGGAGGGACGTGCTGTGAGACAGCATCTGATCAACCAAATATTCTGAGGAACATGTTTTCGTACTGTCACATGGTAATGGGGAGTAATGCACTGGTGTATGTTTTCGAGCACACAATGGACCCTGTCCCCAATAAAGTACACACACACAATGAAGTTGTCCAAGCCAGTGTTTAGATCAGTAACCAGTGTATTAAGTAACATTAAGGTGTGAAAGTGCAAGTCCCAAAACATCCCACCACCCTTCCCCCCACCCCCACAACAGACCCATAACACCCTTCCCCCCACCCCCACAACAGACCCATAACACCCTTCCCCCCACCCCCACAACAGACCCATAACACCCTTCCCCCCACCCCCACAACAGACCCATAACACCCTTCCCACCCCCCCCCCACAACAGTCCCTCATGTGTTTGCCAAGTTTGCCCTGGCCTATGCACACATAGGGATCTCTATCGACCCCCTATTTTCAATAGTCCTCGGGGGGATTCAGAGGGCTGGCAGATGTGCGCCTGGTGGTGCACGTTGAGCGACGGAGGGGGCTTGTTTGTCTCGACCCAGAAGATGAGGATGGGGCAGACTGGCCTTGTTGGGAAATGTGGCGGTCCATAGTGTCAGCCATGCGTACCAGGACCTCCCTGAGCCTCCCTATCTCATCGCACAGCCTGTTGGTGTTGGCGTCCATCCGCTCTGTGGAGTGCCTCAACGCCTCCACGATGTTCTCACTGCGATTGGCAGCCTCCTCAACATGCTGGCCAACCAGCACAGACAGCTCTTGTTGGCGCTGCAGGATGGTGGTCAATTTGAGGCCAGTGCTGGGTGACTGTGCACTTGAGGCTGTGCCCTCGGATGCATCCACTACAGCAGGTGATGCCAACATGGGGGACATGATTGCAGGGTTGGTGTCCTCAACTGTGGAATCAGATGCAGGGGTCTGGAATGGCACTGGCTCTGGTGATCCAGGGGGGCTTGGGGTGTGCATCTCCATGGCCTGGTCTAGGGTGTCCTCCAGATCGGATAGGGGGGCAGTGGCGGCTGCCTCACCAGTGGAGCTTGCCGCAGCTGATGGTGGGCCCTCGGTGGCTGGCATCGGTGCGGGCGGGTTCACCACCGGTGGTGGGGCCGCAGTTGGTGGTGCAGCTAGTACTGCCCTGGCAGTGGCACTCCGACGAAGTTTGGCACTCGTCTGGTGGGGCCTGCCCCCCTTGCCCCTTGATGTTGTTGGGGTATCCGCCGGCTCCTGTGCCCTTGGCCTCTTGCATGTAGCTGTTGCCTGTGTTGCATCAGCGGCATCCTCCCCATCTGTATGTGAGCCTGTCAGGGACGAGACGGGGGATGGCATTGGTTGCGTTTCAATATACTTGATGCAGATTACATGAATGATGCAGTTGTGGCAATTGGGACTTAGTGGTTGTGGATGCAGGTGATGTGCCAGTTCAGTGCCTCATCCATGCATGGTTGTGTTTGGGACTTGTCTGTGGTGTTGTGTGCATGTGTGTGGGTCTGACACAGGCATGGTGAGGGATGGATGCATGTGTGGATGTGTGTCCATGCATGAGAGGAGTCTGTGCTCACATATGGGGGGTACAGTACATTCACATCGCATCCTGTCATGTGTACACTCACCTCCATCAGAAGTGGTACCCACGCCGAGCTCCATGCTGCCTACTCCCTCTATTGACTCGACGGCAATCATGTTAGCGCACGTCTCCTCCCATTCCTTCATCCGGATTGGGGATCCATCTCCACCAGCACTGGCAATGCGGTGGTTCTCAGCCAGGATGCCCCTCACCCGCAGCCTGAGGTCGTCCCACCTCTTCCTGCATTCGCGCACAGTGCGCGTGCTGGTGCCCACTGCACTGACTTTGGCAGAGACCTCCTCCCAGATGGCTTTCTTCCTCAACAGGGTTGGCCGGCGCATGTCATTCGCGAAGACCACCTCAGCATTCTCCGCAAGGGTCTGTGTCAACATCACCAATTCCTCATTGGTGTATTTTTCTTTGCGCTGCCTGTCAGTTGATTTCTTGAGTGCCTTAGGCATGATGCAGGTGTCCACAATTGTTTGGCACGGCTCACGAATCAATGCAGGTCCAGGGGGCAGAGGATGGCAATGGATTGTGTTTTTAAAGATGGCCGCCGGGCTCTTTCCCGTTCCGGCGCGATGACGCTATTTCCGGTTCCGCAATTTTACGGTCACCGCTAATAGCGGTGACCGCTAATAGCGGTGACCGCTAATGGCGGTCACCGCAATTTGCATGTAGCGTGAGGGCGGAGGTGCTATCTGCACTTTCGTCAAAGCCGGTAAGGGACTTTTTTGGGACTTTTGCGGCATGGCGGTAGGGTCATTACCGGCATGGCGCTATGCTCGTGTCCGCGTACTCGTAATGGTACGTAATTAGCGCCCTCTTGCGAGGGCGGACACGTTAATAACGCCATGCCGCTAATATGCGGTTTTTAGCGCGCAACGTGTAATGAGGCCCATGGTCTTTCAGGAATCATTGTTTTTTCTTGAGTTTGTTAATTGGTCTAACAATAATCATCGCTTTACGGTTTTGGTATATTTTGAGGGGGGTGCGTCAATTCGAAACTTTGATATCCACTGAGAAATGTTTCTATTATGTCTTCTCCTTTCGTGCATCTGCACACTCTATCCTCTAGGGATTCCCAACACAAATGGGGTTATTACAATAAGACCCTTTAGTTCATTATGAATGTGATCCACACAATTCTGACTAGAATTAATGAATGGATATGTTTGCATTTGTTACGATAGGGGGAGAAAGGTGGGGTTGGTGTATTGATCCTTTGCCTTTAAACTACTGTATGCTACACCTCTCTAAGGGCACTATTCTTTGGTCACTTGAATGACAGCATCTTAGTGAATTTTGATGGCACTAACTTGAATGAGTTGAAAGGCGTTTTCTGACGCCACTGGAACGTTCTCTTTTTGTAAATAGGAGCAATCTTAACGTTGCTTTATTTACACCCTTATTGATAGATTTCTAAACCTTTCTAATCATTAGTTTCTTTTTCAAAATGGCACCCGTAGGCACCCGAAATGCCACGACTCCTTCTTACACTATCACTCACAGCCCCTAATCTGCATACAAAGGGATGGTTCTCAGTCAATGGGTACTTTTAAGGGTTGAACCAATATTGTGAATTTGATTAATGAGGACAGACCTCTCTATGTAGATGATTCTGTTTATTTAATTTGTGGCAATGAAGGTATTACTGTCAAGGATCTATTGACAAACAATATATCTGATGAATATGATTTAGGATGCGTGGACATTGAAGCGTGGAGTTGTGAGTTGTGAGTAAAGCGAATATATTTAGTAAGCTATTGGCTTAGGTCAACAGGAGGGATTGTTAAACGGTAATTATATAGTGCCTCCTTATATTTATATTGGCCTAAGCCCAATCACTTTACACGGAAAACCGTGTTGCAAAGTTCCGATTTTTGGGTTAACTTTGCGGCCATTTTAAGATGTTCAGCTTGCAACCAAGCCTCCAGACCTTCGAGTTCTGTTAATGTTTAGGTTGTCCGAGAGCCGACTGTTTAGACTAGGTAAAGAGACCTTGTGCTCCATATGAACTGTCTTCTAAGTATTGTCTGCGCACATAAGCCTTATCCTTGTATAAACGTTGGGACAATGAAGAACAAACCTCGAGTGTATACTCAGGCCGAACTGCATTGTGCAGAAATGTAGAACAAGCCTTACCGCGGGATCCGAGAACATACACCAACATTGTGCCTTCATGGAAATGCAAACCTCTGTAAACCTTTGCATATTATTGTATAAACTGTATGTGAACTAGGTACAAACTCTAGACCACGAATTATTAACATGCAGAGAGGCTGGACAATATTACACAGAATTGTATAAAAGCACAAATGTTTCAATGACCAGCACTCTCTCACCTCTCTTTGTCGGGCTGGTACACATTGCGTGGTGTTGGGAGCCAGATAGCTATCTGTTTCTTTGTAAACTGTACAGTAATAAAAGATCTGTGAATATTTTTAGCCCGTGATTGGTGTATTTCCTTTGTGGTACTCAGCCTCGATATTTCTCTGTTCTTTCAGGCGAATTATCGGGACTCTGAGTGAACTGCACTAAATTGACACTCTTCCCGTTGATGGATACCACCGCACCCCCCTCCGACCTGCAGGGGTTTATCTGGGCCCAGTCCCAGTTCACGTACCTGGGGGTGGTGATTACGCGAGACCCTGTTTCCCTCTACGATAACAACTATGGCAATTATCTGGTTAAACTGGCTCGGAAATGTGCAGGGTGGGCAAATCTTTTGATAACCCTAGTGGGTAGGATTGCCGTTCTTAAGATGGCGATACTGCTGCCTCAGCTACTCTACAGATTCTTAAATGTCCCGATCTGGCCTGGCCGAAACTTCTTCGCAATGCTCACCCACACCACTAACTGTTTCCTTTGGCACTCGGGCGTGGTTCGCCTGAAGCTTGCCACATTGATGACCCTGGTGGGTAAGTGGGGTCTCAGAGCCCCCAAAGTCGAGGGGTATTGGATAGCCACCCAAGCTTAGTATGCATCGTTCTGGTTTTTCCCTTCAGACCCGCCTTTTCACGTTAAACTAGAATGCCTATTTACAAACGAATGTGATATATGCTCCCTGGTGTTTCCCAACTGCACGGTTCAGTTTGAACCATCGCACCCCGTGGTTGCTATGGTCCAGGCCCTGGCCAGAATATGGAAACGAACAAACAACATGCATCCATTTCACTGAGATTTTCCCCTCTGGAATTTCTTTCACAACTCCCCCCCGGGTGGACTCCAGAACTGTAGACTGCTGGGCAGAGACGAGTTACTTAACAGTCAGTGATTTATTCACACAAGGGGCCTTCACGAAATGGGGGTGAACTCCCTAGACAACTACAAGGTAGACCTACTTGTTGGCTGCAGTACGCCAGCTTGCACTGGGTGTTGAAGGCCAGGCTCCCTGACTTCCCTGCCATTCCACAAGAGGATCCAATCCTTTCAGAAATAGTGGGGACCATATCCATGAGGGGAAATGTCTGTAGACTATATACTATATTCCAAACCCAGGTATCCCCCCTGTTCAGAAAACTCAGGGAGACCTGGGCTAGGGACCTAGAGGTCAAGTTGACTGATCAGCATTGGGATTACATGTGTGCCCACTCGCAGACAATCTCTTTCAATTCCCGTTTCAAACTAATCTAATGTAAGCTATTGCATAGATTCCACTACACGCCAACTAGGCTACATTGCATGTCACGAGAGCACCCACACACATGTCCCTGGTGCAATGCTGCTAATACCGACTACATACACATGATATGGACGTGTCCCCAAATTACCCAGTTCTGGTCTACGGTATGCACATCCCTATCGGACATGTTAGAATGTACCATTTCCCCATCTCTGTTAACCTGCTTCTTCTACGAGTTGACTGCATTAAACCGAGACTACAAGAAGTTGGCGAGCATGGGGCTACTCCTGGCAACCCAATGTATTCTTCTGGTATGGCTTCAACCCAGACCCCTTACACATGAACATTGGCCCCGCGCCACTACATGGGCCTTGGATACCAAGGAGTGCTGGATACTGGCACAACCGAGCAGATACAGACCGAGAGACATTTGGGGGCCCTTTCGACAATATATCTCCCCGTCAGCTGACGAGTCTTGGGAAGAGAACCTCCCTCTCCCCTCCCCACCCCGGGCCGATTGTAGTGCACATGGAATGTATGGTTAACCAGATGCTCGCTTCACGTATGTGTTCCAATGTCACATTGACTCTCTGGTCGATATATGATGCTGTACTCGTAATGCGAATGGTGTCAGTGGTTTGAACTGTTAAGATTGTTCTCTGATGCGATGTCAAGCTAACTTAAATAAAGTTTAAGGATACTTGCTTACATGAACAGCAATTAAACTATTTGAGCTTACATTACAGAGACATAGGGCCTCATTACAAGGTTGGCGGTAAGGCAAAAACGATGCTGGTATGTTAATACTGGCATCGTTTACCGCTCCGGTGTATTCCGACCTGCAAACCCGGTATTAGCGGCACCCTAAATAACGGTGCCGCTAATAGCGGCATAGGTGCGTATACGCGCCCCTTCGGGAAGCAAATACCAGCATGCCGGTAATAGGGGGACATCCCAATCCACGCGGACATGCAAATACCGGCATCGCGAAGCCGGTAATCACGGGCTGCACGATGCCGGCCATACAGGCATCGCGGAACACCCGCAAACAGCAATCAGGATACAAGGCAACTGCCACAGGTGCACACATCCCCACAGGTGGAGTCAATGGAGGCTGGGCCAGTATAAAACGAGCACACCCACACACCACACCCCTTCCAACACCAAAATGCTACCACTAGCTGTTGCAATCATGGCGCTGGAGGACATGCCCATACTGCTACAACTACAGCAACAACAACAACTACAGCAGCAACAACAACAACTAGAGCAGCAACAACTACAGCAGCAACAACAGTCAGCACAGAGGAGACGCAGGAGGAGAAGGAGGGTGAGACAGGCCCAGCAATTACCACCTGCACAGGCAGCAGTGCCCCGTAGACAACCACCAATCCCTCACACCAGACCCAGCCCTTTTAACCTAACCCCTGAGCAGATCCACACCCTGTACCGGTTGGACCGTGACATCACCACCATAGTGGACATGATACAGAACGACATTGCCAGCCTAATTGAAATACGTACTGCCATCCCCCCGCTACTAAAGGTGGTGTCTGTGCTCCACTTCCTGGCCACAGGCACCTACCAACACACAGTGGGGCAGCTGCATGGTATTTCACAGCCACTATTTTCACGCATATTGAACCAAGTGCTGGATGCCCTCCTGAAGCACAAGCACCCACATATCCCTACCACGGACTGCCCAGGAGATAGCCGACACCAAAGTAGGCTTCCATGCACTGGCAGGCATGCCCAATTGTGTTGGTGCCCTCGACTGCACCCATGTGGAATTGGTTGTCCCCCATGCCATAGAGGCGGTGTACCGCAATCGCAAGCAATACCACTCCATCAATGTGCAAAGGGTATGTGACTCCAGAAGATCATCACACATTGCTGCGCCCGATTTCCCGGATCAACACATGATGCCATGGTACTGCGCAACACCACGCTACCCCGTCACATGGAGCGACATGCTGGACCACGTGCCTGGCTGTTTGGTGAGTTGCACAACTGTCCCATGGCAGTGCTTTGGGGTACTGATGTGTAGGGATGCATAAGGGGGGGCATATTCCACCTGGGTAGGAAAGGGGGGGCATACTCCACCTGGGTGGCAATTGCCGGTGATTGGAGAATGCATGCAGAGCTAAACATTCCAGACCTGAACCGGCCAAATGGAACATGACACATCACTGGGCCACATTTCACAAATTATGCATATCGATGACAACAAGTAAGAGGCACAACCAGGCCACCATGGTGATGGCAAGCAATGCATGAATGAACAGGATGGCAACTGTGGCAATGTGGTCAGTGTGACCATGCACAGTGAAGAATGAACAGCATGAATTGGAGGCCAAACATTGTTGCACTACCACAGCACATCTGCCTCAGAATGCATGATTACACCCTGCATCATCTATTGAACGCCATCCAGACTATCACACCTCATGACAGTATAAATTGCATCTAGGTGACACATTTGCATGCATACAGGGACATGTGCATGCCCACACCAAATAGCTGCCACCATAACTGTGCTCCCTTAAGGTGGCAGTTCAGAGTGACACACACCTATCTGTATCTGCAGAACAGCCATGAAGCGGAGTACAATCGTGTGCACACCCGTACCATGTTGTGATTGAGCAGACCTTTGGCCTGTTGAAGGCGCGGTTCTGCTGCCTCAGCAGGTCTGGTAGGGCACTCCTATATAGGCCTGAGAAGGTGGCGAAGATCACCATGGCCTGTGTCATGCTGCACAACATGTGCGTCCGGAGAAATGTACCACTGCCAACTGACATTGACATGCATGCCCTGGGTGAGGATGATGAGGATGGAGACGGAGGTGAAGTAGCCCCCCTGCTAGTACATGATGCATGGGATGGCCATGCTGTACGCCAAGCACAGAATCCTGAATACTCCTGACCCACAGGGACTATGAAAGACATGTGTCAGTCAGACACTGGGCCAATGTGGACATGCACACAGGGAATGTTGGGAGTTGGGCACTGAACACTGTAACACATTAAATGGATGCACACGAAAATAACAATGTCCAGCCATGGATTTTTCTTATCACAACGTGTGTATTATTTACAACAGCAAAAATGTGCCCACTCCACCCTCCCTAACCCCCCCAACAAACTCCCAGACCTCCCCAACAAACACCAATACCCCCAATAGATTCCACAAGATGCACCCCTTCACCCCCAACCTTGTGTCCCACTCCCATTGTCCCCCCACACTACTTCCGGGACTTCTTCCTGCCTGGAGGCGGCATTTCAGTGTGCCTTGCACTCCTACGTGTCTGGCGCACTGGGCTGGTGGGGACAAATGAAGCTGGTGTGGAGGTAGTAGGTGAGTCGCTGGCAGGTTCCACACCTCCTGCAAGCCGTGCCCGCTGCATATGAAGCAGCATTGAAGTCAGCACCTGTTCACCGCCCCCTGGCAGTCCCTCCTTAGCCGAGCCGATGCATTACAGCGGCTGTGTTGGCTTCGATGGCCGCTGTGGTCCCCGCAATTGCTATGGCAATACCCCACCTGGTTTCCTCCCCGTCCGCTATGTACTGGCGAAGTAGGTCTAACATGGCCTCCTGCTAGGCCTCCACCATCGACAACCGTGTCTCCAGTGTTTTGGAGGGGGCTGGAGTGGTGGGTTGTGCAGTCACGTGGACAGCATTTTCGGGACTGTACTCCTCAGAGGTGGGTAGGTCACAGTCATGGAGGCAGGGATCAGCTTCACTGCAGGTGGGTGACTGCAGGTGTTGGGGCATGTCACCTCGGTGTCTCCCTCAGGCTCCACACTGGCATCAAGTTCTTCCCCAGTGGAGGCGGGTGCTTCCAGGGACTCCCCTTGGACAGGTGTGGGTGTGGCCTGCTGGGTCAGTAGTGTGTCAGGCACACTGGCAGCAGGTGTTGCTGGCTGTGTCCCAGCTTGCACAGGCACACTGGCAGTGGCTGTGGCCTGCTTGCCGCCAACGGAGATGGTGGTGGTGGTAGTTGCCCTCTTCTTAGGGTGTGAGGTGGATGACCTTGTGGTGGTCTCCTGAGTTGCTTCTTCCTCATCGGTGCCTGGGGGGGTAGAAGAGATGCAGGGCATCAGTGATGGTGTGACATGGCAGAGGCATAAAATGGTGCTGTTCATTATTCATTTGATCATGCATTCATGTCTTACAGGTGTGTCACACAGGGTATTCAGAGGATGCATGTTAGCATTCACTGCATGGCAGGTTGCATGCCGTTGATTTTGGGTTTGTGTGATGTATCACATGGGCAAGGTCCAGGTGTGTTGGTTATGGGATTGGCACTCAGCATGCATTTCATTGTGGCAGCGTTAGGCCCGCCATCTGGACTTGGATATGGTCATGTGGGTGTTGGGACATGCATTGCCTTGCCTAGACTCTCTGCCACTTCACTTGTTCTATGTCATGGTCTCCCCTACAGGGATCTGCAGGGTCACTCACCTCCTTCCGCGGTTGATGCAGCACCATTCTCCATCTCGCATAATCCCTCGATGGACTCAGGACTGATGAATCTGCTAGCAGTCTCCTCCCAGGGCATCAATTTGGCAGGGGGGTGGGCACCCCAGCCTGTGGCCATGGCCTCCCTCCGATTGCTGGCCATGATATTGCGTACCCTCAACCGGAGGTCATCCCACTGCTTCCTGCTGTCCCTCACACTGCGCGGGGTGCTACCTACGGCTGATACCTTGTGGGCTACCTCCTGCCAGATTTGCCTCTTTTGTTGCTGCACCTCCCGCTTCTTGTCGTGGGATTGGATTATGTCTGCATGTGCAGCTAGAGTGTCCACTAACATGGTCAGCTCTGCGTCTGAGTAACGCTGTTTCCGCAGCCGGGGGGTGGTCTTCCTGGTAGCCTTTGACATTCTCTATGGATTTCCACTGTGCTCTCCAAGGATCGACTGGTGGGTAGGGAGGAGGGCAATGGATTGTGTTTTTAAAGATGGCCACGGCCCTTTTCCAGTTCCTGCACAACGACGTTATTTCCGGGTCTGGTTTTGCGAACCCGCTATTAGCATGGTGGTATTACCGGGCCGGTATTTAGGGGTTGCTCCTAGGCGGTGCCGGTATCGGCGGGTCCCGCGATGCCACTATCGGGGTGTTGGAGGGCCTTTAGCGGCATGTCGGTATATCTATTACCGGCATGGGGGTTCACGCGTGCTCGCACACTCATAATCACCCACTATTAGCGGGTTCATACGAGAATGGACCCGCTCTTACCGGCATGCCGGTAATGGACCCGTTTTTACTGGGCTACTCGTAATGAGGCCCATAGTTTACATATTTACATATCAGCAGTATATCAGCAGCTTACCTAGCATGCTACAGTGTCTGGTACACTAGTGTCATACAGTAGCAGCAGTGCCAGTTATGTAAGCATTAGGCAGAGAGTTTTTAGCAGAAAAGTAGTGTTTTGATGGCCTTGCGGAATGCAGCGAGGGATGTCTCTTTCCTGATGGCAGGTGGTAGCGCATTCCAGTTTTCTGGTGCTAGAACAGAAAAACTGGAGCCTCCAGCTTTTTGTCGTTTGAAGGTAGGGTCTGCGAGCTGGTTGCAGTGTTAGGTCCGCTTGCGTCTGTTTGAGGTGGCTCGGTGAATAGCTTCAGATAGGTAGGGAGGTGAGGTTTGAGACAGGAAGGAGTGTGTAATGGAGAGTGTTTTAAAGAGAATGTGCTCTTTCACAGGGAGCCAGTGGGTGTCCTGTCTGGCCTGGGAGATGTGCTCTCTCTTGGGGATGCTGAGGGCTGCTCTGAGTGCATTGTTTTGTGTGGTTTGTAGTTATTTCAAGTTTTTGGCTGATGTGCTTAGGAACAGGGTGTTGCAATAGTCTAACTTTGCTCCCACAGCGGCTCTGGCAATAGATAGGCATTTTTTTTCTGGAAAGGTATGGTTTGACAGCATTGAGAGATAACTGTGTTGTTAAAGCAGCAGAGAAGGTGATAGCGTTCACTTAACGGTACATGGAGAGTGTGGAGTCTAGGTATACCCCCAGAGTTTTGGCTGCCACCGTGTTAGTGGTGGTCGTGTTGTCAATTTTGAAGGATGTTTATTTACTATCCAGCTTACTAAGGACTTGTTTGGGACCAACCAGTAGTAATTTGGTCTTGTCTACATTGAGGCATAAGCCATTCACTGCCATCCAGGCCTGGATGATGGCATAGATCTGAGTGTGGCTGCGTCTTGCTCATAGGGGCCAGTGAGAGGGAGAAGTATTTGTGTAACATCAACGTAGTTCGTATACACTATGCCGTGATCATCGAGGGCATTGAAAAGGGGGGGTGAACATGTTTTGGAGAGTGGGTGAGGTACAGGATCCCTGGGGGACCCCGCAGTGGTTGGGGGTGGGAGTTGCACATGCCTGATCAGAGAATACTCTCATGAGTCTACCTTCCAGGAAGGAGGTGATCCAAAAGGTGGCTTGATGGGAGAATTGAGCAGCACCTTTGTGGTGTTTGCACAGGGTTTTGTGGTCTACAAGATCGAACGCAGCAGATAAATCTATGAATAGGATCAGTGCTGGCTTTCCTTTATCCATGGTTTGATCTAGCTGAATTTTGAGATCTAGCAGGGTGGTCTCAATTCCGTGGCGTGGCCTGAAACCTGACTGCCTCCTGCCCAGGATGTTGTTTTCTTCCAGGAAGTGTTGGATTTGTTGGTAGGCTGCCCTGTCTAATATCTTTAACAAGAAAGGAACGGTGGTGATTGGTCGATAATTGTTGGGTTGGTCAGGATCAAGTTTTTTCAGAAGTGGGTGCACCCAAGATTCTTTGAGTGAAGGCGGGACGATGCCTGAGGAAAGTGAGGCATTGATAAAAGCTGTGCGGAATGGGGCTAGTGGTTCGGCGCAGTCTTATATGAGAGTAGCCGGGCATACATCACCTTTACAGGAGGATGGTTTGATGCCTTTCATGAGGTCAGTGACTTTGGTTTCTGTTACTTCTCTGAAGGAGAATAGTTTGGTGTCTTTGTTGTCCCTTTGGTGGCCTGGAGATGTGGGTGTGCTGGTTTTGGGAAGGGCATTGAGGTGGGCTTTTATTTTATCTTGGAAAGTGTTTATTTTCTTTAGCATGGCTGTTTGAATGTTGTTGCACCATGTTTCATCTTTCACTGTTTCTTGAGTTTTTGTTGGTGGGGCTGCTAGTTCCATTTAGATTACAAATAGTTCCTTTGACTCAGATTTTACGTTGGCGATTCTGGAGTTGTAGAAGAGGATTTGGCTAGGGTGATTTCTTTTGTGTATCATGTAGAGAGTGTTTTGTAGGCTTCTAGAGTGATGGGGGTGGGGCAGGATTTCCAGGTAGTAAGCGCTGTTCGCTTCTTTGATCTTAGGTCTGATCATTCTTGGGTGAACCAAGAGTTCAAGTGTTTTCTATTTTTGGCTTTTTTCAGCACTGGCGGTGTGATGGCATGATGGCTGATTTGATTGTAGTGTTGTAACTGTCTACTAGTGCTAGTGGGTCTGTGGAGAATGGGGGCTTAAGTGCTGGGGCTGCTTTTAGGAGGGTTAGTGATCTGTATTTTGTGAGGAGCCTGGACGATCTTTCCAGGGCTGGGGGAACTGGTATATTAGGATGGGACTTTATTTTGGTGGGGATGTGGAAGTGTAGGAGGTGATGGTCAGTTCACAGGCACGGGGTGTTTGAGCTGATGTCGACGGCACAATTGAGGTCAGCAATCCAATCAAGTATGCAACCTTTGAAGTGGGTAGGGTAAGTTACTCTTTGGATGAAGCCGATGTCTATGAGCGCTTTGTTAAGGGCTTTGCTTTGTTTGTCCTTTGGGTCTTTAAGGCCTAGGTTAAGATTGTCTAGGAGAATAGCCTTGGAGTTGTTTTTTAGGTTGTCTCTAAACTGGTGGAGGAGATTGGCTTGGAAGTGTAGTGTGGGTGCAGGGGGTGGGGCGATATATGACGTGTATGGTGATGGTGTCATTGGGGATAGGGAAAGTTTGACAGTAAGCGTGTCTGTGGTTTCATCCAGTTATGTGCTAATTTGTCTAATGTTGAGTGAGTCTTTGGCGATGAGAGCAACGCCACCACCTTTATTGAAGGTTCTGTCCTTGTGGAACATGGTGTAGCCATGTGGGAGGGCGAGGCTGATTGAGGGGCCTGAAGCTTCATGCAGCCAGGTTTGAGTGAGGGTGAGGATATCGAGGTCCAAATCCATGAGGAGGTCATGGATATCAGTGGCGTGGGCTTGGAGAGAGCAGGCATTGATCAGGGCGCAGTTGAGATAGGCCGTTGGGACTGGCGGTGGGAGGGCTTTCTTGGATTGGCCTGGCTCAGTAGAGATAGGCTTGACATTTTATGGGGTATTTGGAATGGAAGTAGTGGATGGTGGGGTGTCAGACTTGGGTTTGGTTGTGCGACATACCAGCAGTTGATTTCTAAGTGTAGTTGAACTAGGGAGTGAGCTGGGCTTGGAGGATGGAGCTGAGCAAGAGAGAGAGAGCCGTGTGTGGTGGGATGTGTGAGAGGGTCTTATTATCATAGTGGTGTGTTGTGAAGATGTGTGGTGGTGCGGGGTTGCTGAAGAAATATGGCAGAAAGAGCGTAGGTGGTATTCTTTCAGCGTGTGAAGCTGTGGGTGTGGAATTGGCTCCATGGTGTTGGGTATTGTCATCCAGAGGAGGTGAGTCCTGGAGGTTAGAAGGGGGAGGTAGCCTGCTTAGCAGGGGAGTGGAACTGGGGGTAACTTAGAGGGATAGTCAAGGTGGCGCAATAGCTAGAGGGCGAGTGAATGCTGTAGGATGAGCTGAGCAGGCAAGTGTCCCAGGTTTTCAAGGTGCACATGCCAGCGTGCTTAACAGAATTCCAAAATACTGTTTAGGATTTCATAATAGTCGTGTAGGCCTGTTGAACGGAATTACACATATGGATGTGTTACAGGATTCTATAGGCACTGGCCTATGGAGGAATGTAATGGGTAGGGTATGATAGTTATGCAACACTACGCAACACAGAATCTGGTGGCTAATGCAATGGGCACTCTGGTAAGCAACAATGCACAACGTAAATACAGTTTGATATTTAGCAGCGGTCAGCACAAGTCTGCAGAGAGATGCAGTGGGTAAGGTAGGTATGAGTAGCATTGCTACAATGATTGTGCTGTACAATCCTTTTGGCTAATGCAAAGAGGACTCTGGTAAGCAACAATGCGCAACGTAAATACAGTTTGATATTTAGCAGCGGTCAGCACAAGTCTGCAGAGAGATGCAGTGGGTAGAGTAGAACAGGTGGAAGATTGCAAGGCAGATAACGGGCACGTCGGGAATTCAAATATGTTCGTAATAACTTCAAAAATACTCATTACAGCTATTCAAGCTAACAGAAATGCTTCATGCAAGATGGGCTGCTCGGTAGGTGTAATTCATCACCATTGCTACAAGTAGAATTCTGTAGTGCGGTGATGACGGCGGATCATGGCATCCGCATTATTTTTTTGAACGGTGCTACTGTCAGTCCTTGAAAGTACTGCACTATAAAGGTCAAGCTGCCATGAGGCCCACTAGAAAAGAGCAGCTAACTCTGCGTAAAGAGCTGCTAATACATGGAGAATTGCAAATCCAGCTTGTGAGTCAGACTAGAATAACATTATATATATATATTTATTATATATATGTATAAGTATAGGCCGGCAATAGCCACCCTATAGTTAAGGTGAGTCAGACTCCAATAGGAACCTTGGAAAGTTCAATTGTTAATAACTTGATTTGAGTAACAGATTTGCCCGAAATGTTGAAGTTGGTTAGGGATGTGAGGGCTCCTGCCCCAGACTGCAATGTTTTGGAAAGATTTGTTAACAAATAAAAAAGTTATAAAGAAGACAAAAACATCTTTTTTCCAAAGTTGAAGCCTCCTTCCGATTCATTTTCCCATAGACAAACAAGGTACATTTTTGCTGGACCGCACAACCCAAACCGCTGGATCAGGTCCAAAACAACTTGGGAAACTAAGCATTTAAAAGAAGCATTTTTGCGGTTTCGGGTTATTATAGTATTTTTAAAAAAAATATTTGACTGAGAAGGGGGCCCCCTTCAGAAATAGATAGCTATATCTTGGGTAAATTGCCAAAACCTTTTATTTTTTTATTTTTTTTAAATGATACAGCTGTCATCTTGTTTTTATCAATATGAGATATAGCCACGGCTATAGCCTAGTTCATGGGAAACTAAAACACACAATGCAGATACCCTCAGTCTAGAGGAGCGGGCGGCTATAGGGCACCAAGTAAAATGTGGGTGTTGGAGAGGGTCTAGGGACTGAGTTTGCAACACAAAGCTGTTATGTAACCACAGCAATAGTCCCAAATAGCCGGCATCTCAAAGCAAACTGCATCACAGAAAGAGCGTCTGTTGTGGAGGAAAGGAAGAGGGCAGGGACAGTGAGGAGGCCATTTGGGGAGTGGGGGGAGCTGGCCAGATTGTGGGGGCACAAAAGCATTTCTTTCCAGCAGTTTTTCTGATACCCGCAGTGACCATTTCTTTTAAAGATATTTTTACAGCTATAGAACGTCAGGGGTGAAAAATCAGTGGCTATGCCATGGACATGGCCAGTGGCAGGATAGCAATCCATGTCTCCCATCCTTGCAGTAACTAAGACAGACCCTGCTTAACTTCAAAGTGGTCAATGGCCCAGCCCCCTCAGGCTATGTTACCTAAGGGTTGAGCTGATGTCACAAAACCACTTAGCGAAACATGGCTTGATGGGGATGGCCCTTTTCTCACTTTGTAGCTTAGCAGGGTCAGTCCCGCTTTGAAGTTAAGTGGGGTCAGTCCTCATTACTGTATGGATGGGCATCCACATTATTTTTTTTGAAACCGTGCTACTGTCATTCATTGAAAGTTTTGTACTTAGAGACCATTTTGTTGCCTTTTGCAGAATTGCATGCTGGTATTTGTAGTCTCCCAATCAAGATGGAGGGAATAATGCCACAATGGTACACTTTTTGCCTAACATAGTTTTATAAGGTTTTATATATTTGAATGACACTATTGTATGTGTACTTTTAAATTTCAGTTTGTACAACAGATATTGATGAATGCCAGACATAGGGGTGAGAAGAGGAAATGATGAGAGGGCAAGTAATTCATGAGTATTTGCCCACGATGTGGCAACAGAGTTTGCAATCCTGGACACTGGTGCAGTTATTTTCCCCTGATTGTGGCTGCTTTTCAGGGCACAAGTAAAGGACGCATGTGGGTGGACAGAGTAATGTTTATTCAGATGGTGGACACAACCCCTTGGTTTTGTTTTGAGGATGGCAAGCGTGCTTAAGTATATGGCTACGAGAATTTTTCTCAGGTTGTCATGTTTCCAGTTCAGACTCTTACCCACAAGACCACAAGCACATGTTTCGTATTGGGATTTTGATTTCCAGGGAATATTTCATAACAGATTGATGGGTTTAAAACATGAGCACCTTTTATACTTTGCCAGCATATTTTTTGGAAGATTTCCTCTTTCATGTTATTTTACTGGTGTTCATTATTTTGTTTAAAAGTCCAATGCTATTTTGTCTTGCACACTTTCTCCTAAGGAGAAGGACAGTTGAACTATATTTGTATATTTCACTTTAAAATATATGTTCACTTACTGTGCATATATTCATGGGTTCCAGCTTTTGATTTTCCCTATGGGACAAAAGTACCTGGGCATATGTTATTCTTGGAGCTGGTCATTTATTTCTATTTTTGTGTTGCTTAAATGCAGTTAGTTTGGGTCATGCGATGTATCACAATAATCACCAGGAGACCAGCCATAAAACAAGGGGATTGTAACACTTTTCTTAACCAAAGTGTGTGATCCTCTGCAAATAATTTAATCTCACTGCGCATTTCCTAAAAACATTGTGAGTTCTCAAAGCCTGCAATCTTTTAGACATCATTTTTAAAAAAAATGATATTTTTACAGTGGGTTTACCATCCATGCAGTAACCAGGACCGAGACTGCTTAGCTTCAAGCGAGGAAAGGACCAGCACCCTCAGGCCATGTTGCCTAATGAAAGATTCCACGTTACAAGACAAATTAGAGCAATATGGTCTGAAGGGGCCAGATCCTTCCTCACTTTGATGCTAAGCAGGGTTAGTCCAGGTTACTGCATGGATGGGAGACAGTCCACAAATGCCATGTATTTTCATAGTTTTAAATACATCATAACACACGGCATCTGCATTGTTTTTTTAAACCATGCTACTGTCAGTCCTTGAAAGTTTTGTACTCAGAGAACATTTTTTTTGCCTTTTGCTGAATTGCATTCTGGTATGGGCAGAATAATGCCACCATTGTACAGTTTTTGTCTAACATAGTACTATAAGGATTTATATATTTGAGTAAAACTATGGTATTTGTACTTTTCAAGTTATGTTTATTTAGCAGAGTATTGATGAAAGCCAGACATGGGGGTGAGGAGAGGAAATGATGAGAGGAAAAGTAAGTCATGAGTATTTGTCCACGATGTGGCAAAAGAGCTTGCAATACTTGACACTGGTGCAATTATTTCCCCCTTATTGTGGTTGTATTTCAGGACAAAAGTAAAGTATCACTTTGTTTCATTGGGCGGACTCAACCCCTTTGGTTATTTTGAGGTTGCCACGCTTGCTTAAGTATTTGGGCTACCAGGATTTTACTCAGGTTAACATGTTCCCAGTGCAGACACTTACTCAAAATATCACAAGCGCGTGTTTCATATTGGGATGTTGTATTCCAGAGAATATTTCACAACAGATTGCTGGGTTTAAAAGGTGAGCACCTGTTATACTTTGCCAGAATATTTATTGGAACATTTCCTCTCTCAGGTTATTTTTCTGGTGTTCATTACTTTTTTTAAACATCCAATGCTATGAGGACCTGCGTACTTTCTTCTAAGGAGAAGGTCTAACAAACTACATTTGTATATTTTACTTTAATATATATATGTTCAATTACTGTCCGTGTATTCATGTGTGCCACCTTTTGATTTTCGCTATGGGTGCAAAAGTACCTGGGCATATGGTATTCTTGCAGCTGGTCATTTCTTTTCCTTTTCAGTGCTGCTCAAAAGTGGTTAGTTGGGGTCATGCAATGCATACTTGCCCATGGTGTGGCAAGAGAGTTTGTAATCCTGGACACTGGTGCAGTTTTTTCCGCATGAGTGTGTCTGCTTTTCAGGGCACAAGTAAAGACAAATGTGGGTGGACAGCGTAACTATTTTTTAGAGGTTGGCAAGCTTGCCTGTTTATTTGGTAACCAGTATTTTACTCAGGTTGTCATGTTCCCAGTTTAGAGGCTTACCCACAAGACCACAAGCACTTGTTTTGTATTGGGATTTTGTTTTTCATGGAATATTTCACTACAGATTTCTTGGTTTAAAAGGTAAGTCCCTTGTATACATTGCCTGCATATTTATTGGAACATTTCCTCTCTCAGGTTAATTTTTTGCGGTTTATTATTTTTTTTAAAAGTCCAATATTATTTTGTCTTGCTTAATTTCTTCTAAGGAGAAGGTCTAATGAACTACTTTTGTATATTTCAATTTAAGATATATGTTCTCTTACTGTGTTTATATTCATGGGTGGCAGCTTTTGAAATTCGATATGGGCGAAAAAGTACCTGGGCCTATGTTATTCATGCAGCCAGGTATTATTTTCCCATTTCCATGCTTCTTAAATGCTGTTAGTTGGGGGTTGTGCAAGGTATCACAACAGTCAAAGAGAGACTGGCCATAAAGCCAGGGGCTTGTAACATGCTGTTTAACCAAAGTAAGTGACTCTTAGCAAATCATTTTATATCACTGCACATTGCCTAAAGAAATTGTGAGTTCACAAAGCCTGTCATCTTTTCTACATAACAATATCACTGTCAAACCAGGTCAAAATCAGTCTGTGATTGATAAATGTCTTTGAGCAATGGTTGCATTAGGGTGGATATCGAGGTTAGCTTCTCAACCATGGTATATATTATTTTTGCAGCAATCATCAGAGATATTACTGTACTTATACATGCAATGAAACAATAAAATAATATTTCTGTGTTTACATTGGAAAAAAACAGTTATCCCTGATTATTTGAAAACACAGATAAACACAGATTCTGAACTGTTTTGAAAACACTGGAAAATAATATACACTGAAAACAGGAAACCCTAATTATAATTATACCCACGGTTATGGCAGAAAAGTAATTTAAAAAGTGTTTAGTAACTTTTAACAGATACAGTGAGGTTGGGGGAGAAAGATCAGTGGTCACGGCCTTGACTAGTGGTCTTGCAGGGTTTTTAAATGGACAGTGGCCAAAGCCAAAGGCCATGGCTTGTGACCAGATAGTGATTTAAAAAATACAGTTGGCACGGCACAAGGGCGTGACAACTGGCCATGGCCGGAGGTCATGGCTAGTGACCAGGTAGTGGTTTAAAGAATTACAGCGAACCCGGCCGCAGGCTAGTGGTCTGGTGTTTTAGTAGAGTTCATTATGCAGAGATGCCAAGCTGCACTGCATTTATCTGCACCCAAAAGATCTACACATCTCCTATAATCAAGTCTTATTTTTGTGGTCCATTCTTTCAGCAGTTCAAACAAGAAATGAAGCACTTGCTACCCTGTCCTCAACTGCAGTTGAACTCCTCCTCCACAAAGAAAAGCCTGACTGGCTGAGTCTCCGGACGTCCGCGGATATCCACAAAAACTGCAGCCTCCACAGTCTTCTTTCCATTCAGAGCATGGTTAAAGGACCCGTATGGCACATGTGATCCGTTTGCGAACATCAACACGCAGGGCAACATACCTTACCTTTTTACCTTTATCTTTGTAATACTCCCTGATTGGTTGCATTGAAACAGTCCACCTATCACCTCCCAAAACTTTACATCTAAACCTGTCACCTTAGTTCAACATGTCAGACGTATCTTTCAACTCTGAGAGTGTTTTTGTGTTGTGATTCAGAGCCTCCTCTATAACAAACTACAGTGCAAACATTTACAGATGTCTATTTACAGATTCAATAATATCTACATATAACAATCTACATCTAAGAAGACATACTACAGGTATGCTTTCATTTTCAAAAGCAATTTTTGTACCACCTTTCTTAATACTATAACTTAAACAACACATAATGTCCTGTGCTGGAAAACATACTTCCCCGGAGCACCAATTAATGCATCGAAAATGATTTCTCCATACGTAGTCACTCACATGTGCTACTACTTATACCACTCCACAATTCCATTGTTGACGTGACCCATTCCAATCTATAGACCCTTATCCAAAACTGTTTTTTCCTCTCTCCATTCTACAATATGTACTTCTGTATATTAGCAACTATGCAATTCAATAATAAAAAAGTACCTCCATTATCAAACTGCAGTAGAATTCATATTTTCACTTTTTTAAAAAATAACCTGCTTTATCTGAAAATGTAGCATGCCTTTATATTACACAATCTTCCCTTTAACTGCACTTCAACTTCAAAGGTGTTTCTATAATACACAACATACTCCACTGCAGCACCCACCCTATTAGCCCATTGCTATTATCAAAAATACTTCTGCTTCCATAGTGTATCCCATCTCCTACTACCTATACCAAGGAACAATTGTATAATGAAAAATATCTTAATGGTGAACCTACAATACAACACATATAGCCACCTCCTTTTCATCATGCATTAGCAATGGCAACAGTTTTGCATTTTGCACACACATGGAAAACACACTTCTCAAATACTGCCATAGTACTATTAACATGCACTTGATGGTAGCAAGTGCAAAATTGTGCGAGTGGCCATCTCATAGCAGTGCATGGCAAATGCTTATACATAAGCGAAAACTGTTGCCTTTACCAATACTTCTTTTTAACAGCACTTCAGTGGAAGACACACATAGGGCCTCATTACGAGTTGGGCGCAAAGGGATACCAGCCACCGGTAAGGACACCGGTGCCGGTAATCCCTTTGCGCCCTATTCCGAGTTCCCTTAGCGGGTCCCTTCCTTAACGCCTGGTTTTACCAGCCGTTAAGGACGGGACCCGTTAAGGGACTTTAGAGCTAATAACAGTACTGCAATTTGCGGTACCGTTATTAGCGCCTTCCCCCTTCCCATTGAGCCCTATGGGGGCTCAAATGGGAATGGGGACTTGCTTTTTCAATGGGGACTTACCGGTCCCGCAAAGGTTGAAATAGACCGGTAAATCCCCATTGAACGAGGGCGGACTCGGTACCGGTATTGAAGGTAGTCATGGCGCTAATTGCACCATGATTACCTCCATACTCGGAATGAGGCCCATAGTTCTTATAAATGTACTTTCTGAAGGCAGACCTGTTTACAACACCAATTAAGACATTTACTCTCAGGAAACTGCTCTAAAAAACACTAGCAGCCACATCACAAGAAGCCTTGATGTAATGCTTGATTAAAGCAAGCTGAAAGAGTTCTCAATAGAAGGTATTTTGAGCAGGGAGAGGCATCAACTGTGTGGGCATCTGTATTATAATGACCATGGCAATGCACAGTCAATGGGTGGGCAATTCACCAAACAACCCATAGGAGCTTGGTGTCCCTCCTCATATACAGTTTCTCTCTATGTGTACTCTAATGCAACAGTTTTAATTTAGAGGTGGCTCTACACAAAATAAAACTAACCTTCCTTCTCTCAAAACAATACCAACCCTTCCTATGTCACTATATCATACACCCTAGCCTTTAACCAACTTCACTGCAGTAGCCATCACACAACTTTATGCAGTGTTTTTATCATGACTTTTGATACCATAATAAATGCCATACACTGCTACGTATACTAGTGCACACTTATCACATGTTCCAACTACCTTTCCTTTACATACATAGAAATAATATTACCAAAGAAAACTACAGAACAAAGACAACTCTTCAATTGCTACAAAGTAAATATATTAATATGCCATGTATGTCACAACAATTGTAATAACATAACTATACTGTGTTTTATCCTAACATATCCTTTTATACGATACTATGTTCTATTATACACTTACTCATTCCATTGCAGCAATCACACTGATTTCCATTAAAGCACAGCATACCTCCTTATGAAATACCACCACTCCCATATCCACAAACACCGCCACTCTGCAACCCATACCACCACAAATACTTTATCACACTTTCCCCATCACATACACATACTTATTCCAAACCACTTCCCAATTGCAATCTACCATTTACCCAATCCCAGCACAGTTCTACAATCTCTCACTCTACCAACGTTTTCTAACACACTTATCATAAATACATCACTCTACCCCATGTTACTCTCACAACCCTCTTCCTCATCCCAGTACGCATAAGTACGCTGTATCTGTATGCTTAAAACACTCTGACTCATTTAACTTCATTAAAAACAATACATTCATTCTCATATTGCCACTGTACTCATTCCATTACGCACATCACAGTATTTACTACTGTTCTCCCTATATCCCTCTTCCTCATAGAACAACAACAAATGTCTACAACCTTGTCCTTTACAAATGTTTCACACCATACCTTCCATTATCTATACATTTGTCTCTCACATCATACTACCCGAGTATAATCTATATTTTTACTCAAACACTACTCTTCCTCCTCCGAGCACCTAACATTTACCTATGTTTGTATATTTAGAATATTCTACCTCATATCACTTAACTGCCACAAATGCATACCTTCCTCCATCCCCATTTCCTCATTGCATTACTCAAATCGCACTATTCTGCATTATTCTTACATCTCTCTTGCTCATACCACTACACCACATATAAACACACTCTTCCATTACAAATATTTTACTCCAGACCTTGTATTATCTATACAGTCCTCTTCCACATCATACTAACCAACTATAATCTATATTATTACTCCAACACCCTTTTTCCTCTTCCCAGTAGCCAACATTTACCAATATATTCACATTGACAACATTCCCCTTCATGTAACTTAACGAACACCAATGTATTCCTTCCTCCATACCCCCTTCCTCATACCATTACTTTGCATTATCCTCACATCCCTACTACTGATACCAATACACCAGACGTCTACAACCTCTACAAATATGTCACTCCATACCTCCCACTATCTATGCATTCCACTTCCACACACTATTACAAAACTCTACTCTATCTTATTAAACACCCATCTTCCTCATCATAGTACTTAATATTAATGCACATTACTATACATACACTACTCGTCCCTGTACAATAACATCCATAAAACCCTTATTCTATGCAATAACACCCGCATAACCCTAATACAACATTCAAATACAAAATTTCTTTTTTCTAACAAGTAGAAAACAGTGCCTACCAAAACTCAGCTGCATAGAAAGCAAACAAAATATTGAGCAGATCAAAAGAAAGGAAAGTCATATACTCACCCTCCACTAAAACAATTTATAGAAAGCGTACAAACAAGAGACCTAGTAACTCTGCTCTTCCAAAGTACAACAGTCAGCACTAACAAAACTTTTGCCTACTTCAAAAAATAAAAGTAAACAATTATGTAAATAAAGTACAACTCGAGATGAACATCAAACTATATCTAGCAATGTCGATGTAGGCACAGTAAAACATTTAAAGAAATCAATTTTACAAAAAGATGTTCCGACAAAGAACTCTTAGCAATCTCATGAAAATGCTGAAAAGGCTCATTCTTCACTTAAAAACTACCAGCGAAAAATTATCTTTGAAACTCTGATTGACAGCAAATTCAAACTAAAAAGCACATTTTTCATACTAGATTTAAATAGAAAGAAACCAATAAGTTTACTAAAAAACTACAAAAATAACTTCAAAATATGCAAAATGTCAATATAGGTATCCTTTTCAAATTCTGTGCCGGAGAATGGTTTCACACTAGTGGCACAGAGTCATATTTTAATGAAGAAGTATAAAAACAACATCAAACAAACTGAATTGCCATAGACAATAACTAAGGAGGCTAAGAAATACTAGCAGACATCATTCTGGCAAAAGAAACCATAAAAGAAAAATCTACCCCAACAGACATTCAAACAAGTGTTCCTTATGTCCACACAAGTCAACCAGTGTACAAATGGGCATGCAGTTCAGTTTGCAATGTCCGCTAACAGTTGCTGAAATATTTATGACAATTCCTTAATCAGTATATTAAAATAGAAGAAAAAAGAAGAATCAACATTTTACAAACCATGGACACCTGTCCAATGCACGTACACACTGAAGTACAAGAACATTCATTAGCCTGCAGTTCATGAACTGCTTGTAAAAACACCTTCCATCATATTTAAATATTAGCAAAACACCATTCTACAATGCTAAACCTTGTGCATACATTGTACAATGTAAAGTGTCCTGCTGCAGAACTACAAAAACAGATTGACAATCTCCTAAATGGAACAGCCGAAGAACTCCTCAGAGAAATACAACACATACAAAGTAAATATTTTGGAACTAAAGTGGAATGAGAAAATACAGTTAACTTACAAAACACAAACCAACAACTTTCTAACACCATCCTCCTTACAAACACATACACAAGAAGTAGCAAAGTTTCACAACATGTCTTCTGAAATTCCAGACAAAGTATGTGTTTGTTGTTGCAAAATTTTCTACCAAAAAAGTACAAAGATAGTAGACAATGGCCCTCATTACAACACCAGCGGTAACCAATGGCGCTATTAGCACCATGGTTGCTGCCAGTATTGTAACAAGTCTGCCAATGGTAAATGGGGAAATACCACCCCATTCCAAGGTTGGCGGGGCGGTAATTCCCCATTTACCATTGGCACTTCCCCATTCCCATTTTTGCCCCATAGGGCTCAATGTGACTGGGGAAGGCGGTAATTACGGTACCGCAAATTGCGGTACCGTAATTACCTCGGAAGTCTCTTTGCGGGTCCCTACTTTAACGGCTGGTCCAGACCAGCGGTTAAGGTCGGGTGCTGCAAATGGACCTTGTAATCAGGCGTTAAGGGTTTAACGGCGCCGACACCTTTTACGGTGCCATGAAACCCTTAACGCCAGGGTTGTAATTACCCCGAATGTCCTACAAAATAGAAGACAATGAGGAATCACAATGGTTCAAATTAGCTTTATATCTGACAACAGAACATAAATACAATATAACTAATCCCTTAATACTTAATAGTTTGCACATTCTGCACACACTGCAATACTAAGTTTGATAATACTCAAATGCCATGTTGAGCTATCAATAATATAATAATAAAAGAGTTCCACTTCTAAAATCTTTCCAACAACTCAGGGCCTGATTCATGGAAGTGTTTTAGAATGGCACAATCCCATAGGAAAACATTGAATGAATCAGGCCCTTAATCTGTAAACGAGTATAACAATTCAAACAGTGCACCCATTGCATGGTATAGTACCTCTCCAACCTAAAACTGCCAAATCACTTCCTTCGTAATTACTCAAATTACTCAAAGGCATTCAGGTTTTAAAGTAGTATACTTACCAGTAGACCTTAATGAAAATGTAGAAACACTAGGAGTAGGATGACAAGTAGAACCATCTTTGATTGTACTAGTTAATGGAGTGCCAACAAAAGACAACAACATTTGGCAACAACTAGTTGACTTATGCAAAATTTCCTACATACAAATCAGTGCATAAGAATATCATTCTCTACACATTTATTTATGTATTTATTTATTTGGACATTTGTAAAGCGCACCTAACACAAAGACAACTGTGCTGGTTACGTAAGAGTGGTGGTTACAGTAGTTACACATTGCATTTGGTTACAGTAGTTACATGTTGCATTGGGTTACAAAATCTGGAGGCAGATATACAGTAAAATACATTTAATTTAGAGGATTGTAAGGAGGTGCTCGCCAAGGCCAGAGCTTTGTCTACTCTCAAATGCTACGGGCACAAGTGGACGAGGTTCACCGTTTGGTGTCATACTCAGAAAATCAACCCTCTATGAGTCACTGCTCCGCAGGTGCTTCTGTATTTGTTGTCGTTGGCCAAGGCAGGACTGGCCCTCGCTTCCATCAAAGTTCATCTGGCGGCTATCTCCTGCTACACCAGATCTCCTGGAGGTTCATCCTTATGGTCGCATCGATTGGTCAAGGAGTTCGTCAAAGGACGATTTCACTCGTTCCCATCGGTGAAGGCTCTGGCCCCGGCGTGGGAGCTCAATGTGGTGCTTACTAGGCTCATGGGTACTCCGACATGTTTGTCGTGGAAAACAGCTTTTCTTGTGGCCATCACCTCTGCACGAGTGGGAGAGATCCAGGCCCTCTCTTCTAAACCACCTTATTTGACATTCCACAAGACAAGGGTAGTGCTATGGGCGCACCCCTGCTTCATGCCCAAGGTGCTTTCGGACTTTCATCTAAACAAGCCCTTGGCGTTACCTGTATTCTTCCTGACACCTTCGTTGCTGGCTAAGTGGACTTTGCATTCGCTGGATATGGCTAGAGCGCTGAAGTTCTATGTGGATTGCACAAAGAGTTTCCGGAAGACTTTGCACTTTTTGTGAACTTTGGCCCTGTGAACCATGGGAATGCCCTCTCCAAGGCTTCCATTTGCAGGTGGCTCTCTGGCTGCATCACCCATTTTCACCAGTCGGCAAACCGACGGTTGCCTGGCCGTCCGAGAGCCCACTCGACCAGAGCGATTGCTGCAACTATGGTGTTCCTGTCTGGTGTGCCCCTGCTTGACATCTGCAGGGCTGCTACGTGGAGGTTGACGCACAGCTTCACAAAGTTCTACTGCATTGACAGGGAATCCAGGGAGGAGTTCAGAGTCGGCCAAGCAGTGCTACGCAACCTGTTCGCTTGAAGGTGAGCCTGGTGAGGTAAGAGATGCTTAATGTTGAGATGCTTAATGTTGAGCCTTGCCACCTCCTGTGGTTGTGCATGTGTGTACTGCTATGTATTCTTTATTCATGAGCATGTGAATCCATGCCAGACCCCATGCTGGAGAAGGAACAAGTTAGTTACCTGTAACTGTTGTTCTCCTGCATGGGTCTGGCATGGATTCACATGTGAACCCTCCCGCCTACCCCACTTTACGTGCTACCAAATCTGGGGATGGCTGTCGGAGGAGGGGCTTGGGTAGGGGGCGGTCATTGGATGGGGGCGGTGTGGCCCAGGGACCAGTGGTTGGTTGTTAGGAGAGGGACGGTTCAGATGTGGAGCATGTGAATCCGGGCCGGACCCATGCTGGAGATCAACAGTTACAGCTAAGTAATTTGTTCCTCATATATCATTTGTACACTTTGTAAATTCTGAGGTTGGTAGAAAGGAAAGGTGAGGGGATCGAGCCCTGGTCGGCCTGCCCCAGGCAGTTTCTGGTGAGACTCCTGGAGCTCTTGGCCGGCTTACAGACATCGCACTGCACTATGTATTTCTCAACCCTTTGCACTCAGTTCCTGCAGCAGCAAAGAGGTATAACCAGTTAGGGAAGGTGTTTGAGTGGAGTTCATGTCAGCGTTAGTTGGCCCCACTAAACCGAGGGAAGAAGTTGTCACTTACGCAGATTCTCTTGTCGATCAGAAAAAGGTGTTTTCAGCACAGCAGCAGGGCTTCGCCGGGCAGTTCAACGGTATAGGAGGAAGCAGCAAGCTTCCACCAGCCATTTAAAGTAGTGAGGGCAACATAAGAAATGTTACATGAGTAAGTAGGAAAAGGGGCTACTAAGTAACCCCCCCAGCACTCCACATAAAATGAGGTGTGCTGGACCAACAAAGAGAAAAGGTAAGTAAAGTCAAGTTCACTTAAATTTCACTATTATTGGGAACAGTAGTTCTTGCAAGAAAGGGTATTTAAACCTTATGAGAAATCTAAAGGATTTCTCAGTGACACTGCACTGACGGTGCTGTGTGTCACCATTTAAAAACGCAGAGGCCTATGGAGTTTGTCAGACTCCAAAAACAGTGGAAAATACAAAATCCAAATCTGGTAAAAATACGAGTGAGAAAAAGGTCTCACTCCAGGTTAAAAAAAAAGTCCACAGTCCAGCGATGGGGGTCTCTTAAGGTTGAAGTGAATTAGCACAGAAATTCATTCTTCACATCATTCTATTAGACAGACTACAAACACAAGGAATCAAAAACATAGCCCTGTCGTGGATCTCTCTTCTTCATCTCTAACCGCTCACAAATCATGCACCTCGACCAATTAACATCCATATTACGTCCAGTCGGCAAAGGTGTTCCCCAAGGAGCATCCACATCACCGCTAATCTTCAATTTCTACATACAACCCATTCCTGCAATCATCCGTTCGTACAAACTTACATGCTACAACTACTCAGATGATACCCTGATCATCCTCAAAATCCCAAATTCCGAAGGATCCGGCAGCCCGGACCTATCATCATGCCTCACTGATATTGACAACTTCAACCCTGGGAAAACCGAAATCCTACTCTGTGGGGAAACATCCCTCATCCCCCAACCTATCCCTGGCCTGAATCACTCAGACAATCACCAGCACCCTCAAATGTGGTTAAAAACCTTGGATGCAAATTCGACTCAGATCTATCCCTCACCACACACACCACCAATGTATCCAAAACCTGTTTCTTTCATTTAAGTATCCTCAGGCAGATATTCCCCTATCTCACCTATCCCCACCATTTCTCGGGCATAAACTCAATCATCCTCTCACGCCTTGACTATGCAAACTGCCTCTACCTAGGAGCACCTACATCCCAACTTCGGAAACTCTGCAGTATCACACATAGCACAATCCACAACACTGGCCCTGAATTCCTACGAGAAATAATTGTCCCCTACCAACCATCCAGGAACCTCAGATCACGCAATGCATTCCGACTAGTGATCCCACCGCATAACTCCATAAGACTTGGCGGCTCCTCCTTCTCCGTCCAAGTGCCAATCATCTGGAATTCCATCCACCTACACATTTGCAACATCGAAAACAACCTGAAATTCAGAGCATTAAAACCTGGCTCTTTCCAATACTCTCCTAAACCACTCCACTCCTTGAATACTCCACCAATAATCCCCTCTGATTTGATCATAACTCAAAGGCTGGCAGCTCTCGCAGCGGTTTCACCTGACACACCACCACTCTCCGCTCAACAACACTGCCCGCCGTCTAGGACTCCAGGTTAGCCAGTAGCTTTCATTGTGGCTTTCCTGATCCACCAACATAGCACCCACAACAGCATTCCAACCCTACAAGAACCCGTGTTAAGCCAGCAGCCTTCACCTGTGGCTACACTCGCATCACATTCACCGTAAAACCCTGCATTAACAATGAGATTAAGGCCCTCGTTAGCACATGCTCGTCATTAACTATTCACTGCCACTGTTAACTCGCAACACTCCTCCTCGGAAGCAACCACCACTAGCAACCCCCCTCCACAACCCTATTCCCCAAGCTAGGTCCAATAAGCCCTTGATTAGTTACATTACGGATGCTTACTTTACAATAGGCTGTAACCTATGGTCTTTCATGTCTAGGCCCCATCCACCTACACAAATCGAGGGTTAGCCCTCTCCGGTTGTTCGTTTTATATAGAGACCCCCAGCAAAACTGGGGACGACTACCGACCATTTTAGCCTCCCTTGGCTTACCATATGACGAAACATCCTGCAGGGGGATACCCAGGACTCTACTCAAGGACTCTCTAATCCGCTCTCTAGTCAGATTGCATTGTCAGTGTAGGCTCTTCCTTGTTTAGCCTTGTACTCAATTGCATCATCAGGTGTAGGCCACTCTCCCATTATACAGGACTCTCGAACCTAGCTGTGCCTAGCAGTGCAGCCCTCTCTCCCACTATACAGGGCTCTCAAATTTACGGTACGTATATCTCACCACTAGCGTGGATACAGGCCGCAGGCACAACCAAGCATCCATGCATGATAGAATACGCCTACGGCTAAGCACATCCGGCCTAGTGAACACATAGTCGTCCAGTCTGAAACACCTGACGCACCTCAACACCTCTACCACTAGCATGTAGCGACCACCACCTGAAAGGAACTTGGTATAGCTGACCCACATAAACTCTCACAACAAAAGCAATATATCCCTAACCCTCAGGAGCACCCACCCATGTGTCTGACCTCTCTCCGGCTGCTTAATCAAGCATTACCAGCCACCCAAGTCCTAGAAAGGCAACATGCACACACGCATCTCTTAAACTAACCCCTAGAACTCTCCAATGACATCGACTATGGTCACCAAGGGCATTCAACCAAGGAAAAAGCGCATTGAGGCCACACAAGTGGGGAAAGAGTACTATATAAATAACAAAATAAAATACAATACATAGTAGATACAGTATGTTACAGGTGTAAGTAGATTGGTAGTACACAGTTATGAGAATAGCTGTAAGGTTGTGGTTCTTCTAGATAGCTTGAGTGAAGAGCCAGGTTTTGAGGCCTTTGCAGAAGGACCAAATGGAGGGGTCGGATGTCAGCGCTAGAGGTAGGGAATTCCATTGTTTAGCCGCAATCACAGGGAAGCTGCACCCTCCAGCTTTTTGGCATCTGTATCTAGGGATAGCAAGGCGGTATGAGTATGCAGATCGGGTCATTATATTGGACTGGTTTTTAGAGATTTGTCTAGCTAGGTAGATCAGGGTGCTGTTTGACAGACATTTGTGAGTCAAAGATAAGGTTTTGAATGTGATGCGTTCCTGGACCGGGAGCCAGTGGATGTTTTGTCTAGCTGAAGAGATGTGATCTTTTTTAGGGATGTTGAGTGCAGCTCTTGCAGCATTATTCTGGATGATTTGTGGTTTGTTAATGTTTCAGGAGTTAGCGCCTGCAAAGAGGGGGATACAGTAATCAATCCTAGACAGTATGAGGGCTCTAGTGAGGGTGGTGCAGTTGTCGGTGGTCAGGAATGCTCTGCTGGCATTGATCAGTTTAGCAGTGTAGGCCGCTGCCAACACAATTGCATTAAGCTGCCTTGTTAGGGATAGCGAGGACTCAAGGTATACTCCTAGGGTCTTTACCTCTTTTGCAACAGTGATGATGTTTCCGTCAATGGCAAAGGATTTAGAGGAATCAGATAGGTTATTTAGCTGAGAATGACTGCCAATGAGGAGTAATTCCGTCTTCTCGTCATTAAGGCATAGCTCATGTTGCGCCATCCAGGCTTGAATGGTTAGGTATATTTCACTCAGTACGTTGGAGTCTGTGTCATAGTAGCCAGTGATGGGTAGGAGTATTTCGGTATCATCCACGTAGTTAATGTACGTGAGCCCCAGTTTGTCTTTGAGGTATAAAAGTGGCTTGGTGAAAACATTGAACAATGTTGGTGAGACACAGGAGCCTTGGGGCACTCCACACATTACTGGTGTTACTCACCGGATGGAGAGTACCCAAAGACAGGATGTCTGGATTAGTCAGATAGTTGATTGAAGAGCCTTGTTAGAGCCTCCAACCAAGCCTCCTCTCTGTGAGGGGAAACATTCCTTTTCTGCGATATGACCATCTGCAGTGCTTTGTAACCACCAGAGACACCAATCACATAAAAGAATGGGGAAAACTGCACCGCCAAGGACCCAGCTGAAAAGAAAGGAATAGTGATGAGTGACCATGAATAATGAGGACTACTACCCTTATTCAATAACTGACTATTGTTACCTTTATGCCTTTCCCCCCTATCCTGATGGAACACAAACTGGATAATAGCTACCCCCTAGGAATAGAGAAGACCATAAGACAGTATACCACTTAAGGATAATGAGGATATGAGAGATGGTATGGTTTTCTTACCACTGCTGGAGAAAATGGATGATTGAATATCCAAAGAAAAAACTATGAAAGTATAAAATAAAAAATGGGGAAGGTTAGTAAGGTGACTTTTTCCCAGGCGACATGAGGAGCGCACTAGGGACGGGATGTGCACTTTCAGCAGAGCGTCCCAGTGTGCACTGAAATGTTGGCAGTCCAGGTAACGAGTATAATCCCAAATTAGGACAGAGGAGGTAATGTGGACAGTAAGGATTAGGTAACAAATCCACAGAGTCACAGCAGAAGGGAGCTGTTCCAGTTTACAATGAGAACGAGGTAATGACAGACTGACTTACCACTTTATGACTAAATCAGTTCCAAGGACTCGAGCGGCTTTTGATCAGAATCCAGAGAAGACCGTAAATGTTTTGCAGGGTTCGGTACACAAGAAGCAAATGAGTTTTTTTTTTTATCGGAAATCAAAGGCAGTCAGTGAACGTTTTGCAGGGTTTGGCACACCAGAAGCAAATCAGTTGTAGAATTGGAAACCAAAGGCAGTCTGTGAACGTTTTGCAGGGTTTGGTACACAAGAATCAGGATGTACGAAAAGTGTTGAAACGGAGGTCAGGAAAGCGCTGGTTAACAAACTGCAAACAGAAGCAGCGTTCTGTAAACTGCCATTCACTAAATCAGGAAGGAGGCGTGACCAGGCAAAAATGAGGCTCTCGTGTCAGCATACCAGGACTACAACTAGGTGCTAAAAATCCTGGGAGATGTAGTCTGTAAAGGGGAACAATGTATCTTTCTCCAGGGGAGCCGCCAGCGGTTCAAGAACGGAGCCGCAACATTCCTTATACCGCGGTCAAGTGCTAAGCTTCGCCTGAAAGACCTGATATTAGGTATACCCATATTGTGCGATGGCATGGACACTGAAGACCCCCTGAGCGGGTGCCGTAGTGTAACAGCATTCAATCCCCAAAGGCAGCGGCAACCCCCTGCGGGCTTGAAAGTGACGGAAAAGGGCAGGAGCATGGTTATTACCCAGCGGCTCCCAGGACCTATCCTCCAGACCTTAGCCTTTCCAATCGATCAAATAGAAGGGACGACCTCTACGGAGCCTGTAGTCCAGAATAGCAGCAACCTCACACTCACTACTGCCCACCACTCGAACCGGAGGGGGTCGGCGAGGCAGACGGGTAGACAAAGGACAGGGTTTGAGAAGGCACACGTGAAAAACAGGATGCAGTTTCCATGAAGAGGGCAAAGAAGGCATACAGCCACAGAATTAATGACCTTAGCGACAGGGAATGGACCCACGTACTTGGGGAGAAACATACGTTTCCTAGGAATTCGCAAATTACGAAAAGACTGACAAACTGCACAGAGATCTCGAATACAAGCCCGGGCAGCCGGGTTGTCCAGTGGCAGCGAGGGACCAAAGGGAAAAGTACGCAGATGTTGTCCGTATAGGGCAAAGAAAGGAGAGACCCCAGAAGGAGAATGCACCAAGTTATTATAAGCAAATTCTGCGGACGGAAGCATAGAAAACCAGGTACATTGGAATCGCAGGCAAAGACAACGTAGGTACAGTTCAAGCGTAGCATTGACCCTCTCAGTCTACGCATCCATTTGAGGGTGATAGGCTGAACTAAACCGATCGTTGATGTGGAGAGATGCTGTCAGAGGCCTCCAAAAACATGAAGTGAACTGAGGCCCACGGTCAGACACCAAAATAGAAGGAAGACCAAAGAAACGGAAAACATTTCTCAGTAAAAAAGAAGCCAGAACAGGTGCCGAAGGCAGCCCCTTACAAGGAATAAATAGAGCCATCTTAGTAAAATAGTCAATGACAACCCAGATTGTGTCAAAGGCCCACAGGCTTAGAACGTGATATTTTACATTGGGAGCATACCGAGCACGTGGCCAGGTAATCAATCACGTCCCGAGATATACGAGGCCACCAGGCCCAACGACGTAGAGCCTCCAATGTCTTTTGTTGTCCTGGATGGCCTGCAATCAAAGAATCATGAGACAAAGCTAGTGCACAAATACAAGCCTGCCCCGGAGGGATGAACAAACGTCCTTGGATATAAGGCATGCCTTGCACCACATCTAACTGAAGGTCCTTACACTCCTCAGAATGTGAGGAGACCCAATCAGAAATCAGGGACCGCAATGAGGACTGAACTGTGCATCCACAGACAACTCGACAAGGCAGCAAAAGGGGGCAATCCGGTGGAGCATGACATGGGCCCGAGGACAGACGAGACAGAGCATCAGCACAAGTATTGAGACACGCTGGCCGGTAAGTAATGGTGAAATTGAATTGAGAAAAAAAAAGATGCCAGCGTGCTTGTCGGCCGGTAAGACATTTCATAGACCTGAAGGCTGGGTGGCTTCTATGGTCCCAAAAGACTGTCACCAGATGACACGCCCCAAGTAAGTGGTGCCGCCATTCAGAGAAGCATCCTTGATGGCCAGGAGTTCCCGTTCCGTGATCGGGTAATTGCGTTCATACTGGGTGAGTTTCCTTGAGAAATACGCAACGGATGCATCTCCCCTGAGTCTGGACACTGTTGTGACAAGACCACCCCAATAGCAGATCCAGAGGCGTCTGCTTCCAACAAAAACAGTAGGAGCGGATTACGGTGTTGTAACACCGGAGCAGTAGAGAATGTGCCTCCGTAGTCCAACGGTATGGCTGTTTGGAACTCGTTAGCGCGGTCAAAGGAGCGGAAATGGAGGAAAACAAATGGTTGAAGCGTCTATAGAAGTTTGAGAATCCTAAAAAGGATTGCAGTGCCTTGGTGGAGGACGGGACAAGCCAGTCCAGAACCGCCTTGACATTGCAGGGTTTGCTACACAAGAAGCAAAGGAGTTTTAGAATCGGGAACCAAAGGCAGTCCGTGAACGTTTTGCAGGGTTTGGTACACATGAAACAGGATGTATGAAAAGTGTTGACACGGAGGTCAGGAAAGCGCCAGTTAGCAAACTGCAAACGGAAGCAGCGTTCTGTAAACTGCCATTCACTAAATCAGTGAGAAGGCATGACCAGTCGAAAATGAGGTTCTTGTGTCAGCATACCAGGACTACAACTAGGTGCTGAGAATCCTGGGAGATGTAGTCTGTAAAGGGGAACAATGTATCTTTCTTCAGGGCAGCCACCAGCCATTCAAATACGGAGCCACAACATTCCTTAAGCCACAGTGACGTGCTAAGCTTCGCCCGAAAGACCTCATATTAGGTCTATCCATATTGTGCAATGGCATGGACACGGAAGACCCCCTGAGTGGGTGCCGTAGTGGTTGAGAATACTCTCATAGTGCCTTTTAGATAAAAAGGATTCAATTCAGTTCAGGGAGTTGGCCGAGAAGTGGGCGGCTAGGTTGAGGTGTTGGCAGAGTATGTTGTGATTTACCAAGTCAAAGGCTGCTTAAAGGTCAAGTAGGAGGAGGATGGCCAAATTGCCCTTGTCTTTAATCACATCCATTTGCATTTTGCGATCCAAAAGGGTGGTTTCCATTCTGTGACCAGGCTGGAAGCCTGATTGATAGAGGCCAAGGAGTTTGGAGTTTCGAAGTATTTTTGAATTTGCATATAAGCCACATGTAGGTTTTTGTCAGGACTTTGATGAAGAGGGCAAGCTCTTTGCCACAGTCTTTGATGAGGGAGGCTGGACAGATGTCTCCTAGACATCTGGAGGGTTTCAGGCCATTGATGATTTTGGTGGTTTTGGTGATGGTTATGGGGGTGAATTTGAACCTGGGTGTATGCCTAGAAGGTGTAGGTCGCAGGTCAAGGGTCTGGACAGCCGGGGCAATTTTGGATTTCTTAGTATTGATTTTGTTTTGGAGTTGGGAGATTTTGCAGAGGAGGGCTTTCTGAATTTTCGTGCACCAAGGTAGATCTTTGTTGCAGTGGTCAAGTAAGGGGTCTGGTGATTCGAGTTCGCATAGTATGGTAAAGAGCACTCCCGTGCCTGAGTTTTGTTTTGCGATTCTCTCCATATAGGAGCTGTCTTTTGATTGGAGAATGACTTGTTTGTACTCTACGGTCAGGGTATTGAAATGCAGTTTTTTCCCTATAACCATGGAGGTGGGATCGGTGTTGGTATGATGGTAAGTTGTTAGTGGTAGTAGCAGGGGGAGTATATTGTCAGACGTAATGTTTCATGAGTTTCATGAGATGGTAGCTGGGGTAGGTTGAGGCGTGATATTCAGCCGGGCTATTTTGTTGATAGAGAATAGGATGAAATTGTGGTCAGACCATTGGCATGGGTTGTTGGCTAATATGTTGGTGTGGCAATTAAGTTCTGCTAGCCAGTCTAGTATACAGACTTTGCCATGTGTGGGGTCAGTGATTTGATGGAGAAAGCCTTGTGATTCAATTCCGTTTGCAAGGGCTAGTGCCTGGGAGTCTGATAGGTTGTTGAATACTAGGTTGAAGTCCGTCATAATTTTTTTTTTTAGGAAGGTTTGGTGTTGGTTGAGAGGAGTTGTGCGATGTCTTCCTCGAATGAGAGCAGGTGGCCTGGTGGTCTGTAAATTAGGTGGATTGTGAGAGTGGAAATAGCGGAGAGGGAGATTTTGAGTAAAAGAAGTTCTCACAGTGGGATGGCTTGGTTGGGCATTTCTCTGACAGGAAGGTTATTTTTGGTAATGACAGCTACTCCGCCTCCTTTAGATATTAATCTGTCTTTCCTGATAATAGTGTATCCCTCAGGGATGACCAAGTAGAGGATAGGGCCAGCGGCCGGTCGTAGCCAAGTTTCTGAGATTGCTAGGAAGTCTAGGTCATTGGAAGTGATGAAATCAGCAATGTCAAGGGCATGCGCTCGGAGGGTTCTGTCAAGGGTTTTGACCCATGTTGAATTATTAGACGGGGTAGATGTGGGGATGAGCTGTCGCCGCCCATCATTCTATCCCAGAACAAAACTAAATCAATAGACTGGGTGGATGTGGGAATGAGCTGTCGCCGCCCATCATTCCATCCCAGAACCAGGAAAACCACGCGGTTGTGCGCACACCAAAATGGTTGTCTAACCTGCTACCCACCAGTGCCAGCATGATGGACCGGAAGCGCCAGGGGTGAAAGGTGGTGTCAAAGGAAAAATAACAGGCCTGTTAGCTTCAAAGCACTTTAAAATCACCTTTGTTTCCCTGAATGCAAGCTCAAAATGAAATGCCTATTTTAAACATCACAAGATATTCAAAAATCTCAATGAACACCAGCAGACATTTGGCAGAATGTATTCTTGTGTGCATACAAAATCTGGGAAGATGAAGAGCCCAAAACAATGTTTATAACAAAACTGGCTGAGCTGTGGATGTCAGCAGCTTAAGTGAAATTGGACTAAAACCACTAAAATCGAAATGTTTAAATTAAATGAGTGACCTACTTTTGAGTGTCACATAGTTGCAACTGTTAAATGTCATGGTTTTGAACTTAGAATCAGCATTCTAGCTGCATGTGTAAACATTGTAAGTTTGATTTAAACTGGGAACTAAAGTGACATTTAGCTGAATTCTGCCTGACAACTACCCCCGACAGGAGAAACCTGCTCAGCCACTCTTCCCAGGCCTTGCTGCATCCTGCAGCCCCTGCCAAAAGGAGATGACACCTCTCTGATTGGTTTAGGGGAGGAGCACATGGGGACTGCAGGAAGTTGAACAAAGCCCTGTCCTGGACTCAGGCAAATGTTATATTGGGGGGGCCGTAAAGTGGCTACCTCTTGGGAGAAACTGGGAGGGGCAGTGCCTGTGAGAGCAAACTGAGCTTGGAGGAAGTGGATAAACCAGTTATTCCACCATGTGATGTGGGAAGCCCCACCCCTTTTTGACCAGGGCATAATTTTAAAAAGATAGATAACTCATAGTGCGGACTGGTCAAAATTGTATAAGTAATATCATTATTCTTGTGATTTTTCTGTGCACGTTTTAAGAGGTGTTAGGACCCTGCGGTGTATTCTGGGGTGTTCCTAGCAGAAAATAGGGTCTTACTCCAAATGTCTGCATGTTAAAAATCTGACACTTCATCAATTAATGTCCATACTCCTTGCGCACATTTGTGTAATTTTTGGTAAATGTCCGATATTGCTAAACCGACCAAAAAGCGCAAAATGTTGTCATTTCTGAATCCCAGCTCGCAGGAACATGGGGCTTGAACAGAGACCTGTCTTAATTCATCTGTAATATGTACATGTCATGTCAACCACTTGTGTATCTGGGAAATATGTATTTTAATCAAATATAGATTTGTGGGCAATTGACCACCAGGGGAGGATCCTCTGACCCATAAACAGACCTCATCATGATGACAATCCATTTCTTCCCCCCAATCAAGGGAGAGAGGAAAGCTTTGCCAATGATAAGTGAGAGGGGCAGGCTTAGCTAGGCCCAGGCACACATCCATTTTCAAAACACATAAAAGGAACATTGAAACCCAGGTAGAGACATTCACTTTCCACTTTCTTGCGGGACGCTTTGCCGGGAGACTCCAGACTTCAAATCCATCAACCTCCAGAGACCACGGAGACCAGAGATCCAGAGAGACCAGAGATCCAGAGAGACCAGAACTGTGTAGTGCTGAGAGCAGAACCAGAGACCAGACCGCTGTGAAGAACCGCTAGCAGAAGTCCAGCCAATCCTGACCCGATCGGTGACGAAGCCATTCCTGTCCAAAAGATAGTGTGAGTACTCTAGGACTGTGCCAGACTAATCTCTTAGTTTAAAATAATCTAATTAAAACTATTTTAACCCGTTTAGAACTACCTCATAGGAATCACAAAATCCGTATCTCCGGAACCGTTTGAGCTAGGAGCGAAATTTTACTTTTATCTTAAAGCTAAGATTCTAGGCTTTCCAACGAACCTAGAACCGACTTGCTACTCCTTATAGTGCCTCCGTAATTACGCTTGACGCGCACAATTACATTTGCCGCGATTTGACATTTTGCACAATTTCAGCCACGTGTAAAAATCAGCAGCTCCTTGCTTTCCTTTGCTAAAATTCGTTTTAACCTGCTATTTACTCATAGAGCATTGCTAAAGTGAGCCTGAACTAATATAAACTAGATGTCACCCACCCTGAACCTCTAGAGGGAATTAAAACCAATTTTAGCATCATTTCACTTCATTGCCACCACATTCAAAGCATTTTCGGCCTGTGTTTTAAAATCATACCTGTTTTTCTCTAAGCTTTCTAGGGGGGAACTGCGTTTCGTGTTGCATTTTGTTGGGATTCTTGAAGACTGTGTGCTCTCCTTCCATTTCTTACATTGCATAGGAGGGGGTTGAATTACCAGAGAAAAAGTGATTATATTATCTTTTGCTAAAATCATATCCAGTTATTTCTGTACTGCATTTCATTCATCATTGCATTGTCCTTGAAGCCATAAAGACATTCTCTACCACCTTATTTTTCTTTTCCTATTCATAAGTAACCAAGAACTGTGCTACTGTAGGATTACCTTTTGCTGATTACTGCTCATATTCACAAATGTGCTATCCATTATCAATTTATTTATAGAAGTGTGATATATATATATTGTTTATTTTTTCAAATAAACCTTTTAAATTTGCAAAACAAATCAACTTCTTGGCTCAGTGGGGTCAGGGGGATTCTAAGAGAGGGGTGTTATACAAGGGTTCATCATCCAGATTATAACTTGCCATAAAAATATATAAATAAGGGCTTCCCAGACAAGGCACTGACTTGGTGGGATTGCTTGATTGGAGTCACTTACAGTTCTGGCATTTATGAGCGCTCCCTTAAGGTGAGTTGTGGTATCTGTTTTAAGGTCATCCCATGTGGAGACCTTTTTGGTGGTATGGTCTAAAGGTGTTTCTTTATTTAAGGTATGTTCTGTGGCAGGAAGAGGATTGCACCTTGTTGCCTTGAGTGGTGTTGTATGGCGGTCTGTTGCCCTAGAGGGACTTGTGTGAGCATCTGTGCTGAATGGGCAGCTCATTCTCTTCAAGGTGTGTTGATTTCTGGTCATTGAAGGGGTCTTAGTTCTAGAAATGTGTTGTTTGTTTCTCCAGGTGATGGATGGGGCGGTTGTTAGTGGATATTGTTGACCAGTAATTAGTCGAGATGCTAGGTGCTTGTTCCTATTCCCGAGGGAGCAAGGTTTCTTAGAATTTAAGGCAGTCTTGTGTACCATAGTTTGCATGTCTGTGGTAGTCTGCAGTAGCTGTGCCTTAAGCAGGAAGTGTGATAGGCTGGATGCTAGACTCTTGTTCCTATAGTCAAGGGAGCATAGTTTTGTGGAATTTGGGGTGGTCTTATGTCAAGTGGTTTGCTGGATTGTAGAGGTGTGGAATGGCAGGGATAGGTGGGTTACTAGACGCTTGCTCCTGTAGTCAAGGGAGGAGGGTTTGGTAAAGTTTGGGGTGGTCTTGTGTCCGATGGTTGGCCGGATGGTAGAGGTGTGGATTGCCCATGATTTGGGTAGGAAGGGAGATGGTGGGATGTTGTGTGAGTTAGGGAGCACAAGTGCCATTTTCAGGGAGAGTAGGTGTTTGAGTTTGGTGATGGAGTGTGGACAATAGTTTTTAAGGCTGTTTGTTGGGGCATGGGCACTGGTGGGTTGGTACATCCGATCATGGAAAGGGCTGGTCATTGCAAGTAGTCTATGGTCTGTGTTGGCAGTCGGGTGCCATGAGGTTGTAGGATGGAGAGGCTGGATTGAGTAGTCTTCAGTGATGAAGGCTTGGAGTACTCGAAAGGCTTAAGGTTGTCTAGCGAGGTGTCCTAGTGGATTTGGGTAGCTGAGTCACTATTAGGGTGCCTGGTGACACAGTGGGCCTCATTACACGGTAGGCGCTAAGGGATAACCGGCACCGGTAAGGTCACCGGTGCCGGTAATCCCTTAGCACCCTACTACGAAGTCCCTCAGCAGGTCCCGTCCTTAACGCCTGGTGTGACCAGGTGTTAAGGACGGAACCCGCTAAGGAACTTCAGGGCTAATAACGGTACTGCAAATTGCGGTTCTGTTAGCTCCTTCCCTATTCCCATTGAGCCCTATGGGGGCTCGAATGGGAATGGGGAATGGTATTTGGCATGGGGACTTACCAGGTCCTCCAGGGTCGGAATGACCCGGTAAGTCCCCATACCGCCTACCCAGACCCGGTATGCGCTAAGGGAGTAGCCATGCCGCTAATAGCAGCATGGTTACCTCCTACCGTGTAACGAGGCCCATTGTGTGCCTAATATGTGCAGGATCAGGTTTAGGGAAACACGTGTGGGTGGGTCTCCTAGATTTGAAATGGGCCAAAGGACCTGCAAAACAGGTAAAAAGCACACCTAAATTTGAAATGGGCCAACGAACCTGCAGAATAGGTAAAAAGCCCACCTAAATTTGAAATGGGCCTGCAGAACATGTAAAAAGCACACATAAACTTGAAATGGGCCAAATGGCCTACAAAACAGGTAAAAAGCACACCTAAGTTTGAAATGGGCCAAAGGGCCTGCAAAACAGGTAAAAATGCACACCTAAGTATGAAATGGGCCAAAGGGCATTGCAAATAAGTCAAGAGTCAGTTTAGATGTGAATAGGGCTAGAGACTTGTAGGCACATTGTGAATTAAGTAGTAAAGCATGGAAAATCGAGTGTTGGACATCAGAGACGTAGTTGGTAAGGTCATTAATTGGCACTCATTTTAGCAGATAGGTAATGTATTGGATTTAGCTAGGTGTATTAGGTCTGTTGGAAACTTGCATGATTAGGAGGTAGCGAGGAGTAGGTATGCTAGGTACGGCAGGGGGGTGAAGCTGGTTTTACTTGGGTTTTGTAGAGATGAACCTGTGGCAGGATTCAGCTTGCCTAATGTGGCAACAGGAATCACTGTAAAGGTGTCGGTGGGAAGGGGAATATAGAGCGTGGCGTGAAAAAATGTTCCTTGTCAATCTAACATGCACCGACAGGCTTAAACAGGAGCCCTAGGAGTGGGGCCTTCGGTGGTGGGCTGGCCAAGTCTGCCGGCCTTGCAATAGGCTCTTAAAATGAGGGGCTCATCCAATCCTGGACCATCACATTGAATACATGAGGCACTCCAGTGCACTATGTGTATACGGCCATCTTGGAATGGCCAAACAAAGGTGGCACAAGCCTGCTAGGAACCACAATGTGGCCAGGCCGCACTAAGAAGGATATTCTGCAATCTCAAAATGCTTCTATGGGCTACAATAAAGTAATAAAAGAGTGTTTTTTCCTTTTCATGTAGCGAATTAATTGCACGTAGCAATCAGCCCAGCAGGATTACCTTTTCAGGCTGCTGGTCGAGGTGTTGCTTCTTGCGGTCGGCGGTCTCCTGGTGAGTGGGGGGAGCCAGAGAGCACCCTCTTTACTAGTAACCTGACTGGAGAGTGAGGACAAGTGGATGGTTGCCTGGTGCAGGAGCCAGGAGAGGGGCCTTCAGTGGTGGGCCGGCCAAGCCTGCCGGCCTTGCGATAGGCTCTTAAAATGAAGGGCTCGTCCAATCCTGTAGCACGTAGCAATCATCCCAGTAGGATTACCCTTTCAGGCTGCTGGTCGAGGTGTTGCTTCTTGCTCCAAATGTATTCTGAAGATCCAAAATTCCTGTAAATTGTTGAATATATTTTCTTTTGTCTGAAAGTGAACTATCAACTCTATGGGCCTCATAATGACCCAGGCGCTAAGTGGTTAACGGCGCCGTAAAAAAGGCTCCGGCGCCGTTAACCAATTAGCCCCTTACTATGAAGTCCCTTTGCGGGACCCGACCTGAAGGGCTGGTCTGGACCAGCCGTTAAAGTAGGGACCCGCAAAGGGACCTCGCAGGCAATTACGGTACCGCAATTTGCGGTACCGTAATTGCCGCTTTCCCCATTCCCATTGAGCCCTATGGGGCAAAAATGGGAATGGGGAAGGGCCATGGTGAAATGGGGAAATACCACCCCGCCAACCTTGGAATGGGGCGGTATTTCCCCATTTCACCATGGCGGACTTGTTACAACACCGGCACCAACCATGGTGCTAATAGCGCCATGGTTTAGCGCCGGTGTTGTAATGAGGCCCAATGTTATGGAGTTGTACACACACTAAACACAGGCACCCATTTACTAAACATATCAGCTACTGAAGTCCTTCAAAAGAGAAAAGATAAATATAAAGTGCTGCAGTCAAATTTTACAGATTTCTTGGCAAATATGCATGGTACAAGAGAATACTAATTCCAACATCATGCTGATGTACATTGCATGTTAAAGAACCTGCCCCCCCCCACATGTTTTGTTACTTTAAGTTGTGAAGAACATGCATGGGATGACTTGAATGAATTTCTACATACTGTAAACCAAAATAAAGAAGGAATAGACATAAGAAGTTCAGGAGAACTCTGTTCTCTTGATCCTGTCAATGTCTCAAGATACGTTCACCAATGTTTCATTGCCAAGTTACACTTCATCTGTAATAAAAACTGTCCTCCACTCGGAGAAGTACAACACATCTTTTGGAGAAAAGAATATCAATCCAGAGGAGCACTACACATCCACATGCTTCTGTGGATTAAAGATGCTCTGAGATGTTCCCATGACAGTGATGACACTGTTTTGCAATGTATTGAAACTACATTCCATGTGACATCCATTCAGAAGACATATATAATGACCAACAGACACAAATCTTACATTTACAAAGGAATTGAATGAAATTACAGATCCTAAGGTTCCGACCTATACAAAACGGTTGTAAATGCATGCCACCAAAGGTTCGAACACCAAAGTTCAAACCTTTGGTGGCATGCATTTTAGGTTGGTAAAAAAATAAAGAAAGAAAAGGATCCTGAGGTGCCAGTTCCCGATCACGGAAGTGAAAGGGAACTGGCGCCTCAGGGACACAACACGTCTTCGAAGGTAAGTAGGGTATGCATGGTGGTATGTTGGTTGGGGGTGTGGGTGGGGGTGTGTTGGGGTGAGGGTGTGGGTAGGGTGTGGGTTTGTAGGGTTTTTAAATATATGTTTGCATTGGAAATGTACAAACCTTTTGTGGTGCGTACATTTCTTGTGCAAACTTTTCTGTCGCTGACTTTTCCATGACAGAAAAATCATGCAGATCCTTTACAAAGACATCAGTGTGGCAAATACTGCTGACGTCGATACACAAACAAATGGAAATACTTCACCAAACGTTGCGTTGGATTCCCTAGACCAGTTTGTGTCAAAGGAAAAGTAAATAGTTTCATGTCTTCAGTTAGGCACAGTGCAAAGGAAAATCTCCAAAACACATACATTAAAAGAGATGAGGCATCCGAGTACATCAATGATTACAATCCAATTACACTGTCTTTTGGAAGGCTAATGTAGATATTTACTACATTGCAGACAATCCAACTGCTGTTGCAAGATATGTCACAGCGTGTCTCGTCAAAGCTAAGCGGAGTGAGCTAAAATACCTCTAGAGAATGCAGGTCCTACGAAGGTACAGATCGTTGAACAGGTACAGCCTTATATGGGAAATCTGAAAACATTCTCAGGCTCAACTCAAACGAGTACTTACATCCTATCAAGAAATTCAATCAATAACTACAAATTATCTGAACAGCCAAGACATTTAAATAAAAATATCGGATTGATATATTCTATCCAAACAGAAGTACTCTGTTACGCTCACCTAGTATCCACGGGGACGCCACCCAGCCGTATGGACACTGGTATCCTTCTCTGTGGTTCACAGATGTGGCCAGTGGGTGAGGTTCTGCCTGTAATACAGGAGGGCTATGTTCAAGACTGGTCAACTGGGGTAATTAGCCTCCCACCACCCTGTATGCCTTTAGCCCCTCTAGGGCCTCTCCTCACCTTATTGTTTATAGAGGTGTGCTCTCCATCCTGCCTTCTTGGCAGGGGCGCGTTGTCCTTTGTGGGCGGATGCGATCTAGTTACTTCAATAATGCCAGCCCGTTTGAAGTCTTTCAGGTAGGTCTTATTGCTGTTGTATATTGTTGTTATTCCTGCATGCCTTTCTTCGTTTAATAATGTCTCTTTCTCTTCCTTAGATGTGCGGAAGTCCAGTGTGGTGCATTGGCTGAATTGGGTCTCGCCGGTAAATGATGGCGTGTAATGAGCGCTATGATGCGGTAAGTAGGTGCTATGCGCAGCGCAGTGATGCCTTGCCTTTGCTAACCTGTTTTCTTTTCTTTTCCCATAGATCGTGGTGTTCACCCAGGGTGTGGAATTCCGAGGCGATGCTGGTCGAGGAGCGACCTGCTAGGTAAGCTTTTCGGCACAGTTTGTTATGTTGTAATGTCTCTAATACCTGGTTTCTTTCCTTTTTGCAGATCCATCGGTCCGGGAGACGTGCTGATACTAGGAAGCTGTTTGCAGGAGCTGTGGGCAGCTAAAGATGAAAATTGCAGGTAAGATGCTGCTGTTAGCAATGTTCCTTTTGTCTCCTTACAGGTGCTGTTTCCTCCGAGGTTCGCGGGTATAGCTGGACACGGTGAACGTCACCTTGCAGGATTGCAAAGTAACGCGAAGCGTGTTATCCAAGTCGGGTGTGGTTTAAATAACTTCAAGAAAGTAGTCCAGGTAAAGTAGTTCCTAGGCTACCAGACCCAAAACACTATACCGCATAGCTTGGTTCCTAGGAGCCAAGCTATGTGGATGCCTCCATGTTGGCCGGCAGCTTCAAAATAGGGTAGTTCCTCAAACACATGTCTTCACTGTGTATGAGCCTGGCACAATAGGCGCCCGGACTGGCTCCAAGAGGGCCTAGGCAGTGGATGCCTAGGTTTATTGGAGACCCGAGCCAAGACCTCTCCTGGCCCATGGGCTTGCCAGAGGGGTTTTTGGATGTGGGTCGTGACATACTCCTTTGGAAAACATGTGCCTCTGTGATATAGCCCAAAACTATACCTACACAAATAATGTTATGCCAGATGAGATAACTGGCAAGTACTCAGTATTAACGTGTGCAGGAAGCTTAGTAAGACTTTGAAATTCCAGCCTAATTAATAATAAAAATATATGATTTAAATCTACAGACCATAGAGTATTTCATTACATGGCCCTTCTGCAACTATTCAAACCTTGAAGAAAAGAGAAAGATTTTAAGTGACCATGACACATTTGAAACTGCATTCAAGGCAAATTAAAGCAGTATAACAAATGAACATTTTAAACAGTTCAAATGAATGTTGGGCATTAAACCCTAACAAGAAGAGGAAATAGAAACAATACTTGATAAAGACACTTGTGAACAGAGTCAACCATCTCTTACAGGAAACCAAGAACCACTTGGAAGACCGCTCATTCAAAATGAAGTAGAAAAAGCAATGAATGAGATAGAAAACACAATGTATCAATCCAAACAATCTAAAGAATATTTGTTTGGTGCATATGTTATTTCAATATACTTAATAACAATAATAACATGACATAGAAAAATAGACGGGTACACATGTATGATATGAGACCACTCATTCAAACAATCTAAAGAATATTTGTCAGTGCTCAAAGCACAGTTAAATCATGAACTACTCACCATTTTGCTAGAAGCCACTATAGAAATTGAACATTGACTAAAGCATGATAATAATACTTGCAGTTGTAAACATTAGATCAGACATGCGATCACTCATTGTGTATGGTAAAATATGTGTGGGTCACTCTCTTGGTGCATTTGTTATTTCAATATACTTAATAACAATAAAAACATGACATAGACAAATAGACGGGTAACATGTATGATATGAGTACTTGTGGCACTTCGTTTCTAGTATTTATTAAAGATTGGCATATAAAATATACATATGTATCGTTTTAGAAATATCTTTAATTTTGTTTAATAGCAAGCCATTAAAATAGTCCATTCCATAGAACGTAACTAATTGTGGCAAATGCACTTTAGATATGTGTAAGATTATAATGTATGTATACAGTAGTAAAAAGAATGATAATAGGAATAGATATAAATAGAAACTTGGGGAACCTGATTGTTAGGAAAGTGCTAAATGTACAGATTTACATTTCCTATTGTGATTATTATAAAAGTAGTATATTAATGTATTGTTTTCTAAATGAGAAGCATTACAAACACATGTAAAACAAAGTATATGCACTTGTATATGCACTTATATATTGTGATGTAGTGTAAGTTTTCTAAGCATGAGTATTCTAAATAAATTATGAATTCTACATAACTACATATATCCCATTACATGTGTTCTCTGATTTGCTGGTTCATCAACTATTTCTTTCTTCTGGATTTGTTCTGTTGTTTTGTTCTGTTTTGTTTTATGTGCGCACTGAGGCCGATTTGCGAGGCGCACGTTATCAGTAAATACAGTCAAATTGCCTCCATCTGAGTTACTAAAGGCATTTGTGGCAAAGTAGTACAGGAGTATGATATGATATGATATGATATGATTGGTTATTTAGAACGTGATTTATACCCAGAGGTTTCTAAGCGTGGACCCAGGGATCGAACCTGTGATGCTTCATGTCATCTTGCTTGCAAGTATAGTATGATGACCAATAGATCAATCGTTGATTGTACTTCTTAATGGTGTACCAACAAAAGACAAAAGGATTTGGCAACAACTACTTGATTTAAACAGTTAGACATGCCCTACAATAGCCCAAAAAAATCAATCAATACAACAAAGTTATAAATATAGAGGACAATTTAGGAAAAAACACCCAAATAATTCAAGATTCACCACCAACTTGCCAATTTGAACTTGTAGATCCTGTTACTGCAGCCATCATTTTAGACCAGTACACAATCCACCCACTACACTCCAAAGACACCATAGAAGATGCATTTGAAACATATCAAATGTGTCAAGCTAAAGCATCCCCAATCAGCATATGGGAGAAAAGTTTAGAAGCACGTTCTTTTCCTCTTCTCTTTCCTACAGGAAAAGGAGGAAGATATGATGAAATATCCGTACAAATTACAGCATCAGAATATTGCTCTTTATCGCTCTTTACAAATGTATTCTGAAGACCAGAGATTCACACAAAATGTAGAATACATTTCCACCTACTGTTCGAAAGTGAACTAACAACTCTGTCATGGAGTTGCTTACACATTTAAAACAGGCTCTAATTTTATAAACATGTCCGCTACCTAACCGCTTCAAAAGATAAAAGACAAGATTAGATTTTGCAGTCAAGTATCACAAATCTCTTGGCATACATACTATTGTACATTGTATGCTAAGGAACATATTCCCAACCACATGGGTTGTTACTTTAAGTTGTGCAGAAAGTGCATGGGATGACTTGCACAACCTCTTACACACTGCAAAACAAAATAAAGAGGGAAGAGATATAATAATACCAGGAGGACTCTGTTCTCTGGACACTATCAAGGTACTTTTGCCATTGCTTCATTGCCATGCTGCACTTAATCTGAAATAAAACTATCCCTCCACTTGGAAAAGTGGAACGCTTCTTTTGGAGAAAAGAATATCAATCCAGAGGAGCACCACACATTCACATGCTTTTGTGGATAAAAGATGCTCCCAAATTTGGCCATGGCAGTGATGCCACTGTTTTAGAGTTTATTAAAAAATGCATTACCCGCAACATCCCTTCAGAGAACACACATAGTGACCTACATACACAAATCTTATGCTTCCAAAAACATACGTGTGGCAAATACTGCCGACATAGATATAAAAACAAAGGTAAATACTACACCAAATGTTGCTTTGGCTTCTCTAGACCAGTTTGAAAAAAAGGACAAGTAAATGGCTTGATGTCTTCTGTTGAACACAGTTTAAAAAGCAAATCCCCGAAAACACATACAACATTAAAAGGGACAAAGCATTCAAGTACATTAATGATTACAATGCAATCATTGTCCTCTTCTGGAATGCAAATCCAGACATACAATACATTACAGACAATTCCACTGCAGTTTCAAGATATGTCACAGCCTATTTCAACAAAGCTGAGAAAACACAGCTAAAAGACCCCTAAAATGACATATCACCTGACAAAACACTGTCACAAAAATTGTCCAGCTTTGGTATAAAGATGCTCTCCCATAGAGAATGCTATGGAGCTGCAGAACGTTTAACAGGTCCAGCTTTATATGACAAATCTGAACACATTGGGCCTCATTACACGGACAGCGGTAACCATGGCTCTATTAGCGCCATGGTTGCCGCCGGTATTTTACTGAGTCCGCCATGGTGAATGGCAGAATTACCGCCCTATTCCAAGGTGTGTGGGGGCGGTAATTCCCCATTCACCATGGCACTTCCCCATTCCCATTTTTGCCCCTATAGGGCTCAATGGGAATGGGGAAGGCAGTAATTACGGTACTGCAAATTGCGGTACCGGAATTACCTCCAAGGTCCCTTTAGGGTCCCACAAAGGGACCTCATAGTAAGGCGGTAAGGGTTTACGGGCACTGGTACGCTTACCGGTACCAGTACACCCTTACCGCCATCCGTGTAATGAGGCCATTGTCTGGCTAAACCTTGGTCCAACTTCATCCCGAAAAAGAGTACTAAATTCCTACCAAGCGATAGAACAATAGAACCAAATGAACAGCCAGGACATTTTAAAATACAATTTAATTGGCACATACTACCTAGACAGAAGTACTGCTTTGGAAAGCATGTGCCTGTACGACAAAGCTCAAAACTACTCCTAAAATGCCACACCAGATGAGACAACTACCAAATTATTCAGTCTCAAATTGTAAAGGAAGCCTAGTGAAAATTACCAAATCCAGCCTAGTTAATCATATAACGTTATCATTTAAATCTCTGGAACATAGAGAACTTTATTACATAGCCCTACTGCAACTTTTCAAACCTTGGAGAAAAGAAAAATTATTAGGTGACTATGACTCATTTGAAGCTGCATTCAAAGCAAATGAAGCAGTACAACAAATGTCAATTTCAAACAATACAAAGAAATGTTGGACAATGCACACCTACAGAGGAATACATTGAAGCTCTAATATATAAAGACACTCCTGAGGGCAGTCAACCTTCCTCTACAGGAAGGCAAGAACCACTTGGAGAACCACTCATTTTAAATGAAGCAGAAATAGCCATGACTAAGGTAGAAAATACCATTTATCAATCTAAACAATCTGAAGAAGACTTGTCAGTGCTCAAATCACAGCTAATTGATGAACAACTCACATCTTTTCTAGAAGTCTCTAAAGAAATTGAACATGGTTTTAAACTTGAAACTAAAACGTGTAGCTGTAAAAATTATAAACCTCTGCTCCTGTATATAAGTGGTGAAGCTGGTTCTGGTAAAACCTTCTTATTTAAAATAATCAGCATATTTCTACAAGACTTAACAAACAACCTTTCTGCCCTGACGGGCGTATCTACCTACAACATAGGAGGTACAACTTTACACCAACTACTGCAAGCCCAGAAGAACACCAAAACGAGTAAAAATACTACACATTATGATCCAAAGCTGATACTGTAGTATGCAGAATTCTGAATCAAATGAAAGTGCTTCCTTTCAGCAAGCCTCTTTGAGCTGCATGGTCGCATACGGCAGCCTGCCATTTCGGCGCTGCAGGTCTTTAAAAGGACCACCAGCATCGGCCAGATGCTGTTCTAATCTGTTCAGTAGTCAACTTGCCACATTGCTTGTATGAAATTCTTCACAACCAAATGGTTATGAACACAGACAATGGGGCCCTAATTCACATACACGGGATCCCTCCATGCTGGTGATTTTCACTATTCCTCTAGCAACCAGACAGAGTTTAGCTCTATGCTGTTCTTGACCATGCTACTTGCTGTGCTACACTGACCTGCCGGAACGTTTACCCTTGTCAAGCAACTTTGTCCAAGGAATCCCCCCAGAAGATATGGGGTTCACCACTTTACATTCTGCTCCGAGGAAGACATTGTCAGATTTTCAAGGCCTACAGGTGGCCCCGCCAAAACGTAATCAGGTCCTTGTTAGTGGGAACCCCCCTTTTTTTGTTCCTCATATTCAAAACACTTTGGACTCTATTTTGGATATAAACTGTGATATCTGCAAATGAAGATTCTTACGTAGGCAGACCTGTTAACTGACATTTATAGTCTGTTTTTTCATGTTTTTCCATGTTCTTTACTATTCATTCATCTACTGTGGAAATATATTTTCTAGGTTGTTTTAGACTTGCAAACTGATTTCGAACTGATTCCATAGTTGCAAATGTATGCATTTGTTACATTACATTATATATTGCAATTGTTTCTTTTCATGTTTGTTTTTTCATTATTCACTCATTATTGAAATACATTTGAATATTGTTGAGATTCATTTTGTTAAGCACCACTGTTTCTGTTTTCTTCTAATCAGTATATGTCCAACGGAATACAGCACTATATATTCTTTTTTTTCCTCTGAGTTCTGGTGTGCGTATTATTATAATTTTTTCTTCTCCTTGCCCTCTGTTCCTGATTGAGTTATGTTCCTAAGGAAATTGAATAAGGATATCTTCGGATACCATATTTTGAATAAGAAATAGGATTTACCTTTTAATTTATTATGCAGCTTTTTGGATTTCTTGTTTTCACTTTATTGGTCCCCCACCATATATGTACCACTATACAGGCAACCCATTTGTTTAGCCTGATAGTTGAAGTAAGCATGGTTTCCAACCTCATGTTGGCTTTAATTCATCTCAGAATGCAAGACGTCCTAACAACTGACTATGAAGAACTGTTTGGAGGAACACCAGTTAAAGGTCAATCTATTTTCAAAACATTAGCAGACAAACAATGCAGAACACACTGGGCAGCACCGGATATGTAAATCTCTGGCAACATTTTTGCTACAGAGAACTAACTCAAAACATGTGTCAGTCTGCAGATCTCACCTATGCTAACATTTTAAAAAACAGTAGAACTGGTCTGCTCACTAAAGATGCAACATTCATCTTAAGTACTAGACTAATCCATGAGCTATATTGGCAAAACACATCTGCTCCTGATGTCATGGAACAATTATCTCAACAAAATATACAATGCATTTCCTTAATGCCTTCATGCCAAACCTTGCAAACAATAGTCAGTTCAATGATACAATGCTGAAAAAAGAAATGCAACTCATACTGCATATCAACTCCACAGGCAAACTAGAAGTGCACAGCATGACACTATCTATGTTTCAACAAGGAACATCATAACTAAATAGCTTAGAAAAGTGTATCTCCAACACAGCTGGATTAGGACAAGTATTAACTATGTGTCTAAAACTGCAGAGTATTTAAAAAATGTAACCTTCACATAGAACACAAATGTGTCAATGGAGCAATTGAACAGTTGTCGGCTTTCAAACATATCCACATGACAATAACATTCAGTTTGTCAACATCCACTTTGACAAACTTGTAGAAGTTAAATAATAGGCCGTACAATAGCTTGTTTCCTTCTTGTCAAAGACATGTACATACACAGATAACAATTCCCTCTATCTCGTGCATATGCTGTCACTTTTCACAAATTGCAAGGTCTACCCATAGATCACACATTGATTGACATTGGCAGCACAGTCTTTAAAGAAGGTATGAGTTACGTAGCACTTTCCCATCTGCATTCCATCAATGGTCAATTCCTAGTAACCTTTGATACAAACAAAGTCAATGCTGACATTCCTTGCAGCCTAGAATATAACAGGCTATGTGCACTGTACACCCCAATCTAGATATGTAACATGTACCTCAAAAAAGAAAACTTTAAAAAGAAAATTAATACAAACAGAACCTATAACAGATCTCCCAACAAAACCACTAAAGAAATAAAGAACAACTACTGCTCCATCAAATAATACACCCACAACACTGTCCAGTCCAAAATCAACTGCACATCCATCAGAATACAAAAAGACAAATCTCTCTTCTCAAAAAACAACTCCAGAGCCATCAACGGAAGCATAGGCACAACTCTCTGGTCCATTTAAAATCAGCGCAACACAACTGGAGTAAATTGATGTGCAAATTTAGCAATCAATCTTCTCTTCCAATGGCCACTAATTGTACACAACATTTACTTAAACAGCTCAGACCAGTTGTGTTTACAAATGCTCGTCCTTCATAGAAATGTAACAAATAATCCTGACAGAAGCTACAGTGTCTCAGGTATAAGGTAAGAATTGGACTACTGTGAAGGAATGCAAATCATAGCATATTATTCCCTTTTTGTAAATCAGACAATCGTTCCAACATACAAATAAACTCACATGGCCACTATGTGATACTAATGCTTCTAAGGTACAACCAACAACTGTAAGCTTACTAGCGTTGCACACGGACAGGAACCTCTTGGCAAGAAAACCTTCACAACAGTGGTCTTAATCTACCATACTGGTGCTACAACCACATCAGGCCACCATACTGCATATGTCAAAAAAATAATTGGTTGGTTTGCATGTAATGACACCTCCGTTACTCCAAAACATAGGTTACCAGCAAATCTAAGAAATGCCTACTTTATATTCCTTCAACCCAAATGTAGTCACTAAACTGTTGCACAATAAACAGTTGTAATATGCTAACGGGTATCTAACTACATCCATAATACTACAATAGTACTTTTAAAATCCAAGATAGTTAGAATAAACCATCTGGTATCTAACTACTTCTAAAATACCCTTAATTGCAATACACTTCAAATATACCATCAGAGTTATTCTTACTACAAAACGTCGTCTAACGTCCAATATAGTTAGAATACTTAAACATATATCTAACTACTTCAAAAATACTCTTCATTGCAATACACTTCAACTATGCCATCATAGTTCTTGTTACTGCAATACTTCTTGTAAAATCCAATATAATTACAATACGCCAACGTGAATATCAAATCTAACAAATGCTTACTTAATATTCCTTCAACCCGAATGTACTCACAAACTATAGTACAATAAACCGAATACGCCAACTGGTATCTTACTACATCTGAAATACTACTATAGTATTTTTAAAACCCAGAACCATTAGAATACGCCAACAGGTATCTAAATACTTCTAAAATACTGTTCATTGCTATACACTTCAAATATACCATCACAGTTATTCTTACTGCAAAACCTATTGTAAAGTCCAATATAAATTGAATACGCCAACAGACATCTAACTACTTTAAACATTACAACACACTTCAAACAAACATACTTTCACACTTGCACTCACATAATTATATTAGTTTTTTTATGCTGTATGGATTTTTCCCCAATGACCCAATGATTATTTCATGTCAATAGTCAATACATCAACAGTGTAGCACACTACCAGACATAGTACATAGAACCTACATTTTAAAAGAGTCAAAAAAGTAAATGTATATGTACAATTTTATGCAATGAAAGCTTTTAAACTATTCTGCAACTAGGTAACCATACCAAAGTATTATCCTATTTGTTATAGTCACAAAGAAACACATACATATTCCATAAACACTATCCTCAATTATGCTATACTCATATATACAATAAACACTTCAATTATATCATTCCACCATATTACAAATAATGTTTACTTCCCCTACAGTACCAATAATTACTATAGACATATTACCATACTATGTGTTGCCAGATTCTTGGGGGCATGCCCCCAAGAATCTAGCCACTGGCCACAACCACCACAATAGAATTAAACCATATAACAAGTACATGCAGTGCCCCTTCAAACAACAAGACTCGCCCTGAACCCCCTGCAATCCAAATGATGTCCGTGGATACTAAAAGTGTCTGCAGACTCGGCGACACCTGCAAGCCCTTTTTCTCCTATACAAACAGTTCTATATCACTTTTTTCCACACCCCCACCCTTTCCAGTTCCCCTTTAAGCCACCAAATAACCCCAAATGTGTTTTCCACACTTTTTCCTCGCTACACTATTCGCGGACACCGATGGCTGGCCGCAGATCCAACATGGCGACTGTTCCCAAAAATATGAAGCAACTCACATGTTGCACCATCCAATCAGCGGGCATGTATGATGTCCGTGGACTTCATGTCAGACCCTGTTTGGTCCAGAGGCGTCTGCAAACCCTGAAACAGGAAATGAGTCTGCGGATCGGACCACGATATCACATATATTCAGTAAAAAAACTTTGTTAAAGGGACGTTATGGTTAAGTTGCGCTACTAAAAACCTATGAAATTCAGCAAAAAAAATGTTGTTATAGGGACGTTATGGTTTCAAGCAAAACCGAAAAACCCCTGAAATTCACCAGTTATGGTAAGCTAAGCCACCATAACTCACACGACCACCGTGCACTGCTAAGACTAACACCCAGGACATCAAAGATGACATCACAAATGTCATTAATGACATCACTGATGACATCACATGCATTTACTTTTCATGAAAAGTCTGTACAAGAGATTCTTATTATAATGTTGATAAAAACACTGTTTAAAAAAGTGTCAAGGATCATTGGAATAGATACCTTGCGCTATGTAGTGCATTAGGCAAAGCATTGATATAAATAGCATTCTATTATGAAGTTTTTACAATATACTAAGCTACTCATGTATAAATAGAAGCATTGTGTGCAGCATACATGATGGAGGGGCAATATTTATAATCTTCCCATGTTGAATAGTGAAATGATAAATGCTTTCTTATTAGAGTTTTGTGTACTGTGCAACACTAGCTGATAAAACCCACTTACTACATAATTTTATTATTACATACTAAACGCAAAAACACAACAACACATACAAATATGCGTATGTATAGAGAAAGTGAAGTACGCAAAAAAGCATCAGTAGAAGCAGAAAGTGTTCACAACCTAACTGATTATCTTTATGCACAGAAAGGATTGCTCTGCTTCAAACCTACTACTTCCCTATGTACAACTAACACATGATGTGACTGCACCCTAAAGAAAGTAATGTGAATACAAATATGAGCACATCCAGAGAAAGTACAGTAATAAAAAAACATCAGAACAATAAAAGAGTGTTGATAACCTTACTGATTGTCTTCAAACACAGAAAGCATTGCTATCTTTTAAGTTTGTATTTTTCCTATGTATATGTTTAATTTGCTGTGAGTGGACCCTAAGTGAATTATAGGAAGAACATATTTGAAGTATAAGTCTACAAATATAGTACTTTTTTATTTCTTTGTTCCTAACTATTACTGTCTAAGATATATCACTAAAGGAAAAAAGAGTGAGCCAGACATGTGATGTCATCAGTGATGTCATCAATGACATTTGAGATGTCATCTTTGATTCCTGGGTGTTAGTCTTAGCAGTGCGCGGTGGTGGCGCAAGTTATGGTTGCTTATCTTACCATAACTGCCTTATTTCAGGGGTTTTTCGGTTTTACTTGGAACCATAACGTCCCTTTAACAAAGTTTTTTTTACTGAATTTCATAGGTTTTTAGTAGCGCAACTTAACCATAATGTCCCTTTAACAATGTTTCTTTACTGAATTTCATAGTTTTTTATTAGTGCAACTTAACCATAAAGTCTACGAACATCTGCCTTCATTGCAGTCCTTCCAGACAGTGCCACATGACCATATGCTGGCGCGTGGCATGATGACGTGTCCGAGAACCTGTACATACTTCACAATAAGATCTGTGCTTTCAACTTCAAAATGTCCCTTGCGCAGCTCCAACACCTATTCCTACTCATCCATTAACAATCTAGTACACAATACATACTTTTAGCAAAACTGCTATTTATCTTAAAATGGCATCAGCTAAAGCCATCTCTCCTCTCCAATAGACACCACCACTGGTGTAACCAAGGAGCATGAGAAACACAGCCCCCTATTTTAGAAATAACACACGCGCAACATTTTCCCCTGTCAACCTGCCCCTCCATATTAGTGTTTGGTGCCTCTTCCCTCATTTCCCTCCCCACCTTTTGTTCGTAGCTCTCCTGCCAAAAAAAAAAAAGAAATACATCCAAAAACAATAAAAGAAATGTTCCTTTCGAAAACACCTTTCACAGTTAAAAAATAGAACTAAAAAAACATATAGACTCCACCTACTTTATATTTCTCATTAAAGTACATAGACTCAATAAGATTTTCCAACATTTCCATTTGCATTTTGTGTTATACTAATGGCAATATTGGGGCGTTCATCCTCCGTTCCAGGGACTGGAATGATGGATATTGGCCCAGCAGCCCAAGTTACCAGCCCAAGCGAAGCGAGGGTGGATAACGAGCTCTCTGGACCATTATCCCCCCATTCCAGCCCCTGAAATGGGGGATGACGTCCATTAGCAGCCTAGGTTCCCAAAGCAGGAACCCATGGTACTAAAAAAGAGGATTTTCCATCCTACACCGGGATGCCTGTGGTGTCCCCGTATAGGAAGGAAAATCCTTTTCCAAGATGGCCACCATGTAAAGGGAAGGCAGGGGTTCCATACAGTGCCCCTATTTTCTTTACATGGAAGCCTGCAGAAGGTAAAAAGAACACCCTATGACCATATTACCACAAGCAAATTTTTCTTCCCTTTCAAATCTATCCTAATTTCGAATAACTTTACCACAAAGCCAGCCTCAGGTGGACATGACAATTTTAATCCTATGTTTTGTCCCTTCTGGTCATGGCCAGTAGCCAGATTGTCCGGATCATGACCTTATATCATGAACCGGACATTCTGGCAACTGCCCATGGCCATAGGCTACCCCTCAGTCACTAAAGCTATACCATTATTTTTTTAAACTACAATATGACGCTTAACAAATAAGAAAACACTGCCACATTTGCAAAACCATGCTTGTAGATCCTTGCCAATGCGCCTTATGCAAGTTTGCTGGAAATCCACCTACATTTTATTTTTGCAAAAGTGTCAAATGAATGCACATACATTCGTCATATAAGCTACCCCCTCTGCACAAAATCCCACCAAACTTTGTAAACTCATTCGAAATCAGGTCAGAAATATCCCACCCATCATCATCACCCCTCAACTCCCCAGACATTATTTCAGAAGTTTCACAAGTGCAATGCTCAGAAAATATTATTGTCCCGAGGGTTCGGCCATGTATTTTTATACATACGTTGATCTATCGCAAACATTTCCAATTCACCTTACCTCACTTTTCCTCTTTTAAAAGCATATGAAATCTGGCAGCAGGGTGCGTCCATCTTCTGCCATTCTTATCCATTGCTGCATCTGCCTAAGGTAAACTGCCCTGACGTCACTAAATCATATGCCCCGCCCCTGAACCTCACATCACCAAACCTAGTGATATTCTACACCTTTCTCGGTGACGTTCCTCGTCAGCGTAGCCAAACGCGCCCATAATCACCTACGTGATGTGACGCAGAACCTGAAAATCAACAACACAGCATGTCACAATTCGGAATATTAAATCGTACTTTAAAAGAAAACAATAACACTGTACAATTTGTAAAGTACTTTTATTTCACATTTTCACATTACCCGAACTTTATTACAATGTATCTATTGACTTATTAATTCGGCATGGAGTTTAAGCTAGCGGGGGGTGGGGGGAAGGAGAGAGACATGGGCCATGAGCAGGGGGTGGGGGGAAACAGGGGAGATACGGGGCATGAGCGTGGGTGGGGGGAACAGGGGAGACACAGGGCATGAGCGGGGGTGGGGGATAACAGGAGGGAGACACGGGACATGAGCGGGGGGTGGGGCGCAACACGAGGGAGACACGGGGCATGAGCGGTTAGTGGGGGCAACAGGAGGGAGACACGGGGTATGAGTGGGGCGTGGGGGGAACAGGGCAGACATAGAACATGAGCGGGGGGTGGGGGGCAACAGGAGGGAGACACGGGGCATGACCAGGGGTGGGCGGAACAAGGGAGACACGGGGCATGAGCGGGGGGTAGTGGGAACAGGGGAGACATGGGGCATGAGTGGGGGGTGGGTGGATCGTGAGGGAGACATGGGGCATGAGCGGCGGTGGGGGGAACAGGGGAGACAAAGGGAATGAGCGGGGGGTGGGGGGAACAGGGGAGACACGGGGCATGAGTGGGGGTGGGGGGATCGTGAGGGAGACACGGGGCATGACCGGGGGGTGGGGGATCATGAGGGAGACACGGGGGATGAGCAGGGGGTGGGGGGTACAGTAGAGAGACACGGGGCATGAGCGTGGGGGGACAGGAGGGAGACACGGGGCATGATCGGGGGGTGGGGGCAACACGAGGGAGACACGGGACATGAGCGGGGGGTGGGGGGCAACACGAGAGAGACACGGGGCATGAGCGGGGAGTGGGGGCAACAGGAGGGAGACACGGGGCATGAGTGGGGCGTGGGGGGAACAGGGCAGACACAGAACATGAGCGGGGGCAACAGGAGGGAGACACGGGGCATGACCAGTGGGGTGGGAGGAACAAGGGAGACACAGGGCATGAGCAGGGGGTGGGGGGACAGGGGAGACATGGAGCATGAGTGGGGGGTGGGGGGATCGTGAAGGAGACATGGGGCATGAGCGGGGGTGGGGGGAACAGGGGAGACACAGGGCATGAGCGAGGGGTGGGGGAACAGGGGAGACACGGGGCATGAGTGGGGGGTGGGGTGATCGTGAGGGAGAGACGGGGCATGAGCGGGGGGTGGGGGATCATGAGGGAGACACCTGGGATGAGCGGGGGGTGGGGGGTACAGTAGGGAGACACAGGGCATGAGCGTGGGGGGGACAGGAGGGAGACAAGGGGCATGATCGGGGGGTGGGGGGATCGTGAGGGAGACACGGGGGATGAGCGGGGAGTGGGGGGAAACAAGGGAGACACGGGTCATGAGTGGGGGGTGGAGGGGAACAGGGGAGACACGGGGGATGAGCGGGGGGTGGGGGGATCATGAGGGAGATACGGGGCATGAGCGGGGGGGTGGGGGTAAATGGAGGAACAGGGGAGACACAGGCATGAGCGGGGGGTGGGGGAGAATGGGAGGAAAACATGGACATAAGCTTAGTGTGCAGGCGGAAGGTCCCGCTCCTCGGCCCTCCGAAGGCCACCGTGTGCCGATGGCGTGAGCGGGGGCTGGAGGAACAGGGGAGACACTGGGCATGAGCGGGGGTGGGGGAACAGGAAGCAGACACAGGGCATGGGCGGGGGGTGGGGGGAACGGGAGGAAGACAGGGGCATGACCTTACTAGCGGGCGGCATATCCCGCTCCTCTGGATAAACAAAGATGGCAAGCGTCTTTCAAAATAGACGCACTGCACGTTACACCGCAGCCAATGGGAAAGAACGTAACATGTCCGCGGACACCACGCAAGCCGCTAGCCCAATCCCTATCCTGTCCCCGGAGCGAACAGGGAAGTGTGTCCGCAAAGCGGACACAGATATCACTAATTTTTTCTGACCTACTTTTTGGTCATTTTTTAAAAAACTACTGGCCATGTAATATTACACAGCCATGTAGTTATGGTTAAATTGCTGTATCCATAGGAAGAACCCTTTTTGGGTGGCTTATAACTCTGCTCCCCCTGGATGTATCCTCACCAAACTTTGCAAACAAAGTATATGGGTCACTCTGAACTGTTTGGTGAGGTTTGGTCCACAGGGGGCAAAGTTATAGGGGGGGTCCCAAAACTTCTTTTTTTCCCATAGACAGAATGAGGAAAAAACTTTGCTCACGACTACAGGCCAAACCGGTGGATGAATTTTCACCAAATTTGGATCAGGAGCAGCAGCTTGATCCCGAAAGCGTGCTTTTGCAAATTTGGTGAAAATCCATCAAGTAGTTTTTTAAAAAATGACCAAAAAGTAGGTCACAAAAAATTAGTGGTATCTATGTTCGGTCCACGGACACACTTCCCTGTTCGCTCCGCGGACAGTGTCCTGATTGGCCAATCGGCTTACGTCATGTCCGTGGACATGCAATGTGTTCGCTGATTGGACGGTGGAGAGCGTGAAGTGCGTCAGATTTTTGGAAACGGCCGCCATTTTGGATTTGCGGACGTCCGCGGACAGCGCTGTGAAACTTGGTGGAAAAATACTATTTAGTAAAGTGTTTTGGTGTGTAAGACTGTTTGGGGATGGTGGGGGAGTAAGAGATGGGTTAAATGTTGTATTTATTTAGGTGGCAGGCACCCCTGTTGTGTTTGTTCTGACCGCGGACAATACGGGTGTCCTGAAATGTTCATAAATAAAGGAAATGGGGAGTTCTGAGGACACTAAGGCTGTCCGTATGGTTCGTAGGGAAGTTGAAACTGTTCTAAGAGCACATCAAGTGTAGTGGGATGTTTGTAAATAAACGAAATAGGGGTGTTCTGAGGACGCTAGAACTGTCCGAATTTGTCGCAAGCAAGCTGAAACTGTTCTAAGAACGCACACGATGTCCTGAAATGTTTGTAAATAAATAAAATGGGGGTGTCCTGAGGACGCTGTCCGTATTGTTCGTAGGCAAGTTGAAATTGTTCTAAGAATATGTGTCCTGGGATGTTTGTAAATAAACACAATGGGGGTGTCCTGGGAACGCTATACCTGTCCGTACTGTTCGTAGGCAAGTTGAAATTGTTCTAAGAACACATCAAGTGTCCAGGGATGTTCGTAAATAAACAAAATGGGGTGTTCTGAGGATGCTAGAACTGTCCGGATTGTTTGCAAGCTAGCTGAAACTGTAATAAGAACACACGCGGTGTCCTGAAATGTTCATTGTTAGGGAGAATTCTCTGTTTAGGCTGAATTTCCCAACCTAGTGAGTCCCCCAGCAGCTTTGCTGGATTTCTGGAGTTTGTTTTTTTTCCATCCTGCCAAGAGTGAGACTCTTTTCTCCCACTCTTGGACATGAATGTGGTTAATTCCTTTAAATAACAATGTGTTCTATGGGCTATGGGGTCTTTTACTCCATAGGGTCTCATATGTTTTCCTATGTGTGTTACACCGCACCCTCCGTGCCGTAACACTGGGGCGTCCTAGAGGATCCTCACCATACAATCCATACCCCGGGACTGACTACTGTCTCCCAGGGCATGTAAAGTCACCATTGGCTTTACTAGACCTAAATTTACTAACAGAACTAGTACAAACCATCCTATTGTGGACATACTAGTAGAGGTAATTCAATTGCCCCTGGGTCTGTACTCGAGGGGGCACTGTCCCGTCCCCCCTCGTCGAGTTTTGGCTGGTGGCAGTGGAAACTACTTGTTATATTCGACCCCGAATATAACCCTATGGGATTCTTCCCATTGTTGGAGGTTGATACTTTTTCTCGTTAATCTCTAACATACCACCGGTTTATTTATCTTAAATAAATCTATCGGTCGGTATTTTCTGCCAGAACTCGGTTTTTAAAATGGCATCTGTGTTCATCTCTGTGACTCCTAAACCAAAGGTTGAGCCCTTTGTTCCACTTTTGGCGGGCTTCTGCACAGAGGCCCTCCAAAGTGGTGCCATTCTGTCTGGGTACCACAGGGGGTGTGGGAGGGGGTTTAGGCACCCTGGACTGAGTTGCCTTGCCAACTCAAGTCGCACTCTGGTGTGATTGGCCCAAGTGGTGAGCCACCCCGCTCACCACTTAGCGTGTTTTGATTGACAGCTTGGCTGAATGAATGGGGGTTTTCTGCATAAAAGCAGGGCTTTTGGGACTGGATCTTAAGAAGTCGCCACAGGACCTAAGAATCCGACGAGGGTAAAGCTGAGCCGACCTGCAACGACGACACCTCCGGTGGAGCCCTGCTGAACCGTCTCACCACTTCCCGACGACAGAGGAGATCTCCCCGCCGGAGAGTCTTCTTTCCCTGACTGGTGGGCACAACCAGTCCCCTTTGCTTTTTCTTCGCTTCCAGGGTGTAGTGGTCGAATTGCCCGTGCAGAGCACCCTGGCAACCGGATAGCCACTAGCCCATACCGTGACCAAAAGGTGGTGCCTTGTGATGGAGCACTCCGCGGCTGGTCTCTTCCCTGGTGGTGCAACGATCTTCAACTTTCCTTGGACGACGAGATCATCTCTTCTCTTGGCAAAGCCCCGACTTGCATCCACCACCAGGAACAACTACCCCCGCCGGAGCTGTCTCTCCACATACAAGGTACTGTGTCCGACTGATTTTCCTTTTTTGCCGGATAGTGTGAGGTGTCTTAATCCTCGCCTCTCCATTGGGTCGCCTCCAAGCTTTCTTAACTTTCTGTTCTGAACTGGTCCAATCTTTCGATAACAATTTGCGAAAAAGACTCGAAGTGCATTTCCACTGTGATACTTTTTGGGACATATCGCCTTGCCTCTCTCCGAGTGGGCCTGGCCTCTGAACTTGCGATCTACAGTAGACCCTGACTTACTTGCCTTGCATTTGTTCGTACAAGTGTTGGTACCGAGTTGATTTCATACCTTGCCTTTTCTCTCCCATCCTAACGAATACTAGAGTGCCATCTAGGTTAAAGCATTCACCTCTGTCTGCAAATAAGTGGTGCCGTTGAACCTAGATGTGTTTAACTATTATTAGGGGGATTGATTTACTTATAGTAATTGTAATTGAAGTTGTTTGCCATATTAGTGCCAGAGTGTTTTTCATAGATGTGTTGTTATAAATAAATACCTATATATCTTTACACCCAAGCTCTGTTCCGTGTTTGCTTGTTCTACTGTGTAAATTGCCCTATTTTGTATACTCCACATACTGCCTAACTTTTTTTGAGAGAAGTCTGACTGCTCAGTCACAGCTACCAGGTATCCATATTTTGCAGTAGTTTAATTTTGATTTTGTCTTTGCTTTTCACATATTGATTAAGGAATTGGCCTAAAGACTTGAAAAATTGTTTGGGAATGTTACACATTGACGTGCATGGCCATTTGTACACTAGACGTTCTGATTCAGTTGAATGGAGGGGTAATTCTAAGTTTTCAGTGCATATTTTTGTAAGGAGTACTTCTTGTTCCATTATGATATTATTACCTTTTTCATAACCTCGATCACTTCTATTTATGGCAATTGTTTTTGTTTGCTTTTGTTTGTACGCTTCTTCATTAAAGTATGGTTCTGTGCTCGTAGTGTGACTCCATTCACCTCCGCTGATACTTCTAAGATTAATTTCCTATGATAGGTTTTAAGCGTTGAACCTGGTTTCTTTCCTGTTTTTATAAGATTTTGAAGGACTTTGTGACGGAACATTTTGGCTAAAATACTTTTCATGGTATGCTTACTTTGAACTATATCAAGATTTAAAGAAGCAGTTTTATCTGTAGTGATATCTGATTTTCTGTTAATTGTTTTTTGGTTTGCTTTACATTTTGATAGAGGAGGCAAAGTTTTTGTACTTGAAACTTCTTTTGTTTCACTCAATGACTGTATTAGCTGTTTTGTTTCAACTTTTTTTACAAATTGTGCTAGAGATGGATGCTTATGTTGGACACTTTTATTTTCATTTGCTCTACTTCTGCGTTGCTTTCTATGGACTTGATTTTTGGTAGGCATTCTTTAGGGTCTGTTGAAAAAAATAAAGAAGGTATTGGCTGGGGTGTTCTGCAATGTATGTGTGGTGTGTGCATGAGTGTTTGAGTAAGATGATGAAGATGTATGTAATGGTGTGTGATTGTGCATTGGGAACTAGAAATAGTAGGGATGGGTATTCTTGAATTTATGTGCTACTAAACTGGGGTTCGGAGGACAGAAAAAAGTAAGCTAGTGGTGTCGAGAAGTATAAATAGTATATGTAATGCTATACAATTAAAACAGTTGTTTGTTCTATAACATCTAAATTCTAGCAGTTGAGTTGGGTAATTTGTGTGTCGAAAAATAGGAATTTGTGGGCCATTCTGACTGTAAATCGCTGTTTAAGACATGGGGATTTTTGGACAGAATGGTGCAGAATCTCTATGTTTAGGCACAGAAATAGCATGAATTAACCTTAAAGTGTGTTTTAGTAATAATATAAATATTATGGTGATATTCTACTTACTTTTTTTCTAAAATGAGCAGGTTATTTCTTAGTTGTTCTTTGTACTTCAAATTCGGCTGCTTCTTTTCAGGAGAATGGTCTTCACTGCAATTGTAAAAGAAACAAATTAGTAATTTTGTTTGTATATAGCACTATTTTTAATTGGCATCCTCAGCGCCTTGCTCAAAACCATTACAACTGTCTAATTTACATAAGATACATCGTACCAGTTGAATACATATGATATGTTCTTAATGAACAGATTGTTTTGCAATTACTAACTGTACCAAACAAAACATCTTTACTATGTGTTGTGAAATTCATGATGTAGCACTGAATACCATTATTCTTGTAGCTAAGCTCTTCCAAGTAATAGTGCCTCAATGTCATGGGCTGCTTGTCCTATGTAAATGTAAGTAATTAAATAAATAAAGAAATTAAATAAATATGTAATTGTACAAGTATTAATATTTGAGATTTGAATATAGAGTGTGCATGCAATTTTGTTTGACTATATGTAGTCTATATATTTCATTTCAAAAATGTTAGTTTAACATGATTTGAGTGTGTGTGTGTATAAATAAATTAAATAGTATAAAGGTTTGTAAGTGACAGTTGATTTTAGGAGATTGAAAAAAAGATAGTAGATTAATTTTACAGATTATACAATCTAAAAGTCAGTTAGAAAATGTGTTCATGTACTGTACAGAAAATATGCATACCTGTAGTTTGTGTTCATGTATATGGATATGCATGGAGCTGCAAGTAGAAATCTTGGAGACTTGTACAGTATTTCTTGTAGATGGTGATTGCCAATGATATGACACTTGTACTCATATAGATTCACAGTACATTTGCAGTGCTGATCTATGATGATGCAGTTAGATGTAGAGGTCTTGAATGTGATTGGTGGATGGTCATGTGACTTTTTAGCTATATCCTATGAGGGAATGGCTCAGAGAGTGAAATGGAAATGGTAGAAGGGCTGTTCATGTTACGATATGTCCACGGACATGGCGGTAGTTCGCGGACATCGGGTGTTACATCCGGGGATTTTTGGGTTCAGAAGTCATGCAAATGAGAATGAGCACTGAAAGGGATTGGTCAGGAAGGTTTAGTGGGTGTGTTGTGCCAGGAGAGAGTTTCTCAGATACTCTTTTTGCTGAGAGAAGAACAGATAGCTATGGCTGTGTGTTTCAGAAAACAGATTGTTGGGATTTTGGGAGACTCGTGGATACATTGGTTGAAGGTGCATGCAGAAACCTGTGGAGTAGCTGTAGATCTTGGATTCCCACATGTGGAAGTACACTGGCCTGGAGTATGTGGAATGAAGTGGTTGGACTTGTTACCTCTCTGTGCTACTTTGGAGTCAGAGCAACATCCAGATATAATTATAATTCATTGTGAAGGGAACAGTTTAGGACATGTGTCTGGAATTTCTTTGCAATTTGCAATGAAAGAAGGACTTGGGAAGGTCATGGACATTTTTCCAAATTCTCATGTAATTTTTTCACGGATTGCGCAGAGACAAATGTGGCTTTGTTCTTCTTTATTTGGTCCACAAATGGAGAAAGCAAGGTGAAATGTCAATAAGGCTGTTTGTGCCTTTCTATGAGATTTTGGCATGTCCTCTTTTCACAATGAAAATATTATGTTTCGTAGTACATGCATTTTTCGCAGAGATGGAGTACATCTAACTTATGCTGGCAATCAGATTTTTCTAAGAAACATACAAAATGCATTGCGACCTTTTTTAGAATTACAGCATCCATTTTGAAGTAGGTGTTGATTATTTAAAATGTTTGAATTACAAACACCTCCCAAAGGATCTTTCCAGAGCCACCACTTCCTACCAGAGAAAATTGCAATGGTTATGATAGGGTAGCACCCCAACATTTTAGATGTCCGCGGACTGTCCACAGACTTCTAAAAAATACAAAGGGCCCTGCTTAGTTTATTTTCACTTTTATTTTTTAACTGTGAAAGGTGGCTCTGAAAAGAGCCTTATTTGTTTTTGATTTTTGTTATTTTATATTTTTTTTGGTTTTTTATACATGACACACTAGGAGAGGAGGGGAAAGGAGGGTAAATGGGGGACACCAACCACAGGGATAAGAAAGGGCGAGCTGAGAGAGGAAGATGTAGAGAGGGTTTTATTTGGGTAGTGAGCAGGTCTTCTCGTGCTCTGAGACGATAGTCTCAAAAGCACTATGAAGTCGCTCCCCCCTGCAGAGTACTGTGTCGCAGTACATACACACAACTGTGACCCTCGAAAGGTAAGGGTCATCAGCATTATGTATGGCGTGTGAGGCAGCTTGAGGAAGACGCTGTCCCACAGAGGTGCTCCTTGTGGTGACAGGATCGGAAACGGAGGATGAAGTAGAGGAAATCAACCTACTATGCTCCTCGCAAGGTACAACCTTGCGAACAGTCCGAGAGTGAAATGACTTGAGGTGTCGCTTCATGGTAGTGGTCACAAAGCTGTACGAACCATGCCTCCCGCGACTGAGTACCATTTTGCACTCATTGCAGGTGACTCGGTTCGCACAAGCCTTAGGACCATTCCCATGAATGGTAAATAATCGCCACACCCAAAACTCACGCCTAGTGCGGGTAGTAGGGATTTCCACTACCTCATTCTCGTCATCCTCTCCTTCCTCCTTGGTATCCTCACTCCTGTTTCCCTCTTCAGGCCCTTGGGGAGGTGGTGGAGGGGGTGGGGGTGGTGCTGAAGCAGTTGCAGCACCAGGTGGCAGTAGTTCAGCCATGGAAGCCATCTCGATGATGGTGTAATCTCCAGGTGGCAGCAAAAATTGCTGTGTTCTGAAGAATAGCCAGAAACACAATGAGAATAAGCTCTAGGGTGTGGTCTTTTATAGGGGTGCTTGTACGTGGTTCGCGGACATGCGCTCTGTCCGCGGACAGATCGAACACAAAAAAGGTTCAAAAGGTTTCAAAAAGTATGTAGAAACTCAGGATTAGTATGTGGGACCATTGGCTTTACTAGACCTAAATTTACTAACAGAACTAGTACAAACCATCCTATTGTGGACATACTAGTAGAGGTAATTCAATTGCCCCTGGGTCTGTACTCGAGGGGGCACTGTCCCGTCCCCCCTCGTCGAGTTTTGGCTGGTGGCAGTGGAAACTACTTGTTATATTCGACCCCGAATATAACCCTATGGGATTCTTCCCATTGTTGGAGGTTGATACTTTTTCTCGTTAATCTCTAACATACCACCGGTTTATTTATCTTAAATAAATCTATCGGTCGGTATTTTCTGCCAGAACTCGGTTTTTAAAATGGCGTCTGTGTTCATCTCTGTGACTCCTAAACCAAAGGTTGAGCCCTTTGTTCCACTTTTGGCGGGCTTCTGCACAGAGGCCCTCCAAAGTGGTGCCATTCTGTCTGGGTACCACAGGGGGTGTGGGAGGGGGTTTAGGCACCCTGGACTGAGTTGCCTTGCCAACTCAAGTCGCACTCTGGTGTGATTGGCCCAAGTGGTGAGCCACCCCGCTCACCACTTAGCGTGTTTTGATTGACAGCTTGGCTGAATGAATGGGGGTTTTCTGCATAAAAGCAGGGCTTTTGGGACTGGATCTTAAGAAGTCGCCACAGGACCTAAGAATCCGACGAGGGTAAAGCTGAGCCGACCTGCAACGACGACACCTCCGGTGGAGCCCTGCTGAACCGTCTCACCACTTCCCGACGACAGAGGAGATCTCCCCGCCGGAGAGTCTTCTTCCCCTGACTGGTGGGCACAACCAGTCCCCTTTGCTTTTTCTTCGCTTCCAGGGTGTAGTGGTCGAATTGCCCATGCAGAGCACCCTGGCAACCGGATAGCCACTAGCCCATACCGCGACCAAAAGGTGGTGCCTTGTGATGGAGCACTCCGCGGCTGGTCTCTTCCCTGGTGGTGCAACGATCTTCAACTTTCCTTGGACGACGAGATCATCTCTTCTCTTGGCAAAGCCCCGACTTGCATCCACCACCAGGAACAACTACCCCCGCCGGAGCTGTCTCTCCACATACAAGGTACTGTGTCCGACTGATTTTCCTTTTTTGCCGGATAGTGTGAGGTGTCTTAATCCTCGCCTCTCCATTGGGTCGCCTCCAAGCTTTCTTAACTTTCTGTTCTGAACTGGTCCAATCTTTCGATAACAATTTGCGAAAAAGACTCGAAGTGCATTTCCACTGTGATACTTTTTGGGACATATCGCCTTGCCTCTCTCCGAGTGGGCCTGGCCTCTGAACTTGCGATCTACAGTAGACCCTGACTTACTTGCCTTGCATTTGTTCGTACAAGTGTTGGTACCGAGTTGATTTCATACCTTGCCTTTTCTCTCCCATCCTAACGAATACTAGAGTGCCATCTAGGTTAAAGCATTCACCTCTGTCTGCAAATAAGTGGTGCCGTTGAACCTAGATGTGTTTAACTATTATTAGGGGGATTGATTTACTTATAGTAATTGTAATTGAAGTTGTTTGCCGTATTAGTGCCAGAGTGTTTTTCATAGATGTGTTGTTATAAATAAATACCTATATATCTTTACACCCAAGCTCTGTTCCGTGTTTGCTTGTTCTACTGTGTAAATTGCCCTATTTTGTATACTCCACATACTGCCTAACTTTTTTTGAGAGAAGTCTGACTGCTCAGTCACAGCTACCAGGTATCCATATTTTGCAGTAGTTTAATTTTGATTTTGTCTTTGCTTTTCACATATTGATTAAGGAATTGGCCTAAAGACTTGAAAAATTGTTTGGGAATGTTACACATTGACGTGCATGGCCATTTGTACACTAGACGTTCTGATTCAGTTGAATGGAGGGGTAATTCTAAGTTTTCAGTGCATATTTTTGTAAGGAGTACTTCTTGTTCCATTATGATATTATTACCTTTTTCATAACCTCAATCACTTCTATTTATGGCAATTGTTTTTGTTTGCTTTTGTTTGTACGCTTCTTCATTAAAGTATGGTTCTGTGCTCGTAGTGTGACTCCATTCACCTCCGCTGATACTTCTAAGATTAATTTCCTATGATAGGTTTTAAGCGTTGAACCTGGTTTCTTTCCTGTTTTTATAAGATTTTGAAGGACTTTGTGACGGAACATTTTGGCTAAAATACTTTTCATGGTATGCTTACTTTGAACTATATCAAGATTTAAAGAAGCAGTTTTATCTGTAGTGATATCTGATTTTCTGTTAATTGTTTTTTGGTTTGCTTTACATTTTGATAGAGGAGGCAAAGTTTTTGTACTTGAAACTTCTTTTGTTTCACTCAATGACTGTATTAGCTGTTTTGTTTCAACTTTTTTTACAAATTGTGCTAGAGATGGATGCTTATGTTGGACACTTTTATTTTCATTTGCTCTACTTCTGCGTTGCTTTCTATGGACTTGATTTTTGGTAGGCATTCTTTAGGGTCTGTTGAAAAAAATAAAGAAGGTATTGGCTGGGGTGTTCTGCAATGTATGTGTGGTGTGTGCATGAGTGTTTGAGTAAGATGATGAAGATGTATGTAATGGTGTGTGATTGTGCATTGGGAACTAGAAATAGTAGGGATGGGTATTCTTGAATTTATGTGCTACTAAACTGGGGTTCGGAGGACAGAAAAAAGTAAGCTAGTGGTGTCGAGAAGTATAAATAGTATATGTAATGCTATACAATTAAAACAGTTGTTTGTTCTATAACATCTAAATTCTAGCAGTTGAGTTGGGTAATTTGTGTGTCGAAAAATAGGAATTTGTGGGCCATTCTGACTGTAAATCGCTGTTTAAGACATGGGGATTTTTGGACAGAATGGTGCAGAATCTCTATGTTTAGGCACAGAAATAGCATGAATTAACCTTAAAGTGTGTTTTAGTAATAATATAAATATTATGGTGATATTCTACTTACTTTTTTTCTAAAATGAGCAGGTTATTTCTTAGTTGTTCTTTGTACTTCAAATTCGGCTGCTTCTTTTCAGGAGAATGGTCTTCACTGCAATTGTAAAAGAAACAAATTAGTAATTTTGTTTGTATATAGCACTATTTTTAATTGGCATCCTCAGCGCCTTGCTCAAAACCATTACAACTGTCTTATTTACATAAGATACATCGTACCAGTTGAATACATATGATATGTTCTTAATGAACAGATTGTTTTGCAATTACTAACTGTACCAAACAAAACATCTTTACTATGTGTTGTGAAATTCATGATGTAGCACTGAATACCATTATTCTTGTAGCTAAGCTCTTCCAAGTAATAGTGCCTCAATGTCATGGGCTGGTTGTCCTATGTAAATGTAAGTAATTAAATAAATAAAGAAATTAAATAAATATGTAATTGTACAAGTATTAATATTTGAGATTTGAATATAGAGTGTGCATGCAATTTTGTTTGACTATATGTAGTCTATATATTTCATTTCAAAAATGTTAGTTTAACATGATTTGAGTGTGTGTGTGTATAAATAAATTAAATAGTATAAAGGTTTGTAAGTGACAGTTGATTTTAGGAGATTGAAAAAAAGATAGTAGATTAATTTTACAGATTATACAATCTAAAAGTCAGTTAGAAAATGTGTTCATGTACTGTACAGAAAATATGCATACCTGTAGTTTGTGTTCATGTATATGGATATGCATGGAGCTGCAAGTAGAAATCTTGGAGACTTGTACAGTATTTCTTGTAGATGGTGATTGCCAATGATATGACACTTGTACTCATATAGATTCACAGTACATTTGCAGTGCTGATCTATGATGATGCAGTTAGATGTAGAGGTCTTGAATGTGATTGGTGGATGGTCATGTGACTTTTTAGCTATATCCTATGAGGGAATGGCTCAGAGAGTGAAATGGAAATGGTAGAAGGGCTGTTCATGTTACGATATGTCCACGGACATGGCGGTAGTTCGCGGACATCGGGTGTTACATCCGGGGATTTTTGGGTTCAGAAGTCATGCAAATGAGAATGAGCACTGAAAGGGATTGGTCAGGAAGGTTTAGTGGGTGTGTTGTGCCAGGAGAGAGTTTCTCAGATACTCTTTTTGCTGAGAGAAGAACAGATAGCTATGGCTGTGTGTTTCAGAAAACAGATTGTTGGGATTTTGGGAGACTCGTGGATACATTGGTTGAAGGTGCATGCAGAAACCTGTGGAGTAGCTGTAGATCTTGGATTCCCACATGTGGAAGTACACTGGCCTGGAGTACGTGGAATGAAGTGGTTGGACTTGTTACCTCTCTGTGCTACTTTGGAGTCAGAGCAACATCCAGATATAATTATAATTCATTGTGAAGGGAACAGTTTAGGACATGTGTCTGGAATTTCTTTGCAATTTGCAATGAAAGAAGGACTTGGGAAGGTCATGGACATTTTTCCAAATTCTCATGTAATTTTTTCACGGATTGCGCAGAGACAAATGTGGCTTTGTTCTTCTTTATTTGGTCCACAAATGGAGAAAGCAAGGTGAAATGTCAATAAGGCTGTTTGTGCCTTTCTATGAGATTTTGGCATGTCCTCTTTTCACAATGAAAATATTATGTTTCGTAGTACATGCATTTTTCGCAGAGATGGAGTACATCTAACTTATGCTGGCAATCAGATTTTTCTAAGAAATATACAAAATGCATTGCGACCTTTTTTAGAATTACAGCATCCATTTTGAAGTAGGTGTTGATTATTTAAAATGTTTGAATTACAAACACCTCCCAAAGGATCTTTCCAGAGCCACCACTTCCTACCAGAGAAAATTGCAATGGTTATGATAGGGTAGCACCCCAACATTTTAGATGTCCGCGGACTGTCCACAGACTTCTAAAAAATACAAAGGGCCCTGCTTAGTTTATTTTCACTTTTATTTTTTAACTGTGAAAGGTGGCTCTGAAAAGAGCCTTATTTGTTTTTGATTTTTGTTATTTTATATTTTTTTTGGTTTTTTATACATGACACACTAGGAGAGGAGGGGAAAGGAGGGTAAATGGGGGACACCAACCACAGGGATAAGAAAGGGCGAGCTGAGAGAGGAAGATGTAGAGAGGGTTTTATTTGGGTAGTGAGCAGGTCTTCTCGTGCTCTGAGACGATAGTCTCAAAAGCACTATGAAGTCGCTCCCCCCTGCAGAGTACTGTGTCGCAGTACATACACACAACTGTGACCCTCGAAAGGTAAGGGTCATCAGCATTATGTATGGCGTGTGAGGCAGCTTGAGGAAGACGCTGTCCCACAGAGGTGCTCCTTGTGGTGACAGGATCGGAAACGGAGGATGAAGTAGAGGAAATCAACCTACTATGCTCCTCGCAAGGTACAACCTTGCGAACAGTCCGAGAGTGAAATGACTTGAGGTGTCGCTTCATGGTAGTGGTCACAAAGCTGTACGAACCATGCCTCCCGCGACTGAGTACCATTTTGCACTCATTGCAGGTGACTCGGTTCGCACAAGCCTTAGGACCATTCCCATGAATGGTAAATAATCGCCACACCCAAAACTCACGCCTAGTGCGGGTAGTAGGGATTTCCACTACCTCATTCTCGTCATCCTCTCCTTCTTCCTTGGTATCCTCACTCCTGTTTCCCTCTTCAGGCCCTTGGGGAGGTGGTGGAGGGGGTGGGGGTGGTGCTGAAGCAGGTGCAGCACCAGGTGGCAGTAGTTCAGCCATGGAAGCCATCTCGATGATGGTGTAATCTCCAGGTGGCAGCAAAAATTGCTGTGTTCTGAAGAATAGCCAGAAACACAATGAGAATAAGCTCTAGGGTGTGGTCTTTTATAGGGGTGCTTGTACGTGGTTCGCGGACATGCGCTCTGTCCGCGGACAGATCGAACACAAAAAAAGGTTCAAAAGGTTTCAAAAAGTATGTAGAAACTCAGGATTAGTATGTGGGACCATTGGCTTTACTAGACCTAAATTTACTAACAGAACTAGTACAAACCATCCTATTGTGGACATACTAGTAGAGGTAATTCAATTGCCCCTGGGTCTGTACTCGAGGGGGCACTGTCCCGTCCCCCCTCGTCGAGTTTTGGCTGGTGGCAGTGGAAACTACTTGTTATATTCGACCCCGAATATAACCCTATGGGATTCTTCCCATTGTTGGAGGTTGATACTTTTTCTCGTTAATCTCTAACATACCACCGGTTTATTTATCTTAAATAAATCTATCGGTCGGTATTTTTTGCCAGAACTCGGTTTTTAAAATGGCGTCTGTGTTCATCTCTGTGACTCCTAAACCAAAGGTTGAGCCCTTTGTTCCACTTTTGGCGGGCTTCTGCACAGAGGCCCTCCAAAGTGGTGCCATTCTGTCTGGGTACCACAGGGGGTGTGGGAGGGGGTTTAGGCACCCTGGACTGAGTTGCCTTGCCAACTCAAGTCGCACTCTGGTGTGATTGGCCCAAGTGGTGAGCCACCCCGCTCACCACTTAGCGTGTTTTGATTGACAGCTTGGCTGAATGAATGGGGGTTTTCTGCATAAAAGCAGGGCTTTTGGGACTGGATCTTAAGAAGTCGCCACAGGACCTAAGAATCCGACGAGGGTAAAGCTGAGCCGACCTGCAACGACGACACCTCCGGTGGAGCCCTGCTGAACCGTCTCACCACTTCCCGACGACAGAGGAGATCTCCCCGCCGGAGAGTCTTCTTCCCCTGACTGGTGGGCACAACCAGTCCCCTTTGCTTTTTCTTCGCTTCCAGGGTGTAGTGGTCGAATTGCCCGTGCAGAGCACCCTGGCAACCGGATAGCCACTAGCCCATACCGCGACCAAAAGGTGGTGCCTTGTGATGGAGCACTCCGCGGCTGGTCTCTTCCCTGGTGGTGCAACGATCTTCAACTTTCCTTGGACGACGAGATCATCTCTTCTCTTGGCAAAGCCCCGACTTGCATCCACCACCAGGAACAACTACCCCCGCCGGAGCTGTCTCTCCACATACAAGGTACTGTGTCCGACTGATTTTCCTTTTTTGCCGGATAGTGTGAGGTGTCTTAATCCTCGCCTCTCCATTGGGTCGCCTCCAAGCTTTCTTAACTTTCTGTTCTGAACTGGTCCAATCTTTCGATAACAATTTGCGAAAAAGACTCGAAGTGCATTGCCACTGTGATACTTTTTGGGACATATCGCCTTGCCTCTCTCCGAGTGGGCCTGGCCTCTGAACTTGCGATCTACAGTAGACCCTGACTTACTTGCCTTGCATTTGTTCGTACAAGTGTTGGTACCGAGTTGATTTCATACCTTGCCTTTTCTCTCCCATCCTAACGAATACTAGAGTGCCATCTAGGTTAAAGCATTCACCTCTGTCTGCAAATAAGTGGTGCCGTTGAACCTAGATGTGTTTAACTATTATTAGGGGGATTGATTTACTTATAGTAATTGTAATTGAAGTTGTTTGCCGTATTAGTGCCAGAGTGTTTTTCATAGATGTGTTGTTATAAATAAACACCTATATATCTTTACACCCAAGCTCTGTTCCGTGTTTGCTTGTTCTACTGTGTAAATTGCCCTATTTTGTATACTCCACATACTGCCTAACTTTTTTTGAGAGAAGTCTGACTGCTCAGTCACAGCTACCAGGTATCCATATTTTGCAGTAGTTTAATTTTGATTTTGTCTTTGCTTTTCACATATTGATTAAGGAATTGGCCTAAAGACTTGAAAAATTGTTTGGGAATGTTACACATTGACGTGCATGGCCATTTGTACACTAGACGTTCTGATTCAGTTGAATGGAGGGGTAATTCTAAGTTTTCAGTGCATATTTTTGTAAGGAGTACTTCTTGTTCCATTATGATATTATTACCTTTTTCATAACCTCAATCACTTCTATTTATGGCAATTGTTTTTGTTTGCTTTTGTTTGTACGCTTCTTCATTAAAGTATGGTTCTGTGCTCGTAGTGTGACTCCATTCACCTCCGCTGATACTTCTAAGATTAATTTCCTATGATAGGTTTTAAGCGTTGAACCTGGTTTCTTTCCTGTTTTTATAAGATTTTGAAGGACTTTGTGACGGAACATTTTGGCTAAAATACTTTTCATGGTATGCTTACTTTGAACTATATCAAGATTTAAAGAAGCAGTTTTATCTGTAGTGATATCTGATTTTCTGTTAATTGTTTTTTGGTTTGCTTTACATTTTGATAGAGGAGGCAAAGTTTTTGTACTTGAAACTTCTTTTGTTTCACTCAATGACTGTATTAGCTGTTTTGTTTCAACTTTTTTTACAAATTGTGCTAGAGATGGATGCTTATGTTGGACACTTTTATTTTCATTTGCTCTACTTCTGCGTTGCTTTCTATGGACTTGATTTTTGGTAGGCATTCTTTAGGGTCTGTTGAAAAAAATAAAGAAGGTATTGGCTGGGGTGTTCTGCAATGTATGTGTGGTGTGTGCATGAGTGTTTGAGTAAGATGATGAAGATGTATGTAATGGTGTGTGATTGTGCATTGGGAACTAGAAATAGTAGGGATGGGTATTCTTGAATTTATGTGCTACTAAACTGGGGTTCGGAGGACAGAAAAAAGTAAGCTAGTGGTGTCGAGAAGTATAAATAGTATATGTAATGCTATACAATTAAAACAGTTGTTTGTTCTATAACATCTAAATTCTAGCAGTTGAGTTGGGTAATTTGTGTGTCGAAAAATAGGAATTTGTGGGCCATTCTGACTGTAAATCGCTGTTTAAGACATGGGGATTTTTGGACAGAATGGTGCAGAATCTCTATGTTTAGGCACAGAAATAGCATGAATTAACCTTAAAGTGTGTTTTAGTAATAATATAAATATTATGGTGATATTCTACTTACTTTTTTTCTAAAATGAGCAGGTTATTTGTTAGTTGTTCTTTGTACTTCAAATTCGGCTGCTTCTTTTCAGGAGAATGGTCTTCACTGCAATTGTAAAAGAAACAAATTAGTAATTTTGTTTGTATATAGCACTATTTTTAATTGGCATCCTCAGCGCCTTGCTCAAAACCATTACAACTGTCTTATTTACATAAGATACATCGTACCAGTTGAATACATATGATATGTTCTTAATGAACAGATTGTTTTGCAATTACTAACTGTACCAAACAAAACATCTTTACTATGTGTTGTGAAATTCATGATGTAGCACTGAATACCATTATTCTTGTAGCTAAGCTCTTCCAAGTAATAGTGCCTCAATGTCATGGGCTGCTTGTCCTATGTAAATGTAAGTAATTAAATAAATAAAGAAATTAAATAAATATGTAATTGTACAAGTATTAATATTTGAGATTTGAATATAGAGTGTGCATGCAATTTTGTTTGACTATATGTAGTCTATATATTTCATTTCAAAAATGTTAGTTTAACATGATTTGAGTGTGTGTGTGTATAAATAAATTAAATAGTATAAAGGTTTGTAAGTGACAGTTGATTTTAGGAGATTGAAAAAAAGATAGTAGATTAATTTTACAGATTATACAATCTAAAAGTCAGTTAGAAAATGTGTTCATGTACTGTACAGAAAATATGCATACCTGTAGTTTGTGTTCATGTATATGGATATGCATGGAGCTGCAAGTAGAAATCTTGGAGACTTGTACAGTATTTCTTGTAGATGGTGATTGCCAATGATATGACACTTGTACTCATATAGATTCACAGTACATTTGCAGTGCTTATCTATGATGATGCAGTTAGATGTAGAGGTCTTGAATGTGATTGGTGGATGGTCATGTGACTTTTTAGCTATATCCTATGAGGGAATGGCTCAGAGAGTGAAATGGAAATGGTAGAAGGGCTGTTCATGTTACGATATGTCCACGGACATGGCGGTAGTTCGCGGACATCGGGTGTTACATCCGGGGATTTTTGGGTTCAGAAGTCATGCAAATGAGAATGAGCACTGAAAGGGATTGGTCAGGAAGGTTTAGTGGGTGTGTTGTGCCAGGAGAGAGTTTCTCAGATACTCTTTTTGCTGAGAGAAGAACAGATAGCTATGGCTGTGTGTTTCAGAAAACAGATTGTTGGGATTTTGGGAGACTCGTGGATACATTGGTTGAAGGTGCATGCAGAAACCTGTGGAGTAGCTGTAGATCTTGGATTCCCACATGTGGAAGTACACTGGCCTGGAGTACGTGGAATGAAGTGGTTGGACTTGTTACCTCTCTGTGCTACTTTGGAGTCAGAGCAACATCCAGATATAATTATAATTCATTGTGAAGGGAACAGTTTAGGACATGTGTCTGGAATTTCTTTGCAATTTGCAATGAAAGAAGGACTTGGGAAGGTCATGGACATTTTTCCAAATTCTCATGTAATTTTTTCACGGATTGCGCAGAGACAAATGTGGCTTTGTTCTTCTTTATTTGGTCCACAAATGGAGAAAGCAAGGTGAAATGTCAATAAGGCTGTTTGTGCCTTTCTATGAGATTTTGGCATGTCCTCTTTTCACAATGAAAATATTATGTTTCGTAGTACATGCATTTTTCGCAGAGATGGAGTACATCTAACTTATGCTGGCAATCAGATTTTTCTAAGAAACATACAAAATGCATTGCGACCTTTTTTAGAATTACAGCATCCATTTTGAAGTAGGTGTTGATTATTTAAAATGTTTGAATTACAAACACCTCCCAAAGGATCTTTCCAGAGCCACCACTTCCTACCAGAGAAAATTGCAATGGTTATGATAGGGTAGCACCCCAACATTTTAGATGTCCGCGGACTGTCCACAGACTTCTAAAAAATACAAAGGGCCCTGCTTAGTTTATTTTCACTTTTATTTTTTAACTGTGAAAGGTGGCTCTGAAAAGAGCCTTATTTGTTTTTGATTTTTGTTATTTTATATTTTTTTTGGTTTTTTATACATGACACACTAGGAGAGGAGGGGAAAGGAGGGTAAATGGGGGACACCAACCACAGGGATAAGAAAGGGCGAGCTGAGAGAGGAAGATGTAGAGAGGGTTTTATTTGGGTAGTGAGCAGGTCTTCTCGTGCTCTGAGACGATAGTCTCAAAAGCACTATGAAGTCGCTCCCCCCTGCAGAGTACTGTGTCGCAGTACATACACACAACTGTGACCCTCGAAAGGTAAGGGTCATCAGCATTATGTATGGCGTGTGAGGCAGCTTGAGGAAGACGCTGTCCCACAGAGGTGCTCCTTGTGGTGACAGGATCGGAAACGGAGGATGAAGTAGAGGAAATCAACCTACTATGCTCCTCGCAAGGTACAACCTTGCGAACAGTCCGAGAGTGAAATGACTTGAGGTGTCGCTTCATGGTAGTGGTCACAAAGCTGTACGAACCATGCCTCCCGCGACTGAGTACCATTTTGCACTCATTGCAGGTGACTCGGTTCGCACAAGCCTTAGGACCATTCCCATGAATGGTAAATAATCGCCACACCCAAAACTCACGCCTAGTGCGGGTAGTAGGGATTTCCACTACCTCATTCTCGTCATCCTCTCCTTCCTCCTTGGTATCCTCACTCCTGTTTCCCTCTTCAGGCCCTTGGGGAGGTGGTGGAGGGGGTGGGGGTGGTGCTGAAGCAGGTGCAGCACCAGGTGGCAGTAGTTCAGCCATGGAAGCCATCTCGATGATGGTGTAATCTCCAGGTGGCAGCAAAAATTGCTGTGTTCTGAAGAATAGCCAGAAACACAATGAGAATAAGCTCTAGGGTGTGGTCTTTTATAGGGGTGCTTGTACGTGGTTCGCGGACATGCGCTCTGTCCGCGGACAGATCGAACACAAAAAAAGGTTCAAAAGGTTTCAAAAAGTATGTAGAAACTCAGGATTAGTATGTGGGACTTGTGCTATGGTGAGTTTTTATTGAGAAGTATTGTGAATTACTTGAAAAAGTACTTTTAAATTGTTCGGGAACATGAACAGTGTCCGCATTTAGAACACGTGATCAGAGTGGGCGCGGTCACATGATCACTTCGCGAACATGTTCGAGAAGGAAGCGGCTGTCCGCAGGACATCAAATGCATGGACATTGGTTTGCACGTGCGCATTGATGTTCTACGGACACTGTTCGGGTCCTGAAGTAATTAAAAGTGCATCACACGTCAAACAAAGAGTTACGGACAACCATTTGTTCTTAGAACAGTTTAACATCCTTGCGAACAATACGCACAGACATAGCGTCCCCAGGACACCTCCATTTTCGTTTATTTACGAACATTTCAGAACAACGGGTGTGTTCTTAGAACAATTTCATCTTGCTAGCGAACAGTATGGACAGGTATACTTTTCTTCAGGACACCTCCGTTTTCATTTATTTACGAACATTTCAGGACACCGCTTGTGTTCTTAGAACACTTTCAACTTGGTTGCGAACATTATGCACAGGTATAGTGTTCTTCAGGACACCTCCATTTTCGTTTATTTACAAACATTTCAGGACACCACATGTATTTTTAGAACAGTTTCAACTTGCTAGCGAACAATACGGACAGGTATAGTGTTCTTCAGGACACCCCCATTTTGTTTATTTATGAATATTTCAGGACATTGCGTGTGTTCTAGAACAGTTTCAACTTGCTAGCGAACAGTACGGACAGGTATAGTGTTCTTCAGGACACCTCCATTTTCGTTTATTTACGAACATTGCAGGGCACCACTTGTGTTCTTAGAAAAGTTTCAACTTGCTAGCGAACACTACGGACAGGTATAGTGTTCTTCAGGACACCTCCATTTTTGTTTATTTACGAACATTTCAGGACACCGCATGTGTTCTAGAACAGTTTCAACTTGCTAGAGAACAGTATGGACAGGTATAGTGTTCTTCAGGACACCTCCATTTTCATTTATTTACAAACATTTCAGAACAACCGTGCTGTCCGCGGACACCTAAATTGTTTTTTTTTAAACTGAAACTAATTACAACACAATATAAAAATTTAACTTTATTTAACATATATTAACAATTTATGACAGAGAAGGTGAGGCAGAAATGGAAACAAAAACAGGAGAATTAGGGGTTTCAACATGATTGGTATCAGGTGAAGAAGGGATGGAACTCTCATCAAAACATTTTGGGTTATGGAGAGGGTTTGGGGATAATTGACTGGGATATGGTGAGGGGGGACAAGTACATTTGGGACAATGGTATGAGGTTTTTGTTTTAAAATGATCCTCAACAAAAGTTTTCAAATTATTAAAATTGGTCAACAATAAATCCATTTTTTCTTTTATGCTTTCAAGAGTGTTATCAGTAACAATTTCTTCCGAGGTATTTTCTATTTTGGTATGCTCTGTACAAAAATATATATATATGTTAAATATATATAAAATAATAATAATTAAATGGTTAATATTGTAAAGTGTGTACCATTAGCTTCACTATCTTCTGACATTTCCTCATGTGGGAAATGCTCCTCTAGCCATTCCAGGGTACTAGACATTTCTGTGAGAAAAGAAAAAGATAACATATATATTTTTTTATCTAATACAGAATGTTTATAAATATATGAGTACACTTACTATTTCAGGTAAGATATGTTCTGAGTACTCTGTAGGTCTGGTCTTACTCTTAGTTGTGGAGTGTCTGTGAGGTAATTATGTTGGAAGCCAATTTATCTTCTTTTGGTATATTCCATTTTAGAACATATTGTATTTAAATGAATGGTTAGTGTGTTACATGTATGGGTTACATTTCTTATGTATTACTACATATAATATGTATTTGTGCTACTTTGTGAATGTTTTAAATGTTACTATGTTATGATATAACAATTAAACATACCCCCCCCAGAGTATATAGCTAGTGGTACTGTTGTCCGAACATGTCCGCGGACATCAAATTCAGTAGAAGGGGTTTAGTATGTTCCATATTACATGTACATAAAGTCAAAGATAGTATTGTTAAATTGTGCTACTAAAAACCTATGAAATTCAGTGAAAAAACTTTGTTAAAGAGACGTTATGGTTAAGTTGCGCTACTAAAAACCTATGAAATTCAGTGAAAAAAACTTTGTTAAAGGGACGTTATGGTTAAGTTGCGCTACTAAAAACCTATGAAATTCAGTGAAAAAACGTTGTTAAAGGGATGTTATGGTTCCAAGTAAAACCGAAAAACCCCTGAAATTCACCAGTTATGGTAAGCTAAGCAACCATAACTCGCGCCACCACCGTGCACTGCTAAGACTAACACAAAGGACATCAAAGATGACATCACAAATGTCATTGATGACATCACTGATGGCATCACATGTGCATTTACCTTTCATGAAAAGTCTGTACAAGGCATTCTTATTGTAATGTTAATAAAAAAAAGTGTAAATGATCATTGGAATCAAGTGCTAATTAGTGCATTAAGCAATGTATTGATATAAATAGCATTCTATTATGAAGTTCCATCCAGTATACTAAGGTGCTAATGTAGAAACATAGGCATTGTGTGCAGCATACATGATGGAGGTGCAATATTCATAAGCTTGCCATGTTGAATAGTGAAATGATAACTGTTTTCTTATTAGAGTTTTGCGTACTGTGAAACATGTGATAAGTAGGTAATAAAACCCACTTACTACATAATTGCATTATTATAGACAAAACACAAAGAGACAACACCACATACAAATATGAGTATATACAAGAAAATTGAAGTAAGAAAAAAAACAGCAGTAGTAGCAGAAAGTGTTCATAACCTAACTGATTACCCTTATGCAGAGAAATGATTGCTCTGTTTCAAAGCTGCTACTTACCCTTTGTATATGTATCACATGATTTGACTGGACCCTAAGGGAATTACTGTAAGAACATACTTGAAGGATAAGTCTACAAATATACTACCTTTTCCACTTTTAATTCCTGACTGTTACTGAAGAAAACCACGTGGCGTAGATATGTCAGTAAAGGAAAAAAGGGGGAGCCAGACATGTGATGTAATCATTTACAAGCATTTCAATAAAAAAAATGCATATGTGCATGTACAGCTGCACTGTGTCCCTTTTCCATAAAATAAGCGGAAACCAGATAAAATACACCTGTTGATCATTTTGAAGTGGCACACCGTTTAATATGTTGGCAGCACATGCATACATCCCAAAATCACCCATTCCAACCTATAGGTGCTTCTTAAGTCTTCCTTTTTTCTTTGCATTCTGTCACTTCCAATTGACTTTGCTCATTATAAAACTGAAACTACAAGTCCCAGAATGCAAAGAAAAAAACACGACTGAACTTCACAATTCGAAACTGTAACATGTATATCAAATAAACATATGCAATGCTGTGATTTTCAAAATATGTTTTTGGAAGCCTTTTTATGAAAGTAAAAAAATGCATATCTGCATTTCCAACAGCACTGTGACACTTTTTCATAAAAGAAAGTAAAAGCATTGAAAACAGATTTGTACACCATTTGCAACTGGCACTCAGTGTGTGCCAGTTTAATATATTAACAGTACATGTATGCTTGCTAACATAACCCATTCCAATGTTCAGCTGCTTATTCAGTCCTACTTTATTATCTACCTTCTGTGACTTGTAGTCCACCTTTCACAATGGGTAAATTGGAACTACAAGTCCCATAATGCAAACAAAAACTCTATGGGGTAATTCATAGAAATCAGCGCACAAGTGGCGCATGCAGCTGGCGCACAGTGTGCGCGTGCGGCAGTCTGCACCAGCCGCGTGCGCAAAATCCCATTTCAGCGCACAGCGTATTCATGGATTACAACATCCATAACCAGCCGTGGCGCAGGGTGGCGCAGCCACCCTGCAGCAGCGCCAGTTACGCCCCCAACCCCGCCCCGTGTGCCATGAACAGCGCACAAATCCAGTACATGGCGCAAAGGCCAGTGGAGCAGCGATACAGCCCCCCAACCACGAAAACACGTCTAGAACTCCCTGCGCACGCCCCAGAATACACGTACCTGCTCGTGCCAGGTAAATCGAGTACAAAAAGCACCCCCCTGTGGCGTGGGCTGCCTGTGGGGCATGCCCAGGGTGGATGGGGTGCATGCGTGTATTTGGGGAGTGCGTGGGAAGTTTCACACGCGATAGGCCCTGTGCGAGCGGGGTACGTGTATTTGGGGGGTGTGCGGGAAGTTACACATGCAATAGGCCCTGTACGAGTGGGGTACGTGTATTTGGGGGGTGCGCGGGAAGTTACACATATGATAGGCCCTGTACGAGCGGGGTATGTGAATTTGGGGGGTGCCCAGGAATTCTCACATGCGATAGGCATTGTGCGAGTGGGGTACATGTATTCGGGGGTTACGCTTGAAGTACCACATGCGAGAGGCCCTGTACGAGCGGGCTACGTGAATTCGGGGGGTGCGCGGGAACTTACACACGTGATAGGCCTTGTGCAAGCGGGGTACGTGTATTCGGGGGTTGCGCTTGAAGTACCCCACACGAGAGGCCCTGTGCGAGCTTGCTATGTGTATTTGGGGAGTACGCGGGAACTTACACATGCAATAGCCCTTGTGTGAGCGGGGTACATGTATCTGGGGGGGTGCGCGGGAAGTACCACACGTGAGTGACCCTGTACAAGCATGCTACATGTATTTGGGGGTTGCGTGGGAACTTACACACGCGATAGGCCTTGTGCGAGCAGGGTACATCTATTCGGGGGTGCGCGGGAAGTACCACACGCGAGAGGCCCTGTACAAGTGGGGTATGTGTATTTGGGGGGTGCGCGGGAAGTTACACACGCGATAGGCCTTGTGCGAGCGGGGTACGTTATTCGGGGGTGCGCAGGAAGTACCACACGCAAGAGGCCCTGTACGAGCGGGGTAAGTATATTCGGTAAGTGCGCAGGAAGTACCACATGCAAGAGGCCCTGTATGAGCAGGGTACGTGTATTTGGGGGGTGCATGGGAATTCTCACACGTGATAGTCCTAGTGGGAGCAGGGTACGTGTATTTGGGGGGTGCGTGGGAATTTTCAGATGCGATAGGCCCTGTGCGAGCGTTCTATGTGTATTTGGGGGGTACACAGGAATTTACACACACAATAGGCCTTATGCGAGCGGGGTACATGTTCCCCTGCACCCCCTCACCCACCCAGCAGTGAGGGGCACCTGCCAGCAGGCCCCGACTCATGTCCCCCTGCACCTCCTCACCCACCCAACAGTGAGGAGCACCTACCAGCTGGCTCCGACTCATGTCCCCCCACCAACACGTCATCATGATCCACAATCACGGCCCTTATGGCCACCCAAATCCCACCACACGCCACCCCAGTTCAAACTTGAAATCCCCATTACATGATACATCCCAAATGGCAAGTATGCACATCAATACATGTCCGTCACACACACACACACGCAATGGGTGCAAGTGAATGAGAGAGCCCACATTGTGACAAGCATGAAACCAATGAGAGAATACCACACATTGAAGTATGAAAGAAAATGTATTAAACACAAAAGCAAGGGAATGAAATGAAATCAACAATAATGGAAATAATAAACAAAATGCTGCATGTTCCAAAAAAAATGAAATAAAAAACATGTGAAAGCAGAATCAAAATAAATCCAAATGAAAATGGGTCCAAAGTGTCCGTCCAGGAAACCAAATCCAAAGAATAAAATCTGAAAAATCTGTCAAAAAAAATGATGAGAAAAGAGGTCTTGAACTATATACGAAGAACAAATCCAGGGTCCATGAGCCCAACAGTTGAAAGGACACCTAGAAAAATCCCTACCTGATAAAGAACTATCTACAAAAAGGTGGGGCATAGTCCAAGCGCACCAAATGAAAGAAAAACATAAATGAAACGGAACACTAACTAACTATATACAATGGCGGCGAGCAAGTCCTACGGCTCACTTGTCGATTTCCTGGGCCAGGGCATCATCGAACTCCCCGATGTTTCGCAGGGATAGAGCCATGTCCACCTCCAACTCCCTGCGAATTGCCTCGAGGCACTCGGCCCGCCTCAGCGCCCTGCGCATGGAGTTCTCCGCCCTGACCATAGTGAGCCCTGCCTCTTCCGCCCGCTGCTGCTTCGCATCTATGTGCTGACCCAACCGCTGCCACACGGAAGACACTCCCAATCCAGGGTCCTCCTGCCCTTTGGCTGACCTGCCCCTCTGATGTTGATGGCCCCGAGCCATCATCGCTCCCACCTTGAGCCTGCTGCTGCCGTGCCTGTGCCCTGCCTCTTGATGCCTGCACGTCCTCCTCCTGCTGGGATGCAGTTGTTGGGGTGGCCACCCCTGCTGGACCTCCGACTCCTGACTGTGGCAGGGATGTGTCCTCCACCAGCCTGGCCACTGGGTCAGAGGCAGCTCCACAGGGTACTCAGGAGATACATGGGCCGGAAGATGGCACGAGGACGACTGGCGCATAGGGAGTTCAGGTGAGGAGGGGGTCGGAAGAAGGTCCAGCACACGGAGGAATCCAGCACTGGAGACTTCTCCTAGTAGGTCGACGCGGTCAAAGAGGCATCCGAGATTATGTACAGTGTCTTCACGAAAACACTGCAGGTCATCTGGCATGCCCTGTTGACGCAACGCCATCCCAGCCAGGACAGGCTCAACATGGTCCCGGATTGCCATGTCCGCAGGGAGAGGAAGGCCAGTTGTTGTGCGCTCATCCCCTCCCTGAAAATGGGTCTGGATGTAGGCATCCCTGCTGGTGCCGGATGATGCAGTCACAGGATCGGGGACAGGATTACACACAGGAACCTCCGCGACAGCCTGTGCTACCTCCTGTCCCTACCCCTGGACTGCACCACCAGCACCAGTGGAATCACCCCCTCTAGACCCTGTGTGTGGCCCTTCCACAGCCTCCTCCTCAACCAAACCCCCCACCAACCTGGATGACTCTGTGCCATCTTCCTCCATCGGACCCTGTGGGGTTTAAGCTGCCCCTTCTGTTGCCGAGGAGTCCACCTCCGACATCCGCCTCTTGGACAGACCCTCGGCAGCTGTGGCCACAGACGCGGCACCAGACTCCTCACTCCCCGACGAGATGACAACATGGGAGGGGAGCCGAGCCTTGAGTCTCCGGCTGGCGGTGCGATCCCTGCAGCTTTGCTCCACAGCACTGTCTCCGCCCTCTTCATCAGTTGACGCTGCAGACAGGGAGAGATAGAACACAGGCATCAGGGCACTGTACAATGGTCTGATACACACATGACATTTGCACATGAATGGCAGTGTCAAACTTCAGACATGGCATCACACTCCCCAACCCACATGTCATTTTCTCACACACATGAGCAAATCAACAGGAATGTTGCACCAGGCAGCAACATCCATACACAAACAACAGCATGAGCAACCGAAGGTGAGCCTGACATCACATGCAACACGGGGAGTGCAAAACACATGCACACATGCCACCAGACATACATGCATCTGTACATCTCCACCACCTGTCGCAGTGACAACATCGCCATCCATGTCACATCTGGCAATCAGCCTCCCACATGTCAGTGTCACATGCATCCATGGTGTATCACAGTTACACACTTGTCAAATACACACACATGCAAATGTACATAGTGAAGATACATGCAGGTGGAGGCAGCATTCATGTGTGACACCACAGCCATGACACAGTACATACACAGAAATTTAAAAATGTGTGCACCCACACCTGCATTTGGCCAGAATGCTTACCAACACATACACCATCGATGTGTCTCACACATGAGAGGACTCACAAGCGGCAGGCTCATGTCCCTGTACATACACATTCATACATGGCCCTAAAAAAGACATATGTGCAACCTGCACACTCCTGCCACACCTCAACATGCACTGCATCCAATCAGTACGCATGTACACTTACCGCTCGACTCCAGGCGGGTCTGCCTCTCAAGGACCTGGAGGTGGAGTGCTGGGCGTATACGTTCCAGGACCCTCATCTGGTTGTTGGTTAGGCAGACCCAGCCCTTGTTGAGGGTCCTGGACCTGAAGTCCTCCCACCGCTTCCAGACGCGTTGAATGACATGGACTGCCACCCCTTCCACATTGATGGCAGTCACGATGTCCATTCAGATCCTCTTCCGTCCTTCATTGTCGGCGTGCGAACTTCCAAAGAGGGCATCATACTGCCCCAGGGCTTGCTCACCAGGATACCAACTTCATTGGCATTGAAGCTGGCAGCCCTCTGCCTCTCTGCTGGGGGGTTGCCACTGGTGCCAGATGGTGGTGTCTGACATGGCAACCCCTGAGGCAGGTGTGGGTGGGCAACTGGGTCCTGGGGCTGGGCTGTGGAGCCATGGTATCCCAGTCGGGAGTCTTCTGTTCCAGCAGGGGTGGTCACAGCAACTGCACCCATGCAGATGGCTGACGTGCAGGCACCAAACAGCAGGGCACGTGGGCAGCAGGCAGGCAGGCAGCAGCAGATGGCAGGTGGGAGCCTGCTTGGGGCTCTGGGAGGCAGGAAAATGGCCTTCTGGGCAGGAGCGTGGTCTTCCGTGTGTTGTTGCATGGCCAGCTTGATACAGAGTGATTTGGCACATGAAAAAACTGCATGTCAGCGTGTAATTTGAGGAAAGGCCCTTAGCACGTAGGCGCGTCTGTGACGTTACGCACGCAGGCGTTTCCCTGTGACCTGTGCATAGTGATTCAGCATGTGAAAAAACAGCACGTCCGCGTGTTAATGAGTGTAATTCGAGGAAAGGCCCTTAGCGCGTAAACGCGTCTGTGACGTTACGCGTGCAGGTGTTGCTCTCTGCACAGGTTAAAGGTGAGCGTGGGCCAGCAAAACACTGTAGGTGCTGTCCGTGGAGACCGACGCATGTGTTTACTCTGCTGGAATCACATGCAATTACTTCACAGCATCTGAAGCCTGTACCTCTTCTTTTGGCGGGGTGTTGCCTACGCGCACAAGCGCGCGTGTTTTTTTTTCATGCAAGGCAGACGGTGAGTCGCATTCACTTTTTTCCCACTGTGGTACCCCCTGTGCATGCGTACTTTTTAGAGGTCATTGTAGCCTGCGTGTTCCACACATAAGTGTTTTTTGTGTTCCTGGGTGACACACCGTACTGCTGGAGGTAATATTCACGCACGTGGGCTACCGGGGTCGCGTGCACACATTTTTCTAATTTGGTGAGCATAATCTCATTTTAACTTTTGATTTTTCTTTTTTTTTTCATTTTGTTTTCAGGGGGTGCCTAAGCATTGCGTGACCTGTCATTTCTCCCCAGGTGTCACAGAGCCTTGCAGGGGCACTTGGGTACCCATACCATCAAGTACCCTGCCCCCTTCTAGCCAATTGCCCAGGATAATTGTTGAGTGAACCTCCCATAGCCCATTATCCATCGGTGCAATGGTTGGGAGGCCACCAAAGGCTAAGGGTGGCAAAGTTGGCCGTCCTCCAAGGGCTGGACGTGGTTGGGCACGTGGGCGCGGAGACCAGGCGGGAGTCCAGGGTGGCCAGGTTGGCTACAGGGGTGTAAGAGGCAGGGGGGCCCTCAGCTGTGGACACCTTCACCCGGGCTCTGGGTCAGGCAGCGCATGTTTCGTTGTGTGAGTAGGACTCCCAGGACGATTTCTATCTTGTCCGGAAGGGGGGCTCATGGGCGTCCACTGTGGCTGTGACTGTGGCACACATATCTGGGGCAGTACTGATATCTGCTGCCCCAAGCAGCCGGGTGGTGGTAACTGCATGTGCAGATGAAGCCAACACTACCCCGGCAGTGACTCAGACCCGAGGAAGACCTTCTGTCCTCATACCAACACCAACTGTATTGGTCCAGTCCACCAGCACCACTGTCCCCAATGAACAGGGCCACATTGCCCCCTCAGGGTCAGTACCACCATCCAAAAGGAGGAAGCGTGCTCCTGCACAAGAGACTGGGACCCCAGACACGGCCCCGGCCTCCGGCACGTCACAGAGGAAGCCTTTCTGCAATCAGGAACTGGACTTCCTTGTGGGCTACGTGTCAGAATACCAACACGATATGCTTGTGGGCCCTCAGTGCCATACAACACATCACCAACGTTGGGTCCACTGGCAGCGTGTTGCGAATGGTGTGACATCCATGGGATTCCAGGTGCGCACAGCTCAGGACTGGTACAAGTGCTGGAATGACCTCAAACGCAGTGCTAAGCAAAAGCGTGCCTCTAATTACTCCATGTCTCTGGTGGTGGGCCACCATCAGAGGAGGATGAACTCACTCAGCATGAGGAGATTGCTTCAGAGTTCATCCCGGAGGAACAAATCCATGGAGTGGGAGAGAGGATGGACTATGATGCATCATCTGGTGAGTATTGATGTGTGCAACTCAATGACAAGTGTGTTTGGAATGTGTGACCTGACCAGCTACAAGTTGCCTCTTACCTATCCTCAATCTCCCTCTCCACCTGTGTTGTTCACCAGGGGTCTGAACGTAAGGCCTCATTTCACAAAGAGAACCTGGCAGCTCTTGACTACTGCATTATCATTTTTTTATACCAGTTCTGGTGCTATGCTGTTGACAACCAACTCATTTCCTGGCTGCCCTTGGTCACCTCTTGTCCCTCCCTTGTTTCAGATAGCCTCATTGCCATTTGCATTTGGTGTACTACCAACGGTCTCTGTCTGAAAGCCAGCAAGACTGACATCCTCCTCATTGATGCACCTTTTCCATCCTTTGCAATCAATCTCTGGCCAGCCCCACTTGGCCTCCCTCCTGCCTCCACCTGCAAGGCCATGAACCTCTGGGTCACCTTTGACTCAACACATACCTTTTACACACACATGTGTGATGTATCTTCGAAAGGATTAACTTATTGCTCCACCACCTCAAGGGGATTGTGCCCTCCCTAACATTCTCCTACATGCTCACAGTCTGTCAAGCTCTGGTTCATTCAAGGTTGGGGTACTGTGACAGTCTCATTCAATAATCGGCGGGGCTCCACCATCCACCACTAATCCGGATCAGGACTGCAAGACTTGTCCTTGGCCACAAGCCCTGGGATCTCATCATTCCAGCTATGTGACCCCTTCACTGGCTACTAGTGGATGCAAGAATGTTACTTCAGACCCTCTGCATTGTGCACAAGGTTTCTTTGGGTCAGGGTAGGAGATACCTTACACAATCCATCTACCAATTAATCCCCCCTTGAGTCCTTTCATCCTCTACCCCACACTCCCTCAAGCTCAGTCGTGAAATATAATGAATGAGGTAGGAGCAGATCTGTGTGTACAGCTGGGAGCTCACTTTTGAACTGCCAACTGGCCTTGTTGAATCTTGAGGGGTGATATATCTGCCTCTGGTAGCACCTCAACACCTTCCTTCTTGCTCCTGCATTAGCCCCTCTTCTACCCAGCTGAACAGTTTCCTCTGTTGGCATCTTGCCCCTGCACACACTCTGTCCATTGGATCAGGTACCTGCTCACCCTGCCTCCCTGCTGCACTGCCTACAGGCCTCCCATATCAATGGGTGCAGTGCTTGTCCCCATACAGTCCAGCACTCTTTGCACTCATCAGATTTGCCCTGTCCAAATCATCTTGCACTTGCCATTTGCTGGCTGCACTACCACTATTTGAATGGACATTCTATCATTGCACTTCATTTGCCTTCTTTGGTCTGTTCTGTTTGGCATGTTCCTCTTCTCCCCCTTCCTGGGTCTTCAACCCTTTATCCCTTCTCCATACACTAGTGTATTCTGTATGTCACTGTGCCCCGTTTGATAGTTGTTTTGATTTCGTTTTCTCCCTTGTTCCTTGTTCCTCTCCCTTTGCTTGTTTGCACTCTGATCCACTTGTGTACGTGTGCAATCATGATGGTGCTGTGTGATGTTGACCTGACATGTATGTCAACATGTCCCTCCCATCACAGATTTGAAATGCACTAGCGTAGATGCCTCCTATGACACATGCACTGTGCATAGTTGATTGTAGTAGAGTGCTACACAAGAACATGCATGTTACATGTATCATGGTGTGTTTGGTTACATTTCTAGCTCTGTCTATCTGTGTGGCAACACATGCTTATGCTAGGTGCTAACTATTTGTTACCATCTCTCATTTTTCATTAGCATGTATGCCCTCTAGAAGTTGTGTGTGATGCAGGTGATGTGCAACATCCAATACATGTGTTGCATTCACATTTTGCACACATCCTTTACTGCTTTTGGAATGGCCCTGCATTGCAATGCTACTGGATGCATGTTGGGGTTTGATTTGCCTGTGACATGGCTGTTTCATTATTTCTCTGTCAATGTCATGAACTGTATGTGTGTAGTATATGCTACTGATGTGCGTGTTCTTGTGTTTCTTTTTATGTTGCAGGTGATGACGCACTGGCGGCGGAGGATGAAGATGTCATACCAGACACGGTGGTCAGTTTACATGACCAACCAGGCACCAGTGGGGGTGGTGGGGGGGCAGCCCACGAAAACCCACAGATGCTCCAGGCCATCGTGTCCAGAGCTGACTCTGAGTCAGGCTCTGATGTATCCTCTGACCACTATGTTGAGCCGGATCTGCATCATGGCGTGTCATCGCCGGTAGGTGATCCTGTGTCGGATGGTCTTCTGTCTGCAATACCTGCAGTAGGGGGCCTGGAAGGGTTGGAATGTCCACCCGTGGTGGTTACGGGTGCACGGTCACACTCGACACCAGTTGGTCATGTTCCTGGGACATCAGGTCGATAGAGGGATGCAGTCCTGCAGCCGCAGGCGGCTCCGACCCAGCTAGGACCACATCTCCTTGGGCCCAGCAGGTGTGGTGTCCAGCAACGCGGGGTCAACTGAGTGGGAGCGTTCCATGATTGCCATAGCACAGCAACAGGGGGGAGCAGTTGAGATGATTGCTCAAGGTATGGAAAGTGTGGCCCATTCCATTCTCCCTTCAGTTAGGCAAATGGTGCTCCATCAGCGGGCTACGCAGTCCACGTGCCGCTCACTCAGGCTGGGCATGACGGCGTATGACAGGGCGCGCCGTTCTGAAATGGCAGCGCTGCGTGAATCACTTAATGCTCAAGTAGAGGCACACCATGAGGCCCTGAGGGTGGAACAATAAGCCCTCTGATCTACTCTAGCTGACCTCATGATGGAACAGAGTAGGCAGACAGAAGACAGGTTTGCACAGCTTGAAAGAACCATCTCGGCTGAACTCCGTGCAAGCCGGGAGTCACTCCGTTTGATATGTGAGGCCATGCAAGCAGAACTCTGTCTCACACGTCAGTCCCTGCAGGAGGAAGCACGTGTGACATGTGAGGTAATGTATGCTGACCTCAGTCTCATTGCCTGCCAGGACCTGTCTTACCAGACCCGCATACTTGCTGCCGTTGAGGGGCAAGGCATGGCTGGCATGGTGAGTCAACTGCACCACCTCCACCTTTTGATTCAGATCCAGATGGTGACGATGAAAACCTATCTCCCACATGTGGGTCTAGAGGTGCACCCTGTACCTCCCCCCTCCTGGGTGCCCCCCCACCACTCGGGTCATATTTGGCCATTTTTGGTATTTTTTTTTTCCTGCACATTTTTTTTTCTTTTTTCCAGCACATTTTAATCTGAATATATTTCTGATTTTTCATCAAAATTGTATGGATTTTGGCAAGTATGTTATCTTTTCATTTTAATTTTTCATTTGATTTGAATTTTCAGTTGTTTTGCTATTATTTTTCAATTATTTTACTTAGTTTTATTTTTGTTATGTTCTTTTTAGGTTTTCTTCTAGTTTATTGATTTTGGTTTTGTTTGATTTGTTACTCGTTTCATTTTATTTCTTTCAATACATTATTTGAATTTATTTGTATTTTCTTTCAAATTCTATTTTTTATTTTTTATTTTTTCTATTGCACGTACATGTGACAGTGTGGTGCTTTGTGGCATCGGAAGACATCCACTGTATGTTCCTGCTGGGCACATTCAGGCTTGTCTTGTGTATGTGTTTTGCTTGACACATATGCTACTCCTGCTTCCCTTTTCCATCGGCTCGCAAGGATGGCTCGGTGTAACAGCATATCATACATGGGTATTGGGCGTCCGTCATATCTGTGGCCAGCCTGCAGTTCTACTTGTGTGTACACCCCTAGTGAGTATTCCAGATGGGTTCTCCTATGCATGTCTGCAGTTCACTTTGGTGCGTATTAAGCTGACTGTACATTTCATCATGTTGCTTGAGATGTTTGTTATGTATGGAATGAGTAGGTTGATGCACTTCCTGCTGTAGCTGGTACCATGCACCCTTTGTCTGCATAGTACACACTGATGGTGCTAGGGGTCCATGTGCTGAGAATGTTGAATTGGGACAGTTTCCCCACAGTGATTTTGATATGCCACATGAAGGCTGCACGCAGAGTTACTCCTGTCACCACACATTTCCGCAACCGCCCATTCCTTGCTAGCACCACTTTGGCCATTTCCTAGCCCTGGCTGGTGTTTAGATGTGACATCTGAGTTATGATTACGTTGTTTGTCATTTTAATTTTCAGTTTGTGTCCTGGACCTGATCTCCCCCTCCCACTGTTTGCACATGGCCCTTGTGACAATCAGGCCAATCAGGATGCTTGAGCCTGCCACCACTATCAAAAGGCCACTAAGGTGCCCCTGTCTAGACCTTTCCGCATGCCTTCTCAGTCAGTTGAAGACCACCCTTTCTCCCCTGCCCCTGTCAGTGTCCCTCTGTCTCCCCCCCTTCATCATCACATCCCCTACTCTCCTTACTGGCAGGTTTCCCTCTGCCCCCTATGAGTGCTTCCTTTCACCATCTCTCCCATTGGTCATTTTGAGTTTGGCCGCCTCCTCCCTTCTCTTCTCCCTCTCCACCTCCCTTTGGCCTCCTCCTTGTACTCTGGCTGTCATTTTCAACCACTTGCCATTGACCATGGTGATAAATAGGCGCTTGTTCTTTGCAGACATTTGCCCTTCTGCCCCACCTTCACCATTTTCAGTATTATTTTGCCAGCTTATTTGATCATTAGTCCCTCCACCACTGATTACAGGTCATCTCTTCTCCCTTTCCCTTCTTTCTTTCTTCTCCGCTTCCCCAGCACTATGTTGAATCTTTGTAGACCTACCATAGTTTGTCACTTGTTTTGTTACTTTCCTCACCTCTTCCATCCTCTTGCGTCACTCCCCTCCTTATGTGACTCCTGCACTGCGACTATTCCCATCAGGCATGGGAATGTTGATGCTAGTTATGTCATCCTACAATCCGTCCATAGGCTCTCCCTTATTGGTCCTGGCATTTATTATATGTACTTTGCTTTTCCAGTTCATTCTCACACTGTGGACTGTTTGAAGGACATGTGGGAATGTACTGTTCTTCTCCCTTATTCACACCCTCATTGATGCACTTTGATGAAGTTTGTGTGTTGTTCATTTCATCGATTTCAATGATTCAGTGATGGGTCACTGTCTGCCATTGCCGATGTGGTGTACTCTGTACATCATATGTTCTGCTGGTCAATGGCTGATGCAATGTGGTGATTTATTTTGATGTGTTAGGGGATTGGTGAGGTTTGAGACATATTTTATTTGGGGAGTGAACCATGAGTTCAGATGAGCTTTGGGTTTACTTTTCCACATTTTTAGTGGAGCAATTGCATCTAGTGCTTTGGTCATGGTAGCTTTGTATGCGTCTACTAGCATGTCTGTCCTGGTTGAATTCAGCAGGGAATTGAGGGTAGGCATGATGAGTGGTATGATCTTATCTGCGGTAATGTTCCTTTTATTCCTCGTAGGAAGAGGAGGTGCTATTAGATTGATATTGGGGGTAGAGATATTAGCTTAGAGGATAAAAGAGACCAGGAAGTTATCTGTCCAGGTTTGGGGAGTAATAGCTGTGATAGACGGTGCACAATTGAAGTCCGCCACCCAATCAAGGTTTCTACCTTTGTCATGGGTGGCCTGGGACACTCTTTGTGTGAATCCCAACTCTGTAACTGCTTTGGAGGTTGCTAAAGCGTGATGGTCATAAGAATCATTGAAGCCAAAGTTGAAATCCCCAATCAATAGTATTTGGGAAGTCAGTTTAGTGTTATCAGATAGTTTGTTTGTTTGTTTGTTTGTTTAGTATGTATTATGCACACCAGACCCTAAGGTATAAGGGCGCAGAAGGTAAGAAAGTGTACAGCTTAGAGCAAGGTTACAGAATACAGGTTACAATGTCATTGGTTACAAGCGTGTTATACATGTGACAGGTAACATTGGTGGTAGCAGACAAGTGGGTGAGAGCAGGCGAGCACAAGTTCATACATTCATTTAACATTTGTTGTTATCAACCAATTGATCACATTTTGCCTAAATTTGGTAAAGGATTGTTCTAGTCTCACTGTGACAGGTAGTTCGTTCCACAATTGAGCGGCTTTGACAAGGAAGCTGGATCCACCTATGGTGGCGAGTTTAAATCGGGGTACTTGAAGGCGATTGGTGTTGGCTAGTCTTGTTTGGCTCATGGAATGAGTTCTGGTGAATTTGTCCTTTAAATATTGTGCGGCTTTATTGCATAATGATTTGTGTGTGAGGGACAGAGTTTTAAGTCTGACTTTCTCGTAAGTGGTAAGCCATTTATGTTTCCTTCTTGGTTCTGAGATGTGTTCTCTCTTAGGAATGTTCAGTGCTGCTCGGAGAGCATTGTTTTGTTGCATCTGAATTTTGTTGATGCTGGATTTGGTGGCTCCAATGTACAAGGCGTTACAATAGTCTAGTGTGGAGATGATTAGATCTCTGGCTAGTGTTAGGCAACTGTGCTGAGATAAGAATTGTTTTCCTGCTCTAATTAGTTTACATGTGTAAGCTGTTGATGAGGCTAGGGTGCTTACCTGTTTGGAAAATGATAAGGTATAGTCAAGGTATATCCCTAGCGTTTTTACTTCCTTGGCTACTTGGATGCAGTTCTCATCGATGATGAAGGAGGAGTAGTTTGTGCTTAATTTATTGATGAAGTATGCGGTACCTAGGATGAGAAGCTCAGTTTTATCATCGCTCAGGCATAAGCCATGAGTGGCCATCCATGCCTGAACGATGCTGTAGTTTCTGTTCACCAGTGCTTGGTCCTTTTCGTAATCCCCTGTGAGTGGGAGGAGGATCTGGGTATCGTCTGCGTAATTGGTGTACGTGATACCCAGATGGTCCAGATCATCAAACAGGGGCTTAGTGAAAATGTTATATAGTGTTGGTGAGACGCATGAGCACTGAGGCACGCTGCAGGTGATGTGGATGGGGGCTGCGGCTGCTGTAGGGGAGAAGACCCTCATGGAGCGGTAACGAAGGAATGATTGAATCCATGCTATAGCCTCAGTGGAGAAGTGTGCTGCTGTATCTAAGTGGTTACACAAGACTCTGTGATCCACTAAGTCAAATGCGGCAGATAAGTCGAATAGGAGGAGTAGTGCCAGTTTTCCAGAATCACGTAGTTTATCTATTTGGGCTTTAAGATCAATTACTGCAGTTTCTGTACCGTGCAGTGGAAGGAAACCGGATTGACGGGAGCCTAATAGTTGGTTAAGTTCAAGGAAGTTCTGGATTTGGATGTATGCCACCTTATCCAGAATCTTCAGAAGGAACGGCACGGTTGTTTTCGGTCTATAATTAGTAGGTATAGCCGGGTCTAAGGTTTGTTTTTTGAGGACTGGGAGCACCCAAGATTCCTTAAAGTTACTCGGGATGGTGCCAGTGGTAAAGGAGGCATTAATCAGCTTTGTAATAAAAGGTGCTAAGTCCCGCGCAGCATCTTTGATAAGTTGTGCTGTGCAGAGGTGTCCTTTGCAATTGGAAGGCTTTAGACCAAGTATTACTTTCTCCACCTCTAATATGGAGACTTTGGAGAAGTAGAATTGAGTGGATGGTTTAGAATTGGATGGCGTTTTAGTAGTAGGCAATGTGGGGGTGGCTAGTGTCTTTCTTTTTTGTTCTATTTTCTTTTGGAGGTTTAGGACTTTGTTAGATAGTGCATGCTGGATTTAGTAGCACCATTTTTTGTCTTTAAGGCAGTTGTCTTGAGGTGTTATGGGATTTTCCAGTTCTCTAAGTATGGAGTACAATCCTTTTGTGCTTGAGTTAGCTTGTGTAATTCTGTTATTGTAAGTCTCTTGTTTAGCTGAGATGATCTCTTATATTGAGATGAAATGTTAATTAATTTCAATTTATTTTCTGGAGTTGGGTGAGCTTTCCAGGTATTTTCCCATTTTCTTTTTTCTAATCTAAGGTTTTTTAGGAGAGGGGTGAACCAATTATTCAGATGGCTGTGTGGTTTACTGTTTCTAAGTTTTAGCGGAGCGATATTATCAGGAGTTTTGTTCATGATTTTGTTGAATTCTTCCACTAGGGCGTTGGGGTCTAAGTTACTTGGTAGAGCATTCAAAGTGGGCATGATGCCAGGGAGTAGTTTGTCTAGTGTCATATTTTTTTTGTTTCTGGTAAGTGCGGGTGGTGCACAAGGTTGTTGCAGCTTGGGAGTTTTAGTATCCAAAAAGAATGATATCAGATGGTGATCTGTCCATATTTGAGGTGAGATAGTAAGGGTAGAGATTTTGCAGTTGTGGTCAGCGACCCAATCTAGAGTTCTCCCTTTAATATGTGTAGGCTCATTCACTCTTTGGGTGTAGCCCAGTTCAGTCAGAATGTTAGAAGCTGCTGTGGCTTGTGGGGCATTGGTATCATTGACGCCTATATTAAGGTCACCAAGTAATACTGATAGTATTATGAAGAGGTCTTCTTCTAATCAACCAATCGGTTCAGGTGGTCTATGTATTAAGTATACTGTTAGGGTACCACAATTTGAAATGGGCATCTTAACTGTAAGTAGTTTATAAGAGTTAACAGCTGGAGAGGGGGCTATTATCATAGCTAGGTCAATTTAGCAATAATGGCAATGTCTCAGCCTCTAAAGTCAGCTCTGTCTGCTCTTATAATATCATATTTATCAGGTACTGCCAGTAAGAGGGCAGGGACTGCAGCTGTGTGAAGCCATGACTCAGTTACTGCAAGGAAGTTGAGGTTGTCAGCTGTAATCAGATCCGCTATTTTCATAGCATGTGCCACCAATGATCTGGCGTTGATTAAGGCGCCCTTAATATTAGGGTGATTGGTCTCGATCAAGGCAGCATTAGGTTTAACCTGACATATTTTAATGTGGGATCTTTGGATGTTGGTTGGGGTGGAGTTTTTCTTTCTGTCATGAGTTTAAGTTTTAATGTTGTTGCCCATAATAAGGGGATTTATTTTAGCAAGAGTATTGGTCGGTGGTTCATAGAGTCTGGTTAGTCTAGCCCGAAGTCTAGATTTTCTGGCTATGGTAGAGCATGGTAAATTTGTCTTGCTAATGGGGTAGTTATCCTTAAGATTAGCCACTGGCAAGTGATTAGGGCCCACGCTACGGAATGTTCTGGATGAGTAGGATAGTTTGCTGAGTTCAACAATGGTGAAAAACGAATATGTTGGAAAGTAAGAGGCTGACTGTCACATTTAATCTGAGGGAGGAATATAGAGGGTTGGATTACCAATACTGTGAAATTTGTGTTAACCTTGTATGTCATGGTGATAAGGTGGTCGTCGAGGTAGTAGGGGGCTAGTACATTAGCTTGTAGGCCTACAACCCATAAGGCGTACAGTAGTTTTAACAAGTGAGAAGTGTACATAATGCTAGTGGTGAGCCAGGGGGTTGACTGAAGCACAATAGTTAACCAAGGTAACCATCAACCGCACTAGACTTGTAGTGTCAAGTGGTTGGTGGTAATAATTTAGTAGTAACAAGCAGGATGGACAGTATTGTTGCAAACTCGTGGTGCGGAAGCGGAGTTAGGCTAATAGTAATAGTGCATAGCATCAACCAGATCAGGTTTGGACGGAGTCACTCCTTACACCCAGTAATGATCGGGCACGGTTGATAATGTCAAGAAGAACATAATCATAATGGGCTAGGCATAGCATCACAGAACAGGTTAGATGGGCTACATGTGCAAAATAGAGGCAGTGGCAGTTTAGCAAAAAACTATTCCAATGGGCTAGGCATAGCATCATAAAACACGCTAAAATACAGAGCTGGTTAGTTTTTCGTTTCTAGCAATGTTATGGTAAGAAAAATCGGTACATTCCGAAACAAGCCGTCTAGATATAATGCTCAGTGTTGTTCCCATACAAATATTTAAATAATAAACATTCAAACACACACATTTACTCAACATACACAACCAGCACTCACTGTTTCATTCACAAGAACATCCATCATACACTCCCTCAAAACACAAGCATATACGCATCCATATACATATTTAAATAAATATCTTAACAAACAAATGAACATTTAGACAACATATTCACTGCAAGCACTCTTTCATTCACACAAGCACCCATCATGCACTCACTCATCATAACACAAGAATACACGCACCCATACGGCGCTCAGGCCTGTAACTATGGTCCCCAGGGCATTACCTGCAGTTCTAATGCACCCCAAAACAGGGCCAATTGCTTAATTAGTACCCGGTGAGGGACAATGAGATTGTAACATGCAATCTAATTGGCCCTCGGAGGGGCGTCCCCCAACCGGGAATCCCTCTCCCCCACAATGTTTCTTCCTTTCTGTCCCCGGCAGGGGGGTGTGGCAGTCAGTCAGCCAATGAGGAGGCTCAGAACAGGGTAATCCCCTGCCAGGGATAGAGGTAAATGTTGTTCCCATACACATATTTAAATAATAAACATTCAAACACACACATTTACACAACATACACACAGCAACACTCTATGTTTCATTTTTATGTGTGAGGAGGCGCTATACAGACATGCAGTTCCCCAGCCAGCATTTCCTATGAGCCATGCCAGGCTGGGGAAGCAAACACCCCCAGCCTTGCATGGCTCAATGCGTTTGTGCGGCTGGGGAGATTTAACTGTGAAAGGGAAACAAAGATTCCTTTTCACAGTTAAGAGCACTCCCACAGCTGAAAGAAAACAGCTGAGTGAGTGTTTGTATTTTACTGGGCTGGCTCCCCCATAATGGGTGAGAGGGAGCGAAGACCTGGTGGGTCGACGCCCCCTCGCCTTTTATGTATGAGCCGCCCCTGCCTATACTCTTAGTAAATTCTTGTTTATTGGTGACACGATTGTGCTGAGATCCCACAATGAAAATAGGTGTATTTTCGTCAATGTGTAGGTTTTAAAAATATTGATGTAGGAATTTCATATCGTCATACAATTATTTTCCACTACTGCTCACAGCCATGATTGTCCTTAACCATGTGCGTTTTCTTCACAATGGGGCCCTGTATTAGGATGTACTGCATGTAAGCAACTTTTCTCTGTTATGCTATATTTTGTAGGTAAATATGTGAAACGTGTACATAGATTCTTTTAGGTCTAGGAGGACTTTCTATGCTGAAGGTGGCCTAGGTGCCAGTAGAAGTCATGAGTCACAGAAAACCCATCGTCTTTCTAATTTTGAGCAATTCTAGAAACATCAGCATCAATCCAATTTTCAGTTCTGAAAATAAGCCATTCTCAGGCATGACACATGTGTTGACTGTTGGTTGACAACATTATTGGTTGCTCTAAAACTCTTATATACACTACTTTGGGGAGTGTACATTATTATTGAGGTGACATGTACCTCTGTGGTGAGGCAACCCTACTGGTACCGTTGTCAAAATTAAGGAGTTGATAAATGTTACCATTATCACCCACACTGGCAAGATGTGGTTGCTACAGGTTTGATAAATGGTCAAAAAAGCAAGACACATAACTTTGTTATCTGTGAAGCTGCCCCTTTCAGAAAAAATAGGTTTTCAGTGATGGTCACAATGATGCATTCAGAGAAAAAAGTGCTTTCAGTGACAGGAGTGGCTGCGTATGTAACTGAGGCAAGCTTTTTGGCGTGGGTGCTGATGTTCATGAGAAAGCATCTCAAGAGCACCTGGGTGCACACAAGCAGGCACAGAGAAAGAGAACACTGTTTTGCATTTGTGGATACAGTCCATGTTCTCACCCGTCCCATTATTGTTGGTTCGCACCCAACGAGGTGCTAATGTATCATACTGATTTTGAAACCATTATTGAGTTACCATTTGCAATTAATGGAATACAACTGAATACTTTGAAACTGAAAATAAATGTCACTCTTCATGAAGAAAGTAAAACAGCATTTAAGGTTCTCCGTGCCCTAAAAAAATGATTGCCCATGTTTGTTTTCAAATGTTTTGCAATTAATTGCACCTCTGCAAAAAGTGGCTTGCGATTCTATTGTGTAGGCAGCATGCATTACCATTTGACATCTCATTTAATGCAGAGACTTGGGTCCCTGTCACCTATTTACTAAACAATGCCTTCTGCAAGGGGCTGAGCATTTAGAGTCCCAAATCACACAACAAAAATGTCACAAATATTTTTCACAAAAGATGCATTACTGATCACTTATAACATAAAAACGTTAGCACCAATGAATATCAGAACTACAAAAAACACAATGCAATGTGGTCCTGTCAGAGCACGGCGGACTGCTGAAAGAAGCTGATAGTCCTGATTCAGAGTCTGACTCTCCAACCCCAGGCAAACCCAGACAAGAGAATCATAAGTCATCACTGTTTAGAGCGAGTGGAACCCGAACCAACAGCAAGAGGGACACACATCAGAGACTTAATAAAATGCCATTCATATAAAGGGGTAGGGGATAAGATAGCTATGCACTCTGATGACCCAAACCTGGGAAAAATAATAGGTTTAGATTGGCCCCCAGAGTAAGGTGGGATGCAGACTGAAAGGAGGGGTGAGGGAAGGACAGAAAGAGGAAGCAATGGGTGTCGAAGACCAGTAGGAGCAAGACAGAGAGGAAGGTATTTGGGTGGGGTCAGGAGTTGTGGGACTGGACAGAGTAAACAAGCAAAGATAGTAAGGTGGAGCGGAGTGGTGAACATTCTGGGAAGGAGTTGAGATATTGTGGGTGAGAGAAAGTGGTACCAAGTGGAAAGAATGAATCAGTGAATGTGAGAGTGTATGTGGGAGTGACTGATAATGGAGAATGTTGCAAAGGTAGTAGAGAGGTAGGGTAAGAGAGTAGAGGGTGAAGGAGATAGTGGGGGTGAGAGTAGCAGTAGAGAGAGAGAGAGACAGACAGACAGACAGAAAGAGGGAGGGAGAGAAAGAGGGAGAGAGAGAGAGACAGACAGAGAGACAGAAAGAGAGCGAGAGAGAGGGAGAGGTGCGAGTGAAAGGAACGAGTTGTAGAGAGTAAAGTTGGAGGCAGGGGTCTGTGGAGGAAGGAGGAGGTAGGGATAGAATGGAGAAGAATGTGAGAAGACTGGGAAGACATAAGAAGAGAGAGGTGGACGTATAGTGAGAGAGGGAAGAGGAGGAAGTGAGAAAGAAAAAAACAAAGGAGAGGGAGTGATAAGACCAGTCGGAGTAGAAGGTAAAAGGGGATGGTGAGAGAAAAGGAGGGCGAGATGGCAGATGGAGTAGGAGGAGAAAAGGAAGGTCGAAGATCAGGGATAGTATGAAAGAACGTTAGAGGGAGAGAAAGGGAGAGTGAGCACAATCCTCATATATTAATTCATGCAGCTTTCCTGCGATTTATTGGTACCCCCTGTGGGTTTTGGGTGCTTCTATAAATGTACAAAATAAATAATGAAATAAATAAATAAACAAAACCCATTGGGTGATGTAGGCCCAGTAACACAAGGTGAGGCTTTGCCAGTCTGTATACACACACCTTTTTATGTCTGTAACCATATGTTTACTCCTGCACTTCACCAATGTACCATGCACTTTCTGTATCTAGCGCCTAGATGCCTCGGGGCTTTGTGCGTTGAAATAAATGCATAAATAAATACATCAATAACGAATATTCCCTTTTAAAGAGCATTTTGACTTTTTGATCTGCCTTTCACCCCTGTTTTTTATATATAGAACTTTGATAGAACATTACATACTTCTATGTTGGACTGTTGGACTTTTCTGTTTGGGTTGCTACTGTTTCACCTTCAGACCCCTCTTGAGTGTATAGCCTTCCCTGTGGACCACGTTACCACAACAGCCGAAAGATGCATATCTCCTAGATGTGTCTGTTTCACCTTTAGGATTGGGTTTAATCTCGTTTTGTGGGAATGTGAGGGCTGAGTAGGCAGTTTAGCCTCTTCCCATCCTTGTACTTCTGAGGGTCAGGAGTCAATTCTTCACAGGTGAGATGGTGGGGTCAGATTTCCACAGCCCTGCAATGAGATGGGCTGCAGGCTTCATTTTTAACAGCTTTCTTGTCGCCAAAGGGGAGGTTTGAAGTCCAGCAAAGACGAGGAAGGATCAACTCCTAAGTCTGTTGTGGGGATGAATGGCTTCATTTGTACAGGAGAGAAAGTGTGTCTGATAATAATAATTGGTTATTAATAACGCGCTTAATACCCAGAGGTTTCTAAGCACAGACCCTGTGTTGCTCCGTGTCATCTTGCTTCCAAGGCGAGCCCGGTGCCCCTGAGCTATCCTCCTGTTCTAAGGCTTACTGGGGTTGCTTAACAATGTGGTTGTTGAAGGAAATATCTCTCTCCCTGATGTAGGTATAGCTTTTAGCACTGTGCCATACCTTAGAAGAGAAGCCATAGCCATCACTTTTAATTTCAGTCAGAATATACTGGTGGAGTGCTCGATAAAGTCCCAAAAGGAGAATAACTACTTTGCCGACTTCAGTTTTAAGTATATCCGGCTTCATCTACCAAACCTCTTACCGTTCCCTCACTTTTTAACATTTCTCCAAATATAACGGAACAGGGTCATGCTAATAATATGTAAGTAAATCAATATTTTGAAAATTAAAGTATAAGTACAATGTAAAAAACTGTTCTCATGTGAGGTTTAGATTTGTTGATCGATTACTTCTGTAACTCAATTGAAAATGGGGCACTAAAATATGAAGGATTTCTAGAGATTCTGTACTTCCCTCTCCCCCACCCCAGACTTTTGTTCTTATTATAACCCCAACACATATGCCACACATATCACTTGCACTTAAATTAATTACTATCTATGTCAATCATTGAAAAGGTTATTGTAGATTGTTAATAGTAATTCTCCTCGGATTTGCAGAATTGCCATTGTAACTTGTAATGTAAGACCACTTGCCATGGACATCAATTGTTTAACCGGAAAGGAACCAATATGAACACACAAGCAAACTTTGTTCACATTCTGAAAATACAAAGTAAACAGTCTGTTTCGATTTTCACTTGTCAAAATAATCCATAAGGGAAAGCAATGTCTCGCCTACTGTTGTGCGCTGCACATACCAGCAGATGATGCTGTTCCATAACGTAAGATAATACAAAGGGCGCTTTCGTTCTTTTCTCAACTGTGAGGAAAAGAAATGAGTAAAGAAGTAACTCTTTTTATTTCAGTCACTGAAGGAATGCGTCAATATATAAATTAACTCAGAATAAGGAAATGGGATTGTAAGATTGCAAATGCCTGACGACCACATTTTCGAATGTGTTGTAATTGTTATGATTGTGCATTTCCATAGCACTAGGTCTGCGGGCCTCCAGGCAGTAGAAATGAACGTGGATGCCAGGCACCGTACTCCAACTAAATGGCAGGGGCAGAGAATGTGTCAGGAAGACATATTGTACAACAACAGTACTCGAGGAAAGCTTATAACAACAATGAGAGGATGGAAGGATGAGAGAGTGAGAGGATGGGAGGATGAGAGAGTGAGAGGATGGGAGGATGAGAGAGTGAGAGGATGGGAGGATGAGAGAGTGAGAGGATGGGAGGATGAGAGAGTGAGAGGATGCTAGTTATGTATAGAGTCCGGGAATGTCTTGGTTATTATAAAATACTAAAATCAAATTATTACAGCAATGGATGCTTTATGCACAACCCTGCCTGCTCCCTTTTTTTCAATCGGAAAATCCCAATGAAAAACGGTTTCTTAATCAGGCCCTTAGTGAGAGAACCGAATCTGCAAATAGGAATACGTTCATTCTGGGACTGGCAGGGCACATACGGTTCTCTTTAAGGAATGCGAGAGTGAGCTGTGCCTGCAGGCCACATGTATAAGGCATATTTGCTTCCTTGGCACACGCTAGATATGCAGGATTATGGAAGAGACCACCGTCATGAACTATGTCTGGACATACATTTTCCGCAACTCGTTTTTAGTTTTGCTTCGTAGCGCCTCCTAGTGAAGCAAACATATTGTTATATGATACATATGTCAAGCGTGTGGCATTGTTGAAACACGAAAAATCCCCGTGATGATAAATGGTGGCCCATAAATGTTCACCTTTTAAAACTACACAGTTCTGCTCATGGTTGCAGTCACACTTTCAGCAGCTTTTGCATTAACTAGTAAGGCTACTTGTTTTGGATCAAAGGTGATGTATTAGCACCTTCATTAGTTTTGGATGGCCCTTTGTTGCACATTTTAGTTTTTGATCACTGTATGCGGCTTAACTACTCGGCTGCCCAGGACATGCCCGTCCATATCCTGTGCTAGTCCTCTCTGATTCACATGTCATGTATTGCCACTGCCTTGTGACACTCGCTCTAATTTCGGCAGCCACATTTCGGAATTAGAATATTGCCACAGTTAAGTAGTATTGGTAAATTTTTGGGCACGGGGAACAGACTCCTTTGGTGACCCCCTTACTAACCAGATAAATTACGAGATCCAGAATCTCTGGTCGCACTCCCCACCCATAAACGCAATCACAACCCAGAGCTTGATATTCTGTCCTACAGCAATGAAAATATCCATGTGTGCTCTACTCCCTCCCAGTCTCCTTACCTTTTCAGACTTGCTGGAATCAGACTAATAAGCAGCATTTAAAGAGCAGCATTTTCAGACCACAAGAGTACGTGTGTTCAATCATCGTAACAGGACACATGTTTACAGTAGAAGCCATGAGAAAGATGTTCAGATGCAGGGCACAACTAAGTAGCTGTGTGAAGAAGGCACGCATAGCCCAGCACAGATTGAAGACTTAGCAACCTCATTAACTGTAAAAGTGCATATATTGTGGATATAAATTAGTAGCTGTGTGTTTCAAGTGGTTTTGGTATTAGTCAGCAAATATGCAAATTACTCTGTGGTGTGCAATATATAAATGGTCACTGTACAATACTACACAGTAGCTTGTTCAACTATGAGAGCAACATTTTTGAAGAGCATACCCTCAGAACTAAATACCTCTTCAAGGCTGACAATTTTCAAAGGTTTACAGACTGGCAACTTTGTCAGGTTAGGCAAAACAAGATTACATGAATTGCCCAGGATCACACATGTTGCTTAACAGGTGAAGTTTAGATTTGAGCCAAATCTGCAATTTCTGCACTTGACCACATTGTTTCACAGTTCTTATCATAGCGCAATGTGCAATTATGTTTGAATGTTTCACTTTCAGGAACTAAAATAACACCCTATTGTTTTCCAAACAGACTTGGAAAATACACAAATCACATAATAACCCAACCGGATGACATTTAAAAGCAAAACTTAACTGAAGCATTTTCTGCAAAAGGACACTGATTCTATATTTTTTTCACATATCAAAAAGGCAAGTATGCAAGTAGCACAATACTAATTGATGCAGGCTTAAAAGGTTTCATCTGGGATATTTGATTGTATTTTAAAGCTTTACATACACTCAAAATACAGAAAGGACTGTTATTTATGATGTACAGATATATCATCAAAATTGTATAATAAAGCAGACTGTTTTTTTGCCATATTAGCAGATCTGAAAATATGCTCACAAGAGGCCTGTAACACTTGGTCATCTCTCTTCTGTCGGGAAACCCTTCCAATCAAATGGCCTAGATGAAATGAAAAATCAGGCAATAGGCTAAACAAATCCACCAGTAAGTGAGCTGGGAAACGTATTCATGGAAGCCAGCACATTTCCATAGCGTGACATAAGATGGCTTGTCCAGGATCACTGTACCATCTGCTGGCAAAGCTGGGATATGAGCCTTAACACTTTAGTTCCAGTTTCTAAAATTTGACTAGATAACCACCTCTCTCCATTAGCAAATTTTGCTCTCTATTTGGGTGGGGGTGGCTGACAGTTTTAACAACCCTGATTTGGAGGAACAAAGGGATAGACTTGGATCAGACTGATACTTTTTATTGCTAGCGCTAACTAGTGCGGTTACATTGAACTATCACAAAGTTATATATGTACATGCAGGTTTATCCACCTCAGACCTCAGAAAGAATGAGTCAGCATTGCTGGAATTCGGTACTGTGGTGTGGCATATGAACACAAATCTCTGTAACAAGTGCTGAACAAACTGAGCTATATTCTGAGAAATCATGGCACGCAAATGTTTCGATATACAGTTAAACTTCCAGTATGACACATGATCTATATATTCCCCACAGAAGGTTGAAAATACTACAGGAGTTGTGCTATTGTGAATAGACAAACTGTGCATTCTACAGTGAACACAAACAAATTTCAGGATGAATTGGGAAGAGCAGAATGTACTTTCCAGCAGCAGCCTAAGAGCAGGCTTAGTGCCAGAGCATTATAAAACATCCTGGTACATGTTATTTTAGTTTTGTAAATGGGCACTGACTGCTTTCAATCAGGCAGCAACTTGGGGCCGTCCCGAGTGTGTGGGTATGGGGCATGTGCCCCTTTTTTCCTCTCAAAAAGCAGACACTGCTTCTGTGGGATATTTTGACCCATTCCAATGTGTCCCACTGCATCACTTTACAAATGGTGAAAGAAACAGCCCAAAATAGATGTGCTGACTCCTGTAGGAGGTTTTTTCTTATTGGGGTAAATTTGGGATTTGGCGGTATTTTCTTACCGTAATATTTTCGTGATAAATTGGCAGTAAACTGGCCTTACATTTAGAGATAGTTTGGTGTTACTCTATTTTGGTGATTATATATTGTTAACTTGTGTTGGTGGTAATTTTAGTAGTATCTTACATTGTGGTATTTTCAGAATTACCTTATTTTTGTGGTATAGTGGTGAGCATGTTTTTTATACCACAAGCCCATCATAAAACACACCTTTCCTCTCTATTAGAATGTCTTTTAGCCACCTGTAGAGAACCCCCAGACCTATCACACTTCAGAGAACCCAATGAGTTAATTCAGAATGCCACCTATGGTTTGTGGCTGATGTTACTGGCTTATGTACATCCACTAATCTATGTGTCTCATCTGACACTGCCTTCTTTTTCAGCATGCAATGAAGGAATCACTCACAACACTTACACACACCGTCCTACTGCTTGCTATTTTAGCTACCGTTGTAAATTTGTGAATGCTTTATTGCTCTGGTATAAACATCAAACCCCTGTGATTCCCCTGTATAGAAATTATCCACAGACGCATGAATGACACCAAAATCCCAGCCATTTTTTTAATACTCTGTATCATTAGAACAATTAGAAACAGCAATACATCTTACCACATGATATCACAGAATAACCAACAAATATAACAGAGAACAGAACAAACAAGCATATTGCAAGAAAAAAACGTATTTGATTTTAAGCACTTTTAATGTAGAGAGAAATAAGCATGCAGTATTTTTCTCTTTTTAACTCCCTGCACTGCCAATGAATTGTATCAACTCACATTCATCATTCTATTTTCCTCACTTGGCACTAACTCACCAAGGCCAGTGAAGTCTGAAATTCTTGTACAACCTCGCCGCTTTGCAGACCCAGTGTGAAATACATGCGTATGTGTGGGGAGCTGCCAAATGTTTAACTGCGTAGCTAGCGCTCACACCCATATGGAGTCCATCAGATGTAGCACTGTCTGTCTCTCTGTCTCAGCACAGTCGGAATCCTTCCCCTGATCATTCCTTAAGAAAACTCTAGGTCAGCCCTTTGTTGATGTGGATCATCCAGCTACAATCCTTACCAATCAGAATAAATGAATGCGCCCTGTACCAGCCCTAATTTTTCAAGACAATGACGATTTCAGCTGCAAAGCAACTGTTTCTATTTTCCTTTCCTGCTGGTGCATATTTCTGCTCTCCATGAGAGAAAAAAAAAACGCTTGCATAAACTGAGTGTGCATCTCTTCATGGAAAATAAAGTGAATTTCAAACTGTGCATGTACAAAACATAGAATGCAACAAAAACTGCATTAAAATGTTATAGGTTGAAATTAGTTAATTAGTTATGTATTGCTAATGCAGTTTGCACACATGAAAACATCCAATTTATACAATGTGCACCTCTTCTTTCTAAAGCAACAGCACCTGTGCTAAAAGTTATTATTTTTATTTTTACTAAATGTTCTGAAAAATGTGCCTGCTGACTGTTACTGAAATAATGCCTGTAGTTTGATATACTGGGCCTGGCTTCATTTTGATGCTTCATATTGCATGCTGGCAATACAATCCCCATAGATAACCTTACATATACCCTCCTTTTTCTGACAAATCTGGATAACAAACCCATAATTGGAGGAAACCTTTTAAAATGTACATCTCTCTTTTTCCATTGTTATTAGATGAATTATGGTGAAAATAATAGCATCTTAATAAAATGAATATTTAAACATTTCATAACAAACCATTGCTTAATCATGACAAAAGTAAAAAAAATCCCAAATGGGGCCCACCAGTCCTCACATATGTGTATGTGCATGTATCATGAAACATTACACGCATATTTCCAACCGAAATGTCCACACATGTTTGAATTTCTTTTTCAACCACAGTTTTTATATATATGTACTGTATAAGTATGACAACAAAATAATAAAATAAAAGAAATAGATAAAACAAATGACTAACATAACTAACTAAAAGAATTAAATAAAATAACAAACTTGTCGGTCTCCAATATTCCCATTTTCAGTCACACAGGACAATACTATGCTCCACCAGCAACACTGCAAAATTAAGTTCAAATTACTACTGTTCCATTGATGGAATTTACCATCTTCATGAGATGTCCAGATCACCAAATTTCCATTACATCATCCATTAGGTGGAATTCTTTCATCCTGGCACTCTTGGGCATTTTTCCACAGAAATCATCTCTTTTGGCATCCCAGTCTCTTTGTCTTCACCTCCATACTTCGGTCCAGAGACTTTACTTGGGCTTCTTCCCGTGGACTCCAGGAATCCACCATCTCTCACGTCTTTGGTCCTGCGACCTCTGACCCCTACCAATATGTCATTTCATTGTGTCTAAATCAAATAGAAAAGGAACAGATTAAGTACATAGCACAATACCAATTTTACTCTTTCTACTACCTTGCCAAAACCAAAAATGTAGCCCAAAATATTATGATCCTTTACTTTCGAATACCTGCAACTAAGCACATGTTAGAGAGAAAACAATAAGATTTACATTTCAAATTATTTTACATCACATGTATCATAGTAAGTTAACCTGAATCAGCACCTTTCATCAATGCACATTACCACACTTTTTCCAAATGTGGCACTTTCATTTGCATTTATCTCCACACTAAACAATGTATCTGGTTTCTCATGGCAGGATATGTATACCACCCTTTCATTTGGTTACATGCATTATAAAATAGCCAACTGCATCTTTCTCTACCACGTAATCAGTACACTTAACCTGTCTCTACCTGCTCAAGTCTCCTGACTTCATGTTTCAGATGACAGGGCTTAATTTGGTTAATATGAACAAATTGTTCTGTCACCATTTCACCCTCTGTCTTTAATATTTTGTAGACTACTGGGGACACTTTCTCCACTATCTCAAATGGACCTTGTCATGCCGCAAGAAATTTTGAGTTTTTATGTTTACCTTTCCCGAAATGAAACTTATATAACCGATCACCTATTTTATACTCTTTCACAGATGTCTTTCTATCATAGTATGACTTTGCACTATCAGCAGCTCTTTCCAAATTCCGCTGCACAAATGCAAATGCATGTTGTAAATGCTTTCTCAGTTCTTCCACATACTCGAGAACTGTAGATGCACGCACAAGTGTTTGGTCATGCGTCCTGTATAATAAATGTTGTGGCAATACCATTCTCTTCCTGTCAACACCTCATGAGGACTGATACCTGTCGCTTTAGCAGGAGTCGATCTAATGGCCATCAATACTAAAGGTAATCGCAAATCCCAACTAGGACCTGCCTCCTCTACAAACTTCTTTAGTATGTCCACAACAGATCTATTGCAACGTTCAATATTCCCAGAAGAGGCGGGCCGTTATGTGAGATGCAATTTTCTTTTTACCCCCAATATCTGCCAGACCTTGCTCATTAAGGTGCTTGTGAAATGACTTTCTCTGTCTGACTCTATTCTCTGTGGTAACCCAAATCTTGAAAATATGTGATTTACCAGCAATGTAGCTGCTGTTTGCGCACTACAATCTGGTGCAGGAATACATTCTACCCATTTTGACATTAAACATACTACCATCAAAAGATAACGGTTTCCCCTACTCGATCTCTTTAGAGGCCCTACATGGTCAATGTGTACATCCGACCATGGAAGAGTTAAACCTATTTTCATTAATGGAGCTCTATGCATTGGTGAAGCAGGTTTAAATTGTGCAAATACCAGACACCCCCTGGTATATAATTCCACATCTTGGGACCTGTGTGACCAGTAAGCATAATCTTTTAGTATCTCTTACGTTTTTTGTGAACCTCTGTGTCCTGAAGTTATCGCATCATGTGCATGGTGTAACATTAGCCCTCTGAATGAAAGAGGTATCACACACTGCATCTGTTCTCTTATGGACTCCGTGATCATCCGACCATACTGTAGTTTAATTTGTTTTTTGTTCTTTAATAACACTCTCAACTCTTCTTTTCCTATACAATAATTTTCAGTTAAAGGATTTTGTTCGGGGTCCATCAAATAATTATAATAGACCCCCCAATACAGGGTCATCTTTTTGTGCCCTAATCAGATCCTGATCTGGTGTATCATAACTCCATTGCACTACGGGTTGTTCAACTTCCTTTGGAGCTTTAGAGCGTGCAACTGAATCTATTTGTATTTCACCATAAGTGTTCAATGCGCAACAATTCCCCCAACAGCCCGAATCTTGGCCAATTGATCTGCTTTATCATTTCCCTCCTTATCCTCTTCTGGTGTTTTTAAATGTACATGAATTTTCCTCCAGTATACTGTTAAATCATTCTCTGACACTAATTTGTCTATAGCTTGTATCATTTTCCCATGTCTGAGGGGCTTTTTGTTATATGTGAGCATGCCTCTTGCTTTCCAGCCAGGCAGATATTCTACAAAGCTATTTCGTGCATACTCAGAATCAGTCACCGGGACAATGTCACTGAATTCGTTATCAACTACAGTAGTAATTGCTTTATAAATGGCTGCTAACTCTGCTACCTGGCTACTTCTAGCCCCAATTCTCATTCCTGTACGTGGAATTTCCTCACATCTGAACCAGACAATTCCTATCCCTGACACCAACTGTTTATTGCTGTCATTTCCAATGTGAAAAGCACATCCATCGACATATGCAATTGGCAATTCCTTGCATGTATTTTCATCAAAAGCATTGTGTGGTTATTGTTCAAACTCCTGCAAACTGGACTCCACCTCTACTTCATCTGATACACATTGAGCTGCACAGTCATGTAGATCTGCCAACCCTTGAGCAATTTGGCTGTTTTTATTCTGGCCATATCTCACTTCCACAGGAAAACCCTGTAATGCCAATGTCCATGAAGTAATTCTGGACTGTGATAGATTGCCTGATCTAATACTTTTACTCTGTAAAAACTGCAATGGTTGATGATTTTTCTCAATGATCACTTTCTCCCCTTGGACAATGGGACGAAAATGTTGTAACGCCCATACCATGGTCAGAAGAGCCTTTTCACATTCACTGAATTTAATTTCAACCTGAGAAAATGCCTTACTCACATAAGCAATAGTTTTGTGGTTCAAATCATATTTTTGAGATAACACTGCTGGCATACACTGCTCAATTAATCCTATTTCTATAAAGAAATCTTTGTTCTAAATGGTGCCTTTATGAGGCATTCTTTCAATTTAGCAACTGCCTCAGATTGCTCCTTTTACCATTTGCAGGGCGTATTCAGCTTTAATAATTTAGTCAATGGTTGAGTGATTTCAGCATAATTTTCAATACATTTCCTGTTATATCCCGTCATTCCTAATAAACATTTTAAACGTTTCATGTTTCTGGGATCTTTCAATTTCTGTATGGCCTCCACCATTTTCTTTTGTGGATTTAACCCATGTTCAGTTACTTCATGGCCTAGGAAATTCACCTTTTTCTTGCACCATTGGGCTTTCTGTAAAGATACTTTGGCACCCGCCTTTTGCAATTGGTCAAGTACATGTCTAATTTCATCAAAATGACTTTTTAAGTCTTAATTTTTTATCAGGACATCATCTACATAAACTAAGGTCCCTCTTTCCGCTGCATCTGGCATAGCTGTTCTCAATATGCCAAATTCGCTCCCACTATTGACATACCCAAATGGTGTTCTAGACCAAGAATATTGCGTTTTATCAAATGAAAATGCAAATAAATTCTGAATGTCTTCTGCCAATGGCACACACCAGTACCCAGATGTAAGATCTAATGTGGTAAATACCTTTGACCCATGCACCCGAGCAAGGCCTTGATCAATGAATGGCAGCAGCCATCTAGACACTGGCACTCTTTTATTTAATTCCCTCAAGTCTGCACATAGACGTCATTGACCATTTGGCTTTAATACACCCAAAATGGGTGTGTTGGAGGTACTATGAATGGTTCTGATAATTCCCCTGGACTCCAAGTTTTTAATTATCTCTGCCAATGACTCGAGGCATGCCAGTGACAATCGATATTGGCGCACAAATACTGGATTTCTACCCCACCCCTCTGGTAATGTAGCAACATGTAAATCAGTTAGACCACAATCATATGCGTCTTTGGCAAAGACCTCTTTAAATTCAATACATATTTTTCTCAATTCACTCTTATCCTCTTCACTATCACAGGCATCTGCTAATAGAATCTGCTCCTCTACCATTTTTGAAAATTCCTGGAAATCCTCCAATGGAGGAACCTCTGTGCTCTCTTTCAACTGTGTGGCTGTATCTCCCTGCAAAGCTGACACTTTTAAATATTTTGGCATATCAGCCTCCATTTCAATCTGCTGATTTCCTGTTTCATTTTCATTTAACTCAAATACTTTACAATTCTCCTGGTGACAACACACTGTCTTAATGGAATCAAAAGGGTATACAGATTGATTTCTGAATATCCCTTTGGGTTGAGAATCCAGGTACTCTGGCAACACACCCTGTGCATCTACATATCTCTCAGGTATATTTCCAATCACCATATTATTGAAATCTGCAGTACAATGTGATTTTTGTATGGCCATTCCTAGCAAGGAATTATCTTCTAAATGAATATCTTGACATCCTCTATTATCCACCATGATGTTGACGGACCCTTGCCCAACATCTATCAATGGGCTATATTCATAATACAGCCCTTGTTGTTTCATGGATTCATTCAAGCACACAAATGCATCAGAATACTTCATTTGCTGTCCATTCTTGCGCTTTAGTGTTATAGCAACTTGCTTGGTGAATGCAGGAACAGTAATATCCTTCTTCACCAGTAGTTCAATTGCATTTCTGCAGTAATTTCTTATTAATAAAGCTTCTTTCCTATTCAACCGCTAAGGTGGTTTTTATCACTTTACATGGTCATTTACACCAATGTGAACCCATGGTTGCTGATCTTCCATGTGTATTTCAGCAAGAGTGGTAATGTGTTTTTCTGTGTCTGTTTTAGGAGTAGTATTCTGTTTTGCATTTCTTCTCTTTTAAATAGAAGCGCAATGTGTGCTCATCTATTTCAGTTTGCCATTTTTTCCTAGGATCTAAATAAATCCGCACAGATTGTTTTTCCTTCCGCTTTGTATTTTATCTTGACACATCAAAATGACAGTAACGCTAGGTATACAGCTATTCTCGAGGTATACAGCAAATGCATCATTCGTTTTAGCAACGGTGTGGCATTCATTTATACTGCTGTTTTGTAATTTTATTTTCATAGGTCTCAAGGGTTTTTTGGTTAAGGACCACAGTACTCAGTTCACCCCATCTATGAGAGGAGACAATCTTTTCAGGTAGTCTGTCCTCATCAAAAATGGAATTTCACAAACAGATGTGATCAATACTTCTTGTTTCATTCTGTGTTTTCCTATCTTCATGTCAACTTCGGTAACACCTATAACAGGCACCTCCTCACCGTTAAAATTATGCACTGGACGTTCTCTTTGCCTCACTGTGATCTGATTCTGTGGAGATCTCCCTTCATTGATTCTTTTTACCAATTCTTTGGACATACTTGTGGCCTGTGCGCCGTTGTCAATCATCGCAAATGTATTGCATTTCTCTTCCACATTGATTAGTAATTGTTAATTAAGTCAGTCAGTTATATAAATAATGTAGTCTTCTATGCATGAGGTATTCAAGAGAAGAAAAAAAAATGGGTGCACTTTTACTCTCTGCAGTTTCACATTGGGCTTTTGTTGCATTATGAATTCTATATATTGCATGCCACCAGCAACATTTTCACATGTTATACTGTCAACATAAAATAACTATATGTGTGTGCCACATCATTGCTGGCAACAAACATTTTGCCATCACATTTAGTGAAGCGCTATATACTCTAAAGCGCTATAAATATCATAAAGTGCTATATATTACTACAGGACAGTACTCACAAAATGAGAGACAGGACATGAGGCAGAATATGAACTATGCTCCACTTCAATACAATCACTCACCACCACCAGGGGATTACAACCAAAGAATAGGTACACCCTGCTCCCCGCCAACATGAATGAAGCGTTCAGAAACAATTCAAATATGAATCACTCTCCTGATTGATACCAGAATAGATTTAACCACGGGGAGAACAACCAGTATCGGCATAGGCCACAAAGAGAAGATTCTAGAGAAATGGAAAGATTCCAGTGTCTTGAGGCCCAAGTAAAAATGTTGGCTGAACAAATAGGAAAACTTTGTACAGCTCAAAAGCAGTCATCAAATGAAGGGGCAGGAGGTCATAGAAGTGACCTGGTGGCTTCTGATAATAAGTGGACTAAATATTCATGACACCTAAAATAATAAAAAGACAGATTCCCCTGATCCGGTTTTGCATAATGACCCTGAGCTGTTTAATGATTTAAAAACGAACATACCTGCAAATGAACATATCGGTCAAGTGGCACAGCGAGTAGAGCGCTCGCATTGGCATCCGTGCAGAGCTTGCTAACGCAGGTTCGAATCCCGGCGGGGCCAAACTCAGCCTTTCATCCTTCCCAGATTGATAAATGAGCACCACACACTGTGGGTAATAATAAGCAGTGCTCAGTTCTGAGGGTTTGTAGCGCTAAATAAATGCCAAATTATTATTATTATTATTATTATTATTATTATGAGGCAGAAATTGCAAACACATTTAAAAAAGAGGTTTGGTTTAACCTAGCGTTGAATCAAACGTTGGAAATTTGTACAAATGAAAAAGGAAAACAAGAAGTAAATGAAAATCCAAAGGAACAAATAGACAGATTTAAGAAAGACAACTCATGCACGGATAAAATAATTGATGAGGGAATAGATGTGAATGTTAGAACACCCTCCCTAGACAATCAAGATGCTGATAAAATACAGGTAGGAAGAATAAGTACTAAAAAGGAGGGTACAGATCAGTTACCTGAAGAGTTCTTTGAGCCACAGATTTTTGAAGAAATTAAAAAGACTGGTATCATGCCAAATACCCACAAATGCCCAGAATTAGAAAATGACAAATTAACAGGTGATGTTTATACACATATTCAGTTGGAGAATTGCAGTGTGAACTCTGATGATGACCCAAAGTGCTCGGTGCCATAGATTGCACCCATGTGGCCCTACGTCCACCTAGGGCCACTGAGCACATCTATCGACACCGCAAGCACTGGCATTCCATCAACGTACAGGTTGTATGCGATTCCCATGGAATCATCACCTCTGTCTATGCAAACTATCCTGGGTCTACCCATGACAGTTTCATATACAGAAGGTCCACCCTGAGCCGGGACCTGGAAGCTGGGAAGCATGGCAACACATGATTCATTGGTGAGTACACATGTCTGTGCACATGCATGCATGTCACACACAGACAAATACACAAACCCAACCAATCACAACCATTATGACCTCCCCAGGGAACAGTGCCTACCCTCTGAGCAACCACATGATGATGACAATACGGAACCCCACCACACCGCCCCAGGAAAGATACAACGCTGCCCATATTGCAACCAGGGGCATAGTGGAGTGCACATTCAGAGTGCTCAAGTCACGCTTTCGCTCCCTCTGACAGCCAGCTACTATATGCACCCCCAGTAGTGTGCAGAATCATTGTGGCAGCATGTGTCCAGCACAATGTTGCAACATGGCGGGGTGTACTGGTGGACATGGTGGTGCCCCCACATCCCCAACCACAGGCACAGGCGCTGCTCATGGGAAGGGAAAGGGCATGTGGCGAGGCAGCCCGGACCCAGCTTGTGGCCACATTTTTCACCTAAACTCCCACCCTTGCGGAGTGCACACAGGCCTGGCACATACCAGGTGACAACGATGATGACAAAGAGACAGTCAACTGTCACAACCTTACCACCCTGAGAATGTTGCCATGGAAGTGCCACATTGTGTGCATCCCTAGCTACTTAAACATAACCAATCCTGTGTGACCAAAAGGAACACATGCAAGGTGTAAATCGCACCCCACCCTGCAAAACAGGCCATGACAATCAGTGGTATGTCACCCAAACCCTCCCAACCCACATCACCCTTGTTGGCCACACCATGACATGACATGCAACAGCAAAAGAGGAAACCAAAAGCACAGCACATGACCAGTTACATACAAAGTGACACGTGATAAATGGAAATAGGCCTGAGACAATCACACCTGACATAGAATCAGATGAAATGAATGACCAACAACCTCCCACACATACAAAGTCACACACAAATGCATTCCACAAGCGGTACCATCAACAAAAGACAGAATGCCTGTTGGCATGCACAATGGCCAATCCAAATCTGCAAATCCTTAACCCGTGTGCTGTGTGTGTGTCTCCTGCAACACACCACTAAGCAAACAGCACAGTGAGCAGCCATTGTGTTGGGGATACACCTTGAGCATCGTATAAAAAGGACTAGCAACAAAAATAACCTACTGATGCATGTACACGATCCCCAAATGGTAAGTGTTCATGCGCTGCAGGGACACAGCATGCCAGAGAAGGCAATCTGTGTGCACGTGTGGGCATGGAAGGGTGGTTGAATGTGTGGTGGAGCATTGCGTAAGTGTGTGTGTCAGTAGGGACATGCACTCAATACATGCATGTGAAATCAAGTGACCCTCAGTGTCCTGTACACATCACATGTGAACATTGGCCATTTGTACACCCCAGTATGTCAAACCACAACAATCCCCTGACACCTGAAAAGTAAACACAACATAGGAACAGCCATTGACCAACAGAACACATCATGTACATAGTACCCCATAATGACAATGTCAGAGAGTGCCCAAACACTTTAGCCCAAGCGTACTGTCCGACAACAAAAGGCCCTCCCTCATTTACTCATCGCCATGACCTTCAGAAGAACTGTGTCTGGGGTCCGTTGGCTTCTTACTTCTAGTCTACCTGGCTTCACGATCCCCCTACCCCTTGGTTTCCTTGTTCTACCTTTTGTGTAAATAGGGTCCAGCCCCCTCAGAGGCCACCTTGACTGGTAAAAATACCAAATAGCAGCGAACTCCAAGGAGCCAAACCCCCAAACCAGGGAAAAAGCCTGTAGGCACCAAAATCCCTGGAAGAGTCTCCAGTAGATGATTTGAAGTCACTGAATATGGCCAAGAACATGTCCAAGCAGAATGATGGAATAAATACCAAGGTAGCACAGCTGAACTATGGTTCAACAGGATGGGTAGCAATTTCAGTACACAATAATCAATGAGGATGCAACAACTGATGGGTATTGTCACAGGTCCAGTCTCCAGGCGCAGGAGTGAACGAACCAACCACCCCCTCCATGGTCTGGGCGCCTGCCAGGTAAAACTTACACAGGCCTCCGAGACCCCGGTGGGCAAAGAGGGTTAGGGATCCGTTAGTTGGATAGGCATCAGTATTTCGGATAACCAGAAAGAGGCTCAGGAGAGGGGCGGTGGATGGGCAAGGGAAAGTAGTGAAAATACAAAATACAACTATTGACAATTACACATACTCAATAAGAGAAACCATGTACTTCATGCACATTGTACAATATGGCTCAAAGGCAAGCAAAAGAGAGACTTATCTCTGGGGTGAGTGCTGGCCTCCTGCCTGCGCACTCTCAGGTCTGGTAACAGGAGCAGTTCAATGCTGCAAAGAGAGTGTGAGTTACTATTCTGTGTGTGTTTTTCCCACACACACATAACACCATTCATGTCTCAAACTTAGTGACTCTTCCTCAAACAAGCACTCTTGTCTGCTGCTTTGTCCGTAAGTTTTGCTGGCCCCCGTGAAGGTTAATACACTGTTAATGCGGTATGGTAGCCGCACGTGTCCCCGCCATTAAACGGAAGACCATGTGTTAAGAATCACACATGATAGAATGTGCCTCGAATGTGCTGCTAGACACAAGTGGCGAGGTGCAACTGCAGTACAAGTAGCGGTCTGCCACCTGTGGCTTTCTATAGGCAGCGCACGTGGCTAATTGCATATGCTAATGATATGCACTGCACTTGAGTTTGTGCGTCGATGGGTGCCCCCGTTGTGCTGTATTAGTTTGTGGCTAGGAACGCTACTGCGCTAATAACTTAGCTTCTATGGATCAGGGGGGACTACAGGATATGGTTGACGCCCCCTTGTGTGTGCCCCTGACAACTGTGAAAGCTTCCTGGCATTTGCTCCTAAGTGCAGCCTAGCTGTACTGTGCGCATCTTCCCCAACGCCTGCCTAAGTTCACCAGCACTGGCGCTACTCAGCTTGCATGTGCGAGGGGCCTAGAGGAAGGTCGGCTGCGGCGTGGCCTCTTGTGCTGCTCACCTTGCTTGGAGCTCCTGGAAACACATCTGCTTCTGTCGGACGTCTGAGCACAAGCCCTGTGCTTCTGCTTGCACACGCATGCGCACGTGTGCACCACCAAACGTGGCCAAGTTTTTGTAGTTCTTGGCCCGGTGTCTTCTGTGAAAGGTAGTCTGGAGGCTCATTTTCCTGCAGAAAGGGCATAAAAGCTTTTAATAAGGTTGGAAAATTTCCCGTGTGTGTGTGTCTTCATGCTGGTTGTCACTGGGCCATGTCTGAGACCTACATCCGACCTCCTCCCACACAACCCCAGGTTCTGTACCCTGACAGGTAGAGCTGGAACTTGAGTTGAAAATAACCAAGGAGGCTGGCACAACAGGATGGTTGAGCTGATAGCATGAACAAAGAAAGGCAAAGACAGCAGAAGTCTTAAAAGGCACAGAGAATGCGAGATAGCCAGAAACAGCTGATAGCAAGTTAAGAGCCACAACAGTTGAATAGAATTGGCAAAAGCCAACAGCCAACATAAAGACATGCAGAAGGGCCAGTGAGCTGGAACATGGACTGGAGGGGCAGCCGGGTGACTAGCATGTGAGTAGGGTGCAAGTGTGGTGATGAGGACAGTCCCCATCAGCTCTACATGTCCAGCATGTTGCACAACAGGCATGCATCAGTGAAGCATTGCAAGACTTGCACATGAGAACCATGTACACATAGCATGTAGTGGCAGTCAAGCACAACACAACACATAAGCAAACCACACATTTTCTTGACAAACATGCAACAATACTCACTGGACGGGTCATCAAGTTCAGCATCTCTCCCACTCCTTCGTACAATTCTGCCGGTATGAACTCTGCAACGCTCAACTCGTGCGAAGTGAGATCTTCCTCCTCAGGTGGTGACTCACCGCCAGTCACCTGAGTCATGGCATAATTGGAGGCACCCTTCAGTTTAGCACAGTGTCGCAGGTCATCCCTATGCTTTTTGCACTCCTGAGTTGTGCGCACCTCATGTCCGAATGCACTGACACCCTACGCAACATGCTTCCAGTGGGACAAATGATGGGCAGCCATAGTGTGACAATTCGGGCCCACTAGCACGTAGTCCACAAGGAAGTCGAATTCCTGCTTGCAGAAAGGCTTCTTCCTCCACGTGCCTGAGGCCGGAGCCGTGTGTGGGGTCCCAGCCTCTTTTGCAGATGCAACCTTCCTACTCTTGGGCAGTGATGTGGACCCTGATTGGCAAATGCCGCCCTGATCAGTAGGGGCAGTAGCGCTGGTGGATTGAACCGAGGGATTGGCAGGTGGAACAAGGATAGAAGCCCTGACTTGTGTCAGTGGCCTTTGGGTGCCCTTGACTGGACCCTGCGCAGCAACATCTGCTGTGCCAAGGTCATTGACCGGGACTGTCCTGGATGGTAGACTCACAGCTGGGGCGGTGTTGGCTGCATCTGCCCATGCACTTGCCAACACCCGGCTGCTCAGGGCAGCAGATGACAATACTGCCCCAGAGACATGTGCCTCGGTCAGGGCAGCCCTGCGTGCACTTACCGTGTGCCTCCTGACCTCCTGGAAAATCATCCTGGGACTCTTCAGGTGCCCATGGAGCGTGCGCCGGCTGAACCTGAGCCTGGGTGGTGGTGTCCACAGCTGCACCTGCAGCTACCACTACCCTTGGGCCCATGGCAGTTGATGAAACGGACTACCGGGTCACATGGGCGCCAGTGCCAGATGCAAGAGCTGCATCTCCCGGAACCACAGGGGGTGGCGGCATGACTGCACCAACACGTGGTACAACATCGTGCTGAAGTGGCGCACCCCTGCCTCTTCCCCCTCTGCAGCCACCCTGGACACCCTGGAGTCCCCCTACTCCCTGGTCACGCCAGCCACATCCCTGACCACGCATGCCACGTGGAGTATGCCCAACTGAGGCGGCCCTCACCTTTCGTGGCCTCCCAACCATGGCACAGATGTAGTAGTGCCGGCACAGATGTAGCAGTGCCAATGGGAGGTGTATACAACAATTGTCCTGGGCAATTGGGATGAAGTGGGTGGGATACAAGATGTTAACAGCACCCTGTGCACATGCAAGGCTCACCCTGGTGATAAAGTGATGGGTCACGCCACGCTCAGGCACCCCAAAACTGCAGTAAAACCGTGCACACAACCCTCGGTATCCCACGTGTGTGGAATTAACCTCCTGCAGTACGCAGTGGCACCCAGGGACACGAAAAACACATATGCGTTGGACACGCAGGCTACTATGACCTTCAAAATGGGTACGCGATAAACAGGGGGACCCGCAATGGGAAAAATAGCATGCGCGACTCACTGTCTGACTAGCGTGGTAATGAAAAACACGCATAGCCAATACCCCAGCCAAAAGAAGAGATACGTCCTTCATCCGCTGTGAAGTTGTGATGGCACGTGAAACAACCAGAAGTAGCAACACACGTGCCGGTCTTCATGAAAGGCACGTAGAGCGAATAGCCCGGACTCGCTCACCTTTAACCTGTGCCAAGGGAAATGCCTGCGCGTGTCATGTCACTTACACGCTTAGGCCCATTCCTCGAATTACACGCATTAAGATGCGGACGTGCTGTTTTTTCACGTGCTGAATCACTCTGCACCCGTGACGAGGCCGTTCCTCAAATTACACGCTTACGTGCAGTTTTTTCATGTGCCAAATCACTCCATATCAAGCTGGCCACGCGAGAACAAACGGAAGACCACGCTCCTGCCCAGAAGGCCATATTCCTGAGCCCCAAGCTGACTCCCACCTGCCATCTGCTACTGCCTGCTGGCCATGTGCCCTGCCATTTGGTGCCTGCACGTCAGCAATCTGCAGGGGTCCAGTTGCTGTGACCACCCCTGCTGGAACAGCAGACTCCCGACTGAAGTCATCGCTCCACAGCCCAGGACCAGGACCCAGTTGCCCACCCACACCTGCCTCTGTCTCTGGTTTGGACAGTCGAGACTTTGAAAACCGAAATTGCAGGCAGATGCATGCTATTGGGCAGAAGACAATTTACCATAATGCGTGGATAGTGAGTGGAACACAAAATGATTTTTACATGGGCAATGATAACATGCACAGAATGTGTATGTGTTAGATTTCCTTAATCAATAAATATGGCCCCGGCTAGGTGGGCCTGCACCTGAATTTGAAGACAAAAGAAAGGCTTATCATTGAGCACAACTGGTCCCATATGCAATTGAATTACATGTGAGGAAGGATACTACTATTCCTGTATTCACCAATCAGGTTGCAATAACGCTAAAGTGCAAGAATGGACAGCAAATGAAAGATTCAGATGCATTTGTGTGTTTAAATGAGTCCATGAAGCAACAAGACCTGGATTATGAATACACCCCATTGATAGATATTGGAGAAGGATCTGTAAAAATGATGGTGAATAATAAAGGACATCCGGGTATCAATTAGAGGAAAATTCTTGATTAGGTATGGCCATACAAAAATCACATTATACTGCAGATCTCAATAACAAAGGTATGTAGATGCAGGGGGTGTGTTGCCAGAATATCTGGATTCTCAGCCCAAAGGAATCTTTAAAATTCAATCTGTGTACACGTATAATTCAAATGAGACAGTGTGCTGTCACCAAGAGGATTATATGGTATTTGACTTAAATGAAAATGAAACAGAAAATTAGCATATTGAAGTGGAGGCTAATATGCCCAAATATTTAAGAGTGGCAGCTTTACAGAGAGAAAGATATATAGAGAACCAGGAGGCACACCTGTTTATGAAATTTTTATCTCATCAAACTAAGTTAGATAAATGGGATTAAAGATAAATTTGAGGTGCAGGGGGAGAAAAGCTCAACCTTGGCATCTAGGTTGGACAAAAATAGACAAAAGTGTGGTTGTTCCCAAAACACTTTGGGAACTCCCGTCCCCTGCACACTATCGAATATCTGAAAAAATCAGAACAATAACTCAAGAGAGTTTCTGGATTTCGTTCACATATAATCTTTTAGGTAGAATTTTTGGAAAAACGAGAATTATGACAGAAACACGTTTCATGATACATAAATAATTTTCCTTAAACAAGTAAGCAAATATGCAAATATTTTCTGGAGACCAGAGATTTTCGTAAAATTATCCTTTTCTTTATTGTACAAAGCATATGGTGGTGCCCAACGCGTTTCGAGTACAACTCTTCTTCAGGGGCAATGGCACAATTGTTTCATTTTTCTACAAAGTGAAGAGATGATATAAGTCAAATTATATTAGCCCATACATATAGTTTATCTCTGTTTTTATCTCAGTTTAACTCAAAAATAGCGTCAACAAGTCATCCGTTGAACATAAAGTAACACATTTAAACAGGTGATCGTAATTTAAGAAAAATATTCATTAATACAAAAAAACACACTTGGAAACCATATAGTAGTGTGCTTGTTTTACACAAAGATAAAGAAGACCAAATGTTGTTTATATTCAGCTCGGTAAATATGCTTATGATCCCATCCTCCATTCTTGAGCAAGAGTTTACGTAGTATATTTGTACATGGAACTTTTTTTAACAACAAAAGCGTTTTTTTAAAAAAATGAAAACAAGGTTATCTAATTGGCACTTTCTAAATGAAAGTAGGTGGATTGAAGACTTACGTATCTTAAGAAAAAATGATCGGTAAAAGTAAGGTGATTGCAAAGTGCATCTAGTGGTTGTCATCCAACACGGAAGGTTTGCGGCAGAAAGGTTCAAAGTCTGTCGACTACTATTTTTTAACTGAGAAGAGAGAGACAAAGATAAATATTTCAAATAGACTGCATCTAATCTAGAGAAAACCTGATGGCTACAAGTACTTACATGAAATATTTTGGAGGGAGGCGCTACAAGGATTGTCGCATCTGCCGGATTGGAGATGCGTCCACCCTGTGCAGCGTCTCTTTATATACTGACTGTGATGCTCTTTGTTAGCAAAGTGACATGCGCGGTGAGTAGCCTAAGTGCGCATGTGTAGATAAAGCTTGTCATGTCTACTGACGTATTTAGGAAAAGGAAGAGTTGCGCATGTGTAGGACAGATCTCATCATGTTTACTGACGTATCCAAGATCAAGTGGTTGCGTGGTGTACGTCAACCGTGTGACGTATCATCCGCCTCTTTCAAGTAAAAGAAACCAAAATGGTGAACCTTAGGGAGGCGAGTCAAAGAGTGCTCAGCAAAGACTAGATGTGAAATTTAGTATACCTGATCTTAAAAAGGTGTAATCTCGGGAATTGAAGTATTTACTAAAGAAGGTATGGTATTCTATACAACGGCCGCATGGGAGGTGGAATGTCGAAACAAGATGGTTCGGGTACATGTAAACATAAGGAAACATATGTATTGGATACGTAAGGATATGTATCAACAAAAACATAAACATAAACATAAATTCAACCATTAAACGATTCCAAATTACTGTATAAATTAATTAGTCTGAGCAACCTCTGCAGACGGTTTGTTATCAAATTTCATTTATATCTGCTCCTCATGGATGCACATTCTATTTCTGGAAACTGTAGCATGGTATCCGAGTCTTTTTTAGAAAAATATTGGCATAACATTTTTTATATAGAAATAGAACGGGAATCTAACAACGATGTATCAACAAATGCTACATTATAAGTAAGGGCCTAGGTAGTATTCTTCGTTCATCCCTAACGGGGTAAGTGAATCAAGGCAGTGTATCCAATATAATTCTCTTTGTGACAAGATTTTTTGTAGATCACCACCTCTTGGAAGCGGCTGCACAATTTCGAGAATCACAACTCTCATTTGGGCCACAGTATGTTTGTGGTCTATAAAATGTCTGTATACTGGGGATTTTGTGTTTTTGGTACGGATGTTAGATTTGTGCTCCGTCCAACGTTCTTTCGCTTTTCTGGCTGTTTTACCCACATAGTACAGTCCACAAGGACAGCGTAGAGCATAAATGACATTTTTTGAGTCACAGGTGGCATATTGTTTTAATAGTATTTTTTTACCTGTGTTGGCATGTCTAATGTGATCTCCCTTTATTACATTCGAACAATGCTGACAATTCAGACACGGGAAAGTGCCGTTTTTTGGTTTGTTAAGAAATGACTGATTGGACTTTTTCCTTCTTTCGGCTTTAATTAATTTGTCTCGAAAGTTTCTGCCTCTTTTGTAGGCAAGCATCGGTGGTTCTGGGAACAGTTGATTAAGCTGTGGGTCTGATTTAATGATATCCCAGTTTTTGTAAATTATCCTTTTTATCTGAAAGCTCTGGCTAGAGTATTTCAGTGAGTGTATCAAGTTAGATTTGGTTTCCTTGGGTTTAATGGTCAGCAATTCCGTTCTAGTCTGTGCTTCTGTTCTGAGTATAGCTTTGTTTAGGAGGACAGTTGGAAAATGTCGATCTTCAAAACGGGATTTCATAATCAAGTATTCTTCTTGGAGTTTATCCGCCTCTGAGGTAATTCTTTTCAGGCGAAGGTGTTGACTATACGGTAGATTTTCTTTTAGATGTTTTGGATGAAAACTGTGAAAATGAAGAGTGCTATTGACATCTGTAGGTTTTCTGTAAATTTGTGTCTTAAGTGCTGAGTTTGAGATTTCAATAGTAACATCCAAAAAGTTGATGGAAGGCTTTCCAATTTCAATTGTTAGTTGAATTCTGTCATTGCATTGGTTCAAGAACTCCCAGAAGTGCAGTAGTTCAGATTCCGTTCCTTTGAAAATGCCAAAGATGTCATCAATGTATCTGTACCACTTTTTGATTTTTCCTTTCCACGTTGGATTTTCCAAGACATAGGTGTGTTCAAAGAAGTACATAAAGATGTTAGCATAGGAGGGTGCCACTGGGGAACCCATCGATGTACCCGAAGTTTGTAAAAAGTATTGTCCGTTGAACCTGAAGTAATTATTGAACAAGATGATATTGATTAATTCAATGGCAAAGGTTTTCTGTATTTGGATTTCATGATGTTTCAGGAGGAACCATTCTAGTGCATCAATGCCTTGGTTGTGTGGAATTGAGGTATATAAACTAGTCACATCCATTGTGAATAGGATGAGATCAGTTTCCGTCATATCAATATCTTTAATGTTCTGTAAAAAGTGGCTAGTATCTTTGATATAGGTGTTGTTGATACATCGTTGTTAGATTCCCGTTCTATTTCTATATAAAAAATGTTATGCCAATATTTTTCTAAAAAAGACTCGGATACCATGCTACAGTTTCCAGAAATAGAATGTGCATCCATGAGGAGCAGATATAAATGAAATTTGATAACAAACCGTCTGCAGAGGTTGCTCAGACTAATTAATTTATACAGTAATTTGGAATCGTTTAATGGTTGAATTTATGTTTATGTTTATGTTTTTGTTGATACATATCCTTACGTATCCAATACATATGTTTCCTTATGTTTACATGTACCCGAACCATCTTGTTTCGACATTCCACCTCCCATGCGGCCGTTGTATAGAATACCATACCTTCTTTAGTAAATACTTCAATTCCCGAGATTACACCTTTTTAAGATCAGGTATACTAAATTTCACATCTAGTCTTTGCTGAGCACTCTTTGACTCGCCTCCCTAAGGTTCACCATTTTGTTTTTTTTTACTTGAAAGACGCGGATGATACGTCACACGGTTGACGTACACCACGCAACCACTTGATCTTGGATACGTCAGTAAACATGATGAGATCTGTCCTACACATGCGCAACTCTTCCTTTTCCTAAATATGTCAGTAGACATGACAAGCTTTATCTACACATGCGCACTTAGGCTACTCACCGCGCATGTCACTTTGCTAACAAAGAGCATCACAGTCAGTATATAAAGAGACGCTGCACAGGGTGGACGCATCTCCAATCCGGCAGATGCGACAATCCTTGTAGCGCCTCCCTCCAAAATATTTCATGTAAGTACTTGTAGCCATCAGGTTTTCTCTAGATTAGATGCAGTCTATTTGAAATATTTATCTTTGTCTCTCTCTTCTCAGTTAAAAAATAGTAGTCGACAGACTTTGAACCTTTCTGCCGCAAACCTTCCGTGTTGGATGACAACCACTAGATGCACTTTGCAATCACCTTACTTTTACCGATCATTTTTTCTTAAGATACGTAAGTCTTCAATCCACCTACTTTCATTTAGAAAGTGCCAATTAGATAACCTTGTTTTCATTTTTTTAAAAAAACGCTTTTGTTGTTAAAAAAAGTTCCATGTACAAATATACTACGTAAACTCTTGCTCAAGAATGGAGGATGGGATCATAAGCAGATTTACCGAGCTGAATATAAACAACATTTGGTCTTCTTTATCTTTGTGTAAAACAAGCACACTACTATATGGTTTCCAAGTGTGTTTTTTTGTATTAATGAATATTTTTCTTAAATTACGATCACCTGTTTAAATGTGTTACTTTATGTTCAACGGATGACTTGTTGACGCTATTTTTGAGTTAAACTGAGATAAAAACAGAGATAAACTATATGTATGGGCTAATATAATTTGACTTATATCATCTCTTCACTTTGTAGAAAAATGAAACAATTGTGCCATTGCCCCTGAAGAAGAGTTGTACTCGAAACGCGTTGGGCACCACCATATGCTTTGTACAATAAAGAAAAGGATAATTTTACGAAAATCTCTGGTCTCCAGAAAATATTTGCATATTTGCTTACTTGTTTAAGGAAAATTATTTATGTATCATGAAACGTGTTTCTGTCATAATTCTCGTTTTTCCAAAAATTCTACCTAAAAGATTATATGTGAACGAAATCCAGAAACTCTCTTGAGTTATTGTTCTGATTTTTTCAGATATTCGATAGTGTGCAGGGGACGGGAGTTCCCAAAGTGTTTTGGGAACAACCACACTTTTGTCAGCTTTACAGAGAGACACAGCCACACAGTTAGAAGAAAGCACAGAGATTCCTCCACTGGAGGATTTCACAGAATGTTCAAAAATGGTATAGGAACAGATTTTGTTAGCAGATGCATGTGATAGCGATGAGGATAAAAATGAATTGAGGAAAATATTTATGGAATTTAAAGATGTCTTTGCTAAAGATGCATATGATTGCAGCCTAACTAATTTACATGCTGCCACATTACCGGAGTCTCAGGGAATTATCAGGCCCATTCATAGCATATCCAACAAGCCTATTTTGGGTGTGTTAAAGCCAAATGGTCAATGGCGTCTGTGTGCAGATTTGAGAGAATTAAATAAAAGCGTGCCAGTGTCCAGATGGCCACTGCCCTTCATTGATCAAGGGCTTGCTCAGGTGCATGGCTCAAAGGTGTTTACTACATTAGTTCTCACATCTGGATATTGGTGTGTGCCATTGGCAGAGGATATTCAGAATTTGTTTTCGGGTACGTCAATAGTGGGAGAAGATTTGGGATATTTTTGAGAAAGGCTATGCCTGATGCAGCGGAAACAGGAACTATAGTTTATGTGGATGATGGCCTGATAAAAAATGAAAGCTTAAAAGGCCATTTTGATGAAATTAGGCATGTTCTTGTCCAATTGCAAAAGGCGGGTGCCAAAGTATCTTTACAGAAAGCACAGTGGTGCAAGAAAAAGGTGAATTTTCTAGGCCATGAAGTGACTGAACATGGACTAAACACACAAAAGAAAAAGGTGGAAGCCATACATAAACAGACCCTAGAAATGTAAAAGGTTTAAAAAGTGTATTAGGAATGACGGGCTATAACAGGACATCTATTGAAAATTATGCTGAAATTACTCAACCATTGACTAAACTACTGAAGCTGAATACACCCTGGAAATGGGAAAAAGAGCAATCTGAGGCAGTGGCTAAATTAAAGGAATGTCTTATAAAGGCACCATGTTTAGCATACCCCATAAAGAACAGGGATTTATTTATAGAAATAGGTTTCTCTGAACATTGTATGTCAGCAGTGTTATCTCAAAAACATGATTTGAATCACAAAACCATTAATTATGCAAGTAGGGCATTTTCTCAAGTTGAAATTAAATTCAGTGAATGTGAAAAGGCCCTTTTGACCACTTTGTGGCGTTACCGAATTTCCACCCCATTGTTCAGGGAGAAAGGGTAATCATTGAAGCAAATCATCAATCATTGCAGTTTTTAGAGGGTAAAAGGATTAGGTCAGGCAATCTAGCACAGTCCCGAATTACTTCATGGACATTGGCATTGCAAGGCTTTCCTGTAGAAGTGAGGTATGGCCAAAATAAAAAGAGCCCAGTTGCTCAAGGATTGGCAGATCTACCTGACTGTGCCGCTGAATCTGTATCAAATGAAGTAGAGGTAGAATCTAGCTTGCAGGATTTTGAAAAATCACCACACAAAGCTTTTGATGAAAAGACATGCAAGGATTTGCCAACTGTATATGTTGACGGTTGTGCCTTTCACATTGAAAATGACAGTAATAAACAATTGGTATCAGGAATAGGAAATGTATGGTTGAAATGTGAAGGCATTCCCAATATAGGGATGAGAATTGGGGCTAGGAGTAGTCAGGTAGCGGAATTGGCAGCCATTTATAAAGCAATTACTACTGCAGTTGATAATAAATTTAGTGAAACTGTCCTGGTGACTGATTCTCATAATGCACCAAATAGCTTTGTGGAATATTTGCCTGGCTGGAAAGCAAGAGGCATGATTACGTACAATAAAAAGCCCCTCAAACATGGAAAAATGATACAGGCCATAGACAAATGAGTGACAGAGAATAATTTAGCAATATACTGGAGGAAAATTAGTGGACATTTAAAAACTCCAGGAGAAGATAAGGAGGGAAATGATAAAGCCGATCATTTAGCCAAAATTGGGGCTGTGATGGGAGAGTTGCTACCTATTGAACACTTACTTGGTGAAATACAGATTGATGCCGTTACAGGCTTTAAGGCTCCAAAAGAGGTAGAAGATCAAGTAGTGCAATGGAGTTATGATACACCAGATCAAGATCTGATTAAGCCACAAAAAGATGATCCAATTTTGGGAATCTATTATAATCATTTGATAGACCCTGAACAAAATCCTTTAACTGAAAATGATTGTGCAGGAAAAGAAAAGTTGAGGTTGCTATTAAAGAATAAAAAATGAATAAGACTACAGGATGGATTCATGATTAGGGAATCCATAACAGGACAAATACAGTGGGTGGTACCTCTTTCATTCAGAGGGCTAATGCTACACCATGCACATGATGCAATAACAGCAGGACACAGAGGTTCACAAAAAACATTAGAGATACTGAAAGATTATGCTTACTGGCCCCATATGTCCCAAGATGTAGAATTATATACTAGGGGGTGTCTAGTATGTGCCCAATTCAAACCCGCTTCACCAATGCATAGGGCCCCACTGATGAAAAGAGGCATAACCCTTCCATGGTCAGATTTGCAAATGGACTATGTAGGGCCTGTAAAAAGGTTGAGCATGGGGAACCATTATATTTTGAGCGTGATTTGTTTAATGTCAAAATGGATAGAGTGTATTCCTGTACCAGATTGTAGTGCGCAAACAGCAGCCACATTACTGGTAAATCATATATTTTCAAGATTTGGGTTACCACAAAGAATAGAATCAGACAGATGAAGTCATTTTACAAGCGCTTTAATGAGTAAGGTGTGGCAGATGCTGGGGGTGAAAAGAAAACTGCATATTGCATACAGACCCGCCTCTTCTGGGGGTGTTGAACATTGCAACAGGTCTGTTGTGGATAAGCAGAGGCAGGTGCCAAAGCAACAGGTATCAGCCCTCATGAAGTATTGACAGGTAGGAAAATGGTATTATCACAACATTTGTTATTCAGGACACATGAACAGACACTTGTAAGCGCATCTACAGTTCATGAATATATGGAAAAACTGAGGAACCATTTACAACATGCATTTGCTTTTGTGCAGCGGAATTCGGAAAGGGCTGCTGACAGTGCAAAGTCATATTATGATAAAAAGTCATCTGTCAAAGAGTATAGTGTAGGGGATCAGTATATAAATTTCATTTTGGAAAAGGTAAACAGAAGAATTCTAAATTTCTGGCGGCCTGGCAGGGGCCGTTTCAAATTATAGATAAGGTGTCTCCAGTGGTGTATAAAATATTTAAGACAGAGGGTGAAACGGTAATAGAGAAGTTTGTTCATGTTAATCAAATTAAGCCCTATCATCCCAAACATGACGTCAGGAGACTTGAGCAAGTAGAAACAGCTTAAGTATCCCTGAACACATAAAAAAAAACATGGTTCTATTCATAGTGCACAATACCAGAGAAATAAAATAAATGTGATTCTTAGTGTGAAATAGATGTAAATAAAATACCATAGGTGATAAATATTGACAAAAGGGGCTGAAGCAGATTGATTTGTTATGATATAGCATTGAAATAATTTAATGTATAATGGTGTTTTGTGTATATGTTGTTTTCTCTTTAACATGTGCTTAATTTCAGAAACCAAAAGAAAAAGGAAGAAATGTTTTGGACTATATATTTTATTTTTGGTAAAAAGGGTGAAATTGGTATTGTGCTATGCACTTAATCTGTCTATTTTCTATTTGATTTAGAACAATTAACCTATGTTTTGAGATCAGAGATCGCAGGACCGGAGGACACGGGAGATGATGGAGTCATGGAGTCGACGGGATGAAGGTCAAGTAATGCCTCCGGACCGAAATATGGAGCTGAAGACAAAGTAACCGGGACGTCAAAAGAGATGACTTAGCTGGAAAACCATCCAAGAGTGCCAGAATGAAAGAATTCATCAAATGAACCAGATGATGAGTAGTTGATGGTCGGGACGTCTCAGAGGTGGACATCATTAATGGAACAATGGTGAACTGAACCTGCAGCGTTGTGGGTGCATTATTTCCAATGCATCCTGGAAGTATGGGCGATGGAGTCCCACAACTTTATTGTTTTATTTAATAATTTTAATTGGTTATGTTAATTCTTTGTTTTAATTATTTATTTTATTTTATTATTTTGTTATTGGACTTAAAATGTTTGTTTCACAATTCAACAAAGACATTTAAAACTATGGACACTTCAGTTGGAAAGAAAAGTGTACAATATTCTCTAAGAATTAAGGGTCTCATTTGATATGAATTTTGCTTTTATGGTGATTAAGCAGTGATTTATTATGAAACATTTTGATGTTCATTTTATTGAGTTGCTATGATGGAAAGAAAAAGAGGAGCACAAGTTGGGTTTCCTCCAATTGTGGATTTAAATTCTGCTAAATTGTCGGAAAAGGAGGGGTATGTATATAGCACTTTATAATATTTATAGCGCTTTAGAGTATATAGTGCTTCACTAAATGTGATGGCAACATTTTTGTTGCAAGCAATGATGTGGCACACACATATAGTTATTTTATGTTGCCAGTATAACATGTGAAAATGTTGCTGTTGGCATGCAAGGTATAGAATTCATAATGCAACAAAAGCCCAATGTGAAACTGCAGAGAGTAAAAGTGCACCATTTTTTTTTCTTCTCTTGAATACCTCATGCATAGAAGACTACATTATTTATATAACTGACTGATTTAATTAACAATTACTAATCACTAATGCTAACTCCTTAACATTATAATGTAGTCCCATGTACAAAATGAGGTGAAAATACATATGTTGGAATTCGTTTTTAAAGGTGCACTGGAATTATTTTGTCTTCTTTTCTCTTACTGTGTTGAATGCAGAAAGCAGAAAGGAAGGCAGCAGGAAACCGAAAAAGATACAGTTATTATAATCTGAAGCTCTCATTGTTTGGGACATGAGGGTGGTAACAGAATACATTTTCTGCTAATATGTTTGGAAGAAAGTGTCTGCAGATGTGTCACGCCACATGTGGGGAGGCTCTGAGTTTTTCTAATGGGAAGATGACAGAGGGAAGTTTAGTTCGGGATGACTGGGCTCTGAGGACAGAAGTGCCTGGTTTCTCAGCGCTGGCTGGAGAACCTCTCGTTCTCGCCGCACATTCCAATCATCCAAGATTCAGTTCATTGGCTGGGACTGCTTTTCTGAGGGGAGCAAGGACAAGGTTGTGTGGGAGAGATTCGAAAAAATACCTCTGGTAAGCAGACACAGTTTAAGTGAGGTCACTGTGTGCTGTTGGATGAATGACCGATCTAAAAATGTCATGTAGGCAGAGTAGCAAAGGAAATCCCCAGCATTTTAATTTGTCATGTTTATAATGGTAAAAAGTAATTCACATTCTTAAAAAAATGGCTTGTTTGCTCTGTTTCTGTGTTTTGTTTTTTCTTCTTCTTTTGTTACAGATAACAGTGAAATGTACAGGGTAAGCATTGAATTGTGAATTGTACTTGTCTGCAATATAACCAGTATATAAAAATGAATTGTTTAGAGTATTTTATTGCATTTGGCATTTTATATGTGGACACAGGGGAGATTCCTTCTCTTTGGTAATACATGTGTCAATTTGCTCATGCAGATTGAATAACAAACAGAATAAGCAGTGATAAAATAGGTGTGTGTGTGTGTGTGTGTTTGTGTGTCCTCCTTGCATGTTGTTTTGGAGGGAATCTTATATAACATGAAGTTTACTGGAGGTCTATGAGCCAGTAATGATGCCTAGGGGTGCATAGTTCACTGGTGTAGATAAGTCTGTGATATCGGTCACAGACTATAGGTGGCACTCTATATAAAAGTGTTGGGTTTTCTTGTGTGTGTATAGGTCCACGGCTCTCTATAGATCACTAGGAGGTATTCAAATAGAAAGGAAGGTTTTGTTTATGATGAGGTTATGATGTAGGGAAGGAAACTATGCTCACCACTAAATTCAGCAAACCATATACTACCGCAAAACACTGCAAGTAATACACATTACTAGATTCTCTAATATAATATAACAAACTATGGTCTCTAGAATGATATGAGGCCAAACCCAATCTAAATGCAAGGATAAGTTATCACCAACTACCGCTCATATTTTGGTGGTAAGAAAAATACCGCCAAACCCCAAATTTAAACAAAATATCCTACAGTCCCCTATGCTGGTTCCCATTTTCAGTAAATTGATCCACATACCGTGGTCTGTCCTGGTTACCATATATCATGGTGTTGGGGTCAAATCTGCTCTGTGTCCCCAACCTCTGGTAGGGACTATTACTTCTTTGATCTTGATATTGTCTCTGAATATTGTTCATGCCTGACATATCGGGTCGATATCCTGCCCAGGGCCTTTCTCCTAAGTACCTAGGTCTAATGTAACTCTCCCTAATACTAGAATCATGTGACTGAAACATCGGTGCCGAGGGCGGCAACCTCTGTGGAGTACCCCTCTGTTCGGGTGTCATATTATTTTTGCCTGGACTTTGAGCTGACTCAAGTGACATTTTAGCCGACCTGATCTCCATTACTGTTACCGAGGATTCTTTAGATTGAGATCTTGTTTCTTTCATTTTATCGGCCTCTCTACCCTGACAGTACAGCACTTAACACAGTTTTGTACTTTGGTGCACAATCCATTCAAAGGACTTCTCACAATCAAATTTGCAGACTAAATGTGATATAATGTTTTTCTGCAAGCCATAAAAAATAGGCAGTTTTAAACTCATTGGAATTGGGATTAAAAGATACATCAAAATGGGAAAAAGCTCTTTTTAAGGCTTGAAGAAATTGGCAAGGTGATGTATTTGGCCCAGCTGTGATGATGTGTGCAACTTTCTTTGCCTCCTGTAATTATTGGAATGGAGAAAAATGACACCTAACCTCTTTTTCAAATTCTGCCCATGACATGTTCTCCTGTTCATTCAGTCCCCTGATGATGCTCGCTGTGGGAGCATCCAGAGTTAAGTGAAAGTATTGTCTGTATTGTTCCTTGGGTATGTGTAGGGCTTTAAATATATCGTGCACTGCTTCTAACTGGTCCTCTATAGAGCACTCCCCTCCTTTTCCCCCTCCTTTCCCTGGTGTATGGCATTGGTGGCTACCCCCAATGGGTGAGTCAAACCCCCCAAAGGCGCTGCAACCAATACCAGACACCAGCACAGTCACTGGGGCGCTATCTCCCCGTGTAGAAATGGAATTCACCTCAATCCCATTGAATGTGGTGCCCTGTCACTTGTTTTGGGACCTGAAATCGCATATCTGCTGTTCCAAATCTTTGCACTTTTTAAGAAGTCAATCTGCCTCCTTATGCAAGTATATGTTTTCATCACCTTTTTTTATTAATCACATTTCGCATATCGCTCATTTGAATTTGACATTCATTAAACTCTTTGGGCCTCATTACACGGATGGCGCTAAGGGATTACCAGCACTGGTAAGGGCACCGGTGTTGGTAATCCCTTAGTGCCATACTACGAGGTCCCTCAGCGGGTCCCGTCCTTAACGTGCGGCCAGACCACACGTTAAGGAAGGGACCCGCTGGGGGACTTCAGGGCAAATAACGGTACCGCTGATAGCGGTACCGTTATTTGCTCCTTCCCCATTCCCATTGAGCCCTATGGGGGCTCAAACGGGAATGGGGAAGGGCCTTGGTGAATGGGGAATTACCGCCCGCCAACCTTGGAATGGGGCGGTAATTCCCCCATTCACCAAGGCGGACTCGGTAAAATACTGGCAGCAACCATGGCGCCATGGTTACTGCCGTCTGTGTAATGAGGCCCTTTCTCCCGCTTTTCCCTTTCTTGAAACATTTTAGCTATCTCTTGTTCAACAGTCTGAAGCTCACCTTCTTTCTTTAAATTCTCTCTTTGTAAAACCTGTATTTTCAAAATAGCCTCTTCTTTATCTTGTCCAATGTGACCTGCAAATCCTTTAAAGTGGTTTAATTCTTGCTCACTGTCCTCAAACTGTTTTTTTCCTTTGAGACAATTGAGTGTCAAATTCTTTGCACTTTTGACATACTTCCAGTTCTGCTCTTAACTTTTTCTCCTGTTCACTAGCTCCATCTAATTCGACTTTTAGTCTGCTAATTAGCTTGGAATCATTTTCTTGCATTCGCAGAGACCTTTTTAAAATAAACCATGTTTTGGCACATAGCCGTATCAAACAGTCTTTGGGCCTCATTACGACCCAGGCGGTAAGGGGTTTACGGCAGCGTAAACAGCGCCGACCCTTACCGCCTGAGTACGAGGTCCCTTAGCGCCATGGCGGATTTAACACCTGCTTTTAGCAGGTGTTAAAATCCATGGCGCTAAGGGACCATGGAGTTAATTACGCCACCGTAATTTACGGTGGCGTAATTAACGCCTTCCCCACTCCCATTATGCCCTATGGGGCAAAAATGGGAATGGGGAAGGGTAAATGGGGATTGGGGACTTACCGCCCCGCCAAGGTCGGAATGGGGCGGTAAGTCCGCCAACCACCATGGCGTAAACATAGTTTACGCCATGGTGGTAAAGTCACGGCCCAGGCGGTAACTTACCGCCTGGGTCGTAATGAGGCCCTTTCTCTGCAGGTTTGTCAGCAGCATTTAATAATCTCAGAAGACAGCCCTGAATTATGCCACCTTCTTCAAAAATGTTGTCCTGTGGTTCTTTCTGAACTTCCCCATAGATACGGTCATTCCACTCTGTGGCATTATTTGATGACCATGTTCCATGTGCATATAATTTTGCCTCCAAATATTTCACCAACTCTGGGAATGTGGCATCAATTTGAGACATTCTGAGATTCACTTTCCATGTCACACTGCTCTCACAAAATGAGTTCCCTTTAATGCACTTATGGTAGTGTGGAACACACTTGCCACATCCAGTATATGCTCTACAGTCTGTTCCTAGAGGCTCAACGCACCATTTATGTAGGAGGTTTTGTCTTAATGGGGTCAATTAGGGATTTGACTATATTTTCTTACTTTTTTTATATATATTCTTAGCTTGGGTTGGTGGTAATGTTAGTGGTATCTTACTTTGTGGTATTTTCAGAATTACCTTATTTTTGTGGTATAGTGGTAAGCATGGTTTTTTATACTACAACCCCATCATAAAACAAACCTTTCCTCTCTATTAGAATGCCTTTTTAGTCACCTCTAGAGCACCCCCAGGCCTATCACACTTCAAAGAAACCAATGAGTTCATTCAGAACGCCACCTATGGTTTGTGACTGATATTACTGGCTTATGTACATCCAGTAATCTATGTGTCTCATCTGACACTACCTTCTTTTTCAGCATGCAAAGAAGGAATCACTCACAACACTTACACACACCATCCTACCTTGCAGGTATTTTTTCACTTTTCCTTCCTTGCTCTTTTAGCAACAGTTGTAAATTGGTAAATGCTTTACCGCTCGGTATAAACATCAAACCCCTGTGATTCCCCTGTATAGAGATTATCCACAGACACATGAATGACCAAAATCCCTGCCTTTGTTTTTTTATGCTCTGTATTATTATAAAAATTATAAACAGCAATACATTTTACCACATGATATCACAGCATCACCTAAAAAATATAAAAGAGAACAGAACAAACAAGCATATTGCAAGAAAAAAACGAATTTGATTTTAAGCACTTTAAACATAGAGAGAAATAAACATGCAGTATTTTTCTTTTTTTAACTCCCTGTATTGCCAATAAAGTGTATCAACTCACATTCATCATTCTATTTTCCTCACTTGGCACTAACTCACTAAGGCCAGTGAAGTCTGAAATTCTTGTACAACCTTGCCGCTTTGCAGACCCAGTGCCAAACACCTGCGCATGTGTGGGGAGCTGCCAGATTTCTAAGTGCATAGCTAGCGCTCACACCAACATGGAGTGCATCAGATATAGCACCGTCTGTCTCTCAGTCCCATCACAATCTGAATCCTTCCCCCTGATCATTCCTTAAGAAAACTCTATGTCAGCCCTCTGATGACGTGGATCAGCCACCTACTAGCCCTACCAATCAGTATAAAAGAATGTCCCTGTAGTAGCCCTCATTTATCAAATCAATGAGGATTTCAGCTGCAAAGCAACTGTTTCTGTTTTCCTTTCCTGCTGGTGCATATTTCTGCTCTCCATGAGAGAAAAAAAATAGCTCACATAAAGTGAGTGTGCATCTCTTCATGGAAAATAAAGTGAATTTCAAACTGTGCATGTAGAAACATAGAATACATTTCCTTGTGCACAAAAACTGCATTATAATGTTACAGGTTCAAATTAGTATATTAGTAATGCAGTTAGTACATTGTTAATTAGTTTTTGCATGTCTAATGCAGTTTGTACACATGAAAACATTCAATTTATAAAATGTGCACCTCTTCATTCTAAAGTGACAGCACCTGTCCTAAAACATTTTTTTGGAAAATGTGCCTGCTGACTGTTACTGAAATAATGCCTGTAGTTTGAAAAACTGGGCGTGGCTGCATTTCCATGCTGCATATTGCATGCTGGCAATAAAATCCCCATATATATCCTTACACTCCTGTGCGTGCCAAAATCTGCAAAATTGCGTTTGGGTCACAACCAAGAAAAGACTGCAAACCATCCCAGCACTCAAGGGAAGACCTAATGCTGAATGTTGGGTATTTTGTATAGATTTGGGGCCTAGCGGTATTTTCTTACCGCCAAAATGAAAATAATTCAGTAATAATCACTCTTTGCATTCAGATTAGATTTGGTATATAGTACTACAGTATACAAACATTATTTCAGCACACTGATACATTTAGTGGTATACATTATGTTGGTATGCGTTATTGGAGGTATTTCTGGTGAGCATAATTCCTTTGTTTTATATGTGGCCCCAATATCCAGAACCCCTTATTTTTGCTTAGTTTGTTCGACTGATCACTAGAGAGGCCTCAGGCTTACATTTCAGGAACACCACATTTTCAATTGGAGTGCCACCATGGGCTGTCCTCGCTGTCTTATCTACGGCAGCGAGCTAACATGCGGTACTTATCACCAACTTATCTACATCGGTGAACTATGTCCAGGGCCTCTCTTTCTGCTGACTCATGTACCTCCAGCAGCAGTCTATTTCATTATATTATTATTATATTCCGTTCAGAAACATACACTTATATACTAAATGGAATCATGCACACAGCTACCGCTAAGTGTTATTTTTAGCTAGCTTAAAAATGACAATTGCACTGTCTAAACCTCTCCCCACATCATCAGCACTGTAATGGTAAATGCACAAAGGAAAGAGAAAATAAAACACACTACCCGTCTGCTTTCAGATATTTTTGTGTATTATAAAAATTGCATTTAACACGATCTTACTCTTTTTACAGAGATAAATGAAATAGCACAGTCAACATTATCTGTAACAAAATGAGAAGAGGGCAACGAGAACAGTCGCAACATTAAACCTGTTGATAAGACACTGGAATTCTTTGTTCTACACTGACTGAATAGTTTCGCATTCACGCACACTTCCCCCGTACTTTGCAATGTATAATTACCTAATCTGTTCAGCATGTGAAATTCTTCGGCTGGTCGCCTTCTGGATGTGACAATTCCCTCTTCAAGCACCCCCAGTGAGAACAGGCATCTGCCGTTACTCAAACCAGGGATTATTGTCTGGGATTCCCAGTCTCTGCAGCAGTGCAGCTGGGATCTGCTTTTTCAATCAGGAACGCAGCCACCAGCCAGGTCTTTCTCCCAGCTGTGTGAAAAGCCGTCTGCCTCTCTCTTTCCCCCAGATTCTACAGGAAAACCTGGTTACAGCCTCTAATATGATGCTTGTCCACTAAGAACCCCCTATGTCCTATCCTCCTCCTGCACACAATAGAAATCTTTTACAGTAGGCAACTGTAACAAAACTGATTTCCTGCTTATTCGAATCTTTGCTTCATGCAAATACTGTGGACAAAGCAGCACAGAGAAAAAAAAATCTGGATGCGCGTTTAAAATGACTTTCAGAGTCTGCCTCATTTTGCAGTGGAGAACACATTATTTTATTAATGAGTTAGCATGTTAGTTTTTTGTTAATGGGGTTAGTTCATTAATCCTCAAATGTGTCTCCTGCAACAGAGGAATTTCAGGTAAAAAAAATATATGCTTTTAACTGTGAAAAAAAATTATTTGCATTTTATATGTAGAAATCGTTTTTGACTGCATAGCCTGTTTTCATTTACATGTCCATGTTACACTTGCAACACATGCCTTGCTGTACCACCTTATAGCAATGCACCAAACCCATGCAGTGGTGCTGCACTTCATAAAACATGCTATACATTTATCCTGTGCAGTGGTGCTGTGCTCTGTGCTCCCAAAACACGCTATACAATCCTACATATCCCCTCCTTTTTTTTTTTAACTTGGCTACGATCCAAGCCAATTGGAAAAAAACCAATTTGCTTCTTTTCTTTTCAAAATGTGTCAATCCAATAAAATGAATATTCACGTGCAAAAATTAAAAATTTGAAAAACCACTGTTCAATCAACATATTAAAATTCATCTGAATTCATCAATTCTTATAAAATGTTCTACATTTGCCTTCCCAATGGAAGTGTCCATAGTCCAGTGTTCCAATTTTATAAGTCAATTGAAAACAACAAACTAAAAAAAAACAACTAAAATAAATAATTAACATACCAAATTAAAATAATTAATTAAAACAATAAATACGTGGAACTCCATACGCCAGGACACTTGTCTGCCTCTTTTGGTTCATTTGGGTACTCTTTCATCTTGGCATTCTTGGATACTTTTTCCATAGGAGTCATCTCTTTTGGCATTCCAGTTATTTTGTCTTCACCTCCACCCGGAGGCAGGCATCTTTTGGTCTTCATCCAGGGGACTCCAGGACTCCATCGTCTCCCGTGACCTCCGGTACAAATATGTTAATATTCTAAATCAAACAGAAAAGAAACAGATTAACCCTTTTGCCAAAAATAAAACATGCTTTGTAAAACATTTCGCCATTTTTCTTGCACCTTCTGAAATTAAGCACAGGTTATAGAGAACAAGCATACATAAAACAACATTCAATATTTAATGCATTTTCATTCTGCACACCGACTCCATAAACTTCAGCTTCTTTTTTATATTATATATATTTACATACATTACAGTGTTTATGTGCCATTATAATCAACCATCTTTATTTAACTTCTCTGTCACTGCCTCCTGACTGTACCCATTTATTTTACCTTTTTGTGCTCAAGGGACTTTATCTGTTTCTACACGCTCCTGATTTTTTATCTCATGTCTTGGATAACATGGCTTGATTTGGTTTACATGGACAAACTGCTCTATTATTGTTTCACCTTCATTCTTCAAAATGTTATAAACTACAGGAGAGACCTTATCTATAATTCGAAATGGCCCCTGCCAGGCTGCTAGAAATTTAGAATTTTTCTGTTTACTTTTTCCAAAATGAAACTTATACACCTGATCCCCTACACTGTATTCTCTCACTGATGTTCTTTTATCGTAGTATGTCTTGGCACTGTCAGCAGCCCTTTCCAGATTTCTCTGCACAAAAGCAAATGCATGTTGCAAATGCTTCCTCAATTCATCAATGTACTCATGAACTGTGGATGCACTCACAAGTGTCTGCTCATGTGTTCTGTATAGCAGGTGTTGTGGTAACACCATTTTCCTACCTGTCAAGACCTCATGGGGGCTAACACCTGTTGCTTTGGCAGGAGTTGATCTGATTGCCATTAAAACCAACGGTAAATGTAAATCCCAGCTGGAACCTGCTTCTGCCACAAATTTCTTTAATATGTCCACAACAGACCTATTGCTCCGTTCAACTCCACCTGAAGACGCTGTCCGATATGCGATATGTAGTTTCCTTTTCACACCCAGTATTTGCCATACCTTTCTCATTAGAGTACTTGTGAAATGACTTCCTCTGTCTGACTCAATTCTTTGTGGCAACCCAAACCTTGAGAAGACATGGTTCACCAGCAATGTGGCTGCTGTTTGCGCACTACAATCTGATGCAGGAATACATTCAATCCACTTCGACATCAAACATATCACACTTAAAATATAACGGTTTCCTCTGCTCGACCTTTTTAAAGGGCCTACACAGTCTATTTGCAAATCTGACCATGGAAGAGTTAGGCTTCTTTTCATCAATGGGGCTCTATGCATTGGTGAAGCAGGTTTAAATTGGGCGCATACTAGACATCCTCTAGTATATAATTCCACATCTTGGGACATATGTGGCCAGTAAGCATAATCTTTTAGTATTTCCAATGTTTTTTGTGAACCTCTGTGGCCTGCAGTTATTGCATCATGTGCATGTTGTAGCATAAGCCCTCTGAATGAAAGGGGTACCACCCACTGAGTCCATCCTGTAGTTTGATTTGTTTTTTATTCTTTAATAGCACCCTCAACTCTTCTTTTCCCATACAATAATTTTCTGTTAAAGGGTTTTGTTCAGGATCTATCAAATGATTATAATAGATTCCCAAAATTCGATCATTCTTTTGTGCCTCAATCAAATCTTGGTCTGGTGTATTATGACCCCACTGTACCACTGGTTGATCTACCTCCTTTGGTGCTTTAGAACGTGTTACTGCATCAATTTGTATTTCACCCAGTAAATCATCAGTAGGTAGCAATTCTCCCATCACAGCCCCAATTTTATCCAGGTGGTCTGCCTTATCATTTCCCTCCTTATCCTCTCCGGGTGTTTTTAAATGCCCACAAATTTTTCTCCAGTATATTGTTAAATCATTCTCTGACACCAATTTGTCTATGGCTTGTATCATTTTTCCATGTTTAAGTGGCTTTTTGTTGTATGTACTCTCGCTTTCCAGCCAGGTAAATACTCCACAAAGCTATTTCGTGCATAGTCTGAATCAGTCACCCGGACAATTTCACTGAATTTACTATCAATTGCAGTAGCAATGGCTTTAAAAATGGCTGCCAATTCCGCCACTTGACTACTTCTGGCTCCAATCCTCATCCCTATACTGGGGACGCCTTCACATTTCAACCAGACGTTCCCCATTCCTGACACTATATGTTTATTACTGTCATTTTCAATGTGAAAAGCACAACCATCCACATATACAGTTGGCAAATCCTTGCATGTTTTTTCATCAAAAGCTTTGTGTGGTGATTGTTCAAATTCCTGCAAACTAGGTTCCACTTCCATTTCGTTTCAGCTGCACAGTCATGTAAGTCAGCTAACCCTTGAGCAATTGGGCTCTTTTTATTTTGTCCATATCTCACTTCTACAGGAAAACCTTGTAATGCCAGCGTCCATGAAGTGATTCTGGACTGTGCTAGATTACCTGACCTAATTATTTTACTCTCTAAAAACTGCAAAGGTTGATGATTTGTTTCAATAATCACCTTTTCTCCCTGAACAATAGGGTGGAAATGTTGTAGCGCCCACACAGTGGTTAATAGGGCCTTTTCACATTCATTGAATTTCATTTCAACTTGGGAAAATGCCTTACTTGCATAGGCAATGGTTTAGTGATTCAAATCATGTTTTTGTGATAACACTGCTGACATACATTGTTCAGAGAAACCTATTTCTATAAAGAAATCCCTACCCTTTATGGGATATGCTATACATGGTGCCTTTACAAGACATTCCTTCAATTTAGCCACTGCCTCAGACTGCTCTTTTTCCAATTTCCAGGGCGTATTTAGTTTTAGCAGTTTAGTCAATGGTTGAGTGATTTCAGCATAATTTTCAATGAACTTTCTGTTATAGCCTGTCATCCCTAATAAACTTTTTACCCCTTTCACATTTTTAGGGTCCTTTAGTTTTTGTATGGCCTCTATTTTCTTCTTTTGTGGATTTAGCCCATGTTCAGTCACTTCATGGCCTAGAAAGTTCACTTTTTTCTTGCACCATTGTGCTTTTTGTAAAGATACTTTGGCGCCTGCTTTCTGCAATTGGCCAAGCACATGTCTTATTTCATCAAAATGGCTTTTCAGGCTTTCATTTTTTATCAGGACATCATCCACATAAACTATGGTTCCTCTTTCCGCTGCATCTGGCATGGCCTTTCTCAAAAATATGCCAAATTCACTTCCACTATTGATGTACCCGAACGGAGTTCTAAGCCATGCGTATTGAGTCTTATCAAACGAAAAGGAAAACAAATTCTGTATCTCCTCTGCCAATGGCACACACCAATATCCAGAGGTGAGATCTAATGTGGTAAATACTTTTGAACCATGTACCTGAGCTAGGCCCTGATCAATGAATGGCAGTGGCCATCTGGATACTGGTACTCTTTTATTTAACTCCCTCAAGTCTGCACATAACCGCCATTGACCATTTGGCTTTAACACACCTAAAATAGATATATTGGATGTGCTATGAATGGGCCTGATGATTCCCTGAGCTTCCACATTTTTTATAATCTGTGCTAATGACTCTAAACATGCCAGCGGTAGTCTATACTGGCGTACAAATACTGGACTTCTGCTGCACCCTTCTGGTAGTGTGGCCACATGTAAATCAGTTAAACCGCAATCATAAGCATCTTTTGCAAATACATCCTTAAACTCCATAAATATCTCCCTCAGATTGTTTCTATCTTCATCGCTGTCACATGCATCCGCTGATAAAATCTGCTCTTCTACCATTTTGGAAAATTCTGGAAAATCTTCTGGCAAGGGAATCCCGGCGCTTTCCTCTAACTGTGTGGCTGTGTCTTTTTGTAAAGCTGCCACTTTTAAATATTTTGGCATATCAGCTTCCACTTCAATGGGCTGATTTTCTGTTTCATTTTCATTTAAATTAAATGTTATGCAATCCTCTTGATGGCAGCACACTGTCTCATTTGAATCAAAGGGTACACAGAATGAATTTTAAATATTCCTTTGGGCTGAGAGTCCAGGTATTCTGGTAACTCACCCTTGGCATCTACATACTTTTCAGGGATATTTCCAATCAACATGTTATTTAGATCTGCAGTATAATGTGATTTTTGTATGGCCATTCCTAATGGGGAGTTTTCCTCTAAATGAATATCTTGACAACCCTTATTATTTACCATAATTCTTACAGGCCCTTCACCAATATCTACCAATGGAATGTAATCATAATCCAGGCCTTGCTGTTTTATGGATTCATTCAGGCATACAAAAGCATCAGAGTCTTTCATCTGCTGTCCATTTTTGCATTTCAGTGTTATTGCAAACTGTTTTGTAAATGCAGGAATAATAGTATCTTTCATCATTTGTAATTTGATTGCATAAGGAACCAGTTGTGCACAATGATAAGCCCTTCTTTTGTCTTCAAATTCAGGTGCCGGCCCACCTAGGCGTGACCATATTTTTTGATTAAGGAAATCTAACACCATACACATTCGGTGCATGATGTCATTGCCCATGTAAAAATCATTTTGTGCTCCACTCACTATCCATACATTATGGTAAATTGTTTTCTGTCCAATGCTAATTTTAAGCATGCATCTGCCTGCAATTCGGTTTTCAAAGTCTGGACTGTCCAACCCAGAAACATATTGGTTTTTAATTCTAAATTTCGGGATCTCCTCCCTCTCCATTATTTTTTGCAATAATTTCTCATTAATGAAGCTCCTCTCCTGTTCAAGCGCTAAAGTGGCTTTTATTGTTTTAAAACCGGCATTTATACCAACATGAATCCATGGTTGCTCATCTTCCATGTGTATTTCTGCAAGAGTGGTAATGTGTTTTTCTGAATCTGCTTTAGGAGTAATATTTTGTTTGCATATCTTTTATTTTAAATAAAAACGTAATGTGTGCTCATCTATGGCGGTCTGCCAATTTTTCCTTGGGTCCAAGTATATTTGTACAGGTAGTTTTTCATTGTCGCTCTGCATTTTGTCTTGACACATTAATATAACAGTGACACTAGGTATGCAACTATTCTGGAGATATACCTCCACAGCATCATTTGTTTTGGCAACGGTGTGACATTCATTTATGTTGCTGTTTTGTGATTTTAGTTTCTTAGATCTCAATGGTTTTTTGGTTAAGGACCACAGCACTCCATTCACCCCATCCATGAGAGGAGACAATCTTTTCAGGCAATCTGTCCCCATCAGAAATGGAATTTCACAAATAGATGTGATCAATACCTCTTGTTTCATTCTGTGCTTTCCTATTTTTATGTCAACCTTAGTTACACCTATGATGGGCACCTCCTCCCCATAAAGTTATGCACTGGACCTTGATTTTCCTTCACTGTGATCTGATTCTGTGGGGACCTCCCTTCATTGATACTCTTTACCATCTCCTTGGACATAATTGTGGCCTGTGCGCCATTGTCAATCATTGCAAATGTTTGGCATTTTTCTTCTACAGTGATGGGAGCATAATACCTGTCCTCAACTTCCTCGAATACACATAAGAAGTGTGAATTCTTATTGATTTCAGGACTCACCTTTCTCAGGCCTTTTTCACTTTTGGCTAAGCACATTGGTAAATGGAAAGACATTTTTCCCTCCTTTTTACCCATTTCTGCGCGAGAGATTTTATTCATTTCTCCATGTTCAGAGGTTTTTTGGAGTGTGGCCACTGTTCACCCATCCATCTGGTTATCATCAGGGACCACATTACAACCTTCCAACTGAACATGTGTAACAACATCATTTAGTAATTTGTCATTGTATAATTCTGTGCATTTGTGATCATTTAGTGTGGTACCAGCCCTTTCAGCCTCTTCAAAAATATGTGGCTCAAAGAATTCTTCAGGTGATTGGCATGTAACCTCCTTTGGAGTATTTCCTTTTTCTGCCTGTGTTTGGTCATTGTTTTGACTGCCCAGGGAAGAAATCATACCATCCCCACTTACTCCCTGTTTACTGGTATTCCCCATGCATGAGTCATTTTTCTTAAATCTGTCCCTTTGTTCTTTTGGAATTCCTAATGTTTCTTTTTCATTTGTGCAAATCTTTACTGTTTTATTTAGCTCTAGGTTAAACCGTACCCCTCTTTTAGAAGTATTTGCACTTTCTGTAACATGTTCATTCATTGGTGCTTTCACTTTTACATCATTAGGCATCTCAGAGTCATTATGCAAAATTACATTAGGGCAATCTGTCTTTTCGGCGCTGTAGGTATCATGAGTACTTAGTCACTTTTCAGAAGAAGCCCCCCGGTCATTGCTATGGCCATCAGCCCCCTCCTTAGATAGTTGTTTTTGCGCTGTATAGAGCTTCCCTATTTGCTCAGCTAACATACTCACTTGGGCCTCAAGGCACTGGAACCTTTCCATCTCTCTAGAATCCTCTTTCTGTGGCCTAGGTCGATATTGGTTGTTTTCCCCCTGATTGGATCTATTCTGATACCTCTCAGGTGAGTGATTTCTATTGGGATGGTTCCTAAACTCTTGATTCATTTGTGGAGGGGAGCGGGGTGCACCCATCCTTTGGCTGTAGTCCCCTGGTGGGGAATCATTGTACTGAAGTGGAGTGAAATTCACGTTCTGTCTCATGTCCTGTCTCTCATGTTGTGGGTACTGACCCCTATGTTGATTCCCATTGTCAGCAAATCGATCCACATATCGGGGTCTATCCTGATTACCATATATCATGGTGTTGGGATCAAATCTGCTCTGTGTCCCCAATGTCTGGTAGGGACCATCATTTCTTTGATCTTGATTTTGTCTCTGATTATAGTTCATACCTGACATATCAGGCCGATGGCCTGCCCGGGGCCTATCGCCTAAATACCTAGGACTGATGTAGCTCTCCCTATTGCTAGGGTCATGTGATTGAAACATTGGTGCAGAGTGTGATGACCTTTGTTGATTAACCCTTTGTTCAGGTGCCGAATTATTTTTACCTGGACTTTGAGCAGACTCAAGGGACATTTTGGCTGACCTGATTTCCATCACTGTTGCTGAGGGTTCTTTAGATTTAGGTCTAGTATCTTTCATTTTATCATTTTCTCTACCCTGACAATAGAGTACCTCATATAGTTTTGTGCTTTGATGCACAATCCACTCAAGGGACTTGTCACGATCAAATTCACGAACCAATTGGGATATGATGTCTTTCTGTAGCCCATAGAAGTAGGCAGTTTTAAACTCATTGGAATTGGGGTCAAAAGATACATCAAAGCGAGAAAATTCCCTTTTTAAGTTCTGTAAAAATTGGCGAGGGGATGTGTTAGGCCCAGCAGTGATTGTGTAAGCGACTTTCTTTGCCTTCTGCAATGACTGAAAAGGAGAAAAATGTAACCTAATTTCTTTTTCAAACTCCACCCATGTCATATTCTGCTGTTCATTTAATCCCCTTATGATGCTGGCCGTCGGGGCATCTAAAGTTAAATGAAAATATTGTCTGTACTGTTCCTTAGGTATCTGGAGTGCTTTAAAAATGTCATGAACCGCTTCTAAGTGATCCTCAATGCAGCATTCCCCTCCTTTTTTAAATGGTTTGATCAGGGCTTTAATGGATTTCATTATCTTTATGGGGCTACTTGTTGCAATGCATGGAATTGCACTACTTGGTGACTCAATCCTGGTTCCAGGTGTATGGGATTGGTGGCTGCCCCCAATGGGAGTATCAAATCCCCCAAGGGCGCTGCAACCAAGTTCAGTCACCGGCCCAGTCATTGGAGCACTAGCTCTTTGGACAGAACTAGAATTCACCTCCACTCCATTGAATGTAGTACCCTGCCGCCTCTCCTGGGATCTGGGAATGCACATTTGCTGTTCTAAGTCTTTGCACTTTTTAAGGAGCCTGTGTGCTTCATTTTGCAGATAGTTGTTTTCATCACTCATTTTATTTATTACCTCCTGCATGTCGCACATTTGCATTTGGCATTCATTGAATTATTTGTTTCTCTTGTCTCTGTCTTGAATCATTTTAACCATTTCTTGCTCTGCACCTTGGAGATCACTTTCTTTTTCAAAATGTTCTTTTTGTAAAATCTGCATTTCTGAAACAATCTCATTTTTATCCTGTCTAATGTGATCCACTAAGGCTTTTAAGTGTACCAATTCTTGCTCACTGTCTTCAAACTGTTTCTTGCTTTTGGACAACTGAATATCAAAATATCTGCATTTTAATTTCATGTCTTTCTGACATCCTTCTAATTCTGTTCTTAACATCTCCTCTTTTTTACTTGCCCCATCTAAGTCAGTCTTTAACCTGTTAATTAGCTGGGTATCATTTTCTTGCATTCGCAGGGACCTATTCAATATAAAACAGATCTTGGCACATAGCCGTATCAGACAATCTTTCTCTGCATGTTTGTCAGCTGCATTTAATAATCTCAGAAGGCAGACCTGAATTATGCTGCCTGCTGCAAAAATACTGTCTACTTTTTCTTTCTGCACTTCACCATGAATGTGGTCGTGCCATTCTGTGGCATTGTTCAATGACCACGTCCCATGTGCAAATAACTTTGCCTCCAAATATTGCACTAGCTCTGGGAATGAGGTTTCCATTTGAGACATTCTGAAATTCGTTTTTAGTGGCACAGTGCTATTATGAAATGGGTTCCCTTTAATGTACAGATGGCAGTGTGAGACACGCTTGCCATGCCCAGCAGGTGCTCTATGATCACTTTCCCGGCCTGCAACGTACCATAAATATGTTGGGTATTTTGTATAGATTTGGGGCCTAGCAGTATTTTCTTACCGCCAAAATGAAAATAATTCAGTAATAATCACTCTTTGCATTCAGATTAGATTTGGTGTATAGTACTACAGTATACATACATTATTTCAGCACACTGATACATTTAGTGGTATACATTATGTTGGTATGCGTTATTGGTATTTCTGGTGAGCATAATTCCTTTGTTTTATATGTGGCCCCAATATCCAGAACCCCTTATTTTTGCTTAGTTTGTTCGTGTGATCACTAGAGAGGCCTCAGGCTTACATTTCAGGAACACCACATTTTCAATTGGAGTGCCACCATGGGCTGTCCTTGCTGTCTTATCTACGGCAGCGAGCTAACATGCGGTACTTATCACCAACTTATCTACATCGGTGAACTATGTCCAGGGCCTCTCTTTCTGCTGACTCATGTACCTCCAGCAGCAGTCTATTTCATTATATTATTATTATATTCCATTCAGAAACATACACTTATATACTAAATGGAATCATGCACACAGCTACCGCTAAGTGTTATTTTTAGCTAGCTTAAAAATGACAATTTCACTGTCTAAACCTCTCCCCACATCATCAGCACTGTAATGGTAAATGCACAAAGGAAAGAGAAAATAAAACACACTACCCGTCTGCTTTCAGATATTTTTGTGTATTATAAAAATTGCATTTAACACGATCTTACTCTTTTTACAGAGATAAATGAAATAGCACAGTCAACATTATCTGTAACAAAATGAGAAGAGGGCGACGAGAACAATCGCAACATTAAACCTGTTGATAAGACACTGGAATTCTTTCTTCTACACTTACTGAATAGTTTCGCATTCACGCACACTGCCCCGTACTTTGCAATGTATAATTACCTAATCTGTTCAGCATGTGAAATTCTTCGGGTGGTCGCCTTCTGGATGTGGCAATTCCCTCTTCAAGCACCCCCAGTGAGAACAGGCATCTGCCGTTACTCAAACCGGGGATTATTGTCTGGGATTCCCAGTCTCTACAGCAGTGCAGCTGGGATCTGCTTTTTCAATCAGGAACGCAGCCACCAGCCAGGTCTTTCTCCCAGCTGTGTGAAAAGTCTTCTGCCTCTCTCTTTTCCCCAGATTCTACAGGAAAACTTGGTTACAGCCTCTAATATGATGCTTGTCCAATAAGAATCCCCTATGTCCTATCCTCCTCCTGCACACAATAGAAATCTTTTACAGTAAGCAACTGTAACAAAACTGATTTGCTTCTTATTCGAATCTTTGCTTCCTGCAAATACTGTGGACAAAGCAGCACAGAGAAAAAAAAAAAATCTGGATGCGCGTTTAAAATGACTTTCAGAGTCTGCCTCATTTTGCAGTGGAGAACACATTATTGTATTAATGAGTTAGCATGTTAGTTTTTTGTTAATGAGGTTAGTTCATTAATCCTCAAATGTGTCTCCTGCAACAGAGGAATTTCAGGTAAAAAAAATATACGCTTTTAACTGAAAAAAATGATTTGCATTTTATATGTAGAAATCGTTTTTGACTGCATAGCCTGTTTTCATTTACATGTCCATATTACACTGGCAACACATGCCTTGCTGTACCACCTTATAGCAATGCACCAAACCCATGCAGTGGTGCTGCACTTCAAAAAACATGCTATACATTGATCCTATGCAGTGGTGCTGTGCTCTGTGCTCCCAAAACACGCCAAACAATCCTACATGAATAAACTGTGTATGTGCTGCAAATGAAAATCTGATTTAAAGGACTCAGTTTAATATGCTTTTTCAGGAATGAAGTGCAAAATCGCCTGTTTTGAAAGCATGTTTTTGTATAAAGAAATTCTTTAAGAAATATCAAAGGATTGCTAATGTAAAAATCCACCTATAAACTGTGTTCATTTTATATGTTTAAATGAAAGATAGATGAAACTTAAAGTTAAGCCCAGCTTGGAGTTAATTAACTATTAAAAATAAAAACTGCTTGACAGTCCTCAGCCTGGGAAAGGTTGACACTTCAGGTTGACACTTCACTGCTGGCGGGAAGGCCTAATTGCTGCTGGGAGGCCTTGCATACTCATAACAAAAGACCTCATTAGACATTTGTCTTTTGCCCCAGGAGAAGCAATGGCAGGATGCTCTACACTCCAGGAGGAGGCTTCTCATTAAACTTCAAAGTGCTGGCCATTTGCTCACACTTGGGAAGCAAGAAAAAAAAACCTGACCTGTGATTTTGGAGTTAATTTGCTTATTTTGCCACAGAACCTCATGACATTTAACTTGGCGGCAAGAATAAGTAAACGAGTGAAAAGTATATACATACAAATTTGAACATATGCTAGCCATTTGAGGACTTTGTAGGATTTCTTACTGTGTAAGGAACAAAAGTTATGCAAAAAGACTAATTGTGCAGAAACTGTTAATGCTGCAAAAATAATATTATGTACCCATGTTCTAGGGGTGATTGCACATATATGTACCGAATTAGGAATTGTTAGGCCAAACCTTTATGTTTGAAACTGCCAAAATTCCACAGAAAGGCAACACCAGGTCCCACCGACTGGGGAATTGGATATAAATGTAACCCACAAAATATGTGTCCGATTTTATTGGCGGGCATAATTATATAAATATGTATTTATGGGAAAGTTAGATTTCTGTCCAAATAACTGTAGGAGGGTCCCAAGTCGCATCATAAAACATGATCTCTCAACGAGCAATGCATAAAACCAGACCTCAATACCTTCAGGACAAACTAAAACCTTACCATCCACTGTGCACTATAAGATCAAGCTCTTCCCGCCTCCTAGTGATACCAAAAACCAACTCAGTCAGGCTAGTTGGATCATCATTCTCAGCCTTGGCCCCCAGGCCCCTCTTGGCCCCTCTTGGCCCCCCTTTGACCCCAGCTACAAAACCATTATATTAAAAAAGACGGTCACAAGGGGGCACGGGTGGGGTGGTGTTCAAACACAGTTAGGATGCATGCTGTGGAACCCACTTCTACCCCACATCCGACTCAACAAAGACCTCATGTCCTTCCGCAAATTATAGAAAACGTGGCTCTTCCCTTAAAATTGACTCTTAGCACAAACTGTATAAACAGCCACATTAAACAGGAACCCAAGGTTGCTGAATCAAAATAACAATCCAGCATAAAGACCTGATCAAGAAAATGAAAAACTAAAACGGATAAACTGAGTAGAACAAATTAAGTGGATGAAACGGATGAAGTGGATGAAATGGATGCAGTGGATGAAACAGATGCAGTGGATGAAATGGATGAAGTGGATGAAATGGATGAAGTGGATGAAACGGATAAAATGGATGGAACGGATGAAGAAGATGGAACGGATGAAGTGTATGGAAGGGATGAAATGGATGGAACTGATAAATGTGAATGGAACGGATGAAGTGGATCAAACTGATGAAGTGGATGAAACAGTTTAAGTGGATAAAACGGATGAAGAGGATGGCACGGATGAAGTGGATGGAATGGATGAGGTGGATGGAACAGATGAAGTGGATGAACGGATGGAGTGGATGGAACAGATGGAGTGGATGAAGTGGAGGGAGCAGATGAAGTAGATGGAGTGGATGGAGTGGACAAAGCGGATGGAGCGGAAAAAGCGGACGGAGCAGATGGAAAGGATGAAGTGGATGGAACGGATGGAGTGGATGGAACGGACGTAGTGGATGGAACGGATGAAGTTGGATAAAACAAAGGAAGTTGGATAAAACGGATGAAATTAGATGAAACGGATGAAGTTGGATAGAACCAATGAAATGCATGGAACGGATGGAACAGACGAAGTGAAGGGAATGGACGAAGTGAAGAGAACGGATGAAGTAGAGGGAATGGAATAGCAGATCAAATGCGTGGAAAGGATCGAGTGGATGGGTAAAGTGGACAAAGGAATGAAATGGATGGAAATGGTGAATGATTTGAACCGAGGGAGTAGATGGAACAAATTGAGTGGATAGAACCGATGGAATGGATAGAACGGATGGAGCAGATCGAATGGATGGTGCGGATTGAACAAATTGAGTTATTGGAACAAATAGAGTGAATAAAATAAAACAGATAGAACGGAGAGCTTGTTGGACTGAGTATACTGGTCAGAATGACTGAATGGAGCGGATGGAGCAGATGGAGCAGACGGAACAGATGGAATGGAGCAAACGTACTGGTTGGAATTAATGGAACGGGTGGTATAGATGCAACAAAAGGAATAGATGGAACGATTGGAAGTTAGGTGGAACAGATGGAGCAGATGGGAAAGGAAGAAAATGGATGAAGTAGGTGGAACGGAAGAAGTGGACGGAACGGATGTAGTGGATGGAATGGATGAAGTCGATTGAACAGATGAAGTGGATGAGTGGAGGGAACGGATGAAGTTGTGAAAGCAAAAAGAAGATATCGAGGCTGAGTACCCCAAAAGGAAATACACCAAACGCGGGTTCCAAAGATACACAGATCTTTATTCTACAATTGAACAGTTTTCAAAGGACAAAGCAACAGATAGCTATCAGGCCCTCAGTACAACACAGCGAATACCAGCCCTGTTCGGTGTGTTCAGTGAGTGGGACTGTACATCAGAATAGTCGCACCTTTTATACAATCCAAAACATGATGTCCAACCCACTTGTAGGTTAACCATTTCCTTGGGCTAGGGGTTCATGCCAAGTTCGTTCCAAATTTATGCATCCATACATTTAGGGGTTATCCTTAATCCATTCGCCAACAAGTTACAATAGCAACAGTGTGTCTTCGGATTTCACATTGAGCCTTGGTACATATCTTTATACAATATAGTAAAACAAGTGTTCACATAAGATGCTCAAACAGTATTGTGCATGATATATGTTCATGGATTAGTTTTGTTGGCACAGGTAATCCTCTATACACAGGTCAATGAAGGACAAGGTCTCAGTACATAACCCTAACATTTGGCTTGGGGGCAGTTTACACATTAACTTGTACACAGAGGTCAAGACGGCCATGTTACATTCAAAACAACACTGTCCACCATCTTAGAACACAGGGTGACTTTAGAGTGAGAATCTAAAATGGCGGATGAACCTAAAATGGTGACTAAGACTGATCTAAGGTCAGGACATTGCAACGCGGATTTCCTCGCAGGGCGACTTGGCCTAGGCCAATAAATATATAAATACGATATAGAGGGTATAATATAATTTCCCGTTCGACAAAGTGATGGAATGGACAAAGTGGATGGAACAGATACAGTAGTTAAAATGGATGGAACGGATGAAGTGGAGGGAACGGATGAAGGGATGGAATGGATACAGTGGATGGAACAGATACAGTAGTTAAAATGGATGGAACAGATGAAGTGTAGGGAATGGATGAAGTGGATGGAACGGATGAAGTGGATGGAACGGATGAAGTCGATTGAATGGATGAAGTCGATGAAGTGGAGCGAACGGATGAAGTGATTGAATGGACGCAGTGGATGGAATGGATACAGTAGTTAAAATGGATAGAACGGATTAAACACGTAACGTGGGTGGAACAGATGGAGCGGATGGAGTGGATGAACAGATGGAGTGGATGAACGTATGAAATGGATGGAACGGATGGAGTCGAGGGAACGGGTGGAGTAGAGGGAACGGATGGAGTAGAGGGAACAGATGTAACGAAATGAATGGATGTAACAAGGATAAATGGATGTAAAGGGGATGAAACGGTTGGAACGGATGTAACAGGGATGGAACATACGGGGTGGGGATGAAACGGATGGGGTGGGGATGGAACGGATGGGGTGGGATTGAACGGATGAGGTGGGATGGAACGGATGTGGTGGGGATAAAATGGATGGGGTGGGGATGGAACGGATCAAGTGGGGATGGAATGGATCGAGTGGGGATGGAATGGATGGGGTGGGGATGGAATGGATCAAGTGGGGATGGAACGGATCGAGTGGGGATGGAATGGATGGGGTGGGGATGAATAGACGGAGTGGAAACGGAACGGACCGAGTGGATGGAATGTATAGAGTAGATCAAACCGATGGTGTGGATGGAACAGATGGACTAGATCGAACAGATGGAGTTGATGAAGCCGACAGAGTGGATGGAACAGACAGACTTGATCAAACAGATCGATCATGTATGGAATGGATGGAGTGTATGGAACGGATGGGGTGTATGTAACGAATGGAACCAACGGAGTGGATGGAGTGGATGAACAGATGGAGTGGATGAACGTATGGAGTTGATGGAACGGATGGAGTGGAGGGAGCGGATGGAGTGGACGGAACGGATGTAGTGGATGGAATGGATGAAGTCGATTGAACAGATGAAGTGGATGAGTGGAGGGAACGGATGAAGTTGTGAAAGCAAAAAGAAGATATCGAGGCTGAGTACCCCAAAAGGAAATACACCAAACGCGGGTTCCAAAGATACACAGATCTTTATTCTACAATTGAACAGTTTTCAAAGGACAAAGCAACAGATAGCTATCAGGCCCTCAGTACAACACAGCGAATACCAGCCCTGTTCGGTGTGTTCAGTGAGTGGGACTGTACATCAGAATAGTCGCACCTTTTATACAATCCAAAACATGATGTCCAACCCACTTGTAGGTTAACCATTTCCTTGGGCTAGGGGTTCATGCCAAGTTCGTTCCAAATTTATGCATCCATACATTTAGGGGTTATCCTTAATCCATTCGCCAACAAGTTACAATAGCAACAGTGTGTCTTCGGATTTCACATTGAGCCTTGGTACATATCTTTATACAATATAGTAAAACAAGTGTTCACATAAGATGCTCAAACAGTATTGTGCATGATATATGTTCATGGATTAGTTTTGTTGGCACAGGTAATCCTCTATACACAGGTCAATGAAGGACAAGGTCTCAGTACATAACCCTAACATTTGGCTTGGGGGCAGTTTACACATTAACTTGTACACAGAGGTCAAGACGGCCATGTTACATTCAAAACAACACTGTCCACCATCTTAGAACACAGGGTGACTTTAGAGTGAGAATCTAAAATGGCGGATGAACCTAAAATGGTGACTAAGACTGATCTAAGGTCAGGACATTGCAACGCGGATTTCCTCGCAGGGCGACTTGGCCTAGGCCAATAAATATATAAATATGATATGGAGGGTATAATATAATTTCCGGTTCGACAAAGTGATGGAATGGGCAAAGTGGATGGAACAGATACAGTAGTTAAAATGGATGGAACGGATGAAGTGGAGGGAACGGATGAAGGGATGGAATGGATACAGTGGATGGAACAGATACAGTAGTTAAAATGGATGGAACAGATGAAGTGGAGGGAATGGATGAAGTGGATGGAACGGATGAAGTGGATGGAACGGATGAAGTCGATTGAATGGATGAAGTCGATGAAGTGGAGCGAACGGATGAAGTGATTGAATGGACGCAGTGGATGGAATGGATACAGTAGTTAAAATGGATAGAACGGATTAAACACGTAACGTGGGTGGAACAGATGGAGCGGATGGAGTGGATGAACAGATGGAGTGGATGAACGTATGAAGTGGATGGAACGGATGGAGTCGAGGGAACGGGTGGAGTAGAGGGAACGGATGGAGTAGAGGGAACAGATGTAACGAAATGAATGGATGTAACAAGGATAAATGGATGTAAAGGGGATGAAACGGTTGGAACGGATGTAACAGGGATGGAACATACAGGGTGGGGATGAAACGGATGGGGTGGGGATGGAACGGATGGGGTGGGATTGAACGGATGAGGTGGGATGGAACGGATGTGGTGGGGATAAAATGGATGGGGTGGGGATGGAACGGATCAAGTGGGGATGGAATGGATCGAGTGGGGATGGAATGGATGGGGTGGGGATGGAATGGATCAAGTGGGGATGGAACGGATCGAGTGGGGATGGAATGGATGGGGTGGGGATGAATAGACGGAGTGGAAACGGAACGGACCGAGTGGATGGAATGTATAGAGTAGATCAAACCGATGGTGTGGATGGAACAGATGGACTAGATCGAACAGATGGAGTTGATGAAGCCGACAGAGTGGATGGAACAGACAGACTTGATCAAACAGATCGATCGTGTATGGAATGGATGGAGTGTATGGAACGGATGGGGTGTACGTAACGAATGGAACCAACGGAGTGGATGGAGTGGATGAACAGATGGAGTGGATGAACGTATGGAGTTGATGGAACGGATGGAGTGGAGGGAGCGGATGGAGTGGAGGGAACGGATGGAGTAGAGGGAATGGATGGAGTAGAGGGAACGCATGGAGTGGAGGGGACGGATGGAGTGGAGGGAACGGATGTAATGAAGGGAATGGATGTAATGTGGATGAATAGATGTAAAGGGGCTGAAACGGATGGAACGGATGTAACAGGGATGGAACGGACAGGGTAGGGATGAAACGGATGTGGTGGGGATGGAATGGATGGAGTGGGATTGAACGGATGAGTGGAATGGAATGGATGGGGTGGGGATGAAATGGATGGGGTGGGGATGGAATGGATCGAGTGGGGATGGAACGGATACAGTGGGGATGGAATGGATGGGGTGGGGATGAACGGACAGAGTGGGAACGGAACGGACCGAGTGGATGGAATGGATGGAGTAGATCAAATCGATAGTGTGGATGGAACAGATGGACTAGATCGAACAGATGGAGTGGACAGAATGGACAGAGTGGATGGAACAGACAAACTTGATCAAACAGATCGATCGTGTATGGAACGGATGGAGTGTATGGAACGGATGGAGTGTACGGAACGAATGGAACCAACGGAGTGGATGGAACCAACAGAGTGGATTGAACCGACAGAGTGGATGGAACCGACGGAGTGGATGGAACCAATGGAATAGATGAGTGGATGAACAGATAGAGTGGATGGAACAGATGGAGTGGGGGAACGGATGGAATGGATGGAAAGGATGGAGTGGATGGAATGGATGGAGTGGCTGGAACAGATGAAACGGATGGAGTGGATGGAACAGATTAAATGGACGAGTGATATATCAGATGAACTAGATGGAACACATGGAGTGGATGAAACTGACGGAGTGGAAGGAACACACAGAGTACATTCTAGGGATCAAACGGATAGAACGGATGAGAAGATAGAACGGATGAGACGAATGAGATGATTGAACGAATGGAAAGGATGAGTAGACTTAACGAATGGAACAAATGAAAAAGATGGACTAGATGGAATGAACCGAGTGGATGGAACGGATGCAGTGGATGAAACGGATACAGCAGATGGGATGGAACAGATGGAGTTGATGAAACAAATGGAGTAGATAGGAACAGATGGAGTGGACGGAACAGATGGAATGGATGGAACAGATGGAGTCCATGGAACAGATAGAGGGGATTGGACAGATGAGTGGATGTGACAGATGGGGTGTATGGAACAGACAGAGTGGATGGGACAGAGGGAGTTGACTGAACACATTGAGTTGATCAAACGGATAGAGCAGATGAAACGGATAGAGCGGATGGAACGGATAGAGTGGATGGAACGGATAGAGTGGATGGAGTGGATGGAGCAAATGGAGCAGACGGAACAGATAAAGCAGATGGAACAGATAGAGCAGATGGAACGGATAGAGCAGATGGAACGTATTGAGTAGATAGAACAAGTGGAGTGGGTGGAACACATAGAGTGTATCGAATGAATAGGAAGGATAGAACGGATAGAACACACTAAACGGATGAGAAGGATGAAATGGGTCTATGGAATGGATGAAATAAACCATATGGATGATGGGTCGAGTGGATGGAAGGGATAGAATAGACTATTAGATTAAATAGATGTAACAGATGAAATGGATGAACAGACAAAGTGGAATGTAAATAAGAGTAAATAAAACGGATAAAATAGATGCCGCAGATGGAGTTCTCGATCTCAAGCATTTTACTAATAACCACCATATCACACTACCACGCTTACTCTCTCCTATATAGCACCACTTAACTAGAACACAGCGATGCTATGACACATTTGGTATAGCTGTTCTCATAGTAACACCTGCCACATACTCCTTATCATCCTAATTAAACACAGCTAGCACACACTGCTAGCTTATGCGTCTCCTCAGGCCTAACACAGCCAGAAATCAATCTGCGTGTCCACCCTCCAGAATTGAACACATACAACTGACCGCCCCACCACCACAACTGCCACTAAGAAGCAGCTATCATGCACCCTATGACTCTCTCTCTCTCTCTCTACTGACTTGAACTACGGTTCCCGAGGGTGTTCAACCTACCAGCGCTTTGAGATTATACCAGTGATACATAAGGCGCTATATAAATGCCAAATAACATAACATAACATAATATAACATAACATAGCATAACATGACAACCTTTCTGTCACCCAACCAGCAAAGAGCAAGGAGGGAACTGTGCCTTTGAACAATCATAGCCTTGTGGGTGTGGGTTGTAAGTCTGCCCCTACCATAAACTTAGTGATGTCATATGGCAGGATAAATATGGGAACCTCACAACACACAGACACACACTGATTCCTAACTCCATCCTGATATCCACGTGGCGCCCTGTTCCAAAATCCTCCTTCTTGTTCTTGATTCCAGATTTCTTTGCAAAGCCAAGGCCTCAGCATTTGCTGAACTCTTTTTCAGCTAGGCCCAAATCCTGAAACCATCCCAAAACTTAAGGGAAATAATTTTGATCCAGTCTGGCTTGCTACCATTCATGCTTGCCTGCTGAAACTCGCCATCCCACTGATCTACAGTGTCCAGCAACCAGAAGGGCCAATCTAATCCAGTCCAGTTTGAGGTGCCAGTCCATTGACCAGAACTACCCAGCTGACCTATCCCACCAGAAGTGCCCTGCTGTCTGTAGAACTGATCCGGATGACCAGAACCCTGAAGGTCCAAATCTTAAATTAAAGTGGACTGTACGTATCAATGGGAATCATAGTGAACCATAGCATATATTGCCTGGTCCTATCCCAACCTATAACCTGCCCCATCTTTAACCTAAGAACCATTCTTGCAACTATGTCCGTAATTCTTAGTGTTAGCGCTAATTATCTTCCTTTTGTTTTATTAGACCATAAGCCATTAGTGATTTGGGTTAAATAAAGTAATTCCCATCAAGAAATCAGGATATCCACCACGTCAAGGGTTACGGTGGCCAAGTAACTGTGGAGATTCATGCGTGGCATAGTTTAAGTAAAAATCAATCTGTCATTTTAAAACTGATTTTCTGCTTTTCTCTGTTCTATTTTTTTTTAAACACCTCTCATTCAAACTTGTATAACTTCCTCAATTTAATAGTTAGAGACTTCATTTCAACTCTGACTTAAACCTAAGACCTTTAGCTACATCCCTACCCATTTTCTTAAATATCGCATAGGGAAAATTAGGCAGGCATTCACATTTCTGCAAAAGTTTTACACATGTGATTTCCAATTCAAAGTATTTCCAAACTTCTATTCTGATTCAAAGTGTGTACTATTGCTCATATTGTAGCTTATGTTTGTTAGGATATTTTCAGTGTTGCTCCCATAGGCATTCATATCAATTTAAGGATTTTTGCACACTTCTCATTGTTCCACAGAGCCATTTTTGAATGTCATTTTAAAAGTGTAAAATTTCCAAAACATTTTTTTCTCTTGTTTGGGGAGGGAAGATTGTACCCAAACCCTGTACACTGTTCTATATTCCTGAATACCTGTTGTTTACTTACATCTGTGTAGGATTGCTTCTTTGTGAGTTGAGACATTTGCGGGGGGGAAATCTTAACCTAAGCGCTATCTTTTCAACAAGCCAATACTGTCTTTTCCCTGTGTTTATATTCTGTGTTGCTATAAGTGAATTCAACTGCCTTACTTACTTTCTTATTTGTATTGTCAACACATTGGTGATTGCTGCCCCATATATTAAAACATATGTTTGATTTGAATTTTAACTAAATAAATAAATATAACCTTTACCAACCAGCCTGATTCCTGGTCCATTGTGACCTGTGGGTATTTTGGGAAATGGTGTGATATGAGTGGTATATCACTCAGAATATTGAATCTATAAACACAATAAATATTTCAATTGTGCATTGCATGCTAGGCTGAGACCGGGGTGTATTTCCTGATTGAAATCCTTAACACTTGTATGGGTGGTGATTCAGCTTCACCTAGTATGAGTGCATAGTTTTGGATTATGTATGCTACAGTAGAGCTACCATCAGTTTTGGGGATAAATGAATCCTCTTGCTAACATGATAATTATGACCTCAGATGTGGTTGCAGAAAGCAACAGAAAACAACTAACATTATAATCCCATGCTATTGTTAGGATACAAGTACAACTTCCCACACGTGAAAGAAATTATAAGCTAAGGAAATCTTTCTAACAGGCAACATGAACCACATAGAGGGCCAGTCACCTTGGTAATATGCATGACATCTAGGCCTCATGTGCAGCAAACACAGGGATAGATGTGTTTCTGAGAATACTCAAAGATGAAATGCACATCAGACAACTAAAGGTATTTAATATTAGGAGTGCAAATTGTGAACAGTAACAAAGATAGTAATTAACATATAGCAAAACAGTAGAAATAGGGTGTGCTTATAAGCGTTAGAAGGAGACACATGACACATCCATAGTGTGAAAATAATATCCAGACAAATGTATTAGACTATAGTTAAAGAAATTGTAGGGAACACATAGAAATTCGTATTGATACAGTAATGTGAAGCAGATGGCGCTTGTGCCATTTTAGAGTGGAACATAAATTCTTAGAAGCAGCTCTTCACAGTAGTAAGAAAACTAGGCAGCAGAGAAGCATTCACATATTCAGTGATTATAAACAGCCCATTCCGGCTTGTCCCAGACATGATAAACGACAAGGTCAGATCTCATAGGGGAAAAATGCAAAAGCCACACAGGGATTGGTTAGGAGGAGAGAATGCAGCAAATTCCCAAGCCCCAGACAAGTGAAACATATAACACGTAATGTTCCTATACATTGTTTTAAAAACTAACAAGACAATGGCCACAGCTCGGTGAGAAAGAGGTAATGTGCAGAGATGTTCACAAGGCAAAGTCGTTCACACAAAAGGCACACAGAGCCCCCTGTCAGAAGACCTCCACCTAGGAGTGGAGTTAAGAGCATCAAACTACATGAGTATTTCAACTAGGAATGTAAAGAGACATCTAGGCAATGACCATAGAAGAATAGAGAGGGTTGACCAATCTAGAATTCACAATACGGAATACATTAACTGTTTTGATACCTCGTCAAACCAAGTATGTACATACGAGGTAAGACGACTCACAACCACCCCCACATAAATGCACAATTTAGATTTGCCTACAAAATCAAAAGCAAAGGGCTAAGAAGAACACCCAATGAAGTCATGCAGTTCCATCATGGGAAAGGAAGATGTAGAAAGAGGTTCCACATGTTTCCAAAGAGAAGTCATAATATTAACTGTCAGTTGAACAGTCACAAGGCTGAGAACTGTCAGATGGTGCCAACCTTTGGGTCCCATGTGAACTTGATGAGCTATCCTTTTGTGTTGCCACACTGGCTACAGCTCACAAAATGATTGGTCAATTAACATGGAAGAAACCCACCCAGGAACACCGGAGGTGAAACTGAGTTTTATGTTGCAAACTGTTAACATGTCAAACGTCCAATTAAAACTCGAGCAACTAGATAACCCCATTATTAGGTCATTGTCAAGAAGAAGTCATTAGCATGGCCATGACGAATGGGATAGGCCAATAGGGCTTGGCATTGTATAGATTCCCCTTTAGGGCAGCAACTATCACCTAATCAGTGAATGTGAATTTATATGCACCTTGAAACAATGTTTGAAATATGACAGTATTTCTCACTATTTAAGCCGCCATTTAATGATGTAATGTCAAATGATGTTCTGGTTTATTCCCCGCCAGAGCTGCATTTAATGAACTGCTGTTTTTCTTGCTTCCTGAGCACTTTGTTGGCTCATTGGATTATTTTTTATACGATTCAAGTTTTGGGCCTACCTAACACTATGGTAATATTACCACTGTGCCAAAGAGTTTTCTAATGGATCTCTCACTTGTGTTTCTCTATGTACACTTGAGGGTTGTTTGCTGCAAAGTCAAGCTGTGAGTATGCTTTCATCCGCTGCTCCAAGGGCTGACAATTCCTTGCACATTTCCCCATGTAGAGACTTTCTGTCCATGCATTGTCAAGTAGATAGTTTGACTGTGCCCTTTCTTTCTTGACCTGCAAGTGATGTCAACCGAAAGTAAGTAATTAGAAAACAAGTCACATCATACCTTCACTAAGCATGGATGAACTTAAAAATATGTGACCAGCGGGACCCATGAGTATTTGTACCAGAATTCTTCCTATCTTGCAAATGAATGACAGAATTTCTGCAATCAACGTCGTTTGGGTGTTGCCAGGGGTACCAGCTTCAATCCCTGTAAACACAATTGGTACCCCCGGCACGGCCCTTGTGAACCATGATGCAAGGACTAGGGGTAGGTGCTGCACCATCAACCAAAAGTAAAGATGGCTCTTCTAAGCTCTCTACTTAGAAATCCCCACCATTGGTAAAATTGAGAAAAAAAGGATGAAATCCTCCAGTATGTCTTTGTGCTCTGTGGTCCAAACTTTCATTTAGAGAGAAAAAAAATCTGATTTTCCATTTTAACGAGACTGTCTGCACTAAATGACGAAAAGAAGGGGACATGAATGAAAATATTAAAAAAAATAATGTTTGAAAACAAGTATTGTTCCACCACATGCTGTACAAATCATGATGCTTAAACAAAAACAGAGACTAGGATACATTTAATACAACTCAGAATTTAGAATTGTAGACTATAATTTTCAACAATAACTGCCCAAACCTGAGACACACCATCCTTCTTCTCCTGTGAACATCCCATTTTATCTCCTGGTTCACATCTCTTCTTCATCCCCCTCCATGTCCTCTTTCATGCTCACTTGTTTACCACTCAAGTTTACTGCGCTAAATGACAAACTCAGAAGACCATGAGTGGTTGGGCACCAATTGGTAAATTTGTCTTCTAAAATATCATCATTGTTTTCCCAAGAGGCTGTGAAAAACCTGCATTTTGAGCAGGGTTTGACTGGGAACTAAATAGACCCTGGATATAATTGCAAAGAGGCCCCATATTGCACATTTTCAGCAAGCTCAACATTTTTCCTATGAGAAGATGTGGAAGTCACCACACAAAAAAGGCTATGGGTCAGTCCATTCCTGATTTTGAGGTTAATATTATGCAAGACCATAGCCTTGGCACAACATTTTCCACTGTATTCTAAAACATTTTAAAAAAAGTTTTGCAGGGCCAATCTTGGGATTTCAGAATGTACTCCAGGCTTCCTCCAGGAAGGTAAGCATAGTTCCCATGCAGGGACATGTCCCACCCAGCTCCCTCAGGGTCTCCTTTACCAATGTATCAATATTCATCATGAATGCTGGGCTCTATGGCAGTCTATAAGAGCCTCTCCCGAAATCTGCAGCTCATTCACTGTATGCTTTCAGACTCAAAGTCAAAGTTGGCCTTCACACCCCAAACTAGGCTATAATATCCTCTCAGATATTGTTTTAGTTCTCCTCCTCAGGTAACGCATACACCCTCTAGCTCGTAACATGCACATGCCGTTGCAGCTCACTTCTTCGACATACTTCTTTAATTAGCTGCATCATCAGGTGAGATCAGTGGCTTCCCCAGGCCCCTGATTCCCTACACCAAGTCATATCAAATCGTCAACTCCGGATTGGCCCCACGTGCGTCTGTGACTCTTTTCTGTACCTACCTACAGCAATTCTCACCGTAATGCCTGCTGCAATCATGCACCTCTAAGCACTGTGCACCCATAAATTGTGCATCCACTGGCCTAAAAATATGCACTTCCTACTGTTCGCTCTGCCCATGCTGCCATAATGCCTGCATGTCACACCCACGATCTCCCCACCCACCAAGTTATCCCAAGATGACTCTCACATGCACTCTGTGCCCCTCGACTCCACCTACTGGTTCCATTACATCACACTAAGGAGACCTGCCAGCGTCAGACCCACTGCCAGCACTACTGAGCTACCTAACTCCTCTCTACCTCTTCTCCCATCACCTCACGCTAGCGCCAGACTGTTAGTTGCTCTATTGTCTTACTCCCTTCTACCAGCTTGCCCTGGCACACTTCCCATATACTTGCAACTGCATGTTTTGATGTAGCACCCCTTATCATGAGGCGTGGCTCTCCAAATTGTGCAACTAAGTTATGTCACTTGCTACTTACCTGTATTACCTGTAACTCCATTGTTTGATGTAGCAACCCACACCATAAGGCGTGGCCAAACTATGACCTGCAACTGCATGTTTTGATGTAGCACCTCACACCATGAGGCGTGATTCTCCAAATTGTGCACCCAAACGTATGTCGCCTTCTACTTAACTGTAACTGCATGTTTTGATGTAGCACCCTTTATCATGAGGCGTGGCTTTCCACATTGTACACCCAAACTTATGTTGATATTTACCTACCATTATCTCCATGTTTTGTTTTAGCTCCCCGCTCCATGAGGAATGGCTCTCCATATTGTGACCTGCAACTGCATGTTTCATGTAGCACCCTGTATCATGAGGCGTGGCTTTCTAAATTGTGTACCCTAATTTATGTCAAAATTTACCTACATGTAACTCCATGTTTTGTAGTAGCCTCCCGCACCATGAGGTGTGGCTCTCCAAAATGTGACCTGAAACTGTATGTTTTGATGTAGCACCCCGTTTCATGAGGCATGGCATTCCAAACTGTGCACCCAAAATCATGTCTGTAAGTAACCACTGTAACCACTTTCTTAAGTCTTAAGCAAAAAGTATTCATGCAACAATTGTAACTTTCCACCTCTGCAAGTAACCACTGTAACCACTTTCTTAAGCTAAAAGGACATAGATGCCTCTGGGTTATGTGCGCTATATAAATGACAAAATAAAAATAAATCTATTTTTTATGTCGCACTCCCTCACATCTAAAACTATTGTGAATAAAATTAGGCACATAAGTATGTCAACCTTTCAAGTCTAGTTGTTTTCTTCTGGCCATGCCTCAATCATTCTGATCACCACATTACCACATTCATGTCCCGCAGCCTATCGTGCATCTTCCTTGATGGTCTAAGAATTTTGCACACTCATCATCAACAGAAAACTACAGAAACAGAAAGCCTTTTCCAGCATGCCATACTCTACGCATAAGTGTCTCATCAGGATTGCTCATTGGCAACACGCTCGCCTTGGAAGCAAGATGACACCAAGCAACACTGGTTCGTTCCCCAGGTCCATGCTTAGAAACCTATGTGTATTAAGTGTGTTATAAATAACCAATTATACATTATAATAACATTATAAAGTTTCCTCATGTACTTCACAATTTCTACCACATTTCCACATACTGAAACGACACCCTGTTCTTAGCGTCAAGGATACCACTAACACCATGTTCCTGCATTCTTCTTGCTTCCCTCAAGAACTACAAAGCATCTTCCAAACGATCCCTGCTCTGCTGTGTCTCAAGATCCACCAAGTTAGCAATTCCAATTGCCCCTCTTTCCAGAGAAGACGGAGCTCACATCCTGGGCCGAAGAAAACTTTAGGCATCGTGGAAAGAATTGTGGAATCTCCATTCTGATGTCCATCAATGTCGGAAGCTAAAGCTGGAGTATTCAGAAATTGTATCACCATAATCATGGTACAAAGCATGCTTCTCAGCTTCACCAGTCTGGGCACAATCATTGTGAAGAGGTAGAAGACACAATGACCCTCCTCCTCCCACTCCTGGTGGAAGGCATCCAAATCCACTGCTTGCAGATATAGCAACCAGCTGTAAAATAAACATATGCACTTGTCTGTGTTGTGAGAAGCAGGAAGGGAGATGGCTCAAAGGGACAGCCATTCGTTCTTCGAAAGGACAGCCATTCATTCTTCAAAAGAATGGTGTACATTTCTTTTAAGACGTCTTCTCCTCTGAGAAATAAATGCAGAGAGGAAATGTACACTATTTGGCTCTGTGGCGTGGCTTAAAATTAAAATAAATAGTTGTGCACACTTTAACATCAACATGAACATTGTGCTGGATATGTACTCCTCTTGAACAAGAGCACAAAAATATGGGCAGTCTATGTTTCAGTGGTTTATAAATAAATTGCAACTTCAAAGTTTGTCCTCATGACAAGCACATCTGGACCAATCAATGTATAAATATACCATCAGCCATGTAAGGAAAGACATCTGGTTGAAGGTGTAAGTGGCAAGAAAAAAAGAGAAGCTGTGAACCATGTTTAAAATCAAATATCAGTGATGTTTCATTAACTCTCTTATTAGACTCTGTTGGTGATTATCCCATAATGGGTGAAGTGTGCTGAGATGATTCCCATTAGCATGGGTGACATTTCTACAGATGCCTCTGGTGAATAATCAATTATCATTGTTGAGGTGTATAGAGCTAGAGTAAATTCTAAAAGGGAGTGCAATAGGAGCAGAAATATATGCTTCAGAAAAATGTGCATTATAAATAGAAAGGCAGAAAAGACACTGATTATTGTTTGTTAATCTTATTAACTTTATTCTGAAGTTCAGTAGGAAAGGCAAAAGTGGGGATTAATAGAAACAAGAGCATTAACATAAACAGCGTTGTCTTTTAGTACACTATTTATTTAAGATTCTTAAATTATGAGGATTTATACCGTGCACCGCTGCCATTTGAATCGGTTGTGTTGGGATGCAAGTGCAACATCCTAGACAGGCAAAGAGATTTAAACTGCTCAAAATATATTAGCAGGCATCATAGTGCTAGCCATTCTTCTTGGGCGCAGCAGAATGCGCATGTACCCATTTCTAGATAGATTTGACACATATTAGAAACACCATATAGCCATACAGAAGTTGCAACAATGTATTCACATTGCGGTTGCAGAGATTGAAGATAGGGTGATGTATTTTGCATTTTGTGCTAGTGCACAGTGTTATGTTTTAAGGGATGTGCAAGCAGGCAGCTGACAAAGGAGTAGGAGATGGAGCCAGAGACATAGTGCGCTGCAGGTGAGGTTCAGGGACTGAGGTAGCAAGAGTTCCACCATGTTGGAATGAAGGGCATGTTACACAATGTGTTTTTGAAAGTGAGAAAAAGCTCAACATGGATCTATGGCTCTGCCCAGTTACCTGTGAGTCAAAATCCTCATTGCTTCTCCCCAGAAAGAAGTTATGAATTGAGCCACGCTGCAGAGGACAAAGGAGCTAGGAAAGGAATGTTGGGTCCAGGGAGGAAGAGTAGGGATGTGCCCTTGAAGGTTAAATTCATGTGAGAAGGGCATGGGGTTCTGTGATGTCAAGATATTTTGATGAAGATGTAGAGCACAACTGTCCTCACCTGAAGAGTGGTCATCCTATTTGAACTGCAACCGCTGTGCTCAAGGCACAAATTAAGCAAAATTCAGACACAAGTGTGGTGCTTTGATCACCTCATTCGTGTGCACTTGGGTTCCCAGAGAGATAATCTTAATTGGCCTGATATTGGCCTTTGTCCTTTGTCTTGGCATTGACATTTGTCTTTGTCCAGAATTGCAGAAAAAATCCTATACCGCATCTATTTTGCATTAGGGGTTCTTCTTGGATGATGCTGGTAGGTATTCACCCCACTTGGCAGGTATTCACCCTCACACACAGATTCTTACATCTTTACAAGACTCCAATCTTTTGGATGGAACCGGAGATAGAGCCCACTTCCAAACATTTGCCCCTGCCAATCTTTGGATACAGCGTCTCAGCTTGCTCCCTGGTCTAATATGTCCCTTAACCTGGATTCTCTCAAACACTGGTTTAACTAGCCCAACCACACCCTTCACTGTCTCCCGGTTACTAACTGGCCTTCTTGACTTGGACAACATGGGTTCAGCTTTTCTGACTTTTTATGTCTCTACCTACTAACTATAACGCCACTCTTTCTCTAGAATGTCATACTAACTGCAGAAGGGTAAACCCAAAACCTGATATGAAAAACAACTCCAAAAAGAGAGTGAATGCACATTGTCGGAAAAGCGTGTTTATTATCTGCAACCAGCTGGAAGGGGTTAGTCATCTTTATGAAGCTGAAAACTAACAATTCCTCATCATGTTTAATGAAGTTACATACTGTATACACAAAATCAGATAATTTATATAATTACACATATCAGGTACAACGTCATCCCACAATCCCCATTGACTAACCCTATACAATAAATCTAATCATACTCTGCATTCTCTAATCCTATTGGATACATTTTCTAAGACAATCCCCTCTCCACATGGTCTCATTGCATAGTCAATCACGACATCCTGAAATATTGGTGGTGTATTATCTCAAATAGTTCAACAGTTGACTAGCCCCATTTGTCAAAGACAGTGTAACTCTGTATGTGATGTGCATTGTAGCTCTGTATGTGATGTGCATAGCCTTGATACGATTTCCTAAATTAGAGGGTCGAGAGAAAACAGTGACCATTCCTTGCATCGGACAATAACCTCCTTAGCACCCCAGACAAGCAGGCATCCCAAACTGCCCCTTCAGCAGTCCTTAGCCTCACCTCATGCTACTTCCATCTTAAATCATATGGCCTTCCTAGCATGTATTATGCTTATCCTCCTGAGAATCCAGATGGATCCATAAAACACTGGTCAAACTCTGCCCTTAAATATACATTCCACACATTTATTACCTAACCCTAATTTGACCCTTGCAACCTAACCAGACCCCAGTAGTCATTCATTAACAAGGCTCTGTGTTCTCAAGAAGGTTGTTCCTTGTATCTGCACATACATCTGCCCATAAACCCCAACCTAGTGGCAATTGTTTCCATCCTTCACCCCCAGAGAACATTTAGCATGCTATTGCCATCTGCTCGATGTGGTTCCCTTCCTCCCCCTCTCGTGACCTGGTCATCCAAACATCCCTGGGGCTAAGAAAAACTCAGCCACTGCAAACCAGAAGCTCTGCGGCCTAAAGCAGACTGTAATCTTCAAAGTGTTCATGTACAGATGTTAGAACTCATAACATCATAATATTCTAACTGCATATTCAACCTAAGTCATCTCAAGTCCCCACATGTTCACATCATAAGATTACAGCGTCCCCTACAGTCACCTTCTGTGTTGACAAACCCCTTCTCCCGCAAGCACAGAGCGCCTCGCACTTTACTCTAGGTGATACAGAGTTGACCCAAAGTTGTTCCCCACAGATAACATTCTGATTACATTGTTGCTTGTTATCTTACTACATGATGCAAACTAAAATGTATTCACAACTAGATACAAAGTATCACATATATCCCAAATCGTTTAAGTACACAGAACACATACCACACCATAGGCTAATACAACTTATGTAGCATAAACCTCTTTTCCTTGTTGGGACATTTTAAGTGCATCCCAACATAACACTCACCAATGTAGAATGTGTGTGCCTTCCCCTTAAAAGATGCAAATAGAGTAATTGCATACATGACTAAGCTGACTCTTTAGTCCATTTCCCCTTAAGATTCATTATCTATGATGTCTTTTGTGTAATGATTATGTATGGTACAATCATGGCTGGTTTGAAGTGACCAATTCTTAAAAAAACAACTCTTAAACCATCCGTTTACAATCTCATCATGCTTGATAGTTCATCTACAATAGTGTTTTCATGTATAATCTCAGTACATTTAGCAATCCATAATTTTTTGATTGTGATTATAACCCTTTTCTGTTCAATTTGTAATGACACCAGCATCCTTCTAATTACAACATGTCACTAAACACTTTAAACATCCTTTCTCTAGGCAAATCACTATATCTTATATCGTCAGCCAAGGCATGAGTTTAACGTTGTGTTTTACTACACAATGTTCAGAAATAAAGCTTGATGTGAAATGTTTCTGTACTTATTATTTCGTTGTAGAACTTTTCTCAGGAGCATATATTAATTTGCTCTTGTTTTTTTTACGAGGGGTTAATTGCTCCTCTTTTATTTTATAAAAAGCATTTGTTTTCTTATCCTTACTTGCATGTTCATTTTTCCACCTTTATCTTTAACCTTTGAGTACCTTTCTTTTACTTCAAATTATTCATTTTCTAATTGTAGTTCAACATTTTCAAGCTATAATAATGACTTCCAAAGTCAGCCTTCCAACTGTGTCGAATTCATGTGCTTAGAGGTGGTAGTGTATTATTACTGGTCCTTCATTCTGACATTTTCTTTTTCTACCTGGTTCTATTTATGTGTTCTACTGCAAATCTTTCACCATAATCCCAACGCATATCTGCCTTGTTTTGCCTAATGTTTCCATCTCCCTCTCCATTATGAGACCAGTGAATGCCATTTTCTGCAGCAGTTTTGTATTTTCTACTAGAATGAATGATATTGTGCCAGTCCCCTGCATGTCATGGTTATAAAAGCCTTGTCCCCCATTTTGTGATCAGCCAGAGCCATCATGGTGGCGTATGAACCCTTCAATGTGGATTTCCTGTGCTCCAGTGTCTTTTTATGTCTCCACAAAGTCTGCACTGCTGTTTGTATTTCTTGTGACTGATATATGTTTACAGTTTGTATTTTGATTGTGACTGTGATCCATGTCGACCCTTGCACATGCAATGTGTGCTGCTGATTTGCTTCCATTAAATGCTCGGGCCTGCAGCCAGCTGATGCACACACTGTCATAGCATCCGGTTTTTCTAGGACTGTGAAAAAAGTGTTGTTTCATGATTTTCTCAGGTTTTTCATACTGTGTTCCGGAACCGGACCCTGCTGCCAAGGGGTTAGACTAATTCTCCTCTACTATCCCCCTCCCAATATGTTCCCACTTTGTGAAGCACTGCACTTCAGAAGTCCCCACTTGTTTGCCCCCCTGACATTTAGCCATTAGTGGAGTTGTCTTTTCTAGGTGGAGAAAAAAGGGGAAATGCATTATTGGAACTCACCCTTCTTTGATCAGTGGCTGAGGCTGTGGCATCACCTCCACCTATAAGTACTGAAGAATGGCAGTGGGATGGCCTGAGCATTAGAGATGATAACCTTTTCTCACTGCACTTCTCCCAACTGGTCCATATTTCCGCTTCCTTTGACATCTCATCCCTGGACAAGAGGATCAGTCCATGGGACTTTAACACAGGTGGTAATCTTTAGGGCTGGGCTGAGCAAAGGCCCATTTGTATAATTGCAATTCAAAATGATCCTGCCTAAGATAAGGATTTGGATGAGTTTAAGAGTATGGGGTAGGTTGCTAACTTGGATGAGTGTCGACCAGAATTACGATTTTGGGAATAAACATATGAAATGTAACGTGTTTTGCCAAAAACACCAGTTGAGGCAAGGAGCTGATTCACTTGTGGGAAAAGCCACAAATATTCTATTCAAACCTGAGGAATGATATTTCCTCTGAGTGAGTGTCACGAGCAGCAGTGGCTCCCAGGGCAATGGAAGTATCAAGCTATGAATTGAGCTTCAGGCCTCAATAAAAGTGCGATCAGGGAGTATTTTCCATTTTGTTTTTGTTATGAGGATATAAGTTTCATGTATCAAATTTTGCAAATAAAAAATAAATAATTTTTGAGTTTCCTGACTATCTTGGGCGTGTGCTTTCAAAGGATGGAGGAATAACGAACGTTGATTTGTTGAGATCCATTAGAGATTTTGAATAACTAACCAATTGTCAACAGCTGCGTTCAGTTTTGGGAATATTATTCCAAATATTTGAATAATTTGAAAACTAGAAGACAATCATGAGAAAACTTAACAAGAAAAGTAACCCTATTTTGGATTGAAGCATGAGAGAGTGAGTTTCTCAAAGTGAGGATAGAATACACTAGAACACAGAATTTGACTAATTTTTTGAATTTTGGTAGTATGTTGGTAGTAACATTTTGTAAAATGAGGCCAGAGAGACCAGTTTATTGGTGGTTATGATCATCTTATACTTCTGTCAGGTACATGGTGGACAGGAAAAACTATTGTATTGAGGACCAGAGCAATAAAGGGTGCACAGAGGTGTTTTTCTGTAATTGAAAAGGGGCCAGTATGACGTTTCTGTTTGACTGAGAAATAAGATGTGACGTTGAGAGTTGCTGTGTTGAGATGAGGCGGCGAGAAGGCAGTCAGGCGTAATATCATCATGAAACACGCCATTAGAACTGTTATTGATCTAAGGACGTTGAATCTACTAAGCATTGTTCATACAGAGGAAGCTGTTCATCTGATAAGCCCGGCAAATTAGGGAAATGCCAACAATCTGCACCCGGACCCACCAGCAGGTGAGATGCCAAGAGCCCCATGAGATTATAGCATCTCCCGCTGACCGGCAAAGTGGGTGAAGGGGAACAAAGTGGGTAAAGTGGCGGTTGAACAATTGCAAACATTCCTGCCATCATACATTCACCTCCACCTCCAGTGGAAATCTTTTTACGGACTTTGATGTTTGACAGGTGCGATTAACCAACCTGCATTAAGGATTTAAAGGATTCATGAATTGAAGATTTGAAATGACAATAACTAGTTTTGTATAATGGCTATTCTGGCTTTTCTTGAGTTTTCAAGATGTGTATGCTGGAAATAATGATGATGTTTTGTTTGTAAAAAATGTATTTACTTAAAAAACCATAAACAATATAAGAAAAAATAAGATGTATTTTTGAGGAAAACATGTAACATTTATGGCTGATTCTAAACCACTGACACAGTTTGTCATTGTCAAAGGCCTGGATGGCATATCTAAATGCAGCAATGTGGTCTTCAAGGATGCAAGGTCTCAATTAAGATGAATAATTCATATCTGGTAGCAGATGCATTTCCTCTAAATTGGCGTCTAATGAGAGTATAGATGAAAGGTATGATGATCAGAATATGTTTTTCATGTGTCTCAGAGTTTAACTGAAAAGGGAAATGTTGTGAAGCAATCGATGGAGATACATTCTACAAGAAGGTGGTGGAGTGTATATGTATGAACTAGAAACTAGAACAACGTGTCTAGACGACAGGCTAAGAAACTTCTAGGACATTAAGGATGCATTTGTGTCAGAAAGGAAGAAGCAAGTGACCGGGTCCAGATGTTTTCCACAAAATACATTGACAAGGAACATGTTGATGTCTACACATGAGGGTCATTTGGATATAACGAAGATGAAAGTCTTTGTCAATAATAAGGGAATATTAGTGGACTGGAATGTAGAGGAGTTGTAAAGTGCTGTGGGGCATATGTGGAAAGCAACACAGTGGTAAGAAATATATGTGAACTGATGAGCATTCATCATTTCTGAAGGCTTTCATGGGAAGAGGTGGCCATAATATATACATTTACTAAAGAATGTTCCAGATGACCAGTCCAGCTGTCACAGTTCTAATTCAAACTCTAAAAAAACCACCTTCCACAAATACTTACTAGATTATGCTTACAATCCGCTGGGCATGCTGCACACTCAGGCTTGGGCCGCAGCCCTACTCCCTCATACAAAGAAAACTATACTATGTTCTGATACACAAATAATAGATTGTATTGCATATGAGCTCTTAAATGCTACAGGAGTTCACAAACTATTACCAACTTTATTAGGTCCTCCAGAGTCATGATGGATACAAGGTAGTTTACTCCTGTTGGCTGCTCAAAACCTGGGAAAGTTATCCTATTGCATACATGTTTTTGTCATGCCATCGTCCCCAAGAGTCACACCTTTTTCTCAAGGTATATTATTTCCCCTGATTTAAATTGGTAAGAGGTCTGTGCATCTCTGCATGACATGTTTAGTGTGTTTTGGTGATATTTGATGCAGCTGCATTTAACATTGTGATACATAACACATTTCCAGTTTTACAAGCACAGGAATTCCAGGCTCTGCAAGATCTCTCAAGATCAGAATGAAGTACATTTTTGTTAATGATGCAAGGATCATATTCCCACTTGGGATGTGATTGGGGACCCACAAGGGATAAACCTCCTCCTTCCTGCGTCAGATCAATTTACTTGCCGCCTGAAGGTACTGCTAGAATCTGTGGAGTTTCTTGGAAGAATGAGGTTTGGAAATCAGGATTGAACAGGAAGAGCAATCTGCATAGGGGGAGGAAGTATAAGTCTATGGAGACGCAGTGAAGTGGCTGTTAGCTCCATGGCTGCCGCCAAACCGGGTTCCTTTACCGGGTTCCTGCAGTGAGTAATAACCGGGCCATTCCAACATTGGAGGACCCGGTCATTCCTCCTTGCAGGAACCATTCCCCATTCTCATTTGAGCCCCCATAGGGCTCAATGGAAATGGGGATTGAGGTAACAATGGGCACATTATGGGTGCCCCATTGTTACCTCCTTCTTCCCCTTGCGGGACCCGGAAAGCACGATCTGGGTCCCACGATGGGAAGCTTCGAATCAGCCCTGTCGGAATGAAGGGGGCCGGTCCCGTACCGGCCCCCTTCATTCTGACACCGCACGGGTTGTAATGAGGCCCCAAATGTCTTACAAGCCAAATTCCGGCCAGAGTTATCTCTCTTACTAGTTACATGACTACAGTTTCAAAATGCAGTGCGGCAGCATTCGTACAGGATGACCAGCTAAAAGGAGTAACAGCCAATGATGGTGCCAATGAGACTGCCACCAATCATCCTCAGTAATATGGGGAACGGATAGTACTTATCACAGCAAAGAAAGAGAATGCTGAAAAAACACCAAGCTGAAAGGACTTCAGGGAGCACACAATGACTGATGCACAAATAGAGGGTTGGGCAAAAAAGTGTTTATGAAATGTTACCACTGTGTTGTCCCACCCTCTGGGAAAAAGTGTAGAATGAAATTGTCCCTTAGAGTCAAGTGAGTCACAGATGAAGGGAAGAATAGAGGAAACAGGAGGCCACATATATAAACGACCCATGGAGACAGACCAGAGTGAAAGATGTTTGGGTCAGTTCAGGAGATGTGAAGGTGGACCAAAAGAACAGGACAGGACAGAAGGTGGAGCGGAGTGCTGAGAAGTCTGTGATGGCGGGGGGTGGATTTGAGCACAGATAAGTTTTGAATGTGAGAGGGAGTGGAACCAAAGTGACATCCAGTTGTGATTGTGAGAGTGTGTGCATAAAAGTTAGTGTTAGAAGAGAGTGGTGTTGGAGATAGGAGAGTGCTTGAGCAGGTGACTGTATCGGAGAAGAGGTGAGAGTAGTTGTAGTAGAGCAAGGTGGAGACAGGCCAGAGTACTTGGTGAACGAGGAAGCGAATAAGAATAAGTGAGGGGGGTAGCTAGAGAAAGAGGATGTTGGAATCAGGAGGGAGTAATTAGACGAAGAGGGAAGAAACAGAGCAAGTGACACAGAGACAGAGGGAGAGGGGGGAAGGGGTCTAGGAAGATCAGAGGTAGGGAGAGAGGGTGTGAGAGAGAAAAGAAGGGAGTAGAATAAGAAGGGCAATATGAGCAAGAAGTCAAGCTATTACGGAGAGGAGTGAAAGAGAGGGAGAGGGAAAGAGAGATGGAGAGCATCTGATTCAGCAACACAGGTTAGATCCCCGGCATCGCGCTTAGAAACCTCTGGGTATTAAGCACGTTATAAATAACCCATCATATCATATAGTGCCTACACCTGTAGGTATCAAACCGCTGAGACACATAACGAATAGAAAACAAAACAACAAAACAGAAGGCAGCTAATTAAGAAAGGCAGTAATCAGTGGCGTTTGAAGATACATTACATAATACATTCAGAAAAAAGAAAGGTCTTCAATTTTTTTCTGAAAGAGGAGAAGCTTTTACCTTCTGGCCCTCACCTAAAGCTGTATCTAGATTAGATTGTAGGGTTTCCTTGATATTGCCCTAATTGTAAGGAAAACCTTGGCTACAGAGGTGGAAGCCCTTGCATGGTCAAGCAAACAGGCAGGGAACCCCACTAGTTTGGGCAACCTACAGCCTGATAAGAACATCATAAAGAATGGTTTTCATTTGTCAATAAAAACCTTTGCATAATTTTTGGATTAAGGAGTTTGGTGAAGACATCCCTGACAGAAGCCAGATGGCATTTTTTGTTTCGTGCACCATGGGTGCTCAATTCTGTCTGGAGCCTGAGGAGGCTGCTTCAACTTGGATTGAAGAGTGTGCTGAGTATATTGATGGGAGTTCAGTCAATCTGGGGGCTTTGTAGTATATTGGTGCTTGGAGTATACTGGTGCTGCCAGCAGGGTGTGCGCAATTAGTCACAACGTATACTAGGTTATGAATCTGCTTCTTTTGGCCTGTATATTGCTAGGATTTTGAATCTGTTCCTTTTTTATTCAATGCAAGGGCATTGCAGACATATTTGGACAACGCTGTATTTCCAAGATTGCTGCTGGTTTGTTTGCAAGATGAGGTACTCCATCATCTTTGGTTTGCGAGGTAAGTATTTTCTTGCCTTTTTCACCCTGTTTTGAAAAACACTTGATTCCCACTTCTGAAATTAACCCTTTCCTTCACCCACCCATATTCACTTCCCTCCCTATCATGTCCAAAATGTTTCATACTTTAATGATCCTTTTGGCCTGCACTGCCCTTTGTTTTCTCCCGTAGAGCTTACCACTCCACGCTTATAATGGGAACACCTAGAAGATGAGGAACTACACTGTCTTATTTCCTCACTCACCCGCTTTCTTGGTTGGGCTTCACATGGCCTTCATCTCCTGGACTATGCAGGCCTTTTTAGCCATATTTTCATCACTCATCCTCACTCTGCTAGTGTGCGTCTGTCGTGTTTTTCTGGTCTAGAGGTACTGGTTTTAACAATTACTCTTCAGACCCTTCACTGATGCATTTCTCTAAAATAATTCAGACTTGGTTTATGGGGAAAGGTGATGTGGACTCTGTAATAGGAGTTTTGTAACATTTTCACTGAGGGTTGGGGAATCACAGAGCTGGAGAGGAAAGGTGGTGGCCCATTCCCAGATTCATTAATTCCAGCGGCATCCAGGTTGCAGGAATCTATTGATATGTATATATATATATATATATATCAGATCCAAGGGGATTAGTGTAGAGGAGGTAAACACATCGATGGGGGCACAGGGAATTATAGAATGGTACCTAGGCCAGACAGCAATATATGTGGGCCCCTAAGCCAGAGCTATGGATGAGGTTGGAAAGGAGATGAACATGGTGTTGATGGTAATATTACTGGAGAGATCCATAGTGAGGCAGATCAGTCAAACTAGCCAGACAAGGTTGCATGACACCAGGAATACTGAGTTTGTTTGACTGTTAAAACTCCTGGATTTCTCTTTTGTGGGCAGCGTAAATCTGTGGGGCTTTGTCAAGGATGTAGAAGACACAATGATTTTCGATCTTGGGAAGGTAATGGGAGATTTGTTGAAACCTATACACATCACTGTTCTAACCAATAAGGGAGGCATTGTTTATGGCTAGCAAGAACTGGAAGGACATTTGGTTACCAATCCTTTTGATATTTATAGGATTCCATTTGTCCTATAAGATTCACAAGACATGCATACTGGTTGTTTAAATGTAGCGTTTGCCTTACAGTGACTTTTCCCCTGGCTCCCAAAGAAGGTTATGCCCTTCCATAATTTTGCTTCTGGATGCTCCAATTGAATACATGCCCTACTGTGACTTTGCTTCTGCGTGCCACAATGTAATTCCGTACTTGGATCTTGCTAGTGTGTGTCCCAATGTAATCCATTCTTTTCTGTTCATTGGGTTCTGGGCATTGCTAATTTCAATTCAAGTCCCACTGTGATTTGGCACCTTAGTGGACCTATGTAATTTTCTCCTTGCAGTGATTTTGCTCCTAGATGTACTAATGTAATTTGTACTCTGCTGTGAGTTTGCACAGAGCGTCCCAAGGTTATTTGTGCCCTAATATGATTTTGCTCCTAGGTGGCCCAATTTAATTTTGTGCACCGTTGTAATTTTGCCCCAGTCATTCCAAAGTATTTCAGCATCATGATGCTCTTTGGGGTGAATGTGTTTGGCTCTTGACAGATATGAATAACATAACTTAACATAACATAACATATCAACATGTTCTACCATGATATTTCTCCCCAGTGTTCACATTTAATTAGTGGCCTACTAATACTTTACTCCTGATGACTCCATTGTGATCCTCGCCCTACTATATTTAAGTTCCCTGTGTTGGTCCTCCTCAAATATCTTGATAACATAGTTGGGATATTCTGGCTGTACTTCCCTAATATTTATATACAATTTAGATAGGTTTGTGCTAAGATATGTTTATACACCTCTGCAGCGGCCAGTGTGCATCTCACATTACAAGTTCAATTTCTTCTACTATAAACCATGTTGTCATTACACTCCTCTAAGCCTAGCCCCAGGTGCATATTATGTTTGGGCAATATGAATAGCAGCATTCTCTTTCCACTGAAGAACAGCTCAGCCAATTTCTCCATCCCAAGGTTCTACTACAATCCCTCACAGCTGCCTGCCCTTCATTAGCTTGCCTCAGGACTGTGTGATCCTCCCCATCTCTAAAGGCTTAAACCGCTGTGTTGAAAACTCAATTGAACTTTGATATGGTAGGGAACAATACATCATATTACAAGGTATAGGATGATCTTTGGTGAATCAAATTGTTGAAGACCATTAGATTGAGCAGAGGGTATGTCGCCAACAAGCCATTCATGACCATGGGGGTCTTGAACATCAATGGCAGTCAACATTTTGGGCTGAACTATGGATCCTCAAATCAATTATCAGTCGACAGACCTTAGGTTAGCCTCAGTTTTTGGGAAGCATGTTAAAGGCATTCAAAACTGGGAGTTGTTTGCTTCACCTGTTTACTCAAAAGATAAATACAGAATATGACTCCTAAGTCCCGTGCTGATACATTATTGCCTCAGAGACATTGTACATTTTGGTGGTGATAGACTATGCCATCCAGTATCCAGAGGCAGTACTGATGAGAAACATCACATCTGTACTGGGGGTGAGGGCTTGAATAGGGTTATTCTGTCATGTTGAGTTCCCTAAAGACGTAGTTTCTGGCAGGGATCTGCCTATATGAAGGCCATGCGGGAAGAATGTGGAGTTACACGTTTTCTGAAGCCTTTCACCCACAAACCAATGGCCTTGTTGAGCTGTTCAAAAATAACCTGAAATGAGTGATACGTGGCTTGGACGAGCCCACAACGAGAAAGTGAGATATTCTCTTGCCATGTCTCCTGTTTGCCTACCGTAGGTGCCACAGAGTGGTGTTCGGTTAAGTCACTTTGAGATCCTGTTTGGCCATCCTGTTAGGGATGCCCTAAAACTGGAGTGCGATGTAAGGGAGGTACTGTTGAGATTTAGATCCTTTTTACTTCAGAAAAGTGTAATACTTGCTTTTAGCTAAAACACTGCAACTCAATTACATTATGATGTAACTTGATTCTAACTGGAATGCATTGATGTGTTCATTCTAATTGGAAGGTTTGTGCAGATTTTCTTTTGTATGTAAAGGCAGTTGGAGCCTGCCTCTTGAGGAGGGCGCCTGCTGTGTACTATCCGCTTTCCTGAAAATAAACTCACAGTTATATGTGCGTCTGGTTCCATGACTCAACATTGGCGACGAGGCGAGGGCACCTTCAGAACCCGCGCGTGTTTGTTTTGCCCTCGTTTGGTCCCGTTCGCTGCTTCAAGCGTTCCGAGCCTCCCTCCTCCGACACAGCAGGCAAGAGGCAGGCGGAGGGAGTTGCTGATCCGGAGGAGTGGCCGAGTGAGTACTGTGCCCGTGAGTGCTGTGTTTTGCATTTGGGAGATATTGTAAGGCCACTACAACGGCTCACTGTGCACCTGGCTCAAGCCCGTTTTTTCCTCACGGAGGCTCGCACTGGTTCTGCGCACACCTCGGCGTGAGAGTTCGCTGCGTGCGCTTACTCTTCAACACGCCCACCTCACTGCGTGTCAACTCGCCAGCCCCCATTGTTGCGTCACGTCCAACAGAGTGCTGCCATTGGCTGGGGCTCGGTGCTTTGTTTACCCCGGATCTCCTTTTGTGACACTTCCTATTCGTGTGGAACTTCGCCCAAAGCCCATGGTCATACTACGGAAGAACTCATCTGTTCATTTAAAGGGGAACACTCAGAACTAAATTGTGTTTTTTCAGATTTTCTTTTGTATGTAAAGGCAGTTGGAGCCTGCCTCTTGAGGAGGGCGCCTGCTGTGTACTATCCGCTTTCCTGAAAATAAACTCACAGTTATATGTGCGTCTGGTTCCATGACTCAACAGGTACATCCCCAAACTCCCTGCCATAACATAGTGAATCATTTGCTTGGCCTTAGCTCCAATATGGCCAAGTACAGAGGAAAGAGTACCCGCAGTCTCAAGGTTTGCAAAGAACTCATGATGCACTGGCATGACCAGAAGGTCACAAAGACTAAGTACACTCCAAGATACTATGATCCCCTGGCAATATGGCCAACAGCTCATCAGTATCTCTAATTCAGTTTACCTACAACCACGATTACTGAGTGATAATCTACCACATTACCATTATATACAAAACATTTTTGGGATAAATTACTGAACTGTAATTCCCCCCAAAAAAGCAGAATTAGCACAAGGTGAAAATAGTCCCATATCTGAAATGTATGGTGCTACCTTGAACAAGTCAATTCATTATAAATCACCTGTTTCCTCCTGCCAAGGAAAAAGAAGGGTTTAAGCATGCCAGGGGAAAATGGCAAATCAAAGGTGTCAGAATGTGTGTATACAAGCTCATTCCGAGGCTCAGCTCACAGTAACATGCAATATGTTTTAGCATATGCAGATGAACATTTTGGTGTCCAACACAGGGAAACCACCTATCAGAGGAGCACCACCATTCGGACAGAAATCTAGGGGAAGGTGATGGTAGTGAGGATGATGAACATATCAAAAAAAATGTTCAGTGAACTGTAGGTCAGGCTGCACTCTTCTATCAATCTGCAGGAAGGAGGCATCTTATTTAATAGGAGGCACTGTAGTTGCCCAGAAATGTACACCCTGGGAAGATATGGTTAGCAGCAGTCACCATATGGTTTACCAGGAGGGTGATGTGGAAGCCACAGTGGGAGCTGGCACCAAGCAGGCCCCAGTGAGCAGATGATTGTCACTTTGACAATGTGAAATCCTAATATGTGTGCCAAGGCATACACTGCTCGTCATCCTGCAGAGTCTGAGGATGGTAATTCATATGTACCATGAACACAGCATATACAGTAGGACTAATAATGAGTGCCCAAAGCAAGTGGCACCCTGAAAAGAGGCAATTGTGTGAAAATCTGCACATTGCCAATCTAGAAAACTTGTCATATATGTGCTGTGTCATGCACCCTGGAGCTTCTGCAAAATTCCCAGCAGATCACCAGCCACCATAAAAATGCACCCTCTTACACACCGTCCCAAATCCTGATGGACAATGTGATCCCCATCAGAAATGCCATTGACCGAACAGCAATATGCTGAAGAAATATCTTGTATTCATTCACCAACCACATGAATGCCAATCATACCAAACTGTGGTGCCAATTAAACGTCTCAGCATGGTCTATGTATGATGGATTCTCATCAACAAGGGGACAAACCATGCTGAGCACGATCTGTCTTCAAAGGAGAGAACATCACCTGTACCAGTTATAGTGCCACAGTCATCTCACATCACCTTATGTATGCGGATTGAAAATGTGCATTGGTTAGAATGTGAGCATTACAAAGCAGAAATGTCCACATATCTACTGGGCAGCAAACATAAAGGACTAGCCATGCCATCTGAAACAAGCAACAAACATACCACCTTGATTATATAACCTAGGGTGCCAGTAAGGACACCCCATCTATGATGCCATCTATTATGCCAAGAGTTCCATCGGGGTTCTTCCAAATTGCACAAGTGTCACGTACAACTATCTCCTTGTCAACATTTGAAATGGCAGCATGACACTTCTCTTCCAACAGGCACCAAATGGAACCTAGCAGTGGAAGAAGGTGCAAGCACCTCACGCACTTTTGACCACTACGAACACCCCAGCACACGCCTCCACAATAACCACTAAGAATTTAGTGTGCAGTGCCGGAAGTAACTGTAAAACACCTGGGCATCACACCATTTGGCACAGCTTTGCCTGTGTGAAGCTGCTCTGCCTCTGCAGAGGCCCTGGTCACATCCGCCACTATGGCAATGACAATCGCTGGCTCCTCTGACTTTGTGGCTCCAACCACCAACCTCACTATAATACTTTATGGATGCTTTGATTTTGTGGCTCTACCACTGTTGCCACCAACACCTCTTGTTCAAGTGAGCCTGTTGCTCCAATCAACACTGTGGCCACAACCACCTCAACCTCATGACTTCCATCACCAGTCCCTAAGACCACCCCACGCATTCATTTTGCTGCTAGGGTGGGCATCAGGCAGCTGACCACCTGTCCACTGTTTCATATTTACCGTATTCTTGACACTCATTTTCCCTTCTCCCCTACCCATGCACTGCAGTGACAACATCAGCAGGACACACACCTACCTCTTCTTGAAGATTATGACAACACAGAAGCTAGGCCTACATGGATCTGGGAGGATGCACCCCCATGAACCCACCCTAGATCATATCTGTGAGAAGCTCACCTAGATAGATCATTGCCAGGATTGGATTAAGAACATTTTTGAGAAACAACTACACCACTTAAAATCAATACGTGATGCTGTGCAGTGGGAATTCAGAAGGTGGCAGCAGGTAGGCATATAGCAAATGGCAATGCTTCACTCACTGTTGCGTGGCAGATGGTACAGGAGGTGGGAGATTCAATCTCTGCTAGCAATAAGACCATGCTGTGAACCATAGCCCCCACACTCAAGTGTGTCCATTGGTGGGACTTGCCCAGCTTCATCTGTCAACCCCATGCATGGATCTGTAGCCATTATCCCAAAAGGTTGTGTGGCAAGCATACAAGTCAACATAGACATGCATATCTTTAACAATCGTTTCAGGTCTTGGGACTGCGGGTGTTGTAGGGCATGAGAATATTGCTATTTGTTTGTTTAATTATTTATAAAGCACTCCAAACCCAGAGGTATCTGGGCACGTTACACGTTGCATAGAAATACTTTTACACATTACATTGTTTCAAATACAGGTATCTACAAAATACAGGGCGAGAATGCATACGGAATTACACGTAGTTGAAAATAAAAGCATGCGATTGTCGACACAAATTAATCGAATTACCAGTTTGGTTCAGTCAAATATGTGAATATAATGACAAGTAATGGTTTGATGAAAGGCACATGCATATGTGATACCAAATAGTTTACTTTGCGTTCCTGTGGCTTCCTTCCCTTATATCAGCACGCCCATCCTGTGGTGGCATGTAGCCCCACTGCATCTTCGGGTTCAGCACGCCCGTCCAGTGGTGGTATGTTCTTCTCTGGAGGCATGGGAACATTCTTCCAAATGCAGATGTTGACATCATTGCACACGCAGCCCGCTTTCTGGGCTGCACATGAGCGCCCGCCAAACCTGGTGGAGGCACCTGAAGCATTCAGTAGTCCAAACTCACTCTCAATGCACGTCCCGAGTCGTGGTAGTGGTGGATAGCCAGAGTGATCTGCACTGCAAGATTATTTGATGATGCAAGTGTTAGTATTAGAGGTGCTGATCAATCTAACTGTACTGTGCTGGTAGGGTTTCTCTTTTGTCATGCATACATGGATGCGATAAACCTTCTACCCTTGCAGTGATGGGGAATAGACAAAGAGACAGCTCATCCTACTCAACAGCATTGACGTTAACCCTGTTTTTCACAACTACTCTTTGCCCAATTGACCTGTCCGATGTAGTGTGTGATGATTGTGCTTTGCAATGCTGCGAAACATAAGCTTTTTCACTAAACTTGAAGGCCTTTGACACAGACATGACAAAATTGAAAAGAATGGGGTGCATTCTACCCAGCATACTTGAGTGGGTAACTATAGTCTTGACTTATTTAAGACTATGTTCAGGCGGATGGGGTATAGACTATGGCTTCTTGCATTAAGCATTCTGGAACCTGTAGTTTAATAAATGTACAATGTGTGAATGAGCCTGCAAATCACTTTAACATGGGAACACTCAGAAGAGTGGCATGTGTTGGCCATATTACTTGGTGTTCATGGAGACATGTGCATCATGCGCAGGGATGGCATGGTTATGTAAGTATAACCTGCATATGGCGCTGCTTCTCTCCCTCCTTTCAAATGTGCTTCTCTTTTCTTGCTCACTGTGTGCATTTCATTGCCAGCCTGGACACATACCCAAAATGCAAGCTCTAGGCGGGTGTCCATTTATTATGATTCTGTTCTGTAGCACCATGGCATCATCAATAGAACTTCAGAAATGGACACAGCATTGGCAGACAGTCAGGACTGAATCACAGGTAATTTGCTTGCCACTCTTTCGTGTTACAGTAAACCAGATACACTGCTTGGGGTGAGAGGGCGCCAAAACCAAAAGCCCACAGTCCAAATCTGACATTATGATGGTGAGGTGAGCGGTCACATAGAACCGTGGCTTTGTGTTACACACCTCATCCGAGTTGGTGGGCAGGGAAATGTAGAGCACATTTCTCATGAGTGCATGAGTGCATGAAACACCTACCCTAGCACTTTTGATAATGTTGGCTGCGAGGTGTTATGCAGCAAAGCATAATGATGATGTATTGAAGGGTTCCCGAGGCACAAAAGAGCAGGATGGACATCAGTTTAAGCAGCGAAAGAATAGCAGCCCTGATACACATCCTACTCTGGATGTCAGCCTGAATCGGTGTTAATAGGTCTGCTTCTCCACAGAAGCGATTGGCTGGATAATGTCCTTTCTCAAAAACAGGATCACTAGGGTACACTGGCGAGACACATTTTCTCTGGAAAAGGAAATCTTATGTGGTGTTCCTCAAGGGGCTAGCATGTCACCCTTACCATTCAATTTATACCTGAGATACTTATGCCTAGTACTCAATCCCATAAATACTTTCTTCACCAACTATGCCGACGATACTCAGCTGGTGATCGAACTAAGCGGGGAGCACAGGAAAGACAATGAACACCTAACCATGGTCTACAACACTGTGGATGTATGGATGGACACTAATTGGATGTGCTTGAACAGCAAAAAAACAGAGCTTTTGGTATGTGGCTCTCACCCGACCAGAGCAAAACTATCCCCGGCTTATAGCTCATTCCAGATAAAAGACACCAAATACAAGTTCTGAGCGAAGTCAAAACCCTGGGAATGATGCTCGAAACATCACTGGGGACTGAAGCTCAAGCTCTGTATTTTAAAAAAATGCACTTATTACCTTAGATTATTAAAAGCCACCGGGCCCTACTTATCAGAAGATAACTGCGCTACCATGGCAAGGGCCACTATTCTATCCTGTCTAGACTACGGCAACGCACTAATCTTGGGGTCCAACAAACAATGTATCCACAGCTAAGAAGTCGTTCAGAATAATGCTGTGAGGATCATCAAGAAAAAAAACAGATCCGAACACATTAGCGACTCGAGAAGAGAGCTACATTGGCTTAACATTGAAAACAAAGTCCAATTCAAGGCCTTGGCACTGGCGCATAGATGCATCCACAGGAAAGCACCAGCCTACCTAAAATCCAAAATCTACCTGTAGACACCCAGCAGAACTCTCAGATCGTAAGATCAAGGCAAGATCAGAGTAGCTCCACATAAGCGCAAATTAGGCGTGGGACAATCCTTCCCTATCCTAGCCACCGGTCTGTGGAACAATCTCCCTGCTCACACAAGAATGGACACAAACTATATGCGCTTCCGCAAACAAGTGAAAACTCACATCTTTAACTAATCCCCCACTAACTTTAGGCCCTCTGTTATCCATGTTTTTGTCTCATGTCTTGTCCTAATCTACGTTTGTACCTCATGTCCATGTCTCTGCACCCCGAGGCTTGCAAGCTACCGGCGCAATATAAATAAGCAAATAAATAACTAAATAGTGGAAGCCATTAAGAACTCCATGCAGTTGGAAAGTTCAGTAGCCAACATATTCTTAAGGTTACAGCTTAAGGTGATAATAACAGGAGAATGAATTTGCTTGGCTTTTAATGGTGGCGTGATGTAAAAGAAGGCCACAGCATGGTTCTGACCATAAACAAGGCTCTAAAGAAGTAACAGCACTACTGATATTCTTAGTACAGATCCTAGTCTAAATGGTTACCCTTTGCATGCGGGACTGCTCTCAAAATCTGTCAAATCATATTTTATAGTGGTTCCTCCAAATGAGCGGCATCTTTATCACTGGGGTATTGCAACCAGTAGTTCAGCACCCCAAGATAATAGTGTCCATGTCGGATTTGGAAAGAGGAACAAGAGCATCCATAAGAACATTATGGAAGTATGTCATGTCTTTTGCTGGCCGGTAAACAAGGACAATATTAATATAAAATGTGTCATGTGGTTTGTGTTTTACTAAAATTCATGCACAGTCATCTATAGAATGTATCTTTCTTTGGAATAATCAAATATTTGGTGCAATACATAACCACCACATAACCTCCTTTGCCCTTTGGCCAATTGGCATTACAGATAGAATAGTCTGCTGCAACTGCAATGTCAATTGCAGGTCCTGAAGTATCAGTCAACCAAGTTTCTGTAAGAAATAGCATAACCAGATCCCTATCAACAATTAAGTCCCTTATGTCTTCAGCATGTTTGCTGATGAGGGCACATCTCAAGTTCCCTGGAGTAACAGTACAGGCATAAAGCTCATTCATATCAGTAGAAATGTTAACCTCACTTAGATGGGGATGATGAGTGTCTTGGTTTGCAACAGAAGCGTTATGATATAAAACGGAATGTAACAGCTTTTAAATATTTCCAGTTGATACATGGGGGACGACCAACAAAACATTTTTCCATACAAGATAGAACTGCAGTGGGTAGAATCAAAAGAGGGATTTGAGTAAGACAAGACTCGATAGAGTGGGGAGGTCAGATCTTCAGGCTGAATATATGTCAGAGTGTTCAAAGTAATAAGGGGGGTAAACAGTGCTAAGGATACCCAAACAGGGTGGCTGAAAAATAGAAATATTTGCTGGGGATTCTTCAGCAGACACAACAGTTAATCGATCATTTGAATGATTAATTATTGTCGTTTTGTGGGCTTGAGGAAAATGTGTATCAACATTTGCAGCTACCATATTTAATTATTTCTGCCTAATAGTAGAATTTCTTAGTTTGAATTTAGCAGCTAGGAGGGCAAGATTAGCCTATAAGTCAGAATCATGCCCCATATTTACAAACCAAAAAGTAAATTAGAAGCATGAGAGGGGAAAAACTCACTCTGGCGGATCTGAAAAGGGCAGGAGTGGGGTGGTTAATAGGGTGTAGTGGGAATAGGAAAGTGAGAATTCTTATGTCCTGTTGGCAGCTTTAGTTTGGTTTTCACCATTCGCTGAGCTTATGTGCGGTTTTTCGGGTTGGTGCAACTTTCCAGTGTGCTGTTGTGCCGAGTTATGTGTTGTTTGTCTGTTGTTGCAAGGTAGTGAAGTATGTGCAGTGTGCTGTGCAGAGAAGTCGTTTTTTGAATTTTCTGTAAGAGAAGTGTATTCGGAAAGTTGAAGTTTTAAAGTTGGGTTAGCAGGTTTACCTCTTACCTTTAGCATTTCTGCACTCAACATCTATAATTATTCTGTGTGTTTGGTGTTGTATTTTGTCAGCTTCATTGGCACGCATGCATGTTGAGGAGTGGCAGTTTCCTCTGTGTTACTCTAATGGTTTGTGTATCTGACTGATGCATTCCCCCGCACTGGGTTTGCAATATTCGGTTTAGAGGGATCTGGTCACTCCCTGCCTGTCCTGGGGGGTGGGGGTCCTTACCTACCTAGGTTTCCTCTGTGGACTAGCAGTATGTGGACATGGGTTGTTGGGGTGTACTCCCCCCGCCCTCTGGTTAGGGAAGATTATTTTAGGGGTCATGGGTTACTCCTTGGGATTCTTGTTTCCCCTTGGGTGTATACTTCCTAGTCATTTCCTTCTGGTTTCGGGGCAAACAGCCACTCTTTGGGTAGTTTTCTGAATTCCAGATGATGCCTTATGTTGCATATGTTTTTTGGAAGGTCATTCCAAGTTATTGCTGCCATGTCAGAGAATGATGATCCTCAGAATTGTCTTTTATTCTATGGTTTTGTTTCTACGCAAATGTCGTTGCTTGATCTGAGTGGTCTTGTCAAATGGTAGATGGTTATTTTCTCATTTAGGAACTCTGCTCCTTGGCCGTGGATTGTTCTGTGCATTATGCACATCATTTTGAACTGTGTTCTCTGTTTTATTTGTAGCCATTGTAGCATTTTCAGCGCTGAGGTAATGTGTTCCCTTCGTGGTAATTTGAGCAAGAGCCTGGCCGCAGCGTTTTGGATGTGCTGAAGTTTCTTTAATAGACGTTCTGGTATTCCTAGGTATAGGCTGTTGGCTTAGTCTACTCTGGACATAATGAGTTTGATGATGATGAGTTTATTGTGGGTGAAAGAGAGGAATGGTAGTATCCTTTTTACCGCATGTAGGAGGAAGAAACATTTCTTGATTATAGCGTTTACTTGTGGCTCAAGTGTTAGTTTGTTGTCCACCAATAATCCCAGGTTCTTTACTATCGTTGATGGAGTCGTTGCCGTTCCTAGTTCCGTCGGCCCAGGGATGTAGTTATTGTTTTCCCTGCTTTTGGATATGATCATTATTTCTGTTTTGCCCAGGTTGAGTTTGGGGTTGTTAGTGTTCATCCAGCCATAGAGTTCTTGTAGTCAGTCTTCCAGTGTTGTGTTTCCTTCCTGTGTATCTTGTATTTTGTAGACAATCTGGGTATCATCAGCGTAGTTGTAGCATGTGAGGCCCTGTTTTTCAATGAACTTGATTATTGGCATCAGGCATATGTTGAAAAACAATGTGGATAAGGAGAATCCTTGTGGTACTCCACGAGTGGATTCCATTGGAGTGAATTTGAAAGGTTTGATCCATATGGTTTCTGTTATGTTTGTTAGGAAGGATTTAATCCATACTAGGGCTAGGCTGGTGATTTCTGTTTCTTCCAATCTCCTGATGAAGATATAATGGTTGACTGTGTCAAATGCTGCAGAGAGAATCAGAAGTTTTAGAGCTTTGCTTTTGTCTGAGTCTGCATTAGCCTTTAGATCGAACCAGTTTGAGAGCAGTGCCATTTGCTTTCCTCTCATCGGTCTGAAGCCTACTTTTGCTTGATCCAGCAGTAGGTTTTCTTCTATGGATTCTTATGTTTTTCTATAGACGTATGTTTAGAGTAGGTTCGCTGGGTATGGAATGTTTGAGATGGGTCAGTAGTTGGATATGTCCTCTACGTTTCCTGCTGTGTCCTTGAGGAGCAGCTTGATGTATGCTGATTTCAATGATCTTGGTACTTTTCCTGTTGAAAGTGGTTGGTTAAAAAGGTTTCTGTAGTATTCCATGGGTGCGCCTTGTGTGAGGATTGGTTTGTGTATGTCTGAGGGGGCAGAGATCCATGGGGAGCTATTGCTTACAAGTTTGACAAATGTCTCTGCTGATATCTGAGGGAAGCTTCCGAGTTTGTTCTGGCGGTCCTCGGATGGCTGGGTAGGTTGAATGTTGTAGTTGCTTGGTCTGCTATGTATGATCTGTTTAATGGTGCTGTTTTTTTTTTTTTTAAAGTGGTCTGTGAAGTCATTGCATCATTTCAGTGAAGGTATCAGTGTGTTGTTGCAGCCAGGGGCGTTTCTCATTTTGTTTATGATTTTAAAAAGTTCTCTTTGGGTGTTTGTGGTTTAGATGATTCTGTTGTTGTAGTATTTCTTTTTGGCCTTATGGATTTCCTTTTTGTATGAGTGGATTTGTCATTGTAAATGTAATTTCTTCACCAGGTTGTTATTTGTCCTCCATTCTAGTTCAAGCTTCCTGTTTTTTCTTTTTATGGCACTGAGTAGTGGGGTAAACCATTTTGCTATTGCTCTCTTGCGCGATGGGGTGAAAGGTTTTTCTTGAGGATCTCGTCTATTGTTCTGGTAATCCATTTGTGCTGTAGTTCTGTTTTTCTGTCAAGGTCAAAATCATCCAGAGTCATTGCCAGTGGTTTGTTGATTTCAAGTAGTTCTACTAAGATGCTATTTTTGATGGTCCTCCAGTTTCTTTTCATGATATTTGGCAGTTTGTCAGGTTGTTTGGCTGTTGATGTGGCTAGAGTGATAACGAAGATGATGATGAGGTGGTTGCTCCAGAGGATCTGTATTGGTGGCACCATGGTGATGAGGATTTTGTTGGCGAAGATTGCATCTAATGTATGTCCCGCCTCGTGAGTTGCTCCTTTGACTAGTTGATGTAGATTCATTGTCTTCAGTTGTTTGGCTAGTGATTTTTGTGTGTTAGCGGTTTCTTCATCAAACCAGATGTTGAAGTCGCCAAGGATTATCAGGTGTTCCTGCTCTATGGCTAGGTTGGTGATGGCTTCAGTGAAGGCGTCCACCAAGGTTGCATCGTATGTCGGTGGTCTGTATACCAGGATAAATTTGAGGTTTGTTTGTGGGTTCGCTGTTAGGCGAAGGATTAGGGAGTCACAGTTTCTGATGACTAGTGGTTGTTCAGTTTCGATTTTCAGGTGTTCCTTGTATGCTATGGAGTGTAATTTTGTGATTGTCATCTTGATTGTGTACTGCTCCTGAGAAAAAAACTGCATTTTACTCAAAAACGCTTGCCTGATTCAGCGCTAGGTCTGTAGCACTGCAAGCTGAGAACTCTTGCTACCACAGTTCCTGCTTCCTGGAGGAGGTGTTCCTTGTATGCTATGGAGTGTAATTTTGTGATTGTCATCTTGATTGTGTACTGCTCCTGAGAAAAAGACTGCATTTTACTCAAAAGCGCTTGCCTGATTCAGCGCTAGGTCTGTAGCACTGCGAGCTGAGAACTCTTGCTACCACAGTTCCTGCTTCCTGGAGGAGGCGGGACGTTGCAGCCTCACATGACCAATCACGTGATAATCATCGGGCTTTTTATTCAGACCTAAACCGCCCGAACAGCATGTACTGCTCCTGAGAAAAAGACTGCATTTTACTCAAAAACGCTTGCCTGGTTCAGCGCTAGGTCTGTTGCACTGCGAGCTGAGAACTCTTGCTACCACAGTTCCTGCTTCCTGGAGGAGGCGGGATGTTGCAGCCTCACGTGACCAATCACGTGATAATCATCAGGCTTTTTATTCAGACCTACACCGCCCGAGCGGCGGGTACTGCTCCTGAGAAAAAGACTGCATTTTACTCAAAAACGCTTGCCTGATTCAGCGCTAGGTCTGTAGCACTGCGAGCTGAGAACTCTTGCTACCACAGTTCCTGCTTCCTGGAGGAGGTGGGACGTTGCAGCCTCACGTGACCAATCACGTGATAATCATCGGGCTTTTTATTCAGACCTAAACCGCCCGAGCGGCGTGTACTGCTCCTGAGAAAAAGACTGCATTTTACTCAAAAACGCTTGCCTGATTCAGCGCTAGGTCTGTAGCACTGCGAGCTGAGAACTCTTGCTACCACAGTTCCTGCTTCCTGGAGGAGGCGGGACGTTGCAGCCTCATGTGACCAATCACGTGATAATCATCGGGCTTTTTATTCAGACCTAAACCGCCCGAGCGGCATGTACTGCTCCTGAGAAAAAGACTGCATTTTACTCAAAAACGCTTGCCTGATTCAGCGCTAGGTCTGTAGCACTGCGAGCTGAGAACTCTTGCTACCACAGTTCCTGCTTCCTGGAGGAGGCGGGACGTTGCAGCCTCACGTGACCAATCATGTGATAATCATCGGTCTTTTTATTCAGACCTAAACCGCCCGAGCGGCGTGTACTGCTCCTGAGAAAAAGACTGCATTTTACTCAAAAACGCTTGCCTGATTCAGCGCTAGGTCTGTAGCACTGCGAGCTGAGAACTCTTGCTACCACAGTTCCTGCTTCCTTGAGGAGGCGGGACGTTGCAGCCTCACGTGACCAATCACGTGATAATCATCGGGCTTTTTATTCAGACCTAAACCGCCCGAGCAGCATGTACTGCTCCTAAGAAAAAGACTGCATTTTACTCAAAACGCTTGCCTGATTCAGCGCTAGGTCTGTAGCACTGCGAGCTGAGAACTCTTGCTACCACAGTTCCTGCTTCCTGGAGGAGGCGGGACGTTGCAGCCTCACGTGACCAATCACGTGATAATCATCAGGCTTTTTATTCAGACCTAAACCGCCCGAGCGGCGTGTACTGCTCCTGAGAAAAAGACTGCATTTTACTCGAAAACGCTTGCCTGATTCAGCGCTAGGTCTGTAGCACTGCGAGCTGAGAACTCTTTCTACCACAGTTCCTGCTTCCTGGAGGAGGCGGGACGTTGCAGCCTCACGTGACCAATCACGTGATAATCATCGGGCTTTTTGTTCAGACCTAAACCGCCCGAGCGGCGTGTACTGCTCCTGAGAAAAAGACTGCATTTTACTCAAAAACGCTTGCCTGATTCAGCGCTAGGTCTGTACGACTGCGAGCTGAGAACTCTTGCTACCACAGTTCCTGCTTCCTGGAGGAGGCGGGACGTTGCAGCCTCACGTGACCAATCACGTGATAATCATTGGGCTTTTTATTCAGACCTAAACCACCCTTGCGGCGCTAAGCCCGGTGGAGACAAGCCCGCTGGCTGTTGTGCAGCTGTTTGGCGCTGGGGCGCCCAAATTGATGCGCAGAGTATACACTGTTCACCTTGTTGGCCCGGAGAGGTGGAGACCTAACGCTTGACCACATACCCCTGTTATACACCAGTTCTAATGAAATGGCAACATACTCATAGGAACCCACGTGGAGATAAGGGAGCACCGACGATTGCAGTGTGGTTGGAGGCTTTATTTTTATTTTCAGACTAACCAATACTTCCTTGAAAGACTCACCTGCTCCAATTCGCGTAAGTCTCTCAGCTGATTATTCATCAGCAGACAGCAGTTGAAGTGAGCGGGCCAGTATTCATTGGTTGCCATCTCCCCACGTGAGCAGGTTCACGTGACTACCCGGAGACAAGTCTCCCGAACATCGGCACAAAACCGCAGCAGTGAAATCCCTGCGGAAGCCAGACGAAAAGCTAGGTAAGATACCAAGTTTATCTAATTCTGGTGTAAGTATAGTGTCTGACTAAGCTTAATTTCAACTTGACCAAGATGGATAATGTAAAACCTCGTACTAGACTCCAAGAGAAATTGGGAGAAACATTAGCGCTGAATGAAAAAGACAGAGCCCAAAAAAGTACTAAACCTCAAATAAATAACACGCATAACACGAGGAAAAATTAAGACCAACTAAAACTAATGCAAATATCGCACTGAAACACGACCAAAAAAACAACATTAGCGAGGTGACACAAAAAAACTTGCTTAAGAGAGATGAGATTGTGAAGTCCGAAGCACATGGTCCAATCAGGACCTCTACAGATCTGGTTTACCCTTTATCAGTTGAAAGTATAAATTGACAGACCCCATCAGATGCATTTATAGCTCAGGTCAAAGAGACACCAAAACAAGGAGAAGCGGAGTCCAAATCCTTACAGAAAACAAGAGCAAATGATTCATGCGTTACTCCATCCTTAAAAGAGAGAGCATCGATAGCAAAACAACAGTGGCAGACAACATATTGTCCCACTCATTCCCTATGTGATAAGAATCCACAGGCTCTCCCTCTCAGGATTGCTCGATTGTCACTGGATATAACAGAAATTGATGCTTTAATGGACTGCCAAGAAAAAAGACAAGAGGTATTCAACGGGAAAGGTTTAACTAACCAAATAAATACCTCTACGCCAAATAACTACAAAGACAATAAAGTACCAGCATCAGTAAAACCATGTGAGATCGAAGCAAATAGTTACATGAAAAACCTTAAATCTGAAATTGAGGAATCCATATCGACAAGCATGCACTTAGACCGCTCAAAAGATTTGGTGGAGTGTCCAATGAGAATGCCGACCACAATGTTAGACTTGCAAAATACTCTAATTGCAGTCCTATCAAATGCAATGATCCCATTCCTGAAAATACAGGAGGCTATGGTCGATGCTACAAAAGACCAAGCAACGCTACTAGCGATGATCATGACTAAACAATCCCTTTTTGAATCCCTAACAATTAGCTTACAAGAAAGAATGAAATATGAGGCAGAAACATCTAAGACCTGGCAAGCACGTTTAGCGGACATGGCAAGAGCGGAACGCATCGAAAAACAGACCCTAATGGAAACAGTCTCAAATATAACAAAGAAATTAATAGATGAAAAGGCGAAAAAACAGTCACAAATAACACATCTGCCCAAAGTACTAACACAAGAAACACAAACTGAAGGAAAAGCCTGCCCAAATAAAAATCACATCGATCAGACAACACAGTATGAGATCCAACAATTAATGATGGAAGCAAATTCCCAGTTAAATCCAATCATAATTGATCATAACGAACCTCCAATGTGCACACCTTTTGACATATTCGACCTTACAAAACGCAAACCAATAGGACAAGACAACTTGATTAGACAAAATCACAATAAATTGACAACCAAATCACAAACGGGATCCCGTGCATTTTTGAGAAACATGCAAGGGGTACAAAAAGCAACAAATGACAAATTACCACAATCCAAGCAAACCAGGGCAATGAAACATATAGAGCTTGCAGCTTCAAATTTGGCACTGGCTAAAACAAGCAGTTCCAAACCAGTTATCCAACTAGACAAACTAAAATCAAAGGAACGATTGGATGATCTGCTAAGTGAAATAAACCTTCACAACAATAAGCAGACATCAAGCCAGGGCACCGATATAAACAGAGATGACAAAAATTTGAAATCAAATACAGTATCGGCAAAAGAGCCATCAATAATCGGGGATTCAACAGAAGATATTTCATCTGTCACCAATGATCAAAATGAAGAGTTGATTGTTATCGATGAATATAATGATTCAACACTGTCTTCGACGACATACTCCCAGGAATTGACAGATCAAGGTGGAAATGAATCCCTTAATTATTCAGCGGTTTCAAGTGATGAAACATTGTCATCTACAGAAACGCAACAGAAGCAGAAAAATGATGATAAGCAGAGTTCCACCCGAGATTCTATTATTATGAGACCGAAGTTTCAGAACCCTTTGTGTACCACGTACGCCTACAGAGTGGCTTTGTCTCAACTATCGCCACATCCAGAAGACTTGGTGACATTAAACAGATCTAACATTCTTTGACTGTTGAAAGCAATTCCGCAACTCGGAGATATTAAAATGAATGACATCGAAGTAATTATCTTTCCAAATAAGAAATGTATGGAGGAAGCCCATATTCACTTCTATTCAGAAGAAACCATGCAACGTGTCTTAGCATCAAACAAGCTACTCAAAAATCTTGGATTCAATGTAGAATAAATATACGTATCCAGATCGATGGCTAGTAAAAAATCTACGAATATTACACTTCTTGATCAAAGGCTGAAAAATGACAAAAAGAACAAGCCAATCCAAGGGAACACCAAAACAAACAACTCGAGTACTCCAACACGTGCAAATAGAGTGGATGAAGTCAATAACTCCAGACAACCAAGGAAAACATATTTATAACAATCAAAGGTCAAAGTAAGTGACACACAGAAAATATCCCTAATGTCATGGGATACAAGGGGATATAAACATCTCTTGAAAAATCAATCCACAATGTTAGCAAAAGTGGAAATAATCTGTTTACAGGAGACCTGGCTAACTGAGGAGATCCTGTGCGAGGGATATATAACCTGGATGAATCCCGCAATACCGTCGAAAACAGGCAGAGCGGCTTCAGGAATGTTAATTCTGATGCAAATCAATGTGACATGGTCTATAACTGCAAGAAAGAACATTAATCCCTGGTGTCAATATTTTACCATTAGCATGCCAGCATATAATCTAGAACAAAATAGAAAGCTAACGACATGCAGAATGGAACACAGAAGTATTTCAATTTTTAACATCTATTGGAATCCTATTGCAATCAACGACAACATTTTTATCGATGCCGTATTTGAAGAAATCGATTCCATCATACAAGCTAATAACCGAAATGAATTTATTATAGCTGGCGACTTCAACATGCATCTCTTTGACAAAGAGGGTAATAAATACTTGTCACACGAAATGTCATCCCGGACAAGGAAATGGATGAAAGAGCTAAGAATTCGCAATATTTCCTTAACTAAACAAACAACGAATGCAAATGGGACACTTTGTCCGACTTGGACAGGAAAAACCACCACTTCAGTAATTGATTATATATTTGCTTCTGACACCTTACAGCATTCTGTTACTGGAACTAATAACTTCCCTAATGAAGAAAGCGACCATCATCAAATTTCAATTTCATGGCTTGTATACAAAACTAGAAATGAGCACATAAATTTACCTGATTTAGAATTATCCAATGGGCTGAATAAACTAAGAATAAGAAATCATCAAGCCAGCGAAATACTTTCAACTTTTCAACTGGCCCCCCAGAAAGAACATGAAAAACTGGACTATCAATGGATTTTAGAAAAATATACATGTCCACAAACAAAAACAAAGAGTGTTCCCAAAACCTCACATTGCCATCAATATAATCAAAGAATCAAACAAGAAAATCAAGAACATCAAAAGAGAATAAGGCATTTGAAATTAAAGAACGACCTAGACCTTAAAAAACAGATACACAAGGAAAAACAAAGATATTCTAATTTTTTAAAAAGTAACAAGGCAATGATGAAACAACACGATGCAGAAACAATTTTGAAGGCCCTACAAAATAAAAACACAAGAAACTTGTGGTCAATGATGACTGATAAATCCAAACAACAAAATGTAATACAAGAAGTTGAGTCCCATGTTTGGATAAACCATTATCGAGAAGTTTACAACAGCAAAACATCCATTTTGACAACGGCCGGAGTAAACGAAGTGTGTACCTGGAAATTTGAGTGGAACATTGAGGATATAACAAACAAGATTAAAGCCTTGAATTCATCATGAGCCCCTGGCCCGGACGGGCTTTCAAATGCAGTCCTCAAAGCGACACCAGAAATATGGGCCAAATTTTTCTTTCATTTACTCGAACGTATAGCAAAAAGAAAAGAAATTCCCCACACTTTGACAGTCGCAATTCTGATCCCAATTTACAAATCAGGAGACTATAGACCCATAGCCTTGCTAGACCCATTAGGAAAATTATTTGCAAGCTACCTTCAAAAACAAATGAACATCTGGGCAGCAAATAACGGAAAACAGGCGAAAAGGCAAACTGGCTTTGTGACAAAAATTGGAACAAATGTAAACCTACTGTTACTGAATATGATAAAAGTAGAAGCAAGCATCAAAAACCAACAAGTATATGCTGTGTTCATAGACTTGAAAATGGCATTCGATTCAGTAAACAGACAGAAACTCTGGGGTAAATTAACAGCATAGGGTTGTCCCACTTACATCCTAAACCCAATCATTCAACTATATTCAAATACCTCCATTTGAGTTCGACTCACAAATGCTGGAATGGTCACACAAGCAATTCCCACCTGGAATGGGTTGAGGCAAGGCTGTCCGTTAGCTGCGTGTTTATACAATCTATATACCAACGACTTTGAGAAGCAGATTGAAAACACAAAAGCAAATCCCCCAAGAATTAACAACGAAACGATTCAGGCACTAATCTATGCTGATGATATTATTTTACTGGATAAAACGATATCCGGACTACAAGAAACTCTGAACAAAACCAAAGATTACATGTATATAAATGATCTCCAAATCAAAATGTGTAAGACAAAGATCATGAAACTCATCTGTCAGAAGCAGAAAAATCAATATCCTATAAAAATCTTGCATGATAATAAAGAAATTATGATCACAAAGACAATCAAATATCTAGGTGCTCTCATAAATCCTTCTAATAATGAAAAAGAATGGTAAGAAAACATTGAAGAAAAGACCAGATCCTTGGCCAGGCAAGGTAGAGTCTTTCATCAGAAGTATGGTACATACTCAGTGAAGGCCACAATGCTATTATACAGGCAAAAGGTAGTTCCAATCATAACCTATGGCAGTGAATCCTTAATCAACGGGAAGGTTATTAACTGGTCTGTTCTAGAAGGTCTATATTGGCGACAAACGTTAGCACTCCCCAAATCGTTTCCTATTGCTAGGATCCGTTTTGAATTGGGCTTACAATCGATAGAATCTATAGTCACATGGAAACAGATGGACCTTTATAGAAAAGTCATTTCGGATGATCAGATACCATCACTGGAAATATTAAAAAGAAAAGAACAAGCATTTCAAACAAAAATGCAAGCTGAAGAAATTACCGAAGAACTGTTGGTAAAGAGACCCCAGCATGCGAAAAGAAAATTAAAAACGAATGACTGGATAAAAACAATAGACAAACAAAAAAACTACAAACGGTTCCTTAAATGTGACACAGAAGTAAGAGTCTTAAATGAACTACCAGAATATTTAATGCAATTCCCTGATAGGATGATTCGTGACTTATTTTTAAGATTTCGCCTGAATATACTCCCAACTAGGGACTACTTAGCTACATTTGATAAAACTGGTTCTACTTCCGCGGACTGCAGATTTTGTAAAGAAATCCAAACACCAGAAACACTATTCCATTTAATCATGGTGTGCCCGATGCTGAAAGAAAAAAGAGAACTATTCAGAACCTTTTTTGGTGTTTCCAATAAAGAGATGACGACAGAAGAAAGATGGGCGAATCTGCTAAGAGGAAATGATCAGTGGCTAATAATTACAATAATTAAATTCTGGACTGAGATCATGAAATGAGTCGAAATGAATGGACCAAATGAAATTTTTCTTTCTTTTTTTTAACTATAGATTTGAAAAAGAATGTAATGTAAAGTTTGTAAAATCAAACCAAACATTTAATAAAAAAAAAAAAAAAAAAGATTGTCATCTAGCCATGTTTCGTTGTGAACAAGATGTCGATACCTCTGTTGCACAGGAGGTTGTAAATCTCTGTGGCATTCTTGGACATTGTTCTAGCATTGATTAGGTTGCAAAGGATATTTTGACATGGTTAGGTTTGTTTTCTGATCCTTGTTTTGTCTTGCGGTTGTTTAGTTGGAGTGCTACCGTGTTCTTGTCCTAGATTAGTCCAATTAGTGGGTTAGGTTCTGGTGTTCCCCTATCTATGGATGGGCGGTATAAGTGGGGCGCTGGCAGGATACTACAAGTTGGAAGGGGGCTGCGCAGTTGGATATGGGAAGTGAGTGACAGGTTCCTAGTTAACTTGGGCAGTGCCCTGGCTATCATTACTTGCTTTCATTGGTTGCTGGGTGTTCCTGGGTGGAGGGTGGGCCTAAGATTTGCAGATGGCAGGCAATGGGAAAACACACCTAGATTTGAGATTGCTAGATAGTGGGAGAAAAAGTCTCGGGTTCAAAACTGATAGATTAAGGGAGAGCACACCTAGTTTTGAGATTCCTAGACACTTAAAAGTATAGGTGGCTGCCTCTGTGAGTGTATGGTGAAAGGTTGCACACTTAAATGCATGTGTGGGTGCCTGGGAGTGTCTGTATGGTGAAAGAGTGCACACTTAAATATATGGGTGGCTGCCTGTGCCTGTGTGGTGAACGGGTACACACTGGGTGTGCGTGTGTGTATATGGTGAATGGTGTATGCTTGTGCTCTGTGGCGCAACAAAACCTACATTTCAGGGGACTAACCCTTCAAATGTTGGGAGAGGTGCTAAATTCATGGGCGCTAGGGGAGGGGCAGACTTATTTGTGTGGGGCATCTAACTTCTTTATGCATTTTAATGAGACTATTCTAGTACAGCATCAATGTTACAAGCAGTCTCCCCTTTAAGTCTGAAAGCATCCACTTATGGACTGCTGTGACAATGAGCGATCTCATGTTCCCCCTCTACTATTCCAATCACTCCCCTGGCATGCAAGTACTAAACCCACATCACAATTTCAAGTGCCTAAAAAATTATGCATCTGAATGCAGGAACTAACAGTGAAATGCTTTATGTTAGTAATTGCTGGGCCTTTGTTAACAGTGAAACCTTTTAACATCTGTGCCCTGTTCTGTCTGTCAACTGCTCTGTAGGTCAGCCAGGTCCAGTCAACATAGCCTAAAATTTCAGGGGGGGTGCAGTGCTGAAGCCCAGTCAGCTCAATAGTGTTGCACCACTACTTGTGTTTAATGCCTTGATTACTTATTGGTAATATTCATTACTCCTAGCCCTATTCTTCCTCGTCCAGTACTTGGGTATGAGGCAGCCTGCTTCATGCACAAGTACGGGGATGAGGTAGAGGTACATGGAGTTAATCCCTGACTTAGGTACATGTAATCTTCATTACTTCTAGTCCCACTCTTCCTCATTCCAATACTTACCTATGCGGCAAAGAGCCTCATACGTAAGCACTGGGACAAGGAAGAGGAACGTGGAGGTAATTCTGGGCCAAGGAGCTGATTTTGGAGGTTGGGGTAGGGGGTGGGATGGAGAGGGGATGTGTGGGGGGCTGTATTGTGCGATAAATCATAATGGTTGTCCATGTCCAGGCTAAGCAGGCATGATATGTGGTATTAGTGGCTAGAGAGGCATTTTGCTGTAGCTAGTCTAGTCATTTCTTAGTTTGGCTTGACTTTTTTTAACTGAGCATTTCTGAAAAAGGAGTCCTGCTAAGTGTAATTGCCTGGCTAGACTGGCATTTGGGTGCTGCCAGTCTAGCCATTTCTTACTGCGGCATTGTCTATTTTTCTGGCCATCTGTGATAAAATAACCATGATAAGTGTTATTGCTTCGACTGGCATTTTGGGGAAACCAGTCTTGGTATGTCTAAATGTGGCCTGGCATGCTTTACTGTAACATGTTATTACATTTCTGCACTGGTCTACATTCTGCAGCCAGTTGGACATGTTTTCATTGTGGCATGGAATTTTTAATAGCAAAGCAGTAATGTTCCTGTGCACTGTTGGTGACTTGCATGTATTGGATTTTTGGATTGGCGTTACCCTGCAAAACAATTGCAAACACTCTGGATTTTTTTGCAAAACAAAGGGAGTTCTGGGAGTCTCTCTACCAGCACGAACACAGCCCATTGACCTGTTATTGGGTGGATGGCCTCTGGGAGAGTCTCAACCAAGTCTTTAGCTCACTGTCCCTTTCAAAGAGAAGAAATATTCCTGCATATCAGTCATTATCCTGCCCAGGGGCAGTCCAGCACCTAAATGCTAGGCAATTCTCCTCTGAAGAAGAGTACCAACAGCAACCCCATACACATGGTTCAGCCATGTTGGGCATCATCAGAGAGGTGGAGCTCTGCCTCTCTGAGAACAGTGAGCAAGAGGTCCATGTCTGGGGTTCTGGGAGTCTCTCTACCAGCACAAACATGTGGGATTCTCTTATTGCACTGGCCTTCTCCTCCAAGTCTTGCATGCATGTTGGGCCCTCTCGGTTTTGTGTCCTTCTTAGCAAAAGCAGATGGGGTTCTTTCAGCAACATAGGATTCTCCATTTTTTGTCAAATATGAATAGGCTACATTCAGACTTTGTTCTTCCCTACTAGATACCCTGTGTACTCTCAGTATATTGCTCTTCTAACCCAAATATATTCACATGGGGGTTCTCAGTACTTTGACAGTCTCTTGTTTCTTTTAAATGCTCATGGGATTCTCTCATTGCTTTAGCCTTCTTTGGATACTAAATTCATGTGTGTTTGTAAATTCATTTAGCCTCCTCCTAAGCCTCCTAAATGCACATTGGGTTCTCCATGGTTTCAATTTCTCCTACACCTAATACATGCCTGTGGGTTTCTCAATCATATGCCCCTCTCTGCTTTCTACTGCACAGAGTGGTCTCAGTGCTTTGGCCTTCTCTTCCCACTACTAAATGCAGTTGTGTTTCTCTCAGTGATGGTATATTCTCTGTCACTTGATAACTGCATGTGGGTTCTCAGTAATCTGGTTTTCTTCTCCACCTTCTAAATTCATGTGGGCTTCTCTCAGTGCTTCCCCATTCTCCACCTACTAAATACACATTTGGCTCCCCGTGCTTGGATTGTCTTCTCCTCCTGCAAAATGCACATTTGCTTTTCTCAGTGTGCTGTCCTTTTCCTCTGGCTGCTATAATTACTCAAGTTTCTCTCAGTTCTCTGCTCTTCTCTGCCTACTAAATACATGTGCAGTTCTTAGTGCATTGGACATCTTCATGTCTTACTAAATGCAAACAGAGTGCTCTCATAGCTTTGCCCGATCAATGCTTTGGGCTTTTCTGCCTAATAATTGCATGTGTGTTTCTTGTTGCTTTGTACTTCACCTTTGCTTACTATATGCAGGTGAGCTCTCAGTGGTTTACTCTTCTCTACCTGCTTAACTCACAGAGGGTTCTCAGTGTGTTTTCTTTCTCCTTCACCTTTTACATGGACATTGGGTTCTTGTAGTGCTTTGCCAATGTACAACCACTAAATGCACACAAACTTTTCTCAGCACGTTCCTCGTCTCTTCCTACTATATACATCCACATGGGTGTTTTAGTGCTTTTTTCTTATTGTTGCCTACTAAATGCATGTGGGGTTTGGCCTTCTAAGCCACATTCTAAATGCAAGCAGGGATCTCTTAGTGATTTTAGTGATTTAGCATTCTGCTCTGCCTACTTGATGCATTTGGGGATGTCAGTGCTTTGCCCTTTTCAGCCTACTCAAGCATGTGGGGACCTCAGTACTCTGGTATTCTTCTCTAGCTACTTCGAAACACACAATGGTTTTCCTCAGTAAGTTGGCTTTGTCCTGCACATATAAAATACACATAGGCTTTTCCTAGTGTTTGCCCTTTTTTATATACAAGGCACACTTGACATCAGTACCTTTGAATCCTCCAACACCTTATAAATGCATCTGTGATGTTCTACATGCTATTGCTTAGTCATATGCCTAGTAAATAAACATTGAGATCCTCTGTGTTTTTCTCTTCTCTGCCTTCTAGATGCACTTGGGTTTCTCAGTGGTTTGGACTTCTCTTATACCTACTAAATACAAGTGGTGTTTTATCAGTGGTTTGGCTTTCTCCTTCACCTACACCTATTAAATACATGTGGTCTTTTCAGTGCTCTATCCTTCTCCTCCATCTGCTAAATCCACGTGTAGGTTGATTAGTGCTTTCCAATTCTGTGCCTACTTAAGGCACCTGAGGTTCACAGTGTTTTGGACTTCCCCTCTATCGACTCAATTTACATGTGGGTGTCAATGTTTTGGGTTTCTCCTCTGCCTTCTAATAGCTCAGGGGTTTCTATCTTTGAGTTGCCCTTCTTTGCCTATTAAATGAAAAAGAGATTATCAGTGCTTTGGTCTTCGGATCTGCCTAATAAATGCCCATGGTGCTCTCTCCGTGCTTTGCCCTTCTCGGCCTACTAAATGCAAATGGAGTTCTCAATGTTTTATCTTTTTCTTCTCCTTCTAAATGTATATGGGACCCTTGATGCACTCCTCAGCCATTTATTAAATGCACCTGTGATTCTCAGTGATTTAGCGGTTTTTTGTGATTTTTTCGAATGACATTTTTTCGAATGCCATTATCTAGAAAACATTTAGTCGGAATTTTTTTTTCAAATGTTTATTTTTTTATTTTATTTTTTTTAATGGGGGTTTCCCCAGGCCACTTTTTTTTAACATTTCTTTTTAATTACAGGCCCCAAAAAAACATATTAAATAAAAAAATAATACATTCGAGAAAAAAAAATTCGACTAAATGTTTTCGGGATAATTGCATTTCGAAAAAATGCATTTGAAAAAATGACCGGATCCCGATTCATCATCTGTCTACTAAATGCACTTGCAGTACTCTGAGTGATTTGCCTTTTTCCAATTGTTGAATTCATATGGTGTTCTCAGTGTTTGACAATCTTGTTTGTCTATTAAATGCAAATGTGGTACTCTATTTGCTTTTACCTTCTCCTCTGCCTACCAAATTTACATATGATCCTCTGTGTGCTCTGGTCAACTCTGCCTACTAAATTCACAGCTGTATGTCAGTGTTTTTTACTTCTCCTACACCTGTTAAATGCATGCTGCCTTTGCAGGGCTTTGTATTTCTTATCTGCTCCCTAAATGTATGTGGAGTTCTCTGCACTTTACCCTCTGACTGGAAAATTCCAGTAGGGCTCTCATCCATCTTCTCAATAAACGTGCTGTTCCCCAAGTGATTTTCCCATCCCTGCCTACTAAATGCATGTTGCATTTCCAGTTTCTTAGCATTTTACTGCACCTTCCAAATGAACATGAAGTAATTTCAGTGCTTGGCCTTCTGTGCCTACTAAATGCACAAAGATTTCTCAGTGCTTTAACGTTCTTACCACCAACTAAATACGTGTGGATTTCTCAGTTCTTTGGCCTGCTAAGTCACATTGTAAATCGAGATGGGGTTCTCTTTGTGATTTGTCTTCTACTCAGCCAAATAACTACGTTTGAGGTTCTCAGTGCTTTGCCTTACAGTTCTGTGGGGATCTCAGTGTTCTTCCCTACTCCTCTGCCTACTAAATGCACACAGGGCTCTCTCACAAGGCTCTCTCTGTGCTGTGGACTCCCCTTATGCCTGCTAACTGCCCATGGGGTTCTCACTGTGCTTTGTTTTTCTCTTCCACATACTAAATGCACTTTGTTTTATCATAGCGTTTAATACTCCTCCAACTAATGAATTCATGTGGGTGTATTTGTTTTGCTTTGTTTGCTTTCTATGCCTACTAAATGCCCATGAGATGCATCTGTGTTTTGCCCTTCTCCTCCACCTACTAAATGCATGTGGGCTTCTCCTGGCTTTGGTCTTCTCCTCTGCCTTCTGAATACATATGGCCTTCTCTTTGTGTTTTGTCATTCTGTGCCTACTATAAACAAAAGGGATTCTGAGTGATTTACTATTATCATCTGCCTTCTTAATACATGTGGGGCTTTCTCATTGCTTCTCCCTTGTTGGGCTATTACATGTACATGTATTTCCATTGTATTGCCCTTCTCCTCCACATACTAAAAGTATATATGTATCTCGTAGTGCTTTCCCTTCTGTGCCTTCTACAAGCACATAGTGTTCTCAGTGATGTGTTCTTCACCATCTCCTAAAGGTGCTTGGTTCTGTGTGTTTTGGCCTTCTCGGCTTGCAAAATATACAAGAGAGTTGGCCTTCTCCTCCGCCTACTAAATGCAAATTGAGTATTTTCAGTGTTTAAGCTTTCTCCTTGCCCTGCTTAAAGCATGTGGACTTCTCAGTGTTTTGCCTACTGCTTTACCTGCTAGCTGCATGTGGGATGTTCTCTGTGTTCGTCCTTCTCTGCCTACAAAATGCACATGGGGTTTTCAGTGTTGAGGCATTCTGCTCTGCCTACTAAATTCAAACTGTGTTATCAGTGCTGTCTTCTCTGCCTTCTAAATGTACATTGGTGTCTTTTCTGGCTTTTCCCCTGACAGTGCACTACATGAGCACAGTGTTCTCAATGTTTAGGGATTACCAAATAAATGCATGTAATGTCTTTTCCCCCTTTAAACATTTGCACAAATAAGGGCGTGTGCATGTACATTTACTCTGAGACGAAGGTGACCTGAGCATTTCATCAATGAAATTAGCACATTCTTTGCAATCCTTTCACTGGCACTCATTTATGAGTATCTGGACCATTTTGTGAAAATGAGTGATTACAAGATTGTGTAAATGTATTGATTTCAGAAATGCATATGTATTTTGTTCTCTCCGATATTGATATGAATATGTATATACATTGGGAATGGTTGGATATTAAACTGACACATGCTATTCTGAAGAGACAATAGTAGAATCTATAAGGGCAGGAGAGGCCCAAAATATCTAACAGCAAGTAGCTATAGATCTCAATCTACACAGCACAGCCTGTTGACTGTCATCACCGTACAATTAAATTCGACATTAAATCATGAACAAATAGGATGTTTTATTGCACAATTTTAAAAAACATGCAATTTCTTCTGTACCATATATTCAAGCTTTATCTTCCTGGTGAACATATCAAAATATGGTCCAAACCCTAAAGTGGTGTGATCCTCTCTTTGGAAAAGAAATGACGTGTATGTGTCATTCCTTTTTCAGGGTCTTGGCTATCGATCACGATCTTTACTATCAAAACCATTTGAACACATTACAAATATCCCAAAGAAAACACTTACCTGTGCCAAAAATGTATCCTCGAACAAAAATAAAAAATAATCAAGTGCAAACATACAGCAAAGGACCTACATCATTCATGCAATTATTTTTTAAATCGTATGGAAATTGCCCATACCTAGCATATCTACTTCTCTTGTTTTACAAAACATCTGATCAATAACGGCATACTGCCCACCGTTGACATCAATTAATACTACATTCTAGTAATCAGCATAGTCATTGTTTCTGACTGATCAATTTGCCATCTGATAGATAATGACATCACACTTCTACAGTCATAAAAAACTTCCTCATGTGGTATCTTGTCTTATATATTTCATCAGTGCATTTCACCATATGCTGTCCTGACAGTTCAAATGATACATCAGTCACATTCAGAGGTGATATCTATCACCCTGGGAGCAAGAAAAGTCACACAATTAATGGCATAAACAGTACATCAGCCCTCTCGAATATATCATTGCAAATTAGCAAACGTCAAGCTAGGTTAAATTACTTAGTGACATAGAAAATTAACAGCGCTCTGCAAATCCTACTCACGTTGGTTGTTTGAAATATGCTGGGTAAACAAAACCCAACAATAACAACCAGTTCGTTTTCACGTAATGTACTACTAAGACCTAATTTGAACTCAGTCAACATATAATAACAAAAAAGATGAACAGCACTTGGAGCTCCGTATGACATGCGGGATAGGCAGCACTCTGGGACTCCTGCTTGTCTTTCTCATCCTACAAAGTGATACAAGTTCCTAACTAGGTGAACACAACTAAATACCTAGTCGCACACTTGCCTCTGTGCAAGAACATCATTCATGCTTATTGAGCACATTAGACATGTCGCATTCAATCATTTTTATTGCCTAATGCTTGCTTGTTGAATTGACCATCCAATGCCCAGGGTATCTTGCTGCGTAATCCTGTGTGCAATTGGGCCGACGTGGACCACACCAATCCTGGTTTATCAACTGTTACAAAAAGCAGCATCTAAGACCATTGCCACTGGAAACTTTCATTTTTTCTATTGTGCTTAACTACAGGTGGTTCCTCTTCTGGGTGCGTGTTCTTCCATGATAGTCATTAAAGTATTATTGAGACATGTGACCATGTGTTTGTGAAGTATGTCCCACTACCTTCTCATAGTATTAATAATAATATCCTTTCTTTTAACTGACATGGGTCCCCTCGCCCCCCCCCTCCCGTGCCAAGGCCTTTTTTGGTGATTTTGATATTTTGCCATTCAATGCCTTCTAACGTTTTCTGTTTCATTAACCCCTTAAGTGCCAAGGATGAGGTATCTCGTCCTTTGCAACAGGGATGTAATACCAAGGACGAGAAACCTCACCCTTGGCACTTAAGGGTAGGTACAGAGCTCACTGATGTTAACTGCCTATTATCACATGGTACCAACTCTCCCTCATCTTGAAAATAAAGCCCGAGTTGCAAAAGAAAGCAAAAGGATTGCCACCCCAGGACTAGTCATCTATCACATGGCTACCTTTCCAGTGTTGCCAGCATCTCTCTGGACTTACTGAAAAAAATCCTGCACACAGCACACAGTCTCATCAAATGATTGAAGAGGTATAGCTGTATGGCCCAAACAGCTGGGATCACACTGGGACCCCATATAGCCATGCATCACCTTCAAGACAGACCCCTTTCCCTACAGGACACTAACCATCAATGTCCATGCATATGTCAGAGACATATGTTCCATCTCTAACTGCACTTTTTCTTACCATACACTGCTTTTCAGCAAGGTGTGTTCTACGTAAAGCACAGAGAGACATACATACATGTGTACATACATTCATTCCGATATATTGCATGGCCTGCGGTAGCAGCGGTGTACTTATGGTTAAGTTTCTCAACTCATAGAAAGAGCACTTCATGGGCGCCTTATAGCTTTGCTCTCCCTGCGTGAATCTTCACCAAACTTTGCAAAAAAAAGTATACAGCCCCCTCCGAATGATTCTATGAAGTTTGGTGCGATTTCGTGAAGAGGGGCAAAGCTATAGGGGGTCCCAACATGTGTGGAATTCCTCATAGACGCAATGATAAAGAAATATTTGCTCACACCTACAGCCCAAACTGCTGGATGGATTTTCACCAAATTTACGGCGGAGCAGCGGCTTAGTCCCGAAAGCGTGGTGTAAATCAGTCCAGTCGTTTTTTTTTTAAACAGCCACAAAGTAGCTTAAACAAATTTGTGATACCTGTGTCCAGTCCGTGGACTCACTTCCTTATTCGGTCCGCAGACTCCCTGCTGGACCAATCAGGGTCCAGCAATATGTCCATAGAGATTGTACGTGCCCGCTGATTGGATGGTGGGTCATTTCTTTTTTTTTAACATACCTTTTTCTTAATTTGAACAGAAAACACAAAACATTAAAAATCCCCCCATGCCCTGGGTTCGGCCCCTCATCACAGCTTCCACCTCATGTCCATCTATTCCTGTCAACTCGCCCGTGCCTTCCATGATCACATCCCCGTTCCAGTTCATGAGCCCGCTTAAGGTACCACTTGAGCCTCTAGATTAGATTTAGCAGTCTCATTCTCCTCGGGCACCAAGCAATTCTTGCCCTTGCTGAAGGTATCCCATCAACCTTGACCAATCCTCCTGGAAACCCTAATGGCCCCCTTGCATTGAGTATGACACCCACTCGAGTGCCATAAAGTTCCAAATCTTGCCCACCCACTTGTGCTCTTGGGGAGGGGGGTCTTTTGACTTCCAGTTTTGCACCAAGGTGAGTGCTCCTGCCAGCAACAGTAACACATATAATTTCCATTCAGCTTTAGTGTGTAGCTCCTCCAGCAGTGCCTCCAATCTCAGCAAAACCAGGACTCTGTTCGCCTTGACTTTAGACCCTGGGGATGCCTCAATTGCACCATAAACCATGTCTGAGAACTTCTAAATTTTTGGGCATTTCCACTAGATGAGGCCACACGTTCACACCCCTCCACATTCCCTCCAGAACATCCTAGAGACTGAGGCATAGCTCTTTTGGAGCCTCTCCGGTGTCAGGTGCCTTTGCACCATCAGCTTCACCCACATTTCCTGTGTTTACAGGGATCTGGTCAGCTTGGGGCTACGTGCCCAGAGTTTAAGCTATTCCGCCTCCTCAATCTCCTGGCCCGTTGATTTCTCCCACCTATCCATATATAGCCTTGCCCCCGGCACCTCCCCTTGCTTTACATATGAATATATGTCCCCCACGATGCAGGTGTTTCCAGTTTCAGTCATTAGGTACTTTTTAAATGGGGTCAAAGCCCTTGTCACTCCTCTCCTCACAGGGGCCTGCATCCCCCAATGCCTTATTTGGACATACCTGAACCTTTCCCCTTCCCCCAGCCCGAAGTCCTCCTTGCATTGACTAAAGGATTTCATTTCTTCTCCCTCAAACATGTCCTGAGTTTTGTGGCACTTTCCTGCTTTACATGACTGAAAGCCTCTGTCTCCCATCCCCGGAGAGAACTGTTGGTTGTCAAATATGAGCATGCACGGGTATGGGAAGGTTGTAAATTGGGCTTTCTCCACCAACTCCTCGCATGCCTCCTCCACTCCTGCCACTGTGCCGCACCTGTGCATGGCTGCCCGTCTGTAATAGACCCTGAAGTCAGGTAGCCCCAGTTCCCCCCTGTTTCTGGGCAACTTCATAACTTGCCTTGCCACCTTAGCTTTCTTTTGGTTCCACACAAACCTCCACCTGTATTTTTGTAGGGCTCGAAAGAAAGCCCAGGGACCTGAATCAGAAGTGCCGTAAAGTGGTATAGCAGCCGGGGGAGCACCACCATTTTAAGCATGTTGATTCTGCGTAGCCAGGTAGCATTAAGCAGTCCCCAGTCTACTAATTTGTTTCTAATGTTCTCCAGAAGTGGTGGGTAGTTGGCTTCTGTCATTGCATCCACGGTCTAGGTGAGATATACCCCCAGCTACTTCAAAGCTTTTTGCACCCATCTATATGGATAGTCCTTTCTAAGCGCCATTTCCCCATTCAACGGAGTAGTCAAGTTTAATATTTCTGATTTATGGGTGTTCATTTTCAGGCTTGCAACTGCCCCAAGTTCCTGTAATTCCCTATCCAAGGCTCTAAGAGATCTTTCAGGTTCCTGTATAATTAGGAGCATGTCATCTGCAAAAGCAGCTACTTTGTGCTCTCTGTCCCCATAAATGATTCCCTGAAAGCATCTAGTAGTGGCTCCAAGTGGAGGGGTGATAGTGGGCATCCCTGCTTCGTGCCCCCATGTAATCTTGATAGTAGGAGAGAGCTGGCCATTGATAGCCAAGCGTATAGAAGGGTGTTTATAATTACCCCTAATTCTAGAGATAAACCTTGCCCCAAACCCCATCTTGAGTAGTACAAGAAACAAAAATTGACATTTGACACTGTCAAATGCCTTTTCGTCATCTAGGGCAAACAGCAAGCCCGTGATCACTTCCTATTAGCTACATCTATGAGGCGGGCAACCCTCCTAGCGTTGTCACTCATCTGCCTCCCTTTAATAGATCCCGATTGGTCCAGGGAGATCAAGCTGGGAAGAATATCTTCTAGGCGGGTCACCAAGATTTTGGTATATATCTTGGCATCCACGTTGATGAGGGCGTTTGGTCTATAGGAGACGCAAGCTGAGGGATTCTTGCCCTGCTTAGGGAGAAGGACTACTTTTGATTCCTCCATCGACGATGTAATGGCTTCTGACCGCCTAATTGCATTATAGAGAGCTACCATGTGTGGTATCAAAGACTCCTTAAAAGTCTTATAAAATTCTCTGGGAAACCCGTACGGCCTGGGGATTTGTTCACCGGTTGATAAATAATAGCCCTCCTCCCCTCCTCTGCTGTTATCTCAAGTTCTCTCCTCTCCTGAGTGGTAATGTATGCAAGGGGTTGTCTGTTTGCTAGGTACTCCTACTGTGCCTCCGCTGACTCCCCCTCTGAGGTGTGCAGTTTAGAGTAAACCGAATTCCCTGATTATATCATCTGTATTTGTGCTCACCCCCCTCCTTCTTCTGTCCGTATACGAAGGATGGTTTTAACCTTATGCTCTCTTTTCAACATCCTCACCAATAGCCTGCCTGCCCTATTTGCCTTGATGTAATACTGCTGTTTAAGAGCCAGGAGGGACCTCTCTACTGCCTGGGCCTGTATCTTCTCCAGCTTTCCACGCATGGCCCAATATTCTCTCTTTGTATGTCTGCTTGCTCTCTCCCTCATTTGTGCCGTTACCTGTTTCAGCCTTTCTTCTAACTCCACCTCTGTGCTATTTGTCTTCAGCACTATGATCCTCCCCCTGATGGTTGCCTTCAATGCATCCCACTGTATCTGTTGTGAGGTGTCCCCTTCTTTGTTGTCCCCAAAATATTCCTTTATACCCGTCCTTATTTCCTCCTCCACAATTCGATCTTTCAATAACTGGGCAGGGTATCACCACGCCATACTCGCGGGGGTCCCCCTTTCCACCTGAACAACAGTGATATAGGTGCGTAGTCCAAGAGTGCAATGGGACCCACGTCCATACCGGAAACCCGGCCTAGCAAAGCCCATGAGACCCATGCGTAGTCTATCCTAGATGAGGAACCATGCACGTGTGAGTAGAAGGTGTATCCCTCCTTCTCTCCCTCTCTCTCTCTCCATTTTCTCCACTAGCTCCTTTGAAGGCCCCCCCTGTGCACCATGCGTCCTTCTGCTTCTATCCTTGCTTGGATCCCACGCAATAAGTCCCCAGTTAGTATGATTGGACCCTTTGCGAATGTCTCCAGTCTATTCAGGGTCCCCTGAAGGTAATGGTCCTGGCCTTGGTTTGGGGCATATACTGTGGCTCTAGTGTAACTCTCACCCCCCTGTGTCTTCAGGTTCAACACTATATACCTCCCCATGGGGTCCTTCTCCATCCCCTCAATTACTAAATCTAGATTATTCTGGTGGGCTATCAAAATCCCCCCTCTTTTAGCTTTATCATTCCCCTGGTTTATCTGATATCCACTTATACGCACCCGGTCCCTGTCCCGAAGCTGGAGGTGAGTCTCCTGAAGGGCTAGAATGTCTGTTTTTTCCCGGTTTAAGTATCTCTTCCCTCTTTATTGGGGAATTAAAACCATTTATATTTATGGAGACAATATTAAGCCTCCTCTCCCTCTCTGTCACCCGTCTGGTTGGACCATCTTGCTAGGTTTAGGGCCTCATCCATATGAACCCCTTCCTCCCCTCACCCCCCCACCCCTTCCAACTCCCCCCCACTATTGCCGGTGGGGCTCAACCGGCCTCTAGCCCCCATGAAACCTCCCCTTCGAGAATTGAGCCCCTTCCAATCCCCAACATGTGTCCATGCAGGTACCACCATACCTTACCAAGATGTCCCCCCTTACTGTCCTCCCTCCAGACCTCGACATGTTCCTCTCTTAAATGCCCTCCCCAGGCCTCTCACTTAAAGTTTAAGTTTGCTTTCCCCCCATTATTGCTCCTCCTGCAATGGCACGATAGCCTTGGCTCCCACAGGTATTTGTCCCTTTTAGTTGAGGTTGGTAACATCCCCTCTTTCCTTTCCTGTCCTTGGCCGACGACCATTCGCAGCTCTTTGGCGCAACCTAGACCTTGCTCGCTTGCCCACTCGGGCTGGCTACCTCTTCATCGATGCTCAGTAATCTCGCTCCTTCCTCAAGGGTTTCTATCTGCCTCTGCTTCCCCTGACACTCAAAAATGATTCCGAAAGGGAAAGTCCACCTATATTGTATGTCCTTGTCCCTCAGTGCCCCCACTATTGAGGCAATCCTTCTCCTCTTGGTCAGCGTCACCTGTGCGAGGTCTTTGAACAAGAGAATCTCAGACCCATTGTACGTTACTTGGGTAGCTTTCCTGGCCGGCTGCCAGATTCTTTTCTTTGTAAGATAGTCGTGGATCGCCACCAGCACATCCCTTGGTCTGGCTCTGGGCTCCATTCTCCTGGGACCAACCCTATGCACTCTGTCAATGTGGACCTCTTCCTGGCCATCGGCATTCAGTAAGTTGGCGAAGACACTGGAGATCGCCCCTCTCAATTCCTTGTCTGACACCCCTTCTGGCAGTGCTTTTATTCGTATGTTAGATCTTCTAGATCTATTTTTTTGGTTTTCCGCCTGGAGTTCGAGGTTGTGAGTTGCTATGACTAGTTGGTCCAGGAAAATGTCTACTTTCCTCACATCATCAACCAAGTCCTGGATTGCCCTTTCGTTTGTGTCCACTCTCTCCTCAATCTTGCCCACGTCCCTTTTGGTCTCCTGCAGAGCCTCTGCAATGTCCTCTCTCGACTTCTCCATCTGCCTCTGTAGTGTATCTGTTATCTTGTCCCCAAATTCTGTAAAGAATTGCTTCAGTAGACCCATGGTTACATTTCACCTCCTGCCTACTGCGTTGAGGGGTCACCCTTTTCTGCCTGCTCTCTCCCTGCTTCCTCTTGCTGGGGAGGCTCTGTCTTGTGGCTCCACATTCGATGTAGGTTAGAGTCCTGTAGCTTCTTGTGTCCCTTGGTTGCAGAGGAGGGTTCTTTTCCCTTTGCTTTGGACATTCTGGCTCACTTCCTGGGCTTGGAGTTTATTCAATCTGTGGTTTTGCTGAGCCTTTGAGCCCCTCACCCCCCATTAGGGATCTGCGTCTTGCTGGCGCTTTGCTGTTGTGCCCCGCTCTCCTGGGCTCTTTCCCTCAGGTTCTCCCCCTGTCTGGTTTGGGTCTGCGCTCTTCTTCTGCCATATGCAGGCCTTGCGGACCCCCGTGCCCCTTTGCTCACTGTGTGTCCGAACCCCTTGTTTGTGGTGGGTTCAATGGCTCACTAGCTTGGCATGTGCATCCCTCCTGGCCTGTTCTGAGCCCCCTTGCACTAATCCAGTAACACTGTGTGCCAGCGGCTGCCCTCGCTCTCCTGTATCTGGAGCAAGTTCTTGCCCCAGTCTTTCAGAGCTTCTCACTTATGCTGGGGGGGGAGGGGGCACATCCCGCTTCCTTAGCTGTGCTGGGGGGGCGCTTCCGCTTTCTCCTTCTCAAGTGCTTTCCCCTAGACCTCCCCCCCGTGCCTCCTTACTTGCTCTCTCCTGCTGGCTTCAATGTCTCTGGTGCCGGGCTCCTCCTCGTATGGCTCTGAGCTTCCTTTGACTGTCCCCACTCATTCGGCTCTGACACTGTGCTAGGTCTTCTGCGGCCATTCCTGCCTCCTCCTGGCCACGCTCCCCCCTCGGAGTACAGCTGCAGTGCTCTCCACTTTCACTGGGGGAGAGGCCCCTCCTCAGCAGCATGCCCGCTCCTCACTATTCTCGATTGCGGGGGAGGGGGTTGCCTATTCCACACTGGTATGTCTTTTCCCAGCTGATCTTTGTTTTCCTGGCTTCCCCTCTCTTGGGTACACCTACCAGCTCTCGCTTCGGGAGCTCGCTGACTCCTTTGGTGCTTTACTCTGCCAGTCCCACCCACGTTATCTGCTCCGCTGGTCTCAAGTTGCCTTATTTTCGCTGCTGAGCTTTGCAGAGCTGCCTGTACTCACTTTATTGTTGTTCCCAATGGGGGTTGCACTGTCTTTGTGCCTGGGAGGGCTGTCGGCTGTTAATTTGACCTTGTTATGGTCCTGAGGGTTGGAGGAGCAGCTCTCACAGTGCTCCCCGCTCAGCGTCCATCTTGATCTCTGCATCATATTTTTTAAAATGCTCACCATGTTGGAATGGCAGACAGATGCCAGAGTCTGCCGATAGTGCGGTGGGGAAAAAGTCTGGAGAACACATATGGGGTTATTTGGTGGCTGAAAGATGGCCTGGAAAGGGTGGGGGTGGAATAAAGATGATATGGAGCGGTCTTTCTTGGTGAATAAAGGGTGTGCAGGTGCCGCCCAGTCCACAGACAGAGCAGTAGTCTGCGAACTGTACTGTGAATGAACAGTTTAGAAAACACATTTGGGGGTATTTTGTGGCTGAAATAGGACCTGGAAAGGGTGGAGTAGTGGAATAAAGTTGATATAGATCTGTTTTTCTAGGTGAGAAAAGGGTTTGCTGATGCCGCTGAGTGCGTGGTCAATTTTCCTGTCCGCAGACATCATTTGGATGGCAGGGGGTTCTGTGCGAGTTTTGCTATTTGAAGGTATATTTTACATACTTATTATATGGTTTAATTCTATTGTAGTGGTTGTGGCCAGTGGCCAGATTCTTGGGGGCATGGCCATGGACAATGCCCCCAAAAATCTCCCCACTGGTGACAGTAGTTATATGTGTATAGTAATTATAGGTAATGTAGTGGGGGTAGAAAGTGTTTGTAATATGGTGGAATGATATACTTGAACTGTAAATGGTATTTATATTTGCAGTACAATTGAGGGTAGTGCATATGGAATATGTACTTGTTTATACTTGGTATGGTTACTTAGTTGCATACAGTAATGAATCTGGAATATCTGGTTATTTTTCTGTGGAACAAAACCCAGTATAATTTGTTAAGCAGGATAGTTTTAAAGCTTTAATTGCATACAATGTTACATATACATTTACTTGTATTGACCCTCATAAACAGTAAATTCAATATACTCTGTTTGATACAACATTACTGCATGATACACTGTTATTGTATTGACATTAAGGGGCCAATTCATGGAACAAACGTGCTCTGAAAATCCCAGCGCAAGCAGGCGCAAGGTGGCGCAAGCGTGAGAAAGCAAGCGCACGCGCACGCGTGCAAATCAAGGAAGGCGCTGCGCTTGTTTCCCACTTGTTGTGCGCCAGATCGGTGCATGTCGCACGCGGGCACACACGTCATCAACCGCCGTGCGCTACGTGCACAGCAAAAGCGCACATAGCGTAGCGCACACAACAAAAGTAGGCGGAACAGTGGGCGTAACACGCAGAATGGGGAATAACTCGTGAAAAAATAGGCGTAACTGGGGAAGTACTGCAGGGAACTACACGGAACGCCCACACGCACACGAACAACCCGTATTCATGGATACGAATACGGGAAACCCGCCCACGGCAAAAGATGCACACAGGCGTGAATGCGTCCGCCACACGAAGGCAGGTGGAAGCGTCCCCGCGCACAGTATAAAAGTGCGCGCAAACAACAAACACGTATATACAGCTACGATGAATGCCCCATTTGTCGCAGCACTGATCGTGGGACACCGCAGGAGGAGGAGAATAGCCAGGGCACACATTTTTGCACCATGGACAAGCCTTTTTGGTATGCCTGACGACCAGGTCTACGGCAGGTATAGGTTTCCACCCCGTATCATCCTAGACCTGGTCAGGGAGTGGGAAGATGATCTTACATCCCCCACCCATTGCTCTCGAGCATTGAGCCCCTTGGAGAAGGAGCTCAATGTCCTGCATTTTATGGCCACTGGGTCATTTCAGCGGACTACTGCCATAGTGGGGGGGGGGGTCTCACAGGCCACGCAGTCACACTGCCTACACCAGGTATTGGCAATCATGACAGCATGCCCCTCAGTCCGCAGGCACATATACATGCCCAGAACACCCGCAGAAAGGCACGCCGTTGTCTTGGACTTTTACAGGGTGGCACACTTCCCCAAAGTGCTCGGTGCCATAGATTGCACCCATGTGGCCCTACGTCCACCTAGGGCCACTGAGCACATCTACCAAAATCGCAAGCACTGGCATTCCATCAATGTACAGGTGGTATGCGATGCAAAGGGAATCATCACCTCTGTCTATGCAAACTACCCTGGCTCCACCCATGACAGTTTCATATGCAGAATGTCTGCCCTGAGCCGGGCCCTGGAAGCTGGGCAGCATGGCGACACATGGCTCCTAGGTGAGTACAAATGCCCTTGCACATGCATGTATGTCACACACACACACACAAATACACAAACCCCAATAATCACAACCATTATCACCTCTCCAGGGGACAGTGCCTACCATCTGAGCAACCACATGATGACGCCAATCCGGAACCCCACCACACCACCCCAGGTAAGATACAACGCGGCCCATATTGCAACCAGGGCCATAGTGGAGCGCACATTCGGAGTGCCCAAGTCACACTTCCGCTCCCTTGACCGCTCTGGTGGGCAGCTACTCTATGCACCCCCAGTAGTGTGCAGGATCATTGTGGCAGCATGTGTCCTGCACAATGTTGCAACACGGCAGGGCGTACCGGTGGACATGGTGGTGCCCCCACATCCCCAACCACAGGCACAGGCGCTGCCCATGGGTGGGGATAGGGCACGTGGCGAGGATGCCCGGACCCAGCTTGTGGACACATTTTTCACCTAAACTCCCACCCCTGCGGAGTGCACACAGGCCTGGCACATACCAGGTGACAATCGATGATGACAAAGAGACAGTCAACTGTCACAACCTTACCACCCTGAGATTGTTGCCATGGAAGTGCCACATTGTGTGCATCCCTAGCTACTTAAACACAAGCAATCCTGTGTGACCAAAAGGCACACATGCAAGGTGTGAATCACACACACCTGAAAAACAGGCCATGACTATCACTGGTATGTCACTCAAACCCTCCCAAAGCACAACATGGCATGGCAAGCAATAGCCATACACCAACACAGTACCAATAAGGTACACATTGCCATGTGAAAAATGTAAATTGGCATCAGACAATGATGCCTGACATGGAATCAGATGAAATGACTGACCAACAACCTCCCACCCAAAAGAAGTCATACCCAAATGCATTCCAAAAGTCGAAGTTGTAACATAACAATGAATGCCTGTCTACATGCAAATTGTGCATTGAAAAATCAACACTGCAGCTTCTGTGTGCCGTGTCCACCTCCTGCAACACACTGCTCAGTGCACAGCACAGTTAACAGCCATTGCGTGTGATGCACACCCTGAGCATCACATCTAAGCGACAAACCACATCAAAAAGCAAATTAGGCCTGTACAGGATCCCCAATTGGTCATAGGACATGTGCTGCATGGACACAGTGGGCACCAGAAGGAAAACAGAGTGTACACGTGGACATGGAAGGGTGGTTGTACATGTAGTGCATTATAGTGCGAGTGTGTGGGTCAGTAGATACATGCACTCAACATATGCATGTGCAATCAAGTGACCATCAGTGTCCTCTACACATCACATGTGAACATTCACCATGTGTACGCCTCAGCATGTCAAACCACAACTATCCCCTCACACCTGAAAGGTAAACACAACACATGAACAGGCATTGATCAGCAGAACACATCATGTACATAGGATACCACAATTACAATGTCAAGGTTACATCACACTGCAGGGCAAGGCAACTATCACCAACCAAGCACCACCCTCCCTCACAAATCACCATGACCCACTGAACAACTGTGCCGGGGTTATGGAGCCTACATCCTTGAATTTCACCTGGCCACAGGATCACCCTTCCCCTTTGTCACCATCTCCCACCTTTTGTGTAAAACGTTGCCTGCACCCTCAGAGTCCACCTTGATTTGCAAAAACACTACATCCAAGAGAACTCAAAGCAGGCCAACACAGAAGCCAAGCAAAAAGCCTGCAGGCAGAAAAACTAACCAGAACAGCCTCCAGTAGATGACTTGAAGTAGCAGTACCTCACAAAGGCCAAGTACTACCACAATGATGTAACAACCAAGGTAGCACAGTAAAACAATGTCACAACAGGATGTGTACCATGTGTGGTACATAACATAGAATGAAGCACCACAAACGGATGTGTACTGTCACTTCTCCCGTGTACAGGTGCATGAGTGGCACGAACCAACCACCCCCACCGTGGTCTGGGTGGCTGCAAGGTCAAACTCACACAGGCCTCCGAGACCCTGGTGGGGAAGGAGGGTAGGTATATGGAGTCGGGACAGGCATTGGCATACTGGATAACCGGAATGAGGGGCAGGAGAGGGGAGTAGGATTGACACAGGAAAGTAGGGAATGGCCAAGAATGTAGTACTCACATTAACACATACACAATCATACCAAACTTGTTCATCATAAACATAGCACCAATTCACTGAAATGGAAGTCAAAGAGAAACTTATCTCTGGGGTGAGTGCTGGCCTCCTGCCTGCGCACTCTCAGGTCCGGTAACAGGAGCACCTCAATGCTACAAAGAGAGCCACAGTTAAAAATCTGTGCGTGCCCATAACACACAAACACACCACCAAACATGCCCCAAAGTAACAAACTACTCTACAAACAGACAATCTGGTGTGGATGCTTCCCATACGTAACATTACCACTGTGATGGTTCATACACAGTCAATGCAGTAAGTCAGGCACCGGTGGGTGCGTGGCAAATGGAACACCAATGTGTCACGAATCACACAACATGCAATGTTCCCTGGGTAAGCAGACAGACGCATATAGCAAGGTATGACTTCCAAACAAGTCGTGTTCCACCATGACCCAAATAAAGTAGGCAGCGCATGTTTCAAATTCTACATGGAAATGAAATGCACTGCACCCGAGTCTGTCCCTTGCCATCTGTCCCTGTCAGCTGCTTCTTTCCATGTCTCAGAACGCTACTTGGGTGATACAAGTGCCTCAATGGACCATGGTGGACCGGAGGGAATGTGCCACTGCCCCTGCAGGTGCCCCAGACAACCTTACAATCAACTAGCCATGAGTCCACCAACACATCTGAGCTGTATTGTGCTTTTCAATACCAATGTTCGTCCAAGCTCACCCTCAGTGCTGCTACTAAGCATGCATGTGCAACTGGCCTGGTGGAAGGTTTGCTGTGTTGTGGCCCTCCTGTGCTGCTCACCTTGCCTGGAGTCCCTTGAAACACGTCAGGAGTTTTCAGATGTATGATTGCAATCCCTGTGCCTCTGCTTGCGCATACATGTGCATGTGGGCACCACCAAACGTGTCCAGATTCCAGACGTCCAATGGCCCATGTCTGCTGGCAAAGGTGGTCTGGAGGCTCATCCCCCTGCAGAAAGGGCATGAAACACATGATTAATGCATTAGATTCAGCTGTGTGTGTCTCTTCCGGCATCACATCACTGGACCATGTCAGAGATGTACATCAGAAATCACACCACAGTCCGTCTTTCACAGCCAAAGTGTGGAACACACTATCTACGGCATGAATTGCAACAAGCACATGTACAGTAAAGATAAGAAACATACTACACAATGCATGGCAATGAATGTACACATGAATCATGAAACACCCCATCTAGCAAAAGCAGAACAGTGGTCAATAATACCCCAATCATCCCCACTAGGGGTGTTAACACAAGTTCCACAGCAGCAGACATGCCACAGATATGACAGTCCAAAGCCCTTGTGTAATAGGCTGTTACACCGAACCATCCTTGCGAGCCCATGGATAAGGGAAGCAGGAGTGGCATATGTGAATTAAGGACCCCAAGCAGCAAACACATACACAAGACAAGCCTGAAGGGCCCAGCTGGAACAGACAGTGGATGCTTTCAAAAGCCAAAAAGCACCACACTGTCACATGAAAGCACAATAGACAAGCAATTTTAAACTATATTAACTAATTACACTAACTACGAATAACCTACTTTACCTAATTAAACTAACTATCAAACAGAAACTTAACTAATTAAATTAAAAGAAAAATCAAAAATGGCCACATACGACCCAGGGGGGGGGCACCCAGGAGGGGGGAGGCACAGGGTGCTGCTCAACACCCACATGCGATGATGCTGAGCCAAAAAAAACCTCCATGGGCTCAACGCCTGCACAGCCCGACCTATGTGGGAGATAGATGGTCGTCCGAGTCTGGCTCATCCTGGAAAGGAGGACGTGGCACAGTAGCCTGGCCACGCCTAGCCGCAGCTTGCCCCTCGTCGGCAGCAAGTCTGCCGGACGGGTGAGCCTGGTTCTGTGTGGCGATGACAGGAAGGTCTGCATGCAGAACCTCCCGCGATACACGTGCTTCCTCTTGCAAGGTAGCACGTGTAACACGGAGTTCCACCTGCAAGGCCTGGCTTGACAACCGCTCCACCTTCTGGCAAGCCTGTAGCTCAGCCGAGATAGTACGCTCAAGCTGTGCAAACCTCTCCTCTGACCGCTCCCTCTGGGACATCAGAAGGATACCCAGAGTGGATCTGAGGGAAGCATACTCCTCCCTCAGGGCCTCCATGTGTGCCTCTGCATGAGCAGCAATTGCTTGATGCAGAGACGACATTTCAGCCTGGCGTGCCCTGTCTGAGGCCGCCATGCCCAGACTGAGCGAGCGGGCCATGGACCGTGCCGCCTGCTGCTGGAGAAGCACCTGCCTAGCAGGGGGGAGCATGGATTGGGCCACACGCTACATGCTCTCAGCGATGTTCTCCCTTGCTGCCCCCTGCCGTTCTGAATTGGCAGTCATGTCTTGCTCCCACTCAGTATACAGCGGTTGCGTGCGGCGACCACGTTTCTGGGCTTGACCCCTGCGGGACCCAAGGACCGGTTGTCCTCGTCATGTTGGCACCGCCCGTGGCTGCATAACTACTTGCCCCCGTCAACGTGATGTCCCAGGCACATCAGTGACTGGTGTGGAGGGTGACCCTGTGTCCCGATCCACCACGGGCAGAGGTTCCAAGACTGTCTGACCCCTCAGTGCAGCTGTCGCGGACAGAGGAGTGTCCACATCAGAATCACTCACCCCTGACACATTGACCTGATGCTCATCCAACTCGACATGGACGTCAGAGTCGTCATCAGGGCTGGACTCATCGGCAGCCAGAGACAAGATGGCCTGTAGCACTTGGGGGTTTTCGTGGCCTGCCACCCCACGACCCCCACTTGTGCCGGGTTGATGTTGTGATACCAACCCTGTGCCTGGCATGACAACACCATCCTCCGGCTCCATTGTGTCATCATCTGAAAAATAGAGAGAAAAAAGGTCACTACACATGGCAGAAGCACACAACACACACACACACACCGACAACATCAGGCAGACATCTGACACACAAAATAGAACCTGGCATGCATGCTGGGTCAACTTGGAAATGCTTCTGTGATAAGACCTGTTGAAAGGTGGCAGTCTGCATTGAAGTGGGTCTATGCAGTGCAGCAAATATGTATTTTACTCACTACCTACATGTACAAGGACTCCATGGTGTGTGTCAGAAAATGTGAAGGCAGTGCAAGGTCAACTTCAGGCATCACGTGCAATGCGCATTCAATGGGTAGCATATCGACAAGCAAAGCACCCCTCCACCCAAGTGCAAAAGCAGGGATGCCTAGCATGGTATCAAAAGGCTGACCATAGACCTGTGTATTGACAGACAGTGTTGACTGGCATCAACATCTTCATGTGAGTCAAGTGACAACACTGCAAATGATGATGGGACAGTAAGCAGGACACATGATGAAACATCTGGAGGCCACCCACGTGTGAAGAGGACACTACACCAGTTGGACAGAGTCATTGGCCATTAAACAGGCTGAGGCCTGTGACCCACCCAGATTGTCAGAACCTAAACATGTGTGCAACGCAGTACTGAGCCACAGTAGACATGGGAAGGCTGATGAAATGCCATGCAATGTATGTCAACCAGGACTTGTATTACAGTGATCATCCAGTCAAGGACACATAGGGGCATGCGTGCAATGCACATGGAGCATGAATGGGCACTCATGTCCCTGCGGGGCATCTGACCTCTGCACAGTACAAGTGAGATACCCTGCATCAAGAACTAAGGCTGTGCCACACAGCATATGTCTGGCAGATTGGTTGCGGGAAGTTAGCATGTACACAGGACGCAGTAACAGGGAAGTACCCAACAGCAATATTGAAGCAGACCAGTGCAAAGGTGGAATTGGTTTGCAGAGCGAGGGTGGAGGGGCAAGGGAGCATGCCTACATGGAGTACCCGCATGCAGGAAGAGGACACTTGCAATTCAGTCATGCTATGACATCGTGCCTGGGCTGAGAGGAAGGTCACCCCACGCTACATGCAGAAGGGCCAGTGAGCTGGGACATGGACCGGAGGGGCATCCTGGTAACCAGCTTGTGAGTAGGATGCAATAGTGTTGATGCCGACAGTCCCCGTCTGCTCCACATGTCCACTGTTAGGGAGAATTCTCTGTTTAGGCTGAATTTCCTAACCTAGTGAGTCCCCCAGCAGCTTTGCTGGATTTCTGGAGTTTGTTTTTTCCATCCTGCCAAGAGTGAGACTCTTTTTCTCCCACTCTTGGACATGAATGTGTGTAATTCCTTTAAATGTCAATGTGTTCTATGGGCTATGGGGTCTTTTACTCCATAGGGTCTCATATGTTTTTCTATGTGTGTTACACCGCACCCTATGTGCCGTATCACTGGGGCGTCCTAGCGGACCTCCATCATAGACTCCATACCCGGGGACTGACTACTGTCTCCCCGGGCATGTAAAGTCACCATTGGCTTTACTAGACCTAAATTTACTAACAGAACTAGTACAAACCATCTTATTGTGGACGTACTAGTAGGGGTAATTCGATTACTCCTGGGTCTGTTATTCGAGGGGGCACTGTCCCGTCCCCCCTCGTCGAGTTTTGGCTGGTGGCAGTGGAAACTACTTGTTATATTCGACCCCGAATATAACCCTATGGGATTCTTCCCATTGTTGGAGATTAATACTTTTTCTCGTTAATCTCTAACATACCACCGGTCTACTTATCTTAAATAAGTCTATCGATGGTATTTTCTGCCAGAACTCGGTTTTTAAAATGGCGTCTGTGTTCGTCTCTGTGACTCCTAAACCAAAGGTTGAGCCCTTTGTTCCACTTTTGGCGGGCTTCTGTACAGAGACCCTCCAAAGTGGTGCCATTCTGTCTGGGTTACCACAGGGGTGTGGGAGGGGGTTTAGGCACCCTGGATCGAGTTGCCTTGCCAACTCCGGTCGCACTCTGGTGTGATTGGCCCAAGTGGTGAGCCTCCCCGCTCACCACTTAGCGTGTTTTGATTGACAGCTATGCTGAATGAATGGGGGTTTTCTGCATAAAAGCAGGGCTTTTGGGACTGGATCTTCAGAAGTCGCCACAGGACGTAAGAATCCGATGAGGGTAAAGCTGAGCCGACCTGCAACGACGACACCTCCGGTGGAGCCCTGCTGAACCGACTCACCAACTCCCGACGACAGAGGAGATCTCCCTGCCGGAGAGTTTCTTCCCCTGACTGGTGGGAACAACCAGTCACCTTTGCTTTTTCTTCGCCCCAGGACGCAGTGGTCGAATTGCCCGTGCAGAGCACCTCGGCAACCGGATAGCCACTACCCCTGTACCGCGACCAAAAGGTGGTGCCTTGTGACGGAGCACTCTGCGGCTGGTCTCTTCCCTGGTGGTGCACCGGACTTCACTTTTCTTCGACGACGATATCATCTCTACTCTTGGCAAAGACCCGACGTGCATCCACCACCAGGAACAACTGCCCCCGCTGGAGTTGACTCTCCACAAACAAGGTACCGTACCCGCCTGGCTTTCCTTTCTGCCGGATAGAGTGAGGTGTCTGAATCCTCGCCTTTCCATTGGGTCGCCTCCAAGCGTTCTTTTCTGTTCTGAACTGGTCCAACCTTTCCATAACAATTTGTGATAAAGACTCGAAGCGCATTTCCACTGAGACACTTTTGGGACATATCGTCTTGCCTCTCTCCGAGTGGGCCTGGCCTCTGAACTTTGTGATCTGCAGTAGACCCTGCCTTACTTGCCTTGCATTTGTCCGTAAAGTATTGGTACCGAGTTGATTTCATAACCTGCCTTATTTTTCTCTCCCGTCCTAATGAATACTAGAGTGCCATCTAGGTTAAAGCATACACCTCTGTCTGCAAATAAGTGATGCCGTTGAACCTAGACTTGTCGAACTATTGTAATAGTAATTGTGATCGAAGTTGTTTGCCGTATTAGTGCCAGAGTGTTTTCTATAGATGTGTTGTTATAAATAAATACCCTTATATCTTTACACCGAAGCCTTGTTCCGTGTTTGCTTGTTCTACTGTATGGATTGCCCTATATTGTATACTCCACATACTGCCAAACTCTTCTTGAGGGAAGTCTGACTGCTCAGCCACAGCTACCAAGTGAATCTGTGTGGTACAGACTGCTACCAAGTGGGTTTACTGCCAAACACCTGTAGTCCTAAATCTTTTGCAGTGTTCCCAGAGGGAACTGCACAGGTTTCCGCTTAACATCCACCATCCAGCAGAGCAGACATGCATCATGGAAGCATTGCATTACTTGCACATCCGAACCATGTACACCTCACATGTAGTGGCAATCATGCACAACACATCCCACAAGTAAAACACACGTCCTCAACAAACATGCATCAACACTCACTGGACTGGGCATCAAAGTCCGGCATCTCTCCCACTCCTTCAACTGATTCAGATGGTATGAACTCCGCAACAAGTGACTCATGCGTAGTGAGGACTTCCTCCTCGGGTGCAGGCCCACCGCCAGTCACCAGAGTCACGTTGTAATTTGGGGCACGCTTAGCCTTAGCGCTGCGTTTGATGTCATTCCAACGCTTTTTGCACTCTTGTGCCGTGCGCACCTCATGGCCGAATGCACTGACATTTTCCGCAACATGCTTCCAATGGGTATCACGTTGGGGAGCCGTAGTCTGACTATTGGCACCCACTAGCATGTCCCGGCTGTGGCCCCGCACGTAGACCACAAGGAAGTCCCGTTCCTGGTTGCAGAAAGGCTTCTTCCTCGACGTGCAGGAGGTCGTGGCTGTGTGTAAGGTCCCAGCCTGTGCTGCAGGTGCAACCTTCCTCCTCTTGGAATGTGGCTCAGACCCTGGCAGGCTAATGCCGCCCTGACCAGTATGGCCATTGGGTTCGGTGGATTGAGCCAAGGGAGTGGCAGGTGGAGGGACGACCAAAGGCCTGACTTCTGTCAATGGCAGCTGGGTGCCCTCTAATGGACCCTGCGCAGCAACATCCGCTGGGGCAGGGTCATTGATCGCAACTGTCCTGGTTAGCAGACTCACAACCGGGGTGTTGTTGGGTGCATCTGCCCCTGCACTTGCCAACACCCGGCTGTTTGGGGCAGCAGATGACACAACTGCCCCAGGGACACGTGTCTTGGGCATGTGTCTACAGTTTCCTTTGGTCCAATGAAATCGCTGACATGCCCACGCGCTAAGGGTCTTTTCTTGAATTACACGCTGACGTGCAAGATTTTCACGTGCCAAATCACTCCGTATCAAGCTGGCCACGCAAAAACACACGGAAGACCACGTTCCTGCCCTGAAGGCCATTTTCCTGCCCCCCAGAGCCCCGAGCACGCTCCCACCTGCCATCTGCTGCTGCCTGCCTGCCTACTGCCCACGTGCCCTGCTATTTGCTGCCTGCACATCAGCCAGGGGTGCAGTTGCTGTGACCACCCCTGCTGGAACTGAAGACTCCCGACTGGGATACCATCGCTCCACAGCCCAGCCCCAGGACCCAGTTGCCCATCCACACCTGCCTCTGGGGTTGCCATGTCGGGCACACCACCATCTGAGACCACTGGCAACCCCCAGCCAGAGAGGCAGAGGGCCACCAGCTTCACTGCCAACGAAGTTGGTGTCCTGGTGGAGCAAGTCCTGGGGCATTATGATGCCCTCTTCAGAACAAGACGCGCCAACAAGGAAGGACGGGAGAGGATCTGGGATGACGCAGTGGTTGCCATCAACGCAGAGGGGGTGGCAACCCGCAACTACCAACATGTCAAGAAGCGCTGGGAGGACTTCAGGTCCAGGACCCTCAACAAGGCCCGGCGCCTCGCGGAGGGGGACCGGGTCAGCCTGAGCAACATCCAGATGAGGGTCCTGGAACGCATAGGCCCAGCGCTCCACGCCCAGATCCTTCGGAGACAGACCCGTCTGGAGTTGAGCGGTAAGTGGCCAAGCATTGCTGTGTGAGGCAGGGCATGTTGCAGTGTGCTGGTAGTCTGATACTTGCCTGTATGTGTGACATAAGCCATGTATGGATGTGTGTGTGCAGGGACATCATGGTCATGCATGTGGGACCAGTTATGTGTGAACCACATGGTAGGTGCATGTGTTTTAATGCAACATGGGGACCTCTATGCAAAATGCACACTGAAAGCATGGCAGTCTCTGTTCCTGGACATGGAGGGGGGGTGAGGAATGGGTGCTGATGTCATAGACATGTATGGTGCACGTGTGTGTGTGTGTGTGTGTGTGTGTGTGTGTGTGTGTGTGTGTGTGTGCGCCAGAGAAGTGTGTGTTTGACTTTGAAACGCCATGGATGCATGTGACTTTGAAGGCAACATCTTGGTTTACAGGGGCCCTTGTACATGGGTGTTGATGTTGATTGCAGGCGCCGGGAGTGTTTCTGCATGTGTGTTGCATGCATTGACCCATGTGGTGTGGAAGGACAGGATGGAAGTTACATTTGACAGTGCCACTCATGTGTTATTGCTTCCTGTCTAGGGTATTTTGTGCTGTACCCTGATGCTTGTGTTCTATGTCTCCCTCTACGCAGCGTCAAGTGAAGAAGAGGGCGGAGACGGCACTGTGGAGCCAAGCAGCGGGGATGCCTCCACCGGGCGGCGACGCAAGGCCCAGCCACCCTCCCAGGAATTACCATCATCCGGAAGCGAGGGGGCTGGTGCCGCGTCTGCCACAACGGCTGTGGCGGAAGGGCCGGCTGAGACCCCACAGGGGCTTCCAATGGCGGAAGACGGTGTGGAGACATCCAGGAGGAGGAGCCCGCTACTGAGCCGCTCATGGGGCCTGGTGGGGGTAGTACCACTGGTGCAAGTGGTGCAGTCCAGAGCCAGGGTTAGGAGGCAGCACAGGTCACCGCGGAGGGGCCTATGCATGTCGCTGTCCTTGACCCTGTGACTGCACCATCATGCACCAGCAGGGAGGCCCTGTCCCAGGCGCGTCCGCAGGAAGGGGAGAGTGCCATATCACCTGCCTCTCCACTACCTGCGACTGAGGGGTCCCGCAACCGTATGGGATCCATCCTGGTGGGTGTCGCGTTGCACACACATGACATTCGTGATGACGTGCGTTGTTTTGTTCCTGGGCGGAGAACGTACGCCATCACGAAGAGCAGCGTCATGACGTGGCACTGCTGGGAGGGGCCCTGGTCGGTGGGTTCCTACATGTGACGCGCACTCGGGCGGATCTCTCCTCCTCTGTGGAGGCTATGCGCCGGTCGTTTTCCACATCGTCTTCCGGCCCAGATTCCACCAGGGCCCCCTGTGGACCTGGCCTGACCAGCACAGCCAGCTTGGTGGAGATCCCATCCCTGCCACAGTTGGGAGTTGGCGGTCCAGCAGGGGTGGACACCACAACTGGAGACCAGCAGATGGAGGATGTGCAGGCACCATCGGACAGGGCACATGGACAGCAGCAGCAGCAGCAGAAGCAGGCTGTAGGTGGGAGCAATGATGGCTCGGGGCCATCAACATCGGAGGGGCAGGCATTGGCCATAGGGCAGGACGACCCAGGAATGGGAGTGTCTTCCGTGTGGCTGCGGTTGGGCCAGCAGATAGGTGCGGAGCGGCGGCAGGCGGAAGAGGTGCGGCTCATGATGGTCAGGGCAGAGAACTCCATGCGTCGGGCATTGAGGCGGGCAGAGTGCCTCGAGGCAACTCGCAGGGAGTTGGAACAGGCCATGAGTGCCCCCCTGCGAGACATCGGGGCCTGGACAGAGGCCCACCTCCAGGAAATCGACATGGCGTTAGATGATGCCCTGGCCCGGGGCACCACAGAGTGAGCCACTGGACTTGTCCGCCGCCATTGTATATAGTTAGATAGTGTTAGGTTTCCTTTGTTTTTTCTTTATTTTGATTGCGCTTGGACAATGCACCACGTTTCTGTATATAGTTTATTATTAGGTAGTATTTTTGATAGGTTTCATTTCTTCAGTTGGGCTCATGGACCCTGGATTGTTCATCTGTATATAGTTCACCATTGGATTCTTCTCTTTTTTTTTATTTCACAATGGAGCAATGGTTTTCACTTTTCTCTTTTCCCTTGGATTTGCTTTGTTGGACTGTGACTTTGGACACCATTTCCTTTGGATTTCTTTGGATTATGATTTCTTGTTTTTCAGTTTTTCAGGGACATGCAACTTTTTTTTTTATTACCAATGTTGTTTGTTTGATTTTCATTACATTCATGTTGTGCTTAATACATTTTTTTCTTCATACTTCGATGTGTGGTATTATCTCATTGGTTTCATGCATGTCATGATATGGGTTTTCACATTTACTTGCAACCATTGTGTGTGTGTGACGGACATGTGTTCATTTACATACTTGCCATTGGGGTTGTATCCTGTAATTGCCTTTTCTTTGTGGGTGGATGCAATACTTGGTTGGGTCTTTGGGCTGGGGAGGCTGGCCATAAGGGCCATGATTGAGGATCGTCATGACCTGGGGGCAGGGGGACATGAGTGGGACATGAGCGGGGGCTTGCTGGCAGGTGCCCGGCACTGCTGGGGTACAAGGGGACATGAGTGGGGGCTTGCTGGCAGGTGCCCAGCACTGCCGAGGGGTGGGGGTGCAAGGGGACATGAGTGGGGGTCTGCTGGCAGGTGCCCTGCACTGCTGGGGGGTGGGGGTGCAAGGGGACATGAGTGGGGGCCTGCTGGCAGGTGCCCTGCACTGTTGGGGGGTGGGGGTGCAGGGGGACATGAGTGGGACATGAGTGGGGGCCTGCTGGCAGGTGCCCCACACTGCTGGGGGTGGGGGTTCAGGGGGACATGAGTGGGACATGAGTGGGGGCCTGCTGGCAGGTGCCACGCACTGCTGTGGGGTGGGGGTGCAAGGGGACATGAGTGGGACATGAGTGGGGGCCTGCTGGCAGGTGCCCTGCACTGCTGGGGGGTGGGGGTGCAAGGGGACATGAGTGGGGGCCTGCTGGCAGGTGCCCTGCACTTTGGGGGGTGGGGGTGCAGGGGGACATGAGTGGGGGCCTGCTGGCAGGTGCCCTGCACTGCTGGGGGGTGGGGGTGCAGGGGGACATGAGTGGGACATGAGTGGGGGCCTGCTGGCAGGCGCCACGCACTGCTGTGAGGTGGGGGTGCAAGGGGACATGAGTGGGACATGAGTGGGGGCCTGCTGGCAGGTGCCCTGCACTGCTGGGGGGTGGGGTGCAAGGGGACATGAGTGGGGGCCTGCTGGCAGGTGCCCTGCACTGCTGGGGGTTGGGGGTGCAGGGGGACATGAGTGGGACATGAGTGGGGGCCTGCTGGCAGGTGCCCCGCACTGCTGGGGGGTGGGAGTGCAAGGGGACATAAGTGGGACATGAGTGGGGGCCTGCTGGCAGGTGCCACGCACTGCTGTGGGGTGGGGATGCAAGGGGACATGAGTGGGACATGAGTGGGGGCCTGCTGGCAGGTGCCCTGCACTGCTGGGGGGTGGGGGTGCAAGGGGACATGAGTGGGGGCCTGCTGGCAGGTGCCCTGCACTGCTGGGGGTTGGGGGTGCAGGGGGACATGAGTGGGACATGAGTGGGGGCCTGCTGGCAGGTGCCCCGCACTGCTGGGGGTTGGGGGTGCAAGGGGACATGAGTGGGGGCCTGCTAGCTGGTGCCCCGCACTGCTGGGGGTGCAAGGCGACATGAGTGGGGTCCTGCTGGCAGGTGCCCTGCACTGCTGGGGGTGGGGGTGCAAGGGGACATGAGTTGGTGATCAGTAGTGCAAGGAGACATGTGTCTTTGCTGGGGGGCATGCCCATGTTGGGTGGGCTGCCTGCGGGACATGACCAGGGGTCCAGGGTAGTCCCCTGTGGTGTGGGCTGCCTGCAGGGGCCGTGGAGGGTGTACAGGGAACACCTGGGAGGACCCACACTGCCAAATCACGTGTAGGACTCCCCGGCACCCCCGAAATACACGTACCCTGCTGAAATCGCGTGTGAAACTTCCCACAAACCCCAGTTATACACGTACCCTGCTGAGATCGCGGGTAAAACTTCCCTTCGAACCCCAGTTATACACATACCCCACTCGCACAGGGCCTATCGCGTGTGAAACTTCCCGCGCACCCCTGAAATACACGCACCCTGCTGAAATCGCGTGTAACACTTCACGCGCACCCCTGAAATACACATACCCAGGCCAATCGCGTGTTAAACTTCCCGCGCACCCCTGAAATATACGTACCCTGCTGAAATCATGTGTAACACTTCACGCGCACCCCTGAAATACACGTACCGAGGCCAATCGCGTGTAAAACTTCCCGCGCACCCCTGAAATACACGTACCCTGCTAAATCGCATGTGAAACTTCCCGCGCACCCCTGAAATACACGTACCCTGCTGAAACCGCGTGTGAAACTTCCCGCACACCCCTGAAATACACGTACCCTGCTGAAATCGTGTGTGAAACTTCCTGCGCACCCCTGTAATACACGTACCCTGCTGAAATCGCATGTGAAACTTCCCGTGCACCCCTGAAATGCACGTACCCCACTCGCACAGGGCCAATCGCGCGTGAAACTTCCCGCGAACCCCAGTAATACACTTACCCCACTTGCCGTGCTGGTACAGGGTTAGCGCAGCCCTTTGCACTGGATTGAGGATTTTGATGGCTTTTCCCTGCGCAAGGGGCGTTCTTGGGGGAGTAACTGGCGCTGCTACAGGGTCACTGCGCCACAATGCGCCACAGCTTGTTTTGGTAGCTGAAATCCATGAATACGCTGTGCGCGGAAATGGATTTTAGCGCACGCGGCTGGCACAGAGATTTGCACGCGCACACTGTGCGCCAGCCGCGTGTGCCACTTGTGCGCTAAATTCTATGAATTACCCCCCATATAATCAATGAGTCATTGGAGAAAAAAAAATCCATAGAGGATTAAAAAACCCTATTGGAATTATGTGAGTGTAAGTGTGACAGCATGTTTGTTTGAAGTGTGTTGTCATTAAGGGAATGTTTAAAGAAGTTATATACCTGCTTGCATATTCTAACTACATTAGACTTTAGAAGAGGTTTTGTAGTGACAAAAATTGTGATGGCGTATTTGAAGTCTATTGCAATGAAGGGTATTTTTGAAGTAGTTAGATACATGTTTGCCTATTCTTACTGTCCATTGTGCTACAGTTGAGTGGGTACATTTGGGTTGAAGGAATATTAAGTAGGCATTTGTTAGATTTGCTGGAAACCTATGTTTTGGAGTAACTGAGGTGTTGTTACATTCAAACCAATCACTTCATTTTCGACATATGCAGTATAATGCCCTGAAGTGGTTGTGGCACCAGTGTGGTACATTATGCCTACTGTTGTGAAGTTTTTCTTGCCACAAGATACTTGGCCATGTGTAAACTAGTCAGTTTACAGTTATTTGTACTACCATCTGCATTGTACCTTAGAAGCATTAATATGACATATTGGCTATGTGAATGTATTTGTGTGCTGGAACGAGTATCTGAATTACAAAATGGGCAAAATATGCCATGATGTGCATTCCGCAGAAACAGGTGACATGGAATGGATTCACTATTTGATATGAACATATACAAATCGTTCATTAGGGATGTGCTCTTGTGAAACATGGTTGCAGAGAGTGAATTTATGTTTCCACCTGTATGCAATCTGGAAGATTTCATTCATAGGGATGTTTTTGGTTGCCAGTACTTGTAGTAAGTACATTAAGAATTATTTAGGCTCTTCCTGTGTGTTTATGGTAAATTTGACCATTCCTGTACAGTAGTCCAATTCTTGCCTTATACCTGAGACCTGTGTCACAAGTGTCTAAGGATTCTCCTTCCGCTTCTTCGGTAGAGGTAGAAACAGTAAGAAAGTCCCCGTATTCCTCCTCTTCACCTGAAGTTACGAGTTCTGGTTCTCTTTCTTTCTTCTTTCTTCTTGATGGAATCTCCCTTTCTTTATTAGATACGGCCTACCACGAAAATAAGCCACCTTGACCACCTTTAAGGCAGACAGGGACTCTGTTCCCGGAGCAGCCAAGAAAGGGGAAAAAGCTGATAGGCATAAAAAAATCCTGGTAAGAGATTTTGACTTCCGAACCGCAAGGAAGGCTGGTAGTTTAAGTCTGTTCATGAGTAGGAAACATGAGTAATAACCAAGAAAGAGAATGTACAGGGTAAGGGCCAAATCCGGCCACTCAAAGGTAAAATAAGGAAAGAAATCAGAAACACACGGGCAGCAACCCGCAAGAAGAGTGCACAGAGCAGCGGTAGTTCAGAGAAACTGAACATCGTGCAAGACTATCCCAAACCCGGAAAAGGGATCCGGACGGAAAGAGCAACAACAGAATAGGAGTAAGGTAAAGATAAGGAGTGGAAGAGGGAGAGAGAACAAGAGTGAGAGAGCAATAGCTGGAACGGAAAGCTAAAAGGAAGTTAGCTTAACGAAGGCGAGGACTGCAGAGTAAAAAAAAGGAAAACACATAACCACAGCACAAAGGCTGAAAATGAGAGAGCACAGCCAAAGAGGAAACAGAAAAGAGCGGGCAGAACAAAAGGGGTAGACACAGAATAGCAAGGGCAGAGCACTGCCAAGGGGAAAAAAGTACAAATCCCAGGCAACAAGCAGGAGAGAAAACGCCTAAAGTTGCAACGCGCCGAGCCCCCAGGAAACACACCTGATAAAGGAACCGGTGGTGGCCATTTTGGAAAAAGACTAGACCGCCCTATGCAGCACGGCCGAAATGTAATGGCACCATCGCGGACGTCTCACCAGCGATTCCCAAACCTTCAACCCCCAGGTCTTGTGACACACTGTTAGTGCTGTCAGGATTATTTGTGGTATTTCTATGGAGGACGAGCATTTGCAAACACAAATGGTCTGTGATGTTTAAGTAAATGTTATGAAGAATTGGTGGCAATTGGAACAGTAAATTGATTGCTACATTTGCATAACAATATACAACAGTTGTGTTGATGAATTTAAATGGACCAGAGAGTTGTGTCTCTGCATCGTTTAATGGGCCTGCACATTTTTTGGAAGAAGAGATTTTTGTCTCTTTGTCTTCTGATGGACATGCAGTTGAGTTAGTAGTAGACAGTTTTGTGGTTGTAGTATTTAATGGAGAAGCAGCTGGTCGTTGTTTCTTTAGCGGTATTGTTGGGGGGTCTGTTATAGGTTCAGTTTGTATTAGTTTTCTTTTTAAAGGTTTTCTTTTTTGAGATACAGGGTACATATCTAGATGGGAGGTGTACAGTGCACATAGCTAGGATACAAGGAATGTCAACGTTGACTATGTTTGCATCAAAGTTAAATAGGAGTGTACTGAGATGTTAAAGTGCTACATTACTCATAACTTCTTTAAAGACTGTGCTGCCAATGTCAATCAATGCGTGATCTAGGGTTAGACCTTGCAAATTGTGAATAGTGACAGCATATGCAGGAGACAGAGAGAATTGTTCTCTGCATACGTGCATGTATTTTAAAAGAAGGAAACATGCTATTGTGCGACAATTTCTTTAACTTCTGCAAGTTTGTCAAAGTGGATGTTGACAAACTAAATGTTGTCATTTGGATATGTTTGTAAGTCAACAACTGTGTCAATTGCTCCATTGACTAAACCTTGTTCTACGTCAAGGTTACATTTTAGAATGACTCTGCAATTTAGACACAAAGTACATTTTTTTCTAATCCAGCTGTGTTGGAGATACAATTTTCTAAGCTATTTAGTTGTGATGTTGCTTGTTGACACATAGGGTGTGTCATGCTGTGTACTTTTAGTTTGACTGTGAAGCTGATATGCAGTATGAGTTGCATTTCTTTTTTTAACTCTGTCTCTTTGAATTGACTGCAGCTTGCAAGAGTTGGCATTAAGTTAATTGTTCCATGACATTAGGAGCACATGTGTTCACCCATATAGCTCATGGACTAGTCTACTGTTTAAGATGGATTTTGCATCTTTAGCAGGCAGATCAGTTCTAGTGCTTAGAATAGGTGAGGTCTGCCGAATGACGCATGTTTTGAGTTAGTTCTCTGAAGTGAAAATGTTGCCAGAGATTTACATTTCCAATGCTGCTGAGTGTGTTGTGCCATTTTTTGTGTCCTAATGATTAGAAAATAGGTTGACCTTTTACTGGAGTTAACCGTAAGAGGTCTGTGAAAACAATAACGTGTTTTCCTCAAAAACATTTGTTGTAGTCGGTTTTTACAACTTCTTGCATTCTCAGGTAAATTAAAGCCAACATGAGGTTGGAAACCATGCTTACTTCATCTATTAGGAGCACTTTCATTTTTTCCAGAATTCTGAGTACTTCAGTAGCAGCTTCTGCTGATAGTTTCTATTATTCTAATTTGTTTTGGTGTTCTACTGGAAGGAGCAGTAGTCATTGTAAAGTTACACTTTCTATGTTTCAGGCAGCTAAACCTGTGGGGGTGGTTACAACAACTGAAAGGTTGCTGTTTGTTAAGTTTTGTCGAGATTTCTGATTATTTTACTTAAGAACGTTACCAGAACTAGCTTCCCCACTAACATACAACAGAGGCTTATAATTTTTAAAGTGACATGTTTTAGATTCATGTTTAAAACCATGGTCAATTTCTTCCGAGACTTGTAGATATATACTGAGTTGTCATCATTTAGCTGAAATTTCAGCACTGAGAAGTATTCAGATTGTTTAGATTGATACATGATATTTTATACCTCTGTCATGGCTTTTCTGCTTCATTTAATATTAGTGGGTCTCCAAGTGGTGATGGGCTTCCAGTAGGGGAATGTTGTCTGCCCTCAGGAGTGTCTTTATCTAGTTGAGCTTGAATTTCTTCCTCAGTTGGCGTTCATTGTCCAACATTTCTTTATATTGTTTGAAATTGACATTTGTTATAATGCTTTCATTTGCATTGAATGCATCTTCAAAGGAGTCATATTGAGGGCACGCCCCTGAACACTCATGCCAGAAAAAATACAACCTGTCAGGGGAAAAAATGCCAAGAAATTCTTGCAAGGATAACAAGTTTTAATCACACAAAAAATAGTTAGGCCAGCAAAGAACTCTGCTGCTTGAGCATGTTCTGCCTGAAAATGGTACAATCACATAATTATAAAAAAAACTCATTGTTATGCATGATGTCACATATACAGTAAAAAAACATGTGTCACTGGTTCGTGAGATCCTATACATGCGGTATCAGGTAATAATGTCCCCATACATAATGACCCCATGCATAATGTCGCTGGTAAAAGCCATTGGCAACATTATACATGGTGACATTATGCAAGTGGGTGGGTTACCAGGATGTCCCCTGCTCCCCTTGTCCCCCTTGCATGTTCAGTGTAATAATGTCTCCACAAAAATCAGCGACTTTTTTGTCAGGAGTCATTTTTGCGGGACATTATTTTGTGGAACCATACATGGGCGGCCTTCTCCATAGGGGATGCCAGGCTGCTATTGGTCCCAGCCACGTCCATCGGTTTTTCATTACGTGGGGTCAGCTGGGCTCATCTCTCCAGGGAATGAAGCTCAAGTCCCTCATTAGTTACTTTTCTAAAACAATGCTACTCTGTCATTATGGCATGCACCTGGTAAACTCTGAGACTGGAACAATGGGAGGCTTAAGATCATGCTGACCCACACATTATTCTCTCATTCCATATGGCACCATCCCAACCCTAGGTTTCCACCCTCAATTTGGACTATAATGTACTCCTACCTGTACCTCGTATTACAAAGTGTGTCTTTATGGAATACAGTCACATGGTCATGTTCTTTTTGATCTTTTATGACCACTGGTTATATAGTTGGTGGTCTGAGGTCATCTCCTATTGGGGAATTCAAGGGTCTTGCACTGGGGCAGTTGTGGGTGTCATAGCTCCTGGTAGTCTGGGTGGGGGTTGGAGGTCTGCTATGATTAATGTGCATAGTGAGGCACCTGGTGCTGTCTTGCAGCCTTGCAGGGCTTATTCCTTCTCAGGATAACAAGTATTTGCAACAGTTAAGGAACAAAGTGAGGTTTCTATGGGAATTAGCAATGCAGGTCTTTCTACCATCAGTGCTTGGGCCTGTTGAGGTTTCTTCGTCAGGCCTATGTTTACCGCACGGCCATGCAGAGCCTAATGTTTCTACCATAACTGCAAAAATTGGTGCTTCCTTATATGTTCGCACTAAATCTATTTTGTTATATTTAATATTGTGTTTGTGCATGGTTTCTTACCATGCCCCCCTCCCACCTGGTACATCACAAGTGTGGTTATTGGATTTGCCTTACTCTAAAGTGCCTAGGGGGGTGGGAGAGGTTCATTTCCTTCCCAACAATAGTCACCTAATAATTCCTCTTCTTTTCTTTTCTGCAGAAAGTTGCAGTAGGGCCATGTAATAAAGTCCTCTATGTTGCAGAGATTTATACAATTATTTAGGCTGGGTTTGGTAAGTTTCACTAAGATTCCTTCACAAGTTGAGATTGAATATTTGCCAGTTGTCACATCTGGTGTGACATTGTTTTTGTAGGAGTAGTTTTGGGCTATGTCATACAGGCACATGTTTTCCAAAGTAGTACTTCTGTTTGGCTAGTATGTGTCAATTAAATTGTTTTTTGAAATGCCCTGGCTTTTGGGATCATGTGTGGCCATTGTTTCTATCACTTAGTAGGATTTTAGTACTCTTTTTGTGGATGTAGCTGGACCAAGGTTTAGCCAGACAGTGGGCCTCATTACGAGTTTGGAGGTAGCCTGCCTGTAATACAGGCAGGCTACCTCCAAACTTGCGAAAAAATCTGGCACCCGCGAATGGGCAATTACCAGGTCATGCCGAGTTTGGCGGACCCAGTAATTGCCCATTCGCGGTACCGGTAATAAGGGACTCCCCATCCCCATTCAGCCCCATAGAGCTGAATGGGAATGGGGAGGGTGGTAGCACCGGTACCATCATGTTCTGCTCACGGGTGCTGGTACGGCCACCAGGTCTGAGTTGCCATATAAAGCTTTACCTGTTAAAAGGTCTGCAGCTTCGTAGCACCCGCATTCTCTATGGGTGAGCATTTTTATACTGAAGCTATACAACTTTTTTGACAGTGTTTTGTCAGATGATATGTCATCCCAGAGGTCTTTTGGCTTTGTTTTCTCAGCACTGGTGAGATATGCTGTGACATATCTTGCAACTCCAGTGGCATTGTCAGCAATGCATTGTATGACCATGTTGCATTCCACAAGAAGGTAATGATTGCATTGTAATCATTAATGTACTTGGTTGTTTTGTCCCTTTTAATGTTGTATGTGTTTTAGGGGATTTGCCTTTAACACTGTGTCTAACAGAAGACATCAAGCTATTTACTTTTTTGCAAACTGGTCTAGGGAAGCCAAAGCAACATTTGATATTGTATTTACCTTTGTTTTTATATCTAGGTTGGCAGTATTTGCCACACTTATGTCTTTGGAAGTGTAATATTTGTGTATGTAGGTCACTATCCATGGTTGCTGAAGGGATGTTGCAGGTAATGAATATATTTTTCAATAAACTGTAAAACAATGGCATCACTGTAATAGGCAAATATGGGAGCATCTTGTATTCACAAAGGCATGTGGATGTGTGGTGCTCCCCTAGATTGATATTCTTTTCTCCAAAAGAAGTGTAGCACTTCTCTAAGTGGAGGGGTAGTTTATTGCAGATGAAGTGCAGCATGGCAATGAAGCAATGGCGAAAGTACCTTGATACATTGACAGGGTCAAGAGAACAGAGTTCACCTGGTGTTTTTATATCTATTCCATCTTCAATTTGGTTTGCTCTGCGTAAGAAGTCGTGCAAGTCATCCCATGCAAACTCTGCACAACTTAAAGTTTTAACAAATCATGTTGGTGGGCCTAGGTTCCTTAGCATACAACAAACATCAATGTGACATCAAAACCAGTATTCTTTTGTACCATACATGTTTGCAAAGAGATTTGTGATACTTGATTGCAAAACTTCATCTTTGTCTTTTATTTTTGTAAGCAGTTGGGTAGCGTACATGTTTAAAAAACTAGAGCCTGTTTTTAATGTGTTTGCAATTCCATAACACAGAGTTATTAGTTCACTTTTGAACAGGAGGTGGAAAATATATTCAACATTTTGTCTGAATCTGGGGTCTTCAGAATACATTCATAAACAGTGATATTCTAATGCACTAATTTGTGCAGATATTTCATCATATCTTCCTCCTTTTCCTATAGGAAGGAGTAGAGGAAAAGAACCCTGGTCAGACCACTTCACCATACATTTCACCATCAATACCCCTAAGCTCCTCAAAATTGCTCCTAAGTTTCTCAGTCCCATACTGATCCAGAACACTCGTAAGTTGAAGCATGAGGACTTAAACCTTCCCTCCTCACCACTCTGAACTCTTACAGCCCCACAATCAGCCTCTCAACACATGATTTGGCCACCCAATATCATCATTGCCTGCTCCAGGTCATGGACCTACATGCTCCTCTCAAATCCCAAACCCCTAAACCCCACATAACCAACAATTCCTGGCTCTCTGAGGACCTGGTTCACTTACGTAGAGAAAAAAGATCCTTTGAGCACCTCTGCAAGAAGAACCACTGCCCCAAGAATTGTCAGAACCATGCCACAGTGTCTCTCAACTATAAGAATGTGTTTTTCACCTACAAAGTAATAGCTGTAATGATTGAATTGCCAATGCTAGCTCTAACACCAAAGAATTATTCACTATCCTCCCTCCAGGGACTTGAGACCCCCACTCCCCCGGTGGGTAAAACCCGCACAGACAAAGACTGGTGTACCACAATCCAAGATGCCCTCTCCTCTAAAATTGAGACACTACTGACCGAAATCCATACCAATAAATCCCTGCTCGCCAGCAAGCCCTGGGTACTCAACCTAGATAACTCCCCCATCCAAGCGCTCACTAGCAACATCACACCCTTTTCCTTCAATCAAGTCACCCAGAACAAGTCACAGCTACCATTCTAGTTAAGAAAACATCTAATTGTAAAGACGACTCATGCCCTGCACACTTAGTTAAGCTCTGCACCCCCACACACACTTCCATCACCACTGAGTTTGCAACACCTCATTTGCTACGAGTATGGTGCCCCCAGTGATCAAATCAGCCTGGGTCACCCCCCTGTTAAAAGAAACCTCACTAGACCCAACCAACCCCACAAACTATCGGGCCATCACTTCTGTCTCTGACTCTTAAAAATCAGTAGCCGGCTAGTTTACATCCAAGTCCAGCAATTCCTAGAAACCAATGTCCTACTAAGTAAAAAGCAATCTGGCTTTCACCCCAAGCACAGTACAGAAACTGCCTTACTAGAATTAAACATCCAAATGGACTCTATTTGAGATTCGGGCAACTTAGCAACCCTTCTCCTTCTCGACCTATCAGCCGCTTTCGACCTGGTCGATCATAACATCCTATGTGAACACCTCAATCTACACTTCCACTTTTCACTGGAAGCCACCATGTGGATAAAATCCTTCCTAAGTGGTAGAACCATCCAAGTGTTCAAAGGAGACGCAGCATCCTATGCCATTCAAGCTGCACGGGGTGTGCCTCAAGGGTCATATGTCTCACCAATCCCCTATAATACCTATACTAAACCCTTGTTCAATCTCCTTGATTCTAATGGAATCATCTATACCAACTTTGCTGACGACACTCAGATTCGTGTCCCTCTCTCAGGGAACTATGACACTGACACAGTCCAAATCACACTGTCTATAGCACTATCCAAAATTGGATAGCTACCCACAACCGATGCTTGAATGATGACAAAACCGAGCTCCTTATCATTGGTCCACCATTTCGGATCAAACACCTCGACCCTGCATACTCATCCTTAAGCATAGACGGGGCGCTCATCCCTTTTTCTAAGCAAATATCAACTTTGGGGGTGAACCTCGAAGCTGACCTCACCATGACCAGACAAATCAATGTCCTTGCATCATCCACTGCCTACACTGCCAGGCTCATTTCACTGAGCAGGCAGTTCCTCCCCCTGAGCAAATGCATTACACTCACCAGAGCTTGTATCCTCTCCAAAGTTGACTACTGCAATGTCTTACTCATGGGCTCCTCCAACACCAACTTGACTAAATTGCAACTTATCCAGAACAAGGCTCTAAGATCTGCCCTTCTCCTTAAACGTTCGGATCACATCTCTGTTATCAGACGTGATGCCCATTGGCTCCCAGTCAAAGGTTGTGTTGAGTTTAAAACTTTATCCATCACACACCATTGTGTCCACAAGGTGGCACCACAATACCTCACCAATTCCATCACCCATCACCCGCTCATCTACTCAGTTCTAACCAGAGCATCTCTCTATTCACCCCTCGATTCAAGAGAAAAAGAGCAGGAGGTGTCAGCTTCTGTGTAACTGCCCAATGCTCTGGAACTCTTTAGCCACCTTTAAAAAACTAACCAAAACCTGTTTTTTTGAAAAATAGGCCTAAGAACTGTGTGTATTCTCCTATTGTCGTGTTGTGCTTCTTCAGTCTCGGGAGCATAGCTCAGGGGCAACAGTGCTTGCCTCGGAAGCAAGACGACATGGTGCTGCATAGGTTCGATCCCCGGGTCCGCGCTTAGAAACTTCTGGGTATTAAGTGCATTATAGATAACCTATCATATCATCTGCACTGTTATTTTCTGTACTAACGATGTGACACCCCTGGGTCTGGGCATTGTCATAAATGTAAAAATGTTAATAAAATAAATATATAGTGAAAGTATATTGTTACAATTAGAGAGATTGACATGGTACATTAATGTACTTACTTTTTAGGATGTGAAGGGTATTCTTTTTTCGGTAGCTGTTTTTGGCAATTGTGTTCTTTCCTGTAATTGTAAAATAAAGTTAGTGGGTATGTGGTTATAGGGAAGTGCTTTTAGTAAGCTAGGGTGTTAGTTATGAAGGTAGGAGGAGTTGTTGGGAAAAATCGTTAATGAAGTTGTGTCATGGGTGGTGTACTAAAGTGTGTTAATTATGTTGTTAGAAGAATTGGAGGATAAGAAGTTCTGTTTCGCACTTTAGAAGGAACAGGGCAACCATGGGTCTGAGGAAAAGGTGCATATGCAGGTTATTTTTGTGCTGCTGATTTTAATAAAAGAAGTGCTCTGTTTTTGGTGTAATGTATTTGTATTGTGTTGCAGTGTTTTTAAAGAATAAGGAAACTGTGGCTGGCCTAGCGGGATTGTTGTTGCAGCAGTGTTTGGGGTTTTATAGTAGAGGTTGGGAAAGAAAAGTACTTTATATGTAAAGTGAAGTGTTGTATATAGATATGTTGGCAGTATACACATATGTGTGAGTAGATGGAGAATGGTTGTAGTGTAGGGGTGAGTGAGGTTTGAAAGTGTGACATTTATATTGAATGAAAAATGAAAAATGCTGACTGTTTAAAACAATTTCTTTTTAGGAGCATTTTCATGAAAGTTAATAAATGCATATGTGCATTTATAAGAGTTCTGTGTGCAAACTTTTTTGTAAAAGAACATAAGAGCAGATGGAAATGATTTGTAAACCATTTTTAAGTGGCACTCAGTGTGTGTAAGTTTAATATGATGACAGCATGTGCATACTTGCCAACATGATCCATTCCAATCTGTAGGTGCTTGTGTAGTGCTAGTTTTTTTGCTTGCATTCTGGTATTTGTAGTTCCACTTTTTCCATTATAAAAATTGAACTACAAGTTCCAGATTGCAGAGAAAAAAAACAGGACTGGATAAGCACCTACAGATTGGAATGGGTTATGTTAGCAAGAATGCATCTACTGCCAACATATTACACTTCCATTTACCAAGTACCAGTTAAAAATGTTCTAGAAATATTTTGCATCTGCTTTTTCTTTCTTTTAGAACAAAATTACACACAGCGCTGCTATAAATGCACATATGCATTTTTTTTTCTTTCATCAAAATGCTCCTAAAAAGAAACATTTTTAAATGCACAGCATTGTAAGTATTTGCTGCTTGCTGTGAGCAGGTGCTGAATGCTGCAATGCATGGCATTTGCTAGAGTTGTTAAAAAAGAGAATATGCTTATTGAGTTGCTTACTACAGTTTAAGTGGCAGACACCTCTATATAAATATTTGTAAAAGATCTGAAGAACATTCTTTAAAAATATATAAGCATACCTGTACTATGTCTTCTTAGATGCAGATGTTGTTCAATCTGCAAATATACATCTTGGAGAGTTTCACAGTAGTGGTGGATGCAGATGGATGTGATTAACATGAGATATGTGCTCTCAGAGTTAAAGTGTACATCTGAATTGTTGAACTGAGATGACAGGGTTTGGTGTAGAGTTTTTCTATGTGCTTGACGGATGGATGTGTCACTGTTTGAAAGCAGCCAATGGGGGAGTGTTGCAAACATGAAAGTGCAAAGGGTGGAAGGGCTTCTCTGGGTTATGGGGTCTGCGTGATTTATCACCCTACATTGGTTTTAAGGAGTAGGTTAGTTGCAGCTGTAATTTGGATTTTGGCTTCACCTTTGGTGAAATTCATTTTACTGCATTGGAAGCCCAATTGAGCTGCTTTGTAGCCATTGGGGCACCAATGCATTTTTTTTCAATCCTGATCTCAGCCAATTTGAATGTTAAGGCTTCCTTTATATGGGTCAACAGAGAGGTAGGCACAAGATGGTTGTTTAGAATGCTGATTGTAAGCCCACTTGGCAACCTCCATATTGGTTTGAACTGGTTTGGATGAGTGAAGATCTCTGGGCTCCGCCTCTCACTTTGTGTGGGGTTGGCCTACGCTGAGTGGCAGTCAGTCAAATGACTCTTTGCCCCCAGCTCTCTCTACTAACTTGTAGGCTGGCCTTTTGCCAGCCCCTTTTTGTAGTGGTACTTACGGCCCTGTATAGTCTCTGCTCACTCTCTTGCTGTTTGCTTTTGGAACTTAGAAGAGGTAGTTCTGCCAACATGCTGAATGGGTTGACCCACTGATTCCCCTGATTTTTGCCATTTATTAACTCTCACTTAGACGTACTTGCTGAGTGCAGTAGTTTGGACATGTGCAGGTTTTGAGTATCTGCTTCTGGAATTCCTGTTCTTTGCAAATTGGGCCAATCCTTAAATGCTGGAACCATTTTTTGTGCAGTGCAATGACCCTTTCCTGTTCCTGCCCTTGACATCTAGAGTCCGCTGACTTGGTGCTGGAATCAGTTGCCATCTAGAAGGGGATTGGGACACCAGCATCCCACCTGACCTTCTCTTTGGTACATTATAATGTATCCGCAGATGGTATTCGCATAATGGGATTGTTTGGTCCCTGGCTGCCACCTTTCGTCCACTGAGCTATAGGGCACCACCGTCATAGATTCCATCCACTTCCCAGTCTCGTTCACTAGATTTGTCACTCCTGCCCTGAATGTTGTCAACATGTGAATGCTGTTTGTTCTTTTACTTTGTCAGGGGGTCGTCACTGTATCAGGGTTCAAGCCCCTGAGAACCGGGTCCTGTAATCCACACATAGGAAAAAAGACTGTACTTAACTTGGTTGTTTTGCTGTGCTGATGCGGTTTTTGATGAAACTGCGTATCTGAGTACTTAACTTCCTGGGGTAGGGGATTATTCCTGATACTCACCCTCAGGGTTCCCTCTGGTCTGGCGTTGAGCTACTTTGGAGGTGAGGCTCAACTGCATGTCCCAGTGACTTGCATTTGGGGTCCTCCTACCACCCATTAATTTTCTCATTTTTCATTGGGGATTCTGGTTTTTCAACCAACCTATAGATCTCTTCATTTGGGTGCCCTCTGGTTCCCCAGGGATTGTTTGATGTGGAATTTGCACCTATGGGATAAAATAGGCGCATCTACATTCAAGCGGATTGACCATTAATGTTGTCCAATGAATTTCTATGAAATGTTCTACCTGCCCTGGAACTCTGATAAAGTGACTCTGGGGGGTACTTACATGCACCTGGGCATTATCTCCTTACCCCCAAGGGTGTCAGTGAGCTCTAGAGCAAGAATTGGAATGTTAGGACTTAACAATGATTTTATATGTATTTTTAAAGTCATGCTCTGCACACTGTAGGGTATTTTGTGGAGATTTGGGGCCTGACGGTATTTTATTACCGCCGAAAAATAACTTAGCAATAATCACTCTTTGTATTCAGATTTGGCCATGTGCAACAATAATACAATGGACATGCATTATTTCAGCACCCAGACCTGCATATTTGGTATACGTGGTTGGTGGTATTTTGGTGAGCATAATTCCCTTGTTTTATTTGTGGCCCCAATGTCCAGAATCCCTTATCTTCGCTTAGATTTTTCGTGTGATCACTAGAGAGACCTCAGACCTGCATTCTAGAGATACCACAATTTCCAGTGATAGTGTTGGTGCGCCACCATGGGCAAACTCACTGACTTATTTACGACAGAGAGCTATATGTGGTAGTCTTGTGGTAATTTCCACTACCTTATATACGGTAGGGAGCTATGTTCAGAGAGTCTCTCTTCCCGTTGGCTCATGTACCTCCAACAAGTTATACTACAGTCACTCACAATTATTCATACTGATTCTGACATACACACATCTGTCTTAAAATGACCATTGCACTGTTTAAAAATCTCCCCACATCATTGGCATTGTAATGGTAAATAGAAAATAAACCACCCGTCTGTTTTCAAATATTTTCTGTATTATAAAAGTTGCATTTAGACATGATCTCATTCTTTACAGCAATAAAATGGAACAATCAAAGCATTTTCAATGACACACTGCAATTATAGTGGCGGAGAACAGAACTTAAATTGCAACATTAGCACTTGATTAAGACACGCACGGGACTTTCATTTTTCTACACTGACTGCATACTTTCGTGCACACACACAGCTCCCCCAGTTAGGTAATTACCTTATCTGTTCAGAGGCTTCTCTCTGTGAATGTGGCTCTCTTGGCTTAATTCCAGCAAAAAGGAACGCTTGCCTTCTCAAGCCGGGGTCATTGCCTGGAATTCTCAGCTTTTTCAGATAGGACGGCCTCTGCCAGTGGAAAGGTAATTCTTTCAGCTTTCCCCAGTCTCGACTGCAGCAGGACACCCCCACAGCCAGGTCTTCTCCCCAGTAGTGCAGAAAGATGTCTGCCTGTCTTTTTCCCTGATACTGCCCACTAAAACTTTCCTCTCAGCCCTCTTTATGACGTGTTCCAATGAAATCCATCATCTCTCATCCTCCTATTCTTCAACAATAGCTTCGCTTATACATTTGCAATTGTTGCAAATCTGACTTCCTCCTTCCTGCCGTTACTGTGCACAACAACACGGATAATCAGGCAGAGAAGAGAAGAAAAAAAAATCTGCACACTCATTTAAATGGTTTTTAAAGTATGCCTAATTCTGCAGTAGAGAACACATTTTATTAGTGATTTATATTAAAATAAGGTTTTATTAGTCAGGTTAATGGTTAATATGTTAGCTGTTAATTTTCAAATGTGTCTCTAGCAATATAGGCATTTCAGGTGAAAAATAGTGTGCATTTTTAAATGAACACGTGTGCTTTTAACTGTAAAAATAGATTTGCATCTTATATGTTAAAATCGTTTTTGACTGAATAGTCTGTCTTTCCTTGTTAATCTGCTAACCCATATAGCAATGCACCGCACCCTTGTGGTGGTGCTGCAAAAAAAAAATGCTACTTGTGCAGTATTGCTGTACTGTGTACTGTAACACGCCAAATATCCTTACATATACCCTCCTTTTTTTTTAGAACTTGGCTATAATCCAAGCCAATTCCTAAAAACAACTTGTTCTTTCTTTTTCTCTTAAAATGCATGTGTATTGGGATATCTTTCTCTTCCTGACGAATGATATCCTGCGAAACAAAATACAAGGGAATATGTCCTTGAATCAATTGTGAAACTGCAGTTTGAACTTCTCTCATATAATTCGTTAATAGTCTATCAACAGGACTCATTATGTTCAATATTTCATTTAAAGTTCTGTCATGCTTAAGTATTATTTTAGTCGCCCGTTGCATCACATCCGCTTGTTCATTTAGAATGATTGCAGTTTCATTTATGAATCTTACTTGTTCATCCAGTCCCCCTCTAATTCCATCTAATGTCTTTTGTATTATTTCTAGGTCAATACTCAGTTGTTGTGCTTTAGTACTCAGTGTTCCTACCGAAATAGAATTGGCTGTTGATATTGTAGTACCTATTATTGCTCCAATTATAGACATTACCATTGATATCGCGAGCATCACCGCACCTCTCTTTCCTCTCTTCTTCTTAATGTCTGCTGAATTCACGAATGTTTTTTCCAATTGCATTAATATATCTCTTATTGACTGCTTAGTGTCCTCTTTTCTTATTTCCAGCCACTCTTTAGTCTGTTCAATCTTAATTCCGGTATTGTTCAAGTGTTTTTCAATCAAAATCTCAGGATTTAATGGAATGTATATATTTTGGAAAATCATCCTTCTATCACTCATGATGAATCCTGGTGCCTCTTCCACCGCGATACCAGATGCTGGTCCAGGTTCAATGACAACCTGTGCTTCTGAATTCTTGAAGATCCCTCCAAATATCACCATCGTTAAACATGTCATCGGTATCATCTTCAATGCTGATCGCTTTGTAGCCTTGGTCTTCACCCCTCTTTGGGGCTTTCCCGGAATCCGTCCTCGCGGTCTCCAGGACTCCATCGTCTCCCGTGGCCTCTGGTCCCAGAACCTCCGACCAAATAATGTTAATTGTCTAAATCAAAATAGAAAATAAACAGATTAAGTACATAGCACAATACTAACTTCATCCTTTTGCCAAAAATAAAACATGCTTGGTAAAAATACTTCGTTTTTTTTTTTTTTTTTTTTTTTCAAATATTTTCTGAAATTAAACACAAGTTAAAAGAAAACAAACACATATAAGACAGCATTCAATATTTAATACACTTTCTCTCTGCACACCAACCACGAGCTTCCGTTATATGTGCATTTATTTATTTATTTATTTATTTATTTATTTATTTATATTATATATTTTCACATATATTACAGTGTTTATGTGCCATCCTAACAATCAACTTTTTTTTAACTTCTTTGTCACTGCCTCCTGATCACACCCATTTATTTTCTCAAGGGACTCTATCCGTTTCCACATGCTCAAGCTGCCTGATCTCATGTCTGGGATGGCATGGTTTGATTTGATTTACATGGACAAACTGCTCTATTGCTGTTTCACCTTCATTTTTCAAAATTTTATACACTACAGGAGAGACTTTATCTATAATTCGAAATGGCCCCTGCCAGGCTGCCAGAAATTTAGAATTTTTCTGTTTACTTTTTCCAAAATGAAACTTGTACACCTGATCCCCTACATTGTATTCCTTTACTGATGTCTTTTTGTCATAATATGATTTAGCACTGTCAGCAGCTCTTTCCAGATTTCTCTGCACAAAAGCAAATGCATGTTGCAAATGCCTCCTCAGTTCATCAATATATTCATGAACTGTGGATGCACTCACTAGAGTTTGCTCATGTGTTCTGTATAGTAGGTGTTGTGGTAACACCATTTTCCTACCTGTTAAGACCTCATGGGGGCTAACACCTGTTGCTTTGGCAGGAGTCGACCTGATTGCCATCAAAACCAATGGTAAACGCAAATCCCAGCTGGAACCTGCTTCTGCCACAAATTTCTTTAAAATGTCCACAACAGACCTATTGCTTCTTTCAACTGTACCTGAAGACGCCGCCCGATATGCGATATGTAGTTTCCTTTTCACACCTAGTATTTGCCATACCTTACTCATTAGAGTACTTGTGAAATGACTTCCTCTGTCTGACTCAATTCTTTGTGGCAACCCAAACCTTGAGAACACATGGTTCACCAGCAATGTGGCTGCTGTTTGCGCACTACAATCTGGTGCGGGAATGCACTCAATCCACTTTGACATCAAACATACCACACTCAAAATATAGCGGTGTCCCCTGCTCGACCTTTTTAAAGGACCTACATAGTCTATTTGCAAATCTGACCATGGGAGAGTTAGGCCTCTTTTCATCAATGGTGCTCTATGCATTGGTGAAGCAGGTTTAAATTGGGCGCATACTAGACATCCTCTAGTATATAATTCCACATCTTGGGACATATGTGGCCAGTAAGCATAATCTTTTAGTATTTCTAATGTCTTTTGTGAACCCCTATGGCCTGCAGTTATGGCATCATGTGCATGGTGTAGCATTAGTCCTCTGAATGAAAGGGGTACTACCCACTGTATTTGCCCTGTTATGGACTCTCTAATCATGAGTCCATCCTGTAATCTAATTCGTGTTTTGTTCTTTAATAACACCCTCAACTCTTCTTTTCCCATACAATCATTTTCTGTTAAAGGATTTTGTTCAGGATCTATCAAATGATTATAATAGATTCCTAAAATTTGATCATTCTTTTGTGCCTCAATCAAATCTTGGTCTGGCGTGTCATGACTCCACTGCACCACCGGTTGATCTACCTCCTTTGGTGCTTTAGAACGTGTGACTGCATCAATTTGTATTTCACCCATTAAATAATCAATAGGTAGCAATTCTCCCATCACAGCCCCAATCTTAGCCAGATGGTCTGCCTTATCATTTCCCTCCTTATCCTCTCCTGGTGTTTTTAAATGCCCACGAATTTTTCTCCAGTATATTGTTAAATTATTTTCCGACACCAATTTGTCTATGGCTTGTATTATTTTTCCATGTTTAAGTGGCTTTTTGTTGTATGTAACCATGCCTCTTGCTTTCCAACCAGGCAAATATTCCACAAAGCTATTCCGTGCATAGTCAGAATCAGTCACCAGGACAATTTCACTGAACTTTTTATCAACTGCAGTAGCAATTGCTTTATAGATGGCTGCCAATTCCGCCACCTGACTGCTCCTATCTCCAATCCTCATCCCTATACTAGGAACGCCTTCACATTTCAACCAGACATTTCCTATTCCTGCCACTAATTGTTTATTACTGTCATTTTCAATGTGAAAAGCACAACCATCCACATATACAGTTGGCAAATCCTTGCATGTTTTTTCATCAAAAGCTTTGTGTGGTGATTGTTCAAATTCCTGTAAACTAGCTTCCACATCCATTTCATTTGTTATTTGTTCAGCTGCACAGTCATGTAAGTCAGCTAACCCTTGAGCAATTGGGCTCTTTTTATTTTGTCCATATCTTACTTCTACGGGAAAACCTTGTAATGCCAGCGTCCATGAAGTGATTCTGGATTGCGCTAGATTGCCTGATCTAATTCTTTTACTCTCTAAAAATTGCAACGGTTGATGATTTGTTTCAATAATCACCTTTTCTCCCTGAACAATGGGGCGGAAATGTTGTAGCGCCCACACAGTGGTTAATAGGGCCTTTTCGCATTCATTAAATTTCATTTCAACTTGGGAAAATGCCTTACTTGCATATGCAATGGTTTTGTGATTCAAATCGTGTTTTTGTGATAACACTGCTGACATACAATGTTCAGAAAAGCCTATTTCTATAAAGAAATCCCTGTCCTTTATGGGGTATGCTAAACATGGTGCCTTTACAAGACATTCCTTCAATCTAGCCACTGCATCAGATTGCTCTCTTTCCCATCTCCAGGGAGTATTTAGTTTAAGCAGTTTAGTCAATGGTTGAGTGATTTCTGCATAATTCTCAATGAACTTTCTGTTATAGCCTGTCATCCCTAATAAACTTTTTACTCCTTTCACATTTTTAGGATCTTTTAATCTTTGTATGGCCTCTATTTTCTTCCTTTGTGGATTTAGCCCATGTTCAGTCACTTCATGCCCTAGAAAGTTCACTTTTTTCTTGCACCATTGTGCTTTTTGCAAAGATACTTTGGCGCCTGCTTTCTGCAATTGGCCAAGCACATGTCTTATTTCATCAAAATGGCTTTTAAGGTTTTCATTTTTTATCAAGACATCATCCACATAAACTATTGTCCCTCTTTCCGCTGCATCCGGCATGGCCTTTCTCAAAAATATGCCAAATTCACTCCCACTATTGATGTACCCGAACGGAGCTCTAAGCCAGGCATATTGAGTCCTGTCAAATGTAAAGGAAAATAGGTGTTGTATCTCCTCTGCCAATGGCACACACCAATATCCAGATGTGAGATCTAACGTGGTAAATACATTTGAACCATGTATCTGAGCTAGGCCCTGATCAATGAATGGTAGTGGCCATCTAGATACTGGTACTCTTTTATTTAACTCTCTTAAGTCTGCACACAGCCGCCATTGACCATTTGGCTTTAACACACCTAAAATAGGCGTATTGGATGTGCTATGAATGGGCCTAATTATTCCCCGTGATTCCAAATTTTTAATAATCTCTGCCAATGATTCTAAACATGCCAGCGGTAGTCTATACTGGCGTACAAACACTGGATTTCTGCTACAACCTTCTGGTAGTGTGGCCACATGTAAATCAGTTAAACCACAATCATAAGCATCTTTTGCAAATACATCCTTAAACTCCATAAATATTTCCCTCAGATTGCGTCGATCCTCATCGCTGTCACATGCATCCGCTAAAGAGATCTGCTCTTCTACCATTCTGGAAAATTCTGGAAACTCTTCTGGTAAAGGAATCTCAGCGCTTTCCTCTAACTGTGTGGCTGTGTCTTTTTGTAGAGCTGCCACTTTCAAATATTTTGGCAGATCAGCTTCCACTTCAATGGGCTGATTTCCTGTTTCATTTTCATTTAAATTAAATATTATGCAATCCTCTTGATGGCAGCACACTGTCTCATTTGAATCATAAGGATACACAGAATGAATTTTAAATATTCCTTTGGGCTGAGAGTCCAGGTGTTCTGGTAACTCGCCCTTGGCATCTACATATTTTTCAGGAATATTCCCAATCACCATGTTATTTAAATCTGCCGTATAATGTGATTTTTGTATGGCCATTCCTAATGGGGAGTTTTCCTCTAAATGAATATCCTGACAACCTTTATTATTTACCATGATTTTTACAGATCCCTCACCAATGTCTACCAATGGAATGTATTCATAATCCAGGCCTTGCTGTTTTATGGATTCATTCAGGCATACAAATGCATCAGAGCCTTTCATCTGCTGTCCATTTTTGCATTTCAGTGTTATTGCAAACTGTTTTGTAAATGCAGGAACAATAGTATTTTTCCTCATCTGTAATTCGACTGCATAAGGAACTAGTTGTGCACAATGATAAGCCCTTCTTTTGTCTTCAAATTCAGGTGCCGGCCCACCTAGGCGTGACCATATTTTTTGATTAAGGAAATCTAACACCATACACATTCTGTGCATGATGTCATTGCCCATGTAAAATTCATTTTGTGCTCCATTCACTATCCATACATTATGGTAAATTGTTTTCTGCCCAATGCTAATTTTAAGCATGCATCTGCCTGTAATTCGGTTTTCAAAGTCTGGACTGTCCAACCCAGAAACATATTGGTTTTTAATCCTAAATTTCGGGATTTCTTCCCTCTCCATAATTTTTTGCAACAATTTCTCATTAATGAAACTCCTTTCATGTTCAAGCGCTAAAGTGGCTTTTATTGTTTTAAGATAATCATTTATACCAGCGTGAACCCATGGTTGCTCATCTTCCATGTGTATCTCTGCCAGAGTGGTAATGTGTTTTTCTGAATCTGTTTTAGGAACAATATTCTGTTTGCATGTATTCTCTTTTAAGTAAAAACGTAATGTGTGTTCATCTATAGCAGTCTGCCAATCTTTCCTTGGGTCCAAGTATATTTGTACAGGTAGTTTTTCATTGTCGCTCTGATCTTTGTCTTGACACATTAATATAACAGTGACACTAGGTATGCAGCTATTCTGGAGATATACCTCCACAGCATCATTTGTTTTGGCAACGGTGTGACATTCTTTTATATTGCTGTTTTGTGATTTTAGTTTCTTAGGCCTCAATGGTTTTTTGGTTAAGGACCACAGCACTCCATTCACCCCATCTATGAGAGGAGACAATCTTTTCAGGCAATCTGTCCCCATCAGAAATGGAATTTCACAAATAGATGTGATCAATACCTCTTGTTTCATTCTGTGCTTTCCTATTTTTATGTCAACCTCAGTTACACCTATGATGGGCACCTCCTCCCCATTAAAGTTATGCACTGGGCCTTGATTTGCCTTCACTGTGATCTGACTCTGTGGAGGCCTCCCTTCATTGATACTCTTTACCAGCTCCTTGGACATAATTGTGGCCTGTGCGCCAGTGTCAATCATAGCAAAGGTGTGGCATTTTTCTTCTACAGTGATGGGTGCATAATATCTGTCCTCAACTTCCTCTAATACACATAAGAAATGTGAATTCTTACTGATTTCAGGGCTCACCTTTCTCAGGTCTTTTTCACTTTTGGCTAAGCACATTGGTAAATGAAAAGACATTTTTCCCTCCTTTTTACCCATTTCTGTGCGAGGTATTTTATTCATTTCTCCATGTTCAGAGGTTTTTTGGAGTGTGGCCACCGTTCGCCCATCCATCTGGGTAACATCAGAGACCACATTACAACCTTCCAACTGAACATGTGTCACAACATCATTCAGCAATTTGTCATTTTTTAATTCTGTGCATTTGTGATCATTTAGTGTAATACCAGCCCTTTCAGCCTCTTCAAAAATATGTGGCTCAATGAATTTTTCAGGTGATTGACTTGTACCCTCCTTGTGAGTATTTCCTTTTTCTGTCTGTGTTTGGTCATTGTTTTGCTTGCCCAGGGAAGGAGCTATGGCATCCCCACTTACTCCCTGTTCACTGGTATTCCCCATGCATGAGTCATTTTTCTTAAATCTGTCCCTTTGTTCTTTTGGAATTCCTAATGTTTCTTTTTCATTTGTGCAAATCTTTACTGTTTTATTTAGCTCTAAGTTAAACCGTACCTCTTTTTTAGAAGTATTTACACTTTCCATCACAATTTCATTTACTGGTACTTTCATTTTTAATCCATTAGTCATCTCAGAGTCGTTATGCAAAGTTATATCAGAGCAATCTGTCATTTTGGCACTGCAGTTATCATGAGTACTTAGTCACTTTTCGGAAGCCCCCCGGTCATTGCTATGGCCATCAGCCCCCTCTTTGGAAGGTTGTTTTTGCGCTGTATAGAGCTTTCCTATTTGCTCAGCTAACATTTTCACTTGGGCCTCAAGGCATTGGAACCTTTCCACCTCTCTAGGATCCTCTTTCTGTGGCCTAGGTCGATATTGGTTGTTTTCCCCCTGATTGGATCTATTCTGATACCTCTCAGGTGATTGATACCGGTTGGGATGGTTTCTGAACTCTTGATTCATTTGTGGAGGGGAGCGGGTTGCACCCATCCTTTGATTATAGTCCCCTGGTGGGGAATCATTGTACTGGCGTGGACTGTAGTTCACGTTTTGCTTCATGTCCTGTCTCTCAGATTGTGGGTACTGGCCCCTATATTGATTTCCATTATCAGTAAATCGATCCACATATCGGGGCCTATCCTGATTACCATATATCATGGTGCTGGGATCAAATCTGCTCTGTGTCCCCAATGACTGGTAGGGACCATCATTTCTTTGATCTTGATTTTGTCTCTGGTTATTGTTCATACCTGCCATATCAGACCGGTACCTTACCCGGGGTCTATCTCCTAAATATCTAGGGCTGATGTAGCTCTCTCTATTACTAGGATCATGTGATTGGAACATTGGTACAGGAAATGGCGATCTTTGTTGATTACCCCTTTGTTCAGGTGTCACATTATTTTTACCTTGGCTTTGAGCAGACTCAAGGGACATTTTGGCTGACCTGATTTCCATTACTGTGGCTGAGGGTTCTTTAGATTTAGGCCTAGTATCTTTCATTTTATCACTTTCTCTACCCTGACAATAGAGTACCTCATATAGCTCGGTGCTTTGATGTACAATCCATTCAAGGGACTTGTCACGGTCAAATTCACGGACCAATTGGGATATGATGTCTTTCTGTAGCCCATAGAAGTATGCGGTTTTAAACTCATTGGAATTTGAGTCAAAAGATACATCAAAGCGAGAGAATGCTCTTTTTAAGTCTTGTAAAAATTGGCGAGGTGATGTATTAGGTCCAGCAGTAATAGTGTACGCGACTTTCTTTGCCTCCTGCAATGACTGAAAAGGAGAAAAATGACGCCTAATTTCTTTTTCAAACTCCAGCCATGTCATATTCTGCTGTTCATTTAATCCCCTTATGATGCTGGCCGTCGGGGCATCTAAAGTTAAATGAAAATATTGTCTGTACTGTTCCTTAGGTATCTGGAGCGCTTTAAAAATGTCATGCACCGCTTCTAAGTGATCCTCAATGCAGCATTCACCTCCCTTTTTAAATGGTTTGATCAGGGCTTTAATGGATTTCATTATTTTTATGGGGCTACTTGTTGCAATGCATGGAATTGCACTATTTTGTGATTCAATCCTGTTTTCAGGTGTATGAGATTGGTGGCTGCCCCCAATGGGAGTATCAAATCCCCCAAGGGCGCTGCAACCAAGTTCAGTCACCGGCCCAGTCACTGGGGCACTAGCTCTTTGGGCAGAGCTAGAATTCACCTCCACTCCATTGAATGTGGTACCCTGCCGCCTCTCCTGGGACCTGGGAATGCACATTTGCTGTTCTAAGTCCTTACACTTTTTAAGGAGTCTGTTGGCTTCATCATGCAAATAATTATTTTCATCACTCATTTTATTAATTGCCTCCTGCATATCGCACATTTGCATTTGGCATTCATTGAACTCTTTATTTCTCTTGTCTCTTTCTTGGATCATTTTAATCATTTCTTGTTCTGCACTCTGGAGATCACCTTCTTTTTCGCAATGTTCTTTTTGTAAAATCTGCATTTCTGAAACAATCTCATCTTTATCCTGCCTAATGTGATCCACTAAGGCTTTTAAGTGTGTCAATTCTTGCTCACTATCTTCAAATTGTTTCTTGCTTTTGGATAACTGAGTATCAAAGTCTCTGCATTTTAATTGCATGTCTTTTTGGCATACATCCAATTCTGCTCTCAACATTTCCTGATTTTTACTTGCCCCATCTAATTCAGTCTTTAACCTGTTAATTAGCTGAGTATCATTCTCTTGCATTCGCAGTGACTTGTTTAAAATAAACCATATTTTGCCGCATAGCCGTATTAAACAGTCTTTCTCTGCACTTTTATCGGCTGCATTCAATAATCTTGTAAGGCAGACCTGAATTATGCTGCCTTCTGCAAAAATATTGTCTAGTTTTTCTTTCTGCACCTCACCCTGAATGCGGTTACTCCATTCTAAGGTACTGTTCGAAGACCAATTCCCATGTGCAAATAACTTTGCCTCTAAATATTGTACTAGATCTGAGAATGTGGTTTCCCTTTGTGACATTCTGAAATTCGTTTTTAGTGGCACACTGCTATTATAAAATGGGTTCCCTTTAATGTGCAAATGGCAGTGTGAGACACGCTTGCCACGCCCAGTAGGTACTCTGTGATCACTTTCCCGGCCTGCAACGCACCATAAATATGTAGGGTATTTTGTGGAGATTTGGGGCCTGACGGTATTTTATTACCGCCGAAAAATAACTTAGCAATAATCACTCTTTGTATTCAGATTTGGCCATGTGCAACAATAATACAATGGACATGCATTATTTCAGCACCCAGACCTGCATATTTGGTATACGTGGTTGGTGGTATTTTGGTGAGCATAATTCCCTTGTTTTATTTGTGGCCCCAATGTCCAGAATCCCTTATCTTCGCTTAGATTTTTCGTGTGATCACTAGAGAGACCTCAGACCTGCATTCTAGAGATACCACAATTTCCAGTGATAGTGTTGGTGCGCCACCATGGGCAAACTCACTGACTTATTTACGACAGAGAGCTATATGTGGTAGTCTTGTGGTAATTTCCACTACCTTATATACGGTAGGGAGCTATGTTCAGAGAGTCTCTCTTCCCGTTGGCTCATGTACCTCCAACAAGTTATACTACAGTCACTCACAATTATTCATACTGATTCTGACATACACACATCTGTCTTAAAATGACCATTGCACTGTTTAAAAATCTCCCCACATCATTGGCATTGTAATGGTAAATAGGAAATAAACCACCCGTCTGTTTTCAAATATTTTCTGTATTATAAAAGTTGCATTTAGACATGATCTCATTCTTTACAGCAATAAAATGGAACAATCAAAGCATTTTCAATGACACACTGCAATTATAGTGGCGGAGAACAGAACTTAAATTGCAACATTAGCACTTGATTAAGACACGCACGGGACTTTCATTTTTCTACACTGACTGCATACTTTCGTGCACACACACAGCTCCCCCAGTTAGGTAATTACCTTATCTGTTCAGAGGCTTCTCTCTGTGAATGTGGCTCTCTTGGCTTAATTCCAGCAAAAAGGAACGCTTGCCTTCTCAAGCCGGGGTCATTGCCTGGAATTCTCAGCTTTTTCAGATAGGACTGCCTCTGCCAGTGGAAAGGTAATTCTTTCAGCTTTCCCCAGTCTCGACTGCAGCAGGACACCCCCACAGCCAGGTCTTCTCCCCAGTAGTGCAGAAAGATGTCTGCCTGTCTTTTTCCCTGATACTGCCCACTAAAACTTTCCTCTCAGCCCTCTTTATGACGTGTTCCAATGAAATCCATCATCTCTCATCCTCCTATTCTTCAACAATAGCTTCGCTTATACATTTGCAATTGTTGCAAATCTGACTTCCTCCTTCCTGCCGTTACTGTGCACAACAACACGGATAATCAGGCAGAGAAGAGAAGAAAAAAAAATCTGCACACTCATTTAAATGGTTTTTAAAGTATGCCTAATTCTGCAGTAGAGAACACATTTTATTAGTGATTTATATTAAAATAAGGTTTTATTAGTCAGGTTAATGGTTAATATGTTAGCTGTTAATTTTCAAATGTGTCTCTAGCAATATAGGCATTTCAGGTGAAAAATAGTGTGCATTTTTAAATGAACAGGTGTGCTTTTAACTGTAAAAATAGATTTGCATCTTATATGTTAAAATCGTTTTTGACTGAATAGTCTGTCTTTCCTTGTTAATCTGCTAACCCATATAGCAATGCACCGCACCCTTGTGGTGGTGCTGCAAAAAAAAAATGCTACTTGTGCAGTATTGCTGTACTGTGTACTGTAACACGCCAAATATCCTTACAACACCTCTCATTGTGAATGTATTATTTCACTTTAGCTCTTTTTAGTGACTGTGTAAATCCGGCAGTCGATTGCAAAGGTAACTGTTTCTGACATGTATCATGGATTCTTTGAGGTCTTTGGCTGTGGTTCTAGCATAATCCCTGCTCGTTATACCTAAGGATAATCATCAAATCTGCATTTCTGTTATTTTTCTGAATATGCTCTAGACAGAATAAATCTGGAGTGCTGATACTGGCCTTAGTGATATTTAGACTAATGTTCAAATGTCGTGTTCCCTTCTCTTATTATCCCATTACTTTATGTGTTCAGTGTCAATCATCTGTGTTAGAAGCTAGCATATATAATAAGTGTGGGTTGTGTCTTTAAGACACTTTGCTTAAATGTGCAGGCTCATAATGGCTTGTATCCACTTTGTTAGATTGTTATGTTCCTTTGTTCTCCTCGACAGAGTTATTGTATACTGGGTGCCTATTTAAGATAGTGGGTGTGGGCCCACACGAAGGAATTGGGGTGAGGAGAATGCTACATGACATTTATCAGGTAATTTTCTAAAAAATGCAAATTGTATACAGCGGAGCACCAATGCTTACACTTACCTGTTACTGATCCCCTGCATTCATTTTTAAACACTCCAAAAGCAGTGTTAAAGTAAATACTAAATGGAGGCAACATCAACTTTACTCTATACTTTTACCCTCTGCTTTGAGAGAAATAAAACACTGCCTGCAAATATGCTTTGCAGGTAATATTTTGTAATGGTTTCCAATGGAATCCACCTGCTGATTAGAAAGTGCTAATGATAGGTATATTCCATTGGTATCCATGTGTTGTATACCTACATGAAAATATCATATAAGCCTAAAAGGTGATCTCCTGAGATGGAGGGTGAAAGCAAAGCGGAAATGCAATCTCCGCTTTGCTGTCCATTTACACCTCAGGAGGCAGGAAAATGAAGTTGAGCAGGAACTTAAAGTGCAAACTGCTTTTAGGGGCCTCGGCTCTGACCATTATGCTCAACTCTATTGCTTTTAGCAATAATGCCCCTAGATGATGGCGAACAGCTGAAATCGTTCTTGTTTTCTAAAAGGGCAGCCATGACGATCCTGCTATGGCCCTATATTGCTTTTGGAAGGCCTTGGAAAGACTAATGCAAACACACTGGAAAACAGACTGAACCAATGGTCCACTGAAACGCGGTTTCTGAGCCATGTACAGGCAGGTTTCCATAAATGGGTGGGGACTAAAGAGCAGCCATTTAGATACGCATTAATCACACAGAAATATGTTGTCCCAAAACATGTCACTTTATATTTCATATCTGTTGCTCTAAAATCGGTGTTTGACAAAGTTAACCAAGAATTACCATGGGGTACCCTAATTAACCAGAGTGTCCATAGAATTGCTAATAGCTATTAAATCACCCTATATCAATAATAAGGTAACTGTCAGATGGGGCCAAGCTGGACAAATATTTCAATACTTTCCCGTAATAAAGGAATTTGCAAAGGGTGTGTTAAGGCTCACCTTTTATGTTCTCTCTTTATTAACGACATAGCTGCTACTTGATTGACCTCACTTGTACATCAACGGTAAAAAGCTAAGCATCCTTCTTTTCGGTCAGGATGCGGTCCAATTGTCCACCTCACCAACTGGTTTGAAAAAAGCTCTCAACATATGTGTTGAGTAATGTAATCCGCAGGAGCTAATAATGAATACCACTAAGACTAACATGGGATACCCAAGGGACAGCCATGAGAGCATTTAATAAGCATGTTTGCAATCTGTAAAAAAGGCATACTGGGACTGGGTACTGGTGGATCTAATAAACAGAGCATGCGATAAACCACCAGCTGTACAATATCTGAGGTCAAAATCTGTATTGCGAGATGAACATCATTTTAACTGGCTTACAGACACGACTGTGAGGGATTTATATGTCAAATTCTGCTGGAGAAATCACCCTTTGATGAATTGTACACATAAGTGGAAAGTGACACATATCAGGGTTTGCCCTCTTTGACTACTTTATACAGAGGACATGCACCATGTTTGATTCTGCTGTACCCTGCTAAATGATCTCCGGCGGACATAGTTGGTACCATTATTCAAGCATTGAAGCATTGGATTTCTATAACTCTTCACACTGAGAACGCTGTGTCTGCGGTAACAGGCCTCCTAGTTAGAGCATGGAATAGCAGGCAGACATGTCTGAAATAAGTTATAATGGGAATTCAGTTATTAATGATATTATCCGTTGATGCATATTTTAACTGCTTGTATTCCTTTTATACAATGTGCTGTTAAGTTTGGATTTGTCCTATCGTTCTTTGTTATGATGTGATATTATATGGACGATGATACCTAAATAGAACTATATTGAATGATTGATTGCCTTTATCCTTTTCTTTTGCACTCTACTTCCTTAGAAAATGACCCTCTCAGTGTTTTATAGACTACTGTGTATGGTATGATTTGATACTGTGTATTATCACCTAAGTACTTATTTGACCTGCTAGAGATCTAGATGTGTAACATAATTAAAGTATATATTTTTCAGTATATTGGTCTAGTGTATTTTCTAAGGATAAGTGGGAGGATTAATTGCACCTTTGTGCCAGCCTGTTACCCCTAGCTGAGAGTTAAGCCTTGTTACTCTGTACATCTTGCCTACCTTTAAGAGATGTTTGGCTTCCCGTGCTTGTCAGGTTTCCTAGGCTCTCCCCCAGGCCACCCCCTCCCGCCCGCTTTTGGTCAGTGAGCATCCCTCAACAGACGATTGTACTTAAACTGCCTTAACAACAGGGTAAAAGTCACTGCCGTGGAAAAATGCCTGTGCCTGTGCTGAGAGCTGACCTATAGAAGATGATCTTGCTGGTGTGTACACAGAAAAATAAATCAGTTCAGTAATGATTGTGTCTACATTCGTTGATCACTTTACTATGTAAAGAAAAGACTATTGCTCTATTTTCTGTGGATAACTGACACAATGCTTCACTTCCCAGCTAAAGAATGTGGACATTTATGATGAGGTTTAAAGAAGCAGTTAAATATTTGGTTTTCAATTAAAGACATAACTTGTATTTTATTTGTATTGATATTTCAAAACCGCACATCTGCATTGGAATGTGCACACATCCACCACAATGAGCCAGTGGGAAATGCATATGCAGCCCCAAATATGTGGAGAATGTGGAAAGCAGCAGTGGCTGGAGGCAGCAGTGGACGGTGAGCTGCTGCATCTCGCTGATGAGGCCCAACAAGGCTGAAACATGTTTGAGGTTGCTTGTCTTTCTGTGCAGAGGGTGCCTGGCACAGCATTTCGGGCTGGTCTGCCCGCATTGGTGGAAGTACCTGACTGATTTGCATATGGCTGGAGGCCTTTTGCAAAGGGACAGAAGGGCTAAAAAAATGGTGGTGTGGACGGTTACCCAGAGCATTGCCAGTGGTTGAGATTATTTCAAAACCACCCACCCACCACTTTTTTGGTTTTGCCTTGATCTGGCATGGGTATGCTATACAATTATTTGCACGCAGCACTTACTATTTTATAAATGAAGCGTGTGGATGTGCATCTCTGCACAGGATTCAAAGTAAAGCAACATGTAGATATCATGGCATACGACTGACCAGGTTTCAAGGTAGAATGCTGTGCAAACTTCAGTCAAATAAGTAAGGGTCGGTAACCTCGACCAAACCAATCTTGCAGGAGAAGTCAAATATCGATGGCACTATTCAGGCTTCCTGTGAGATCCTGCAAGGCTCATGAGCAGCCAACTATTTTGCCCAAACACCTGCCAGATACTCGGCGCACAGGACATATATCACCAGGCAACAAGAGCCCCAAAACCTCCCACAGAGCTTCAGTGAATCAATCAAAGCCTCGCATTCCCTGAGGAAAATTGATGGGCTTATACAAGTCCTAGCTCACTGTAAAATGTGAAAAAGGGGCTGATCCACACTGGAGAGACCAGGAGAGCTTGTCCTGCAGCCACTAAGAGTCATCTCTGTGCATGTCTCACATTTAATTCCCTGGTAGTTTTATTGGCCCTCATTACGACCCTGGCGGAAAGGGGTTTACGCCGGCGTAAACCATGGCGCACCTTTCCGCCTGAGTACGAGTTCCCGTAGCGCCATGGTGATTTTTACGCCTGCTTTTTGCAGGCGGAAAAATCCATGGCGCTACGGGACTTGTTGTTAATTACGCCACCGTAATTTACGGTGGCGTAATTAACGCCTTCCCCACTCCCATTATACCCTATGGGGCAAAAATGGGAATGGGGAAGGGTAAATGGGGATTGGGGACTTACCGCCCCGCCAAGGTCGGAATGGGACGGTAAGTCCGCCAACCACCATGGCGGAGTTGGCAGCTTAGCGCCATGGACCATGGTGCAAATTGCACCATGGTTCTCCGCCAGGGTCGTAATGAGGGCCATTGTATTGTGTCTTGACATTTATATGAGATTCATTTAAGTATGACTCCCCCTTTGTGAATTCATTCGTGAAGACCTTTCTGATTGTTTTTGAAGCACCTCCCACTTGTTCTCTCACCTTTTCTTCAAAACTGTTTGTGAGACCATTTGTCATAGTTTATTTTAATAACTTTCACTTTACTCTCGTAAGGTCACCCACAAAAAAGAAAAAAAAAGGAAACCTTTTGTGAAGCCCTGCATAAACACGTTCGTTATTGTTTCAATCTCTTCTTATTACACCACCTAAAACATAGCTAAAGAGAAACCTGCGGTGAAATATCTTGCACTTGTGTAACTCTCCTGCAAAAACAATGTTATGGAACAATTGGATATCTTTGGGAGAATATTATACTGAGATGAGAAGGGGGTCAGCATCAGCTGACTAGGGGGAAGCAGAAATGGAGGCACAGTAGGCAGACTGAGCAGATTCTGGTTGCACCTGTCTTGTAGAAGGGGCAAGGCGGGTCAGAGGAAGTGACAAATGAAAGGGCATTGACCCACCACTTTCTAGTCCAGTTTCCTCTGGGGTGTGGGAGGACTGAGTGACAGAAAAAGACAGAAGAATGTTCATTTGTCTGCAAACACTGCATTAAACAAGTGGTGGGGAAGGAAGAGTGTACATTAGACATAGTTTTGTATTATACGAATGTGCAATCGAACACCCCACTGCCGCAGTAACCTCTTTCACTGGTGCCAAGAAAGCATCTTGCAGCATGCCTGGAGATGCAGGTTGGTCCCCACCACAATAGAGACTGTGGTATACCGAGAAAGATGCCTACCCATCGACAGCAAACCCAGTTGCAGCCACCAGTCCTGCTGCCTCATTTGCCTACCCCCTCTGTTTTGGTGGAAAGGTTTGTTGGGTCTAAACAGGGGAGCAACCAGCGTGATTTTCGGTTCCGAATTTCAGAAACATGTTGACTGCATTGCAGGGTGATGACCAGCTGGGGAGAACTAGAAGGTACTGCCTTACAAAGTTCTATAGAGGTTCATCTGCATGCCTGCTACCACAGCACTTTACACTAAATTGACCAATGGGGGAAAGACTGATAAGTGTTTCAAAGTTATTTGTCGACTAGCCCCACATCTGTCTCTCGCCAGGCTGATCACCACTCTCCTCCTGGCATTATCCTCGTTGTTCCCCTGTTACTCCTTTTCCTACACCTAATGCAACATCACCAGGGAGACTTTGAGAAAGATTGTCACAATTTGATCTTCCTCGTGTATTGTATAAAACTCGCAGGTGGTGGAGAAAGGTAACGGCAGGAGCAGGATTTATGACCAGTTCTTAAGAACATAAACATAGTAACACAAATGCTAATGGCATGTTATCATAACATGGCAGATACAAATTGTACACACAGCTGTCATTTACTAGAGCTGTCTGTTTCACAAACACAAGCTGCTCTAAACAACATTGTTCAACATTTTGGTGTGTGTGTTAGGTGTGCAACAGGTAAGTATCGCCTGAGCTTGATTCTTGTCTATGGCTGTGTGACTTGCCATGGTGTTCCTGAATATAGTGCTGATTTATTTGAATGAATATACATTGATGACTATGGGGCACTGTCCTGCACAGAGATACAATCGTTCTATTAATACTAAAGACTCACTCAGACATGGCACTGGCTGGGGCCAGCTGTGTGTGACTCTGCTAACTTTTGGAATTGTTGGTGGCTAGTCAAAAACCTTTCTTAATAAGTACATCCATGGATAATCATTCCTCCGCGTCTGGAATGCATCAAGTAGTTAAGCATCTACAATTGATAATCCTTAATTGGGTGTAGTGCTCCATCTCAAGCCTATCAGTACGAATAGCATTCACAGAAGATGGGTCAGGTGCTATAGATGGCAAAAGTAATATACTCCTTGATGATGATGACGACTGTGCTCTTGGCGTCTCTGGCAATGGTGTGTATAGCAGAGGAGATTCAGGGTTTTTTGTTTCCTGACACTGTCATTCGGGCAATATATGTTCTACCTTTTGTAATGATGAATCCTTCCACAGTTGCACTGTCTTTCATTCTGCAGAGTTCTCAGAAAATGCATGCAGCTGAAAGGCAGCCACATGGTCAGGAGGGGTAGTGTGTGTTATCTATTATTGCAGATGTGCATGGATTAGCAAACACAGTTACAAGCACATGCTGAGCCAGCTGCTCTGTGTTCATCTCACCAGCCAAATCATGGGCTGTTATCATATTGGCTAGGCTCATTTCTTATACGTACTACAGTAACAGTACCACACTGAGTGTTACAATGTGCCATTGAACATGCTGGGTGGCTTTCACAAAGGTCTTTAGGCACACAACATAAACGAGATGGAAGCCGCTACTCCTTTGGCAATAATAATGTGCCATTTTAAGCTAGCCTATAGATGTTGCCATAGTCAATGATAACTTTGCATTTTTCATAGAGACGGTGCAACATGTGCACAATAGAACTCCTGTGGGTTGCAATAGTGGTCTTCAAGTAGTGCTGTGGCAACTTAAGGTGCATTTGAAATTGCTGAATCACATGTAATGCACTGCAGGCCTGGCTCGGTCACCTGATCCATTGAGCTACAGAAATCATGTAGCTTACAGGCTGGCAATTGTTGATGAAACATGCCAGCACAAAGTGATGAAAATGTTTAAATCAAGGAACATACATTGTTTTGCTCATTTGTGTAGCAGCAAGGATAGTCAACCAGAAGCACAAACAAACCAATTTATCTGTCATGGGATTAGTGCTGTGCCACCTGCTCCTCCACTTTCTACCAGATGTCATTTCCCCCGTGGCCTCTACCTTTAACATCTTTCATAGAAAACGTGCCAATGTGCTGGTCGGCTTTCACTTGCTGCTCTCTAAGAATATGAACAGAGCCACCCCCTCTTGGTTGGCAGGGCAAGGGACTGTCACCCAGTGTGTGGTCACAACGATGCCATTCCTGCTCTGTTCGCGCGTCCATACATTCATAGTGAAAAGGACTTTCTGGATCTTGGACTGCGTGAGTGTCTGGCCAATTCTATAAAGTACCTCATCGTACAACACTAGTACAGCTTTGCATAAAAAGTAACATTCACTGCAATCTTTCTAGAGGTCATTGTCTTCACTCATAAATCAATGGAACTAGGATTTAAAAAAAATAAAGTAAACAAATAAGGCAAGAGATCTAAATTAAAACTAGGCTAGTGGTGAGTAAGCTCACTCTGTCATATGACCTGTGATGTGTTTGCTAAATCTCATATGCCTCCATCACACCGATTTGGTGCCTAGTAGTATTAGTAGTATTATTCATGTGAGCAGCAGTGTTTGGGCTTGCAAATGTTGGCAAATGTTGGTGCAATGTTTTCTGTGGTGGTCTGACGATTGGAAGGTCTTCAGTTGAGCATTTTCATTCCACTTCTTCGAGCAGTGCCAAAACATTTGGGAACAATGTTAGGCAGAATTATATGCAGTACCCTTTGGGAACCCCACACACAATTAGGGCTACAAGTGACAGTATAAATTCACCTTTGGTACAAGCCTGTACTACACAGTAAAGTGGTAGCGATGGCTGAGCAGCCAGACTTATCTCAAGAGTAAAGTGAGCAGTATCAATAGTTACATAAAGGACAGCTATTACTATGATTCAAACAAACACTGACTCAAGGTTTCTGAGTAAAAGAATATACATTTATTTACACATCAGTTATTAAACATTTCACTATTATCAAGCAGTTGAAAAATCACGTTTCCAATACACTAAACCGGACCCAATAGATTCTGGACAAGGCAGGCTCAAAATGATGTGTGAGCAAAATGGCACTGCAGTGATTTACACGGGAGGGAAAGACAAAGTTAGACAGAAGTTGAGCAACGCCAACAAGTGAGTAAGTAGGGTAATCTAGAAAAAAGGAACTACAGTGAGGAAGTCAAATCAAGAGGCCTGGGCCAAAGTCAATGGACCATATTCTTTGCAGAGGATCACACAGTTCAGGGTAGTTCACGGTTAAGTCTTTGCCAAGAGTTCAGAACGAAGTTGGTCAGACGATAAGTTACTTTAAAGAATAGAGAAGGACAAGCCCTCTGATTGGCGAAAGATTTCACACAATTTCACTGCGGCTGGACGAAACGAACAACCGGGTTAGCACAGTACCTTTAGAGCAGAAGAATGTTGTAGCTGAGGCAGACGTTCCTGACAGGTCCTGCAGGCTCACGGTTCTTGAAGTGACTGTCGGACTGACAAGACGGTGGAAGACTGGAGGGTCCTACACTGCCCAGAGAAAAAACCAGCAGCAGAGCAAAACGACAAATAAAAAGGCGCGCTCCTTAAAACTCAAGCAGGGTCCGACCTTCCTGGCTATCCAGTTCACTGTAGCCATGCACAGCAAATTCGACCAGAGGAGGGAGGCCTGGCTTGCAGTTTGGCGAACTGGTTGTTCCCACCAGCTCAAGAGGAGAAGATTCCTTGCAGATCATCCCTGTTGTTGAAGTTTGGAGATTCAGACCGCAGCAGGGCTTCACCGGGAGGTTCAGTCGTGGTAGAGGTCCTCTTCTGTCAGCTTCTCTTCAGTTCTCTTGATCCAGTGGCAACTCTGCTTTCTCAGTCCCAGAGACCTGCTTTTTATGCGGTTTTCCCCCCATTGACCCAGTCTGGCTGTCAATACCACAGCAGGGTGACTGTCCCGCCGGGACAATCACCACAGTCAACCATACCAGAGTGCGACATGGTTCTCCAAGGAGACCCTGTGCAGGGAGTCTCAAACCCCTCCCTCACATCCTGTCCCACTCAGACATACAGGCGCCTAAGGAGAGCTTCTGTTCAGAAGCCCACGAAAGGTCGGTGAACAAAGGAACCACACCTGGTTTGATGCACAGAGTAAAACACGAGAAAGACTTTACCATAAGAAATGGTGAATAAACCCAGCCAGAACCGTATAAAATAAATATGGTCCAGCGGGTTTAAGTTTGAGGCTACCAAGATAGCCTAAACAATACCAAGTCTATTTAAAATAACCACAGTAGGAAAAATAGGATAGTTACCACTGGCACCAGCCAAATCTTAATGAAAAGGGAACGAAACAATGTTCCATGAGAAACAGACAAAAAGGCATAACTATTAACCCTTTCCAGAAATCTATGAAAGATAGTTTGTACTGGGTCTGTGAGTTTAAAAAGACTGATAAAGTCAATGGCAACTTTACATGTTCTGGTAGACAGTAGTCAGTCCCAGAAAATGGAGTCAGAGTTGACCAGTCTAAAAGACAACCTTGTATCACTGCACTGAAGGTGCTGTGTAACACACAGTAATAAGATGATGGCTATGGAGTAGGTGAGGCTCCACAGTCTATGAACACAAAAATGTTAAACACACACAGCAAAACACATCTAAGAGTGGGAAAAAGGCTCACACTCTTACCAGGTGAAAAATAAAATCCTAGAAATCCAGCAAAGCTGCTGAGGGACTCAGTAAGTAAGGGAAATTAGCCATTTTGCAGAATTCTCCCTATCAAACAAAAAGATGTAGTACCCAATTTGGTCTCTGGCTTCCATCACCAAACAGTTTCTTACACAGAGTGCAGGTGGTAAGATTCTAATTATCTTTGTCTTGTTTGAAATAAATGTCTTACTTTGGAGTTAGGGCTAATACATAGCATAGTAAACACCCATGACTGCTGACGAGTGTGCTGAGTGTGGTGGTTGTGTTTGCGGCTTTGCCGGTTTGGTTTCCGCACTTCCAGAATATAAATGTTTTGCTTGACAGACACTGTACACAGGTGAATGGGATTTGTCTTTACAGTCGATCCTTGTAATTGTGGCATTGTTCTTCTCTTGTTCCACAGTATAAGTGGGGTACAGAATCATACATTTCAGAGCTGTGTACTCATATGGGCCACAACATTTAGTCCAGTAACTTTCCAAATTCTAGTCCTGTAGTGTAGTGTTCTGTTTTGCCTGGTTCAAAAGAGCTACTCAAGAGTGTGTGCTCTTTGACCTGGATCATTATGCTTCTCTACACTGCGTACTTTGTCTCCTGGCTCATCACGATTATATACACTGTTTGCTCAATCTTGTGATTCATCATGCTCCTCTATACTGTGGATTCTTTGCCCCAGCTTATCAGTAGAGGAAATCTGTACATCTCCAACTTCTGCCACAAAGAAAGTATACTGAACTTCCAACTTTGACCATCATAATATCTGAGCATGTAGTACTATCAAGTGTGTAGTTGGTGCTCCTGAATGTGACTTTAATGCAGTCAAAAGGTGCAGTGGCTGATGTAAATTGCCCTTTAGCTGTGTTCCTTCCTCCTGCTTTCAACCTGTAGGTGTTCCATACATTTTGGCATTCAAGTAGTTATAAGGTAATCTTAACTTTTCTCTGAGGAACTCTCTTGCGCACAAAGGTTTCTCATTTGCAAAAAGATTTCAAAGACATTCCATTCACAGAAAGATGTCTAAAAATGTTAATTTGTAAAATGATTTCTAGGAATGTTCACTGACAAAAAGAAGCCTAAGAATGTTCTAGGCAAGTAACAAGTATGAGCACCGGCCACTCAAAGAACAGCACACTCATTTACAGATACTGGGCCTCATTACAAGTGTGCCGGTCTGGGAACTACGGTATCAGTAAGCTTGCCGGTACCGTAGTTCCCGGACTGGCAAACTACGAGTTGTGCTCGCGGGTGGCTTCTGCCACAGGCACGCGCAAGCACGGCATGTCGGATGCACCCGCACCATTATAAACTGTGCCGGTGCATCCGACCTCCCCATTCCCATTCAGCCCTATGGGGCCGAATTGGAATGAGGAGCATCTTTTTTTCCGGCGCCCGTAAATGGGCAATTACCAGGTGTGGTGGGGCCGGAATGCCCCGGTAATTGCCCATTTGCAGCCCCTGGCAAATATTGCACGTTTGGCGGCAGCCTGCCGGTTTTAATGGCAAGGTACCCCCAAACTTGTAATGAAGCCCACTGAATTTAATATCCTGCCTATAGTTGCCTGATAACAATATTCGGATCCCATTCTACTTAATCTGGCATGCATTTATGTGTGCATGTATGTCATTCTATTCTCTTACATGGGTTCTTTCCTCCCTGGTACTGTGATGGTACAACCACTGAATGCACCTTGTTATTCCTAACCACGCATTCTAAGATTTTTCTATGATAACAACAAATATGGAGTCTAGTCACAAAAAGACAACATTGTCAGTAACACACTCTATATGAACGCTTGTCTCTAAAAATATTCTTATGTCTCTTCGTTTACACAAATCATTCTAAGGCATTTTATTCAAAAACTGATTTAAGTGACTGTTCATTGACAAAAACATTCTAAGACTTTTCTTGGAGAGCACCAGCTATGATGACTGACCCCAAAAAACAGCACTCTCAGTTGCAGCCACTGAATGCACTTTCTAGCCTAAACAATATTTCTAAGGCTTTTACTGGCAAACATAATTCTATGATTTATTTGATACTGGCTGCACAAAGAATGGTATATTTTGTTACAGACCGTGAATGTGTTTCCCTGCCTGCTGCTGCCTCCAAACCACTGTGTGATCCTATTCTCCTAAATCTGACAAGTAATGCTGTGTGTTTATGTTGTACAAGGTAGACAGATTTATTTATTTATTTTGATGTTTGTAGAGCACACCGAACCCGGAGGCAACTGGGGGTGGAAGAGAACAGATATGTTCTCCTCTACTCTCTTCCTTCATACTGAGACGGAATACTGAGTAAGAGCCACTGAGTATAATGTCCTCCTGAATGCAACACATTTTAAAACACGTGTACGCAAGCACAACGTGTGTTGACTGGATAAAGAAAGAGAATATTTCACCTTACAGACACTAATGCACTCACATGCATACACATACGTTTAAGCCTTTATAATTAGCAGAACGTTTCGAATGACTTTTCATTGGATAAATACATTCTAAGACTGTTCTATGCAAGCACCAAGTGCGTGGACTGGCTACACAAAGAATGTGACATTTAGTTACATATACTGCATTTGAACTCCTGCCTACTACCACCTCCACACAATTCTGTGATCCTATGCTCCGCAATCTGACAAGCAATGGTAGCTGCATTAATGTCATGCAAGGTCAAGCTGAAGTTTTATGCTGAGTGGTCCTGAGATGGCACACTTAGCTAGAGCCACTGGATCTCCTCCTAAAAACAGTCTTTTCACTGACAAACAGAATTATCACACTTTTCTGTACAATTTGGTACACACAATTCTGGCTGCCATAGTGCATCTGTAGCGGCTTATGAATCACATGCATCCCTCTCTCTCTTGCACCTTTAGGCATGATGGCACCAATAATAGTTGTAAAATATTCTCTTTCAGCCTCCCAAGATTACACCTTCCATTAACGTTACTCTCCAATGGAACATGAGCTCCTGAATGTCCTACCTTCCACCTCCAAGCAATACTGAGATCCCCTTTTCCTCAATTTGATAAAGGATGCCATATGCTCCTCTTTGGTATTGTACTGAGATGCCACACTCAGTTACAGACACTCAATATAATCACCCACTTTCTCATGTGAATTCTTATAATTTGCAAAACAAAGTTTTGTAGATTTGATACAAGAACACAACACTCTCGGTACAGCCAGAGATTGCCCTCTTTTGCTTTTAAAGATTGTTTTGCCTCTTCATTGACAAAAATAATTTAAAAAACGTTTCTGCGAAAGTGATAAGTATGTGTGTGGGCTGACCACACAATGGGCCTGATTTATAGAAATCGCAAATAGACCCTGCACTGTCCCCTGCACGTAATGTCACTCTGCGTGTACATGCGCGCAGAAGCATGTCATCTGCGATCCGCGTATTCATGGAATTTGAAGTGCAAAGTAACCCTAGGTGCACCCCGGAATTACTGCGTACCATCTCCCCGAAACCAAGGCAGCACCCTGGCGAAACTGCATAGGATCCCTCCATAACCCATAACTTCACTCTGACAATATGCATTGCATGACTCGTAACTCAAGACGGCCCCTAATAAGTCTGAGTGTGAACCCCCGTAAACTTTGGCTGCACACTGTTAATCTGCATACGTATGCCATTAACGGCAATTGGCCCTCCAGCTGCATACCCACACCCTTACCTTTGCGTGTTGATTCCTATGTGATAGGGACTATATGCTTGCCTTCATGGTGGTGAGATCACGAGATGTGCGTGCTGATTTCCCCGACGTGGCGTTGCGTGGTCAGATCCATGATTACGCTTGGTTCTGCACAGTGCTGGCCGTGCAATATCCTCATGCAGGACATCCCTCGATATGCCCATGTAATGCCTTGTTCTTCCTCGTTCTGCAAGAGGAAAGGGAAATATGCATGTTCTGCCCCCTGTTTACTTCATAGTATAGGCCCCTCCCACACTTTGTGAGGGGTCTCACGCAAGTCACTCGACTGCACAAGCCTGCGCAAAGCCTGTGCAAAGGACGGAAAGAGCATGCAAAGTCAGTTCCATAAATCAGTAAAATTAGTTTTGCGAGTCACTGTTAGGCGGAAACCTGTGCAGTTCCCTCTGGGACCACTGCAAAAGATTTAGGACTACAGGTGTTTGGCAGTAAACCCACTTGGTAGCAGTCTGTACCACACAGATTCACTTGGTAGCTGTGGCTGAGCAGTCAGACTTCCCTCAAGAAGAGTTAGGCAGTATGTGGAGTATACAAAATAGGGCAATCTACACAGTAGAACAAGCAAACACGGAACCGAGCTTCGGTGTAAAGATATATAGTTATTTATTTATAAAAAACACATCTATGGGAAACACACTGGCACTAATACGGTAAACAACTTCAATCAAGTAAATCAATCCCCCTAACAATAGTTCGACAAGTCTAGGTTCAACGGCACCACTTATTTGCAGACAGAGGTGAATGGCACTCTAGTATTCGTTAGGGCGGGAGAGAAAAGGCAGGGTATGAAATCAACTCGGTACCAACACTTTTACGAACAAATGCAAGGCAAGTAAAGCAGGGTCTACTGTAGATCGCAGGCCCACTCAGAGAGAGGCAAGGCGAAATGTTCCAAAAAGTATCACAGTGGAAATGCACTTCGAGTCTTTGGCGCAAATTGTCACAGAAAGATTGGACCAGTTCAGAACAGAAAGTTAAGAAGGCTTGGAGGCGACCCAATGGAGAGGCGAGGACTAAGACACCCCACGCTAACCGAAACAAGGGAAGCCAGGCGGACACGGTACCTTGTATGTGGAGAGACAGCTCCGGCGGGGGCAGTTGTTCCTGGTGGTGGATGCAAGTCGGGGCTTTGCCAAGAGAAGAGATGATCTCGTCGTCGAAGGAAAGTTGAAGATCGTTGCACCACCAGGGAAGAGACCAGCCGCGGAGTGCTCCGTCACAAGGCACCACCTTTTGGTCGCGGTACAGGGGTTAGTGGCTATCCGGTTGCCGGGGTGCTCTGCACGGGCAATTCGACCACTACGTCCTGGAATGAAGAAAAAGCAAAGGGGACTGGTTGTTCCCACCAGTCAGGGGAAGAAGACTCTCCAGCTGGGAGATCTCCTCTGTCGTTGGGAAGTGGTGAGTCGGTTCAGCAGGGCTCCACCGGAGGTGTCGTCGTTGCAGGTCAGCTCAGCTCTACCATCGTCGGATTCTTAGGTCCTGTGGCGACGTCTCAAGAGCCAGTCCCAAAAGCCCTGCTTTTATGCAGAAAACCCCCATTCATTCAGCCTAGCTGTCAATCAAAACACGCTAAGTGGTGAGCGGGGTGGCTCACCACTTTGGCCAATCACATCAGAGTGCGACTTGAGTTGGCACGGCAACTCAGTCCAGGGTGCCTAATCCCCCTCCCACACCCCCTGTGGTACCCAGACAGAATGGCACCACTTTGGAGGGCCTCTGTGCAGAAGCCCGCCAAAAGTGGAACAAAGGGCTCAACCTTTGGTTTAGGAGCCACAGAGACGAATACAGACGCCATTTTAAAAACCGAGTTCTGGCAGAAAATACCAACCGATAGATTTATTTAAGATAAATATACCGGTGGTATGTTAGAGATTAACGAGAAAAAGTATTAACCTCCAACAATGGGAAGAATCCCATAGGGTTATATTCGGGGTCGAATATAACAAGTAGTTTCCACTGCCACCAGCCAAAACTCGATGAGGGGGGACGGGACAGAGCCCCCTCGAATAACAGACTCAGGAGTAATCGAATTACCTCTACTAGTACGTCCACAATAGGATGGTTTGTACCAGTTCTGTTAGTAAATTTAGGTCCAGTAAAGCCAATGGTGACTTTACATGCCCTGGAGACAGTAGTCAGTCCCAGGATATGGAGTCTATGGTGGGGATCCTCTAGGACGCCCCAGTGTTACGGCACGGAGGGTGCGGTGTAACACACATAGAAAAATATATGAGACCCTATGGAGTAAAAGACCCCATAGCCCATAGAACACATTGACATTCAAAGATTTACACAGATTCATGTCCAAGAGTGGGAGAAAAAGAGTCTCACTCTTGGCAGGATGGAAAAAAACAAACTCCAGAAATCATGCAAAGCTGCTGGGGGACTCACTAGGTTAGGAAATTCAGCTTAATCAGAGAATTCTCCCTAACACTCGCCCCCCCCCCAGACTAAGGGACAAGAGGATTTAATCCACCACTGGATGAATCTCATACCTCTAGTCAATGACATACATCCTAGAGAGACCATCAGCATTTTGGTGGTGACACCCTGACCTGTGCTCAATGGTAAAATCAAACCCTTGCAGACAGATCGACCATCTCAGTAGTTTTGGGTTTTCCCCTTTCATTTGCATTAACCATCTCAAGGGGTGGTGGTCAGTCTGAATGACAAAAGTAGAACCATACAAGTATGGCCTAAACTTCTTCAGAGCCCACACGATAGCAAAGTACTCTCTTTCGATTGTTGCCCACCTTATTTCAGGATCCTTCAGCTTGCGGATGATGAAGCAAACGGGGTGCTCCCTACCTTTCCCATCCAGTTGACTGAGTACGGCACCTATTCCTACATTTGAAGCATCTGTCTGCACAATGAAAGTTTGGCGGTAATCAGGAACTCTGAGTACTGGGACTTGGCAAAGAGCCTTTTTCAGGTTTTCAAAAGCCTGATTGCACTCCTCGTTCCATCAAACCTTTTTAGGAAATTTGGGCGAGGAGGTGACATTCAGTGGAGAAGCTATGGTCCCATAGTTCTCAATGAAATTCCTGTAATACCCAGTGAGGCCTAAGAAGGCTCTCACCTGGGTCTGAGTAGTAGGTGTTGTCCAATTTTGCACTGCTTCAATCTTACTGAGCAAAGGCCTTATTTCTCCACCTCCTACCTCATGTCCAAGATAGACTACCTTACTCTGTCCAATTTGGCATTTACTCGCCTTTATGGTCAGATTGGCTCATCCAAGAGCCTGCAAAACATCTCTCAGGTGGGTTACATGTTCTTCCCAGGAATTGCTGAACACTGCTATGTCATCCAAGTATGCCATGCAGAAGTCCTCCATCCCATTCAGAACCTGGTTTACCATCCGTTGAAATGTAGCAGGTGCATTTTTCAATCTGAAAGGCATTACCTTAAACTGGTATAAGCCAACGGGGGTAGAAAATGCAGTTTTCTCCTTGGCATGGTCTGTCAGGGCTATTTGCCAATAGCCTGAAGTCAAGTCAAATGTGCTGAGGAACTTGGCGGCACCAAGTTTATCCACCAACTCATCTGTTCTTGGCAAAGGGTAGGCATCAGTCTTGGTGACTGCATTAAGAGCTCTATAATCCACGCAGAATCTAAGTTCTCTAGATCCAGCCTTTGGTACTAACACAACTGGGCTAGACCATGGACTAGTAGAGGGCTCTATTACCCCGAGATCAAGCATCTTGCTGACCTCACCTTTGATGTGGGTTCGTACGTTTTCTGACATTCGGTATCGTCTGCTTTTGAGAGGCAGACAGTCACCAGTGAGTATGTCGTGCTGGCTCCAAGGGGTCAAGCCTGGTGAAAGCGAGAACAGAGAGGCAAACTGATTCAACATAGATTTGCACTCTTCTTGTTGCTCGGGTGTCAGATTTGAAGAGAGATTTACTCCTTCAATTTTTTCGTCTAAAGGTAAGCCTCTGAGGAGATCCGGAAGAGCTTCACTCTCTTCTTCCTCGGATGATGCTAGAAGCAACGCTCCTACATCAGGTCTCGAGACATACGCTTTGAGTCGGTTGGTGTGGAAGACTGTCGGAGCCTCCTTGGGATTGCCCAAGTCCACCAGAGAGTTGACCTCTCCGAGTTTACCCACAACTCTGAAGGGTCCCATCCATTTGTCTTGCAAGGCCCTCTGCCTTGTTGGGATCATAACGAGAACGAGCTGGTCTTGAGCAAACTCAACCATGTTAGCCTTTTGATCATGCCAGTGCTTGACCAATGCTTGTCCAGCCTTCAAGTTATGGCTTGCTTCCGTCATCATGTGAGACATTCTCCTCCGGAGACCTATCACGTAGTCAGTCACTCTGACTGGCTTGGGGGAAGGAGCACTCTCTAACCCCTCCTTAATCAGGGCCAATGGACCTCTGACGGAATGACTATAGAGGTGCTCAAAGGGAGAATAACCTACTCCCTCCTGAGGGACTTCTCTATAAGCAAAGAGAAGGCATGGCAGTAGAAGGTCCCACTTACGCTTAAGGGGTTCCTCTAAAGCACCTATCATGCTCTTCATGGTTCAATTGAACCGTTCTACCAACCCATTGGTTTGTGGGTGGTAAGCCGTTGAGAACTTGTAAGTAACTCCACAGGTTTTCCACATGGCTTTCATGTAGTGGGACATAAAGTTTGACCCCCTGTCAGAGATTACTTCCTTAGGAAACCCGACCCTAGTAAAAATACCAAGGAGGGCCTTAGCCACAGCCGGAGCTGTAACAGTCCTCATAGGAATTGCCTCAGGATACCTAGTAGCATGGTCTACTACAACAAGTATAAACCTGTTGCCTGAGGAGGTTGGAGGATCAAGGGGACCAACAATGTCAATCCCTACTCTCTCAAATGGGACTCCCACTACTAGGAGAGGCACTAAAGGTGCCACATTCTTGGAGACAACTTTACCAGAGGTCTGGCAGGTGTGGCAGCTCCTGCAGTGTTTTTCTACTTCGGCCCCCATCTTCGGCCAATAAAAGTAGAGAGAGAGCCTTTCCTTAGTCTTCTTGAAACTCAAGTGACCAGCCAAAGGAATCTCGTGGGCTAACTGCAAGAACTATGGTCTGTTCTCCTGGGGTACTACAAGTCGTTTGTAGTCTCCAGGTGCAGACTCGGTCGGTCACTGTAGAAGAGGCCCTCTTCCCAGTGCAACCTGTATTTCCCAGGCTCTTGCCCTTCAGCCTGAGCTTCTGCCTGGTGGCGAAGACCTTCCAGAGTTGGACATTCTCTCTGTCCCTTACTGAAGCCTGCCCTGCTGGGTCCACCTTCTGCCAGTAAAGACTGCAGCTCAGGATGGTCAACAGGATCCAGATCTCCAATGAGTTCCTGGCCTTCCATTAGCTCTTCCTCAGAGTCTAATTCTACCACACAGGGTTGCACCTCCCTCTCAGCCTCAGCTGGAGGTGGAGTTACGGGTGTAACTTTGGACAACCGCGGGGAAGTCCTTGTTGGCTGCACTGAAATGCTGGCTGCTGGTTTCGGTATAGAAGTCTTAGGTTTCCCTTTCGCTTCTGATTTCTTTGAGATAGCGGCTGACAATTCCAGTGGAGCAGGAGTGATTTCTTTCTTCATCATCTCCTGGAGAGTACCTCGCATGGTTCTCTCCCTTGCAGATCTGGTTAGCTCCTGTAATCGTTTACTAGGAGGTCTGGGAATATGCGACGAAACTCCAAGAGTTTTTAAATCGTTACCCAACAGAACGCGTCCTGGTACCTCACTCTGTATGCTGACAGGTATCTTCACAGTCATTTCGTTACACTGGATGAGATCTGGTAATTGGGGAAGCATCTGCACAGGCCCTCCAGCTAACTTGGTGAGGCGTTTGGGTGCCTTAGCAACATCATCAGCCTGAAAAAAAGATTTATCCACCACAGTTATGCTGGCCCCAGTGTCCCTAATGGCAGGAGTCTCCTGACCATTCACCTGGACACTGTCCTTATAATACTCTTTAGTATTATCGGGGATAGAATTATAGACGTCTAAATTCTGTTGTTCCCACAAACCCAGAGATACTAAAGAAACACTGGCTGAGACTCCAATGGGTTCATCAGCCAGCAGTAGAAAGTTGCCACTTGCCATTTGGACTTCCTCCTCTGGAGCGAAGGCTAAGGAGACAAGCTGGACCCCTGAAGGTTTACCCTTACATCTGGGATCTCCTTTCACCTGGTCAGTCGAGCCACAAACGAAGCATTTACCGAATGCTTTCTGGAATGGTGGCTTGTTCTGGCCTCCTTCCGGTTTGGCACCAGTAGACACACTATTCTGCTGCGGTTTTCCTTGTGGCTTACCCTTCTGGTTTTGTTTGGGGCCCTCTTTGGAATTTGAGTTATTCGAATTCTCTTTTGAGTCTTTTTTAGGCTGTTTTCCCTCATCCTTTTTCTGAGTTGCCCCAGAATCCTTATGAGTAGCCCTGTTGGCAACCCACAAGTCAGCAGCCTTAGCTAGCTTCCTGGAATCCAATTCCTTCGAATCAGCCAAGTGCTTTCTGATCTGAGGAGAACAGGCATCATAAATAGACTCCAACATAAAAAGATTCTTCATACCCTCATAAGTGTTCACTTTGTAACCCTTATTCCATCCCTCTAAGTTTTTCAACCCTTCACTCACCCAGGTAGCCCAAGGGGTACCATCATGCTTTTTGAGGGTTCTAAACCTCTTAAGATACTGGTAAGGGGTCTTCCCAAATCTAGCTATCAAAGCTAGTTTCACACTTTCGTAATCCTTCTTATCCACCTCCCCCAACTCCATTACCACATCAGTCGCAACAGGGGGAAGCCTAGAGAACAACCAGGGAAGTAACTCATTCCCAGTGATGTCCTGGAGCCCATGATTATATTCAAACAGTTTCAACCAATCCAAAAGATCCAATCTCGGTTCATACATACCCACTAATTCCTTCGGCATCCGGGGTCTTTTGGGACTGGAGCTTCTAGAGGAACCAGAGGAGAGAGAAGCATTTTCCACAGACAACTTTTTCACCTCTAACTCGTGATTAAGTTCTATTTCTCTGAGCCTTAACTCAGCTTGCTTCTGCTCAGCCTGGGTATTCATCCGTCTGAACTCTAGCTCTTGGTTTCTTTCAGATTGAGCCAAAAACCGTTTGTATTCTAACTCGAGCTTCATTTTTTCAAGTTCAAAATAAGCAGGGTTACATGTGGGACCTGGTATCGGCCCCGTAGGTACAGCTGGTAAGGCAGACAGAGGAGTAGGGGAGACAGTTTCGTTAGCCTCTCCTTCAACTTCAGCCTCTTCATCAATATCATCAGAACTTTGATTTAGATCAACACCATTACTCTTATCGACATTTGCTGGAGAAGTTGGTTCCTCTGAACCAGTACCCAGACTTTGGTTTGCCAGCAATCTCGCTATCAGTTCTACTTTCTTGCCTCTTACAGAAAGATTATCTTGTCTACAGAGAGCTCGTAACCTCTCAGTATTTTCACATGACAAGGACACTTGACTGTAAACTTCCATAGTAGACATGTTTTTGAAAGTTGCTTTCTAGTGCTAAGCTTTGTGTTTAGTTATCCTAAAGTGTTAAAAAGCACTCTAAACTGTAAACTCGATACAAATCCCACCGCTGTACACCAGTGTTAGGCGGAAACCTGTGCAGTTCCCTCTGGGACCACTGCAAAAGATTTAGGACTACAGGTGTTTGGCAGTAAACCCACTTGCTAGCAGTCTGTACCACACAGATTCACTTGGTAGCTGTGGCTGAGCAGTCAGACTTCCCTCAAGAAGAGTTAGGCAGTATGTGGAGTATACAAGATAGGGCAATCTACACAGTAGAACAAGCAAACCCGGAACCGAGCTTCGGTGTAAAGATATATAGTTATTTATTTATAAAAAACACATTTATGGAAAACACACTGGCACTAATACGGTAAACAACTTCAATCACAATTACTATAAGTAAATCAATCCCCCTAACAATAGTTCGACAAGTCTAGGTTCAACGGCACCACTTATTTGCAGACAGAGGTGAATGCTTTAACCTAGATGGCACTCTAGTATTCGTTAGGACGGGAGAGAAAAGGCAGGGTATGAAATCAACTCGGTACCAACACTTTTACGAACAAATGCAAGGCAAGTAAGGCAGGGTCTACTGTAGATCTCAGGCTCACTCGGAGAGAGGCAAGGCGAAATGTCCCAAAAAGTATCACAGTGGAAATGCACTTCGAGTCTTTGGCGCAAATTGTCACAGAAAGATTGGACCAGTTCAGAACAGAAAGTTAACAAGGCTTGGAGGCGACCCAATGGAGAGGCGAGGATTAAGACACCCCACGCTAACCGACACAAGGGAAGCCAGGCGGACACGGTACCTTGTATGTGGAGAGACAGCTCCGGCGGGGGCAGTTGTTCCTGGTGGTGGATGCAAGTCGGGGCTTTGCCAAGAGAAGAGATGATCTCGTCGTCAAAGGAAAGTTGAAGATCGTTGCACCACCAGGGAAGAGACCAGCTGCGGAGTGCTCCATCACAACGTACCACCTTTTGGTCGCGGTACAGGGGTTAGTGGCTATCCGGTTGCCGGGGTGCTCTGCACGGGCAATTCGACCACTACGTCCTGGAACGAAGAAAAAGCAAAGGGGACTGGTTGTTCCCACCAGTCAGGGGCAGAAGACTCTCCAGCCGGGAGATCTCCTCTGCCGTTGGGAAGTGGTGAGTCGGTTCAGCAGGGCTCCATCGGAGGTGTCGTCGTTGCAGGTCGGCTCAACTCTACCGTCATCGGATTCTTAGGTCCTGTGGCGACTTCTCAAGATCCAGTCCCAAAAGCCCTGCTTTTATGCAGAAAACCCCCATTCATTCAGTCTAGCTGTCAATCAAAACACGCTAAGTGGTGAGTGGGGTGGCTCACCACTTGGGCCAATCACACCAGAGTGCAACTTGAGTTGGCACGGCAACTCAGTCCAGGGTGCCTAAACCCCCTCCCACACCCCCTGTGGTACCCAGACAGAATGGCACCACTTTGGAGGGCCTCTGTGCAGAAGCCTGCCAAAAGTGGAACAAAGGGCTCAACCTTTGGTTTAGGAGTCACAGAGACGAACACAGACGCCATTTTAAAAACCGAGTTCTGGCAGAAAATACCAACCGATAGATTTATTTAAGATAAATAAACTGGTGGTATGTTAGAGATTAACGAGAAAAAGTATTAACCTCCAACAATGGGAAGAATCCCATAGGGTTATATTCGGGGTCGAATATAACAAGTAGTTTCCACTGCCACCAGCCAAAACTCGATGAGGGGGGACGGGACAGTGCCCCCTCGAATAACAGACCCAGGAGTAATCGAATTACCCCTACTAGTACGTCCACAATAGGATGGTTTGTACTAGTTCTGTTAGTAAATGTAGGTCTAGTAAAGCCAATGGTGACTTTACATGCCCTGGGAGACAGCAGTCAGTCCCAGGGTATGGAGTCTATGGTGGGGATCCTCTAGGACGCCCCAGTGTTACGGCATGGAGGGTGCGGTGTAACACACATAGAAAAACATATGAGACCCTATGGAGTAAAAGACCCCATAGCCCATAGAACACATTGACATTCAAATGAATTACAAACATTCATGTCCAAGAGTGGAAGAAAAAGAGTCTCACTCTTGGCAGGATGGAAAAAAACAAACTCCAGAAATCCAGCAAAGCTGCTGTGGGACTCACTAGGTTAGGAAATTCAGCCTAAACAGAGAATTCTCCCTAACAGTCACTGTTCAGCATATAACTAATCCTGTAAATCAGGCCCAAAGACAGAGCACTCCGGGGCACTGAATATAAACGACTTCCATTGCATACAAATATTTCTGATCTTCTCACATTGACAGTCTATGGCATGTGCATTTATGTCTTTCAATTTAAATAGTAAATACACATATTAGCCATCTTATTCATTCCAAAGTACATCAATAACACTACCTCAACCATTCATCGTGTACAGGAAACTCTGTTTCAGACAACATGGCCAAACTTCATGTTGTTCACTTTGCAGCTGAATATTTTCCACCAGGCTAATAAGTCACATTGGCAAGTGTAAGTTAGTACAAAGAAAACACAGTGGTATATGTGTTGTGATATGCATCTATGACTGACTGTGCCACCCGATGCAAGGGAAGCAATTGGACAGCAAACCGGGACAGCACTGACATGCAGTGACCTTTGCACTCAGGAAAGCATCAGATCAAGACGGTGCAACCGTTTAGGAACATGATTACATTGGTCATGCCTTTGCCTTAAACATGCAAACAGCTTGTACTCACAGATTCTTTTCTCCAAATTGTCCATGGAACTTATTTATGCAGAGATAACTGCTATGCTCTGGGTCTCATGTGCCACTCATTTACAAGACCCAACTTGAGATATGTGTAGCAGTTTCATGGCAAAGGACGGCTACTTGACTCTATTGACACCTCACTTGATGAGCCTTAATCAGTCAGTAATTCAAGAAGGACACTGGTTCCCAGGAGAAATCATTCCCAAACTCTACATTGGTACCTGAGACCCCTTTCTTCCATTAAATATTTCCCCCGCTATAAGAGAATATTCATTGCAGTCCAAGGGCAAGCACAGTTTCTGGCGAAATAATATCAACAAAGATAGTCTTCAATCGGTTTTCACTTAAAGAGCACTGGGGCAAAACAACTAGGTGAGGAGTAGGAAAATTGCAGACATGGATGTGAGGAATGAAAGGAGTTGTGTGGTGTATCATGCTTCCAGTCTGGATCTTTTTATGTACTGTCTATAATTCGCAGTGTAGGAAGCAAGTGGGTTTCTAGTAAGATAATAGTTGAAACATCATCTATTTCCTTGCAACCTTGCAAGGCACGCAATCTTGCATATACCATCAGACATCTTACAAACAGAAAACAACTTCCCCAAAGATGTCAGCACTCTTTTGCTATGTCTCCCCTGTCAGGAGTAGCAATGCCAGCCCCAGGGTCTGTAACCAAGAATCTGAAGGTGATCACTGCTTGTCCTGGCAGCCTCCAAATGAGCCAGGCACACTTTCTTCATCCCCTGGAGAAGACAGCCAGAGTAGCACACACCTCTATAGCCATATACAAAGCAGCATGGGCTGCACCAGTACTATCTTTCTTTACCCACAACAATATCCCCTTACACAGCAGCACAAGATTCCTTCATGAAGAACAAGTAAGAATAGGCTGCACAAGTGTGAGATGTTATCAATCAGAGCAGGTTTGCTTGCATCACACCAGTACACAACATTATCACACAGAGCCGTTCAGTGTGAATGGCAGATTTCCGAACGGAGCACATTCACAGATGCAAGTGGGTTCAGCGCCCATAGATTCCTCAAACCTATATTTTTAGGTATCAGTTCGGCATCCTTTATCTCTCATTCTCCAATGAGGGAGATGGAACCTCTGCATTCATATGCACAGTCAAACGGGAAGTACTTATGTGTGCTTTGAATCTATCTTACTTTAATCGAGAATCACATTCGAATTTCTACACCATTAGTTGTGGAAATCCACCAAAATTAAATCAATTCGCTGCTGAACGTAGCCTGCGTTCCAAATCTTCAGTGGAGGTGTGTTGTCAAATGTTTTTACATTCAAAAATACGAAAATACCTCAGCATTTGGAATGCAGCGGTCAGCGGGTTAATGATGGGGTTCAGAAAGGATTGGGGTTTTAATACAGCAATTTCCCAATGCACCAAGACTCATCTCTAGAAATTGCATACAGGTGTTTCAGAATGCAGGACTGAGTGCTATGCCCATTCCATTCTAAAATCATCACTGTAATACATTTCACCTTTTATGAGGTTGGGTGGGCAGCCACAGTTAACTATTATGTTAACAACTACTATGTACACTGTTTGTATGGGTTGCACTGGCGACAGCTGCACAATTTAAAGTCCACAGGCAGAGAGATATGTTCGGTGACGTGCTCTCAGAACTCTCAATATGAGTAGACATAAGCAGATAACATGGTTTTAATTTTCCTTTGCATTTTGTAACTTGCAATCCTACATGCAATCTATGAAAACAAGCATTGGCAAATCTACTATGTGTTGGTGTCATATGCAAAGTGCAACCTCAAATGGCTCAATAACGCATACTCCTGATACAGTCACCATATTTTAATGAACTATCCCCTGTGCACAGTTGCAGAGAAAATATGTCATGTGACCTGATTCAAATAGTCCAGTAATGGCATTATAAACGTGGTATAGTAATCATATGTAGGGTGTTGCCTTACAAGTGCCGCCAATTTGGCAACTGTAGCCTCCAGTATTCCTGGTGAGACAATCTATGGGCCTCATTACGAATTTGGAGGTAGCCATGCCCTTATCAATTCCCATTCGCGGGACCCAGACCCGGTACGTCCCCATTCCCATTTGAGCCCCCATAGAGCTCAATGGGAATGGGGAGGATGGTAGTACGGCCCCGTTATTAACAGGGCCGTTGCTGCCATCCGGTATTGCTCACGGGTGCCGCTCTGCACATCTGGTCAGCAGAACTCGTAATGTTGCTGCGAGGTAACAACGGCGCCCGTAGCACTAGCAGTGCCATTGTTGCCTTACTGCAACACTTATAATAAGGCCCTATGTGTTTATACATTCACATGTTCAGGTGCTGCTACCCTAAGCAATATGCAACCTTAAATACCCAATAATGGCAACATAATCATGGCATATTCAGCATATCACCCCACATGTTGAGGTGCTGGCAACATATGTCAAGGGCACCCTAAAGGCCCAAATACTTAATTTTCAGCTTTCTGTAGGCGAGGGCAAACTCCAGGAGTGAGGTTGAAATGTTTTTCAGGGACTTCACCAGACTATATGACTATGTTTAACGCCAAGCAGAGGTGGTTTAAAAAATGTTGAAACATTCTCACAGGGACTCATTACGACCCTGGAGGTAACCATGCCATTTTTTGCAGCATGGCTACCCCCATTCTGGGTACCGGGTCCGGGTTCCCTGAATGGGGAAATACAGGGCCATTCCGACCTTGGAAGGCCCGGTATTTCCCCATTCAAGGAGCACGGACCCAGTACATGCCCATTCCCATTTCAGCCCCCATAGGGCTCAATGGGAATGGGGATGATGCTAACAACGGGCCCGTTAATGACGGGCCCGTTGTTAGCATCCTGGTCTGCTTGCGGGACCCGCTAAGGACGCCTGGTTCCACTCTACCAGCCTCGTTAACCCCCTACCACCAGGGTTGTAATGAGGACCATAGTCTCCTGGAGTCTCTCCTCCACTGATAATAACAAATAGTTTTAGAAGGGCTTAATATCATTTAATTTGGATAGAAATATTTTCTTTATGTATTAACAAACTAAATTAACATTTCCATGCAAGAATGACAGCAACAATGGTGAACATGTGCTCACAACAAATAATCTTTTCCATGCATGCATGCTCTGAGGGTTGGGGACATTTGCCAAGCACTGGCAGCTGTGATTCCAAATACCATCCACACACATTGACTGGTTGGGCTACTCATGACTGTAGTGGGCCCTGTCCTTAGAGTGGCAGCAGTACGGAATTTAGAGTACCATTTCCTGACCTGTTAAATCCGCTACAAGAGCTAGCTGCACACAGTGGTCGAAGTGAGCGGGAGCGATGCTCCTTTACTTCTTTTTATTATGTTTTACTGTTCCTATAGTTTTATTTTAAAACAAAACTGTTCTGGATTGGTTTTGTTTTAAAATAAAACTGTAGGAAACAGTTGAAACTTGTTCTTTCAGTGCACTGCACTGAACGTTCCCTTAATCAGCAAGTGCATGTGTTTGGGGGTTGGTATTGTGCGTGGGAGGGGGCGTGCATGACAATGGGAGTTTTGGAGAACATATTTCCACTACTTCTTTTGATACACTTCGACCGCTGGCTGCACCATAATGCAACATAGTGCAAATGTGCTGAGACTTAGCCAACAAGTATATTGGTTATGTCTGGGGCATTTCTCTTCCTGGGTGAACAAAATCCCACAACAACTGCTACAAACAGTGATTCAAATCTGCGCACATTTTAACAGTCATGGATATATGAGGTCACAAACACTACATTGTGGGACTAGGAATTATTACTTTTTGTAGCTACCAATCTACAGGTTCCAACATTCGAAATTACTGTCAGCTACAAAGTAGTTTCTAACTGAATTAGTTCAATTACCGGCCATTCAAAATCACACCATTCTTGTTAAAAATCCTTGGCAGGGTGGCATACTTGCAAGTTTTGGATCACCAGGAGAATAATAACGTTTTAAGCAAGTGCAGACGGGCTTCAGGACAGTGCATAGGGTGAGACAGCGCTGTTGGATTTGAAGTAACACATCCTGCAGTCTTTTGACATGGATCAGTTGGTATCACTTATGCTATTAGATCTGTCGGAGTCCGGCGATGAGTCCAGTCTGCACCAGTCTCTGTTCTCTGCTCTTGCGAGGAGTGCACGTCGAGTCAGTCCAGTCCTGTTTCTACTCCGCTTACCTTTAAAAAGGTCTTGCCGGCGCAGAGCGCGGTGCGGAGTCCAGTGACGTGTCCAGTCTGCACCAGTCTCTGTTCTCTGTTCTTGCGAGGAGCTGCACGTCGAGTCAGTCCAGTCCTGTTTCTACTCCGCTTACCTTTAAAAAGGTCTTGCCGGCGCGGAGCGCGGTGCGGAGTCCGACGACGAGTCCAGTCTGCACCAGTCTCTGTTCTCTGCTCTTGCGAGGAGTGCACGTCGAGTCAGTCCAGTCCTGTTTCTACTCCGCTTACCTTTAAAAAGGTCTTGCCGGTGCGGAGCATGGCGCAGAGTCCGGCATCTTGCCGGCACGGAGCGCGGCGCAGAGTCCGGCAATGAGTCCAGTCTGCACCAGTCTCTGTTCTCTGTTCTTGCGAGGAGCTACACATCGAGTCAGTCCAGTCCTGTTTCTACTCCGCTTACCTTTAAAAAGGTCTTGCCGGCGCGGAGCGCGGCGCAGAGTCCGGCGACGAGTCCAGTCTACACCAGTCCGCGCACGGGAGCTCCCGAGCCACAGCCGTTTAATCTCAGCCCTGCTGTCATCCAGTCTCGATGACGCTAACAGCAGAAGGGCCTCAGACTCGTAAGAAAACGCTCCAACATCGACGAATGCTTAATCCCTGGACTGCAATGAAAGCAGTACCCGGAACAAAGGTAAGCAAAATTGCTAGTCGAGCCTTGCTCGCATCGCTTACCCTACCTGCAGCCCTATCAAACGCTCACTCAGAACACTCAGAACAGCCTTCTGTCTGCCATAAACCTAATTCACGTCCTGAAGTCTTGAGTCGTGAACGTGCAAACGAAGCGCAACCACTCATCCGTTTCTGTCCCAATGATTGCACCCCGCTCACAACTTCAGATACTGCCTCGGCAGTAAACCTACTTGTGGATCAAATCCACCAGGGAAGGTTTGGTGATTCAGTACCATCGTTGAGCCAGGAGTTGCTGGATACTTCCAACGATGATGTCCTAGAGCCCCCAGTGATTGTAGTCCCCCATCCTGTCTCTGTTGGTACTTCGCTGATTCTCCAACCGATTAATAACGCTGGAGAAGATCTGGCAGCTCAGACTGTCAGCTCGCTTCCTGCTGTGCCAGTGCGCTTTATGCCGAGCGTCGCTGCGGCCGCTGCTTGCCTGGATACAATACATGATACAATACATGATCTCTTGATTCACCCAGTCCCTTCAGTGCCTGAGGTACCGGCAGTCCAACCTATTCAATCAATACAACCTCTGCGCCACATCATTCACGCCGCCTCTTCTTTTACGGTGAGTGACGATGAACTTCTAAACTTGCCAAATGACGAGGCAATGCAATGTTCCTTAAACTGTGTCCAAACAGCACCGCCTGTACAGCTCCCAAAAAGCTTGTCACAAAGCCCACATTACTTAAGACCCACGTCCAGCCACCTAACCTCCCTGCTTTCATTTTATTCGGCAGGGACGACCGCTGAGCGGCCAACAGATCACAATCACGGGTGCCCTCAAAGCGAACAAATTCTTGAAAAAAGCCACGGTTCATCAACGCTTCTAGGAGGACAGACAGCAAAAGAATGTGTCAATAATTCCACCCTGTATCACACACCTGAGCTCTCGGTCCATGGAAACCGTAGCAGCTATGCGTGCCAAGCGCCAGAGGAATCAGTCTCTACAAGAGCCTTGAGCGGATACCCCCCAAATTTGCACCTGTTAACAGTACCACAAAAGCCATCTGACTTGGAATCCAGTTCTTTTGCCAGGGCAAGACGTTTACAACGAATTGCGGAGCTAAAGTCAAATCTTCAACACCTCCCAAAAGCCCAACACCACCAAATTGCCCAAGCAAGCTCCCCACTCTCTCTAAACAAGTCCCTTCATGGTGAATCTCCGCCATCTAATCTACCACGAACTCTCTCACCCATTAAATCAAAGTTTCATCTGGATTGTTCAACTTCATTTTCAAATGAACAAGATGCAACCTCTGCAAATATTTTTCACGCAGGCCTCTCAATCGAAGCTATCACGCAAATTCATAATAATGTTCTCGCGGCATCCGCAGTCGCGTTGGCACCTTTCACTAAACTATATGAAGCCCTACAAACCCAAATATCTGACCAAGGAGCGATGATTCAGATCCTGGCTCAAAAAATAGACAAAATCGATCTCTTCACAGACTTTCTTCAAATACAAATGGCAAAAAATGCTGACCAGTCAACAAGATGGCAAGAGCGCATAGGCGACTTGGCCACAAGACATCATTGCCAAAACGATACACTTACAGAAGGTCTGTTAGACACTGTGAAATGGATGAGGAAAATTGCTAATCATAATACTCAAGTGCATGCAGCGCCTTCAAGTACAAAAAGCAACTTACCAGTTTTAAACAGTGAGGAACAACTGCCAAACGAGACAAATCTTGCGGCAATTAATGTCTGCTCCTCCTTAAAACCTAATACTATCGTTTCAGCTCCAATCCAATTGGTTCAATCTGATTCTGAGCTCCCCGGTGATCCAGTAAGAGATATGAACATCGCTGGCCCTTCAGGAAATGATGCTCCCCTTCTGATTGAGACTTCCGTGGAACCACCTGGTCAAGTAAGTTTGCAACCAACCACTTTCAACATATTCAGCGGCCCAGCCAAAACATTTCCCACAACTAAAACAATTAAGAAGGGTCCTAATCCCGTCAAAAAGAAACATACCGACATTGGCCACAACGAATCGCAACAAAAAAGTACACGTCAGAATGTAAAAAATTCATAAGAATCCTGACTACCCCAAAATAAAACGGTCTGTTTGAGCGAAATACTGGTCATTCATAAGCAATCTCTCTACAAACTCAACGGTCTCCCCAACCAAAAGGTCAGAACAAAGCTCTGTCTAAACAATCGGCAAAACGCTGACGCATAGACTTGGACATACAGAGTCTGTCCAGCTCGGCCGATGTAAGTTCTGCAGACCTATGTAATTTATCCACATACTCAATTAGAAGCGAAACACACAACGCCTCCTCCTATGAAGCCACTCCACCAAATGTCTTCGACAAATTGGCAGAGAAGTCAATCCCTCTGAATGAAAACCTGCAAAAACGATGGTCTCATGAAGCTTCAATAAAGGAAAATTCAACTGTCGCAAGGTCTCGTTTTCATCTGTCAGCTCAAAACTAAACCCGAAGTTAACATTGAACCAGAGGAAAACTGATGTTCATTTTCGCACTAGGGCACATGGCGATACTACCTCAAAACTTGCAACAACCTCATGGAAACTCCGACTCCAGAACATTCATGCGGATGAACATGAATTAAACTTGAACAGAGCTAACGTTCTAAAATGATTCGCCTGTGTTCCTCAACTCCGGACAATCACGACCGACGACATAAAAATTAAGTATGCAACGGAAAAATCTACAGACCAAGTGCTGCTACACATAACTTCACGTGCTGTGAAAAACATCTAATTACAAGCAGTCAAAGAGCTGCTGGTCTTGGGATTTGACATCACCTTGGAACCTGACTTGACAAATCAAAAAGGATTTCCGACCAGGAAGACAAATACAAATAAATCCAAAAGTACCACCTGCCGGATGTCCTTACGGAAATCTTTAGCGTTTCAACATAGATCGCGAAACGACTTGGATCACTTAGCCACAAGTGATGGAGGCAGACCTGTTGCTCATAGAAGAAACGACCAAAATCATTAACAATGAGTGACTCGGACGAAGCTTACTCTGATCTCTTGGAACAACCGTGGCTTTACGCATTTGTTTACCAACTTTACAGAACCTTGAGACGAGGTTTTCATAATCTGCCTTCAAGAAACATGGCTTCGTGAAGCGCCCACCCGAGATGGATTCAGTATTTTTTTTAACCCGGCTAAAAAAAATCCAAAGGTCGTCCTTTCTATAACTATGGTGAAAATTTATAACTGGATGACCCCTATTGCTGCAGTCAACCCGAATCCCTTTGTGCAGTCCATGATTATTCGATCTGACGTAACGAACTCCAAGACCCACAGTCACCTACTTGTAATCAACTGTTACTGGAATCCAGCAATGATCTCCACCATGGATTTCATTGCTACGGTAACAACTTTAATTGACGACGCCTTCCTCAAGTATACCAACTTATCAGTGATTTTATGTGGCGACTTGAACTGCAGCTGGTTTCGATTCAATCCTCAAACCATGGAAAACAACCAGATACCTGAGTCTGAAGTATATGAACGAGGTCAATTTTGGTCTCGAGCGTTTGCCTCACGTAACTGTCAGATGGTTAACGGCAACACAAAAGGTGACCAACCATGTAAGACAACCTGGAAGCGACTCCAATGTAGAAATACCTTTGACTACATTTGGGCCTCTCGAAATGTATTCGAAAGGGTGGTGTCACTCGAGGTCGTCCCGAAGGCCGAAAGCGATCATGACATGCTACGTTTATCACTAGATTATGAAACCTATCCTCATCCCGAGACATATGATCTACCTCTGTCAATAAATGCTGCTGGAAATAGGCTAAAAACCAACGGCCCACAAATCTTGAAACTAGCTTCAAGTCTTGCTGACTCAAACGATGTTCAATATGCTCCGATGCTCGCTGCATTCTTGCCAAAATATTCTAATTCAAGATGATATGGCCATAGCCCAAAACATCTCTTCAGTAATAAAATTGCTGCAGCAAAAAAAGTACTGAGGAAAGATCTACGGCTGATAAGAAAGTCCCAATACGATCAAAAAGACACACAAAAGGACATAAAAGATCGACGCCAGGCATACAGAAATTGGCTTAAATCTCACTCTATGATAATTGAACAAGACAGAGCTGAAATTATGTTAAAGTTAATAGTCACCAAAAACGCGTGTGAAATATGGACTCTATTAAATAAAGGACTCACAAAAACAATCTCAAACATGTCAAATGAAATTCCGAGCTCAAAGTAGGTCGACTACTTTACAAAGGCATATGAACAGCCGCTCCAAGACCCACAAGTTCTCTCTTCCATCTCTTCTAAATTTTGGGATATAACTCCTTCCCATGAAGATCTAGTACTGGCCATTCAAAAACTAAAGAATTCAAGAGCAGCCGGTCCAGACCAAATTTCGAACATCACGCTAAATAAACATAAGCATCACTGGGCCAAATTTATGGAAAGTCTGTTTCGCCAAATCTCAACGTCAAGACAAACGCCCACTTCATGGTCCAAGGCTATAGTGGTACCAATCTACAAGAAGGGTAGCCGAGACGAACCTTCGAACTATCGGCCCATTGCCCTGCTGGACACGATGGGAAAAATATTCGGATCGTTTCTCCGACTGAAGCTGACGGCATGAGCAGCCAAGGAAAAACAAACCGACTGTCGACAAACAGGTTTTGTCGAACAAGTAGGTGTTGACGTAAACCTCACCCTACTAACCATTCTAAAATTAGAAGCCCTAGAAGCGAAGAAAAAAATCTTTTTCACATTTGTCGACCTTAGACAAGCATTTGATGCAATAAATCACGGAAAACTCTGGTCCAAACTACGAGGGTGGAACTGTCCCGCTCAAATTCTTGACCCCCTCATAGCTCTGCATACCAACACTACAATACTAGTGAAAGTGAATTCTCAAGGCGTACTGACAGAGCCAATTCCTACGCACAAAGGAGTTAAGCAAGGATGTCCTCTTGCAGCTGAATTATTCAAATTATTCATCTCTGATCTACCGACTTGGCAGGAATCTGCTCACAGTTTTTCTCCAAAGATAAATAGAACTTCCATTAAATGCCTTGTATATGCCTATGACATTGTGCTAATTGATTTAACTCAGATCGGACTGCAACATCTATTGCTCAGTTTAAACGAATATCTAAAAGCCAATGACCTGCAACTAAACACAGGAAAAACGAAGATCATGTGCATTGGAAAAAGTGTATCAAGGAAAGACAAACATTTCAAATGGGCAATTGGAAAAGCAAACCTAAATATCGTAACTTCTATTCGATACTTGGGCATCATGGTTAACAACTCCCTTTGCGAATCTGCGTGGTCAACCGACCTTTTGGAAAGAGCAAATAAATTAGGTCTACAAGGAGCAAAAATCAATAAAGACTTTGGAAAATTTTCAATAGCGCCTTTAATTTCATTCTACCTGCAGAAGTTCATCCCCAGCATGACCTTTGGTGGAGCGACAGGGTGGAATCTCGACCATTCCTTGTGGCAGCAGCTTGAAGGGAGGTTCTGGAGACGAGCATTAGGACTTCCCAAATATATCTCAATGGCGGCTCTGAGATATGAACTGACCCAGAACTCAATCTATATGACAATACTATGGCAATCCTTATCGCTTCTGAGGAAAATGTTGCTCGGATCACAAATCCCAGCATATGAAATCTTCGCAAATGATAACGAATATACACATTCGAGCTTACTTCAAACATGGAAGTCTGAAATAAAAACCATCATGGATGCCGCCAATATATCTACTGATGAGCTGATTGATCGCCCACAGCACGCAAAAAAAAAACTCGAATCCTGGGATTGGATATCAATTTACGAGCTCCGAGCAACTCTTAAATCCACTTTCCCAGACTTGACGAATATGCTGAAACTACATTCCTTACCGAAGTATCTCACAACTTGTCCTTCACGTTACCACAGGAACCAATTCCTGAAATTCAGACTGAATGCTTTAAAAACCAGAGAATCATTATGGCGACGCCGATCTAAAACCATTTCTTCAGATAGATGCAGATTTTGCAACTCAGGCGAAGTGGAGTCACTAAAACAGCTAATAACAGCTTGTACTCAGCTTACCATTCCTTGAGAATTACACCTGCACTCTTATAAACCCATCCTGTATGATGCAGATGAGTGGTGGGAAACTGTTTCGGCTGGGAGAAACATCAAGCTCACATGCAGCATAATCAACTTCCTAGATGCGATATTGAGCACAGACCAAACCTGAAGAAGTGAACCAAGACTTTATTATGCGTGAGGAAAGAAGGCTAAATCTTAAAGGGAAAAAAGAACAAGAACTCTGTTTTCACTAACAGCGGGGAGCCGAGTAGTCTAATTTAGCTTTGACTGGAGCATTTTAGCTATATTTTGAGTTAGTGCAATGTAACAAAAATTTGATACATGTATTGAACTGCAGTTTTACAATAACATTTTTTTAAAAAAATAATCTGTCTGCAGCATTCGAACTGGTGGACCATGCCCTGCTGACGGAGAAACTGCAGAAGGTGGCTGGCTTTTCCTAATCAGCGGTGGCCTGGCTTAAACCTTTCTTGGAAAACTGGTCAGCAACAGTTTGCAGTTGTACTGCAGAGGCAGCCCCAGTTAAGGTTCTGTACGGTGTTCCACAAGGAGCCTATCTTTCTACATCTCACTTTAACATCGTTACTCTACCACTATGTCATCTGTTGGGGGAAAATAATGAAGTTCACAAATTATGCAGATGATATGCAGTGTGTAATTCCCTTGTCTGGACTTACAGAGCATTAACAGGTTGTACCGACTGATCCAGGCATTGATGGTGAAGAACGGGCTCACTCTTAATGACGATAAGACTGTGCTCATGATTGCTGGTACCAGGGCCAGGTTATGCAACGTTAGTCCTGGGTATTAGCACTTCATATTCGCAGGTTGTAAGATTGTGACGCAAGCTAAGGTTATGATGCTATTAGTCCACCTAGATCAAACTATGAGCATGTATTCTCAGGTCAACAGCATAGTCTCCACGTGAGCTTGCCATGTTAAACGACTGACAGCTATTCAACCCATTTTGTCCAAGAAAAACTGTATCACTGTGGCTGGGCCTATTATCGGCTCAAAAATGGATTGTTGTAGTAACCTCCTGGTGGTCATTAACAAGAGCGACTTGTCTAAATGTCAGGTAATTCAGAACCGCATGGTGAGCGTGGTAGAGGGCTCACAAGGAGAGAACACATCTTCCAAGATGGGAGAAAGCTCCACTGGCTGCATGTCAAAAACAGAATCACTCATCGTCTGCTCATGGTTACGCACAAAAGCCTAGCAGGCAACCACCCTGAGTATCTAGTGGAAAGCCTGATTAAAAAACCCATACAAAGGTCATTAAGATGGAATGACTCCAATCTAGTCATTGTCCCTGGGACAAAGATAACTATAGGCGGGAGGCTTCCTTTCTTTGCTGTAGAACCCAAGGCATTGAACACTTTGCACCCAGACTTCAGAAGCATAGTATCCCTGGGGACTTTCAAAGGTAGCTTGCAAACACACCTCTTTATGTGATTCTGGGACTATTTTTACCCCATGGTGTGGAACATATTCTGTATTCCTATTATTTGCATATAGGACTGCTTGTAATTATTTTATGTGTGTGTAACCCTATCAGAGACACACCCACAATATGTGAACATGGAGAATACAGAGACAGGTCTGGTCTCTACTTAGACTTATACTTTATTCTTTCTCCCGTCTCTCCTCATTACTCGCCCCTACCCTTCCATGTTCCATGCAGATGTGATCCTTGTCTTAAAGGGCCAATGGGGTGTCACATACAACACCCCCTACCCACATTTCCCCTTACGTCCATCTCAAATCTCTTCAATCAGTCAATGTGGTCTCTTGATCCGCCTCTGTGGTCTTCCACTGTCCACTCTCTTGATCTCTCCAGCTCACTCATTTCACTCATTTCTCCATCCATGGCTAGTCGGGGGTCTTATTCTTGTTCAATTTCTCTTGAGATAGTTTCTCCTACACCATCAGTATCCCTAATGAGGTATTTGAAAATGAAATGTCCCTGGTCACCTCTTTCCTCTCATTTTGCACAGTCACTGACGTATTTAAAAAAAAAAAGTATTTGTTATAGCTGGAAAACCAGCCTTTCAAATACATAACATATTAAAGTATAACATATTTACAACCAATAGAACAACATACACATATCATATTCATCATAATACTCATCAAGAAGAAAGAGAGAAAAAAAAACATTTTGCATTTTAAAATTTTTACAATTTCCCCAAAGTATTAATGACTCAATTATTTCAGTCATGTGGCCAATTAACAGAAAAGGAGACATTAAACCTTTTTTCTAGTCAGACGTTTGCTCACTTCGGGCAGATTTAAGGCTTGCATAAAATGTATCAAGGCTATATTCATTCCAGATCTGTGACTATCAAACAGAGCCCTCAATATTACCTCTGTATTCACAATTTGATAATCCTTGAAGAAGTGATGGAAGAACTTAATTATTAAGGTAATCAGGGCAGGGCATTCAGCGACCAGGTGCTTTATCGTCTCCGGTTCAGAGATTTTAGAACAAAAGCTACAGCCATTACTTAGACTAATGTTGCACATATAAATAACATCATTGGTAAACCATAAGTTAATCCTTTGTCTCATGAGTAGATTTTGTTGCTTTGGATCAGGGAATCTTGTCATATAAAGCTCTGGAGTGTGTAACTTTTTTATCTCGAACGCCTGTTCTCTGAATAGACGTCATTTACAGCATTTCTCTCTAGTTCTTATCCAGTTACTGAACCAGAGCTTTTTTTTTGGCCCTAACCGGTTCAGCAATCAAGAGAAATGTTCCTTGTCGCCTCTTTCCTCTCATTTTGCACAGTCAATGTAGTCCCTTTTATCTTTATCACTTGTAACAGTGTCATCTCATATCTAGAATCAGTTTCCCTCTGCATCTTCTGTTTCATTAAAACCTTATCTCGTTCATTAAACACTTTCAGTCTTGCTCCTCGTTTCCACTCAGTACACTCTCTCGCCTGTGCCTTTACTCTGGTGTCTCGTTCTTCGACCTCCTCTTCATGGGTCCCTTGTTCTGCCACCATTTCGACAACCTTGGTAGGCCACGATACGTTCAGTGGGTGTCTTTCCCGCAGCCCCAATTGGTGTATTTCTGTAATGTCTGAGCATTCTGCATAAAGCTTGCTGAATGGACGGCCCCTCAGTCAGTGCTGTCTGCACGGTTTTTTTTATGAGTGCCATCACCATTCAGCCATGAAATTGGTTTGGTGCCACAGCGTTGTAATCTTCTGGTGCACAAACCCCAGATGTTTTGCTAATTTGCTGCACTTGTGTCCATTGAAGGGGTGGGGGGGTCCATTGTCTGTCTTTACTGTGGGAGGAATTCCCCACTCACTGAACACTTCATCAATTACCCCTGCCTTGTGTGTCAATGCTGTTGTGCAGGTCTTCTTGATTATTGAAATTGCGAAAACTGATCAATCATGACTAACATGTAGCCACCTCTCTCTATTGGCCCATAGAAGTCCATAGCAATCCTGTGCCACGCTCTCCATAGAATCACTGTCTCTTGCAGGGGTAGCAGAGGGTCCCCTATCGCTGTGCATTGGCACGGGAAGCATTTCCACACCGCTTCCTCGGCCATGTCAGCCATGAATGACAACTGCATATTCTGACACGTTTGTTTTTTGTGGTCTGCACTCTTCGGTGTCCCTCATGTGCTGTCTGGACCATTTCTCTTCTCAGTGACGTGGGAACAATTAGTCATCACCCTCTCAGCAGTGTCTGTTGGTCAGACACAGCTAATTCTGTATGTACTCCAGCAATTCTGTCAACTTCCTTCGTATTGGCATTTGCTTGGTTCACAAATAATCTCTTTCATCTGCTCTTCACTGAGAGTGAGGTCCTGCTTCCACAGACCTGGCCATCTGTTGTTTTCTGTGCATGTGAAGTTTGTTCCTGGCTGCTACCCCCTTCATTTGGTAGATACATTTTATGTGCATTTCTGTACCTCTAGGGGAATTATTGAACCTGAAAAATTAAAAAGAAATTGAAAATTGAAAAAAGAAGAAAAAATTAAATTTGCTTGAAATTGTTGGAAAAGCACTGTTTCATTGCGCATTTTCATTACACCACCTTTTTGTGAGTTTTTTAATACCTGAAGCTGCCTTGCTATTTTGAAAGCATGAGTTTTCCCACAGTTACCTACTTACGTGAAGGATTTTTGGCACTTCCATGATGGCCGCCATTGTTTCTTTCTTGTGAAGGCAGGCTGGCTGAGCTGCCTTTCCCTGTGCAGCACTCCCATTGGTTGCTGAGTGTCTTCTTCCATCCAACCACAGACCGGCAGGCTTTAGCCTGGGCCCTCAGCAAGGCCCAATGTCCGGATTTGGTTCTTTTATCTTCTGTTCACTGAGAGTGAGGTCCTGCTTCCACAGACCTGGCCATCTGTTGTTTTCTGCACATGTGGAGTTAGTGCCTGCCTTCTGCTCCCCTCCATTAGGTAGGTGCACTTTCTGTGCATTACTGCACCTCCAGAGGAATTACTGAACCTGAAAAAAAATGAAAAAAGAAGAAAAAACTAAATTTGCTTGAAATTTTTTGGAAAAGCACTGGTTTATTGGGCATTTTCATTGCACCGCTGTTTTGTGAGCTTTTTAATACCTGAAGCTTCCTTGCTATTTTGAAAGCACACGTTTTCCCACTATTGCCTGCTTATTTGAATGATTTTTGGCACTTCCAAAATGGCCACCACTGTTTCTTTGTTGTGAAGGCAGGCTGGCTGAGCTGCCTTTCCCTGTGCAGCACTCCCCTTGGTTGCTGAGTGTCTTCTTCCATCCAACCATGGACTGGCAGGCTTTAGCCAGCCCCCTCAGCAAGGGCCCACTTCTATGGCCCCTGTCTGCTCCATGTCCACTTCAGGAACGTTAATTGGGGTCCTCCCTGCACCTTAACCACAATAATGCTGCCACCTCACTCCTCTAAGAAATCCGGACTGCCTTGACATTGTAACCTCCTGAACTATGGGTTAGTTCCCTCCTTCTGGACTCACACCTACCACCTTTGACTATCACTGTTCATTCTGCTTGTTTCTCCCATGTTGTAATTCTGATGCACAGTGCGTCTTAAAACCCTTTGCTAACATCTGAATCCCTGATTGGAAAGTCAAATCTTTTTTGTTTTTGCTTTTTGCTAGAAAGTCAAATCTTGCTGTTTAGTTTTTTGCTAGAAAGTCAGATCTTGCAGTTTTGCTTTTTGCTTGAAAGTCAAATCTTGCAGTTTTTGCTTTTTGCATGAAAGTCAAAAAATTGCTGTTTTTGCTTTTTGCGTGAAAGTCAAATCTGGCTGTTTTCAATTTTTGAGTGAAAATCAAATCTTGCTGTTAATGCTTTTTGCGTGAAAGTCAGATCTTGTTTTTGCTTTTGCTAGAAAGTCATATCTTTCTGTTTTTGCTTTCGTTTTTGCTTTTTGCGTGAAAGTCAGATCTTGTTTTTGTTTTTGCTTTTGCTAGAAAGTCAGATCTTTCTGTTTTTGCTTTCGTTTTTTGCTTTTAGCATGAAAGTCAGATCTTGCAGTTTTTGCTTTTTGCTCGAAAGTGAAATTCAAATCTTGCTGTTTTTGCTTTTGCTAGAAAGTCAGATCTCGCTGTTTTTGCTTTTGATTTTGCTTTTTGCATGATAGTTAAATCTTGCTGTTTTTGCTTTTTGCGTGAAAGTCAAATCTTGCTGTTTTTTGCTTTTGCCAGAAAGTTAGAACTTGCTGTTTTTGCTTTTGTTTGTGCTTTTTCCATGAATGTCAAATCTTGCTGTCTTTGCTTGAAAGTCAAACTTGCTGTTTTTGCTTTTTGCTTTTGCTTTTTGCGTGAATATCAAATCTTGCTGTTTTTGCTTTTTGCATGAATTACAAACATGCTGTGTTTGCTTTTTGTGTGAAAGTCAGATCTTGTTTTTGCTTTTGCTAGAAAGTCATGTCTTTCTGTCTTTGCTTTTGTTTTTGCTTTTTTCGTGAAAGTCAGATCTTGCTGTTTTTGCTTTTTGCTAGAAAGTCAAATCTTGCTGTTTTTGCTTTTGCGTGAAAGTGAAAGTCAAATCTTGCTGTTTTTGCTTTTGCATGAAAGTCAGATCTTGCTGTTTTTGCTTTTGTGTTTGCTTTTTGCGTGAAAGTTAAATCTTGCTGTTTTTGCTTTTTGTGTGGAAGTCAGATCTTGTATTTGCTTTTGCTAGAAAGTCAGATCTTACTGTTTTTGCTTTTGTTTTTGCTAGAAAGTCAAATCTTGCTGTTTTTACTTTTTGCTAGAAAGTAAAATCTTGCTGTTTTTCTTTTTTGCGTGAAAGTCAAAACTTGCTGCCCATTGTAAACTTCTCTGTACTTTGCTTGTATACTGTTGCTTCTCTGTAACTTGCCAGCCCAGTGACCTCACTACTTTCCTTTGTTCCACACCGACCTGCCTTAGCCCCCCAACTTCTCCCTCCTTTCCTCGCTTACACCCCCATGGCACTTTCTGTTTCTCCTATATTTTCCAACTGCTTCTCCATTGACTATCCTTCCGTTCTCACTAAGTCTAACAGGAAGAAGTTCAAAAAGGATGTCTTGGCCTCTAACCCTGGTCTTCCTATCGCCAACACCTACTCCAATGCTTTCTCCAGACAGACCCTCACTGACATCCTCTTAGTCATTCCTTCACCAGATCTATGGACTCTCCATACGATCTTTGTGCTCTGTCCTATCTCGTCCACTCCCATTAATGGTGACACTCACTCAGAACCTCTCATGGCTTCCTTCGACCTCCTCTAAAGTCAACTGTAATGTCTACCTCAATGGCACTGTCATGGTCCAAGGCTCTCAATCCAACCTCCTCCTCTTTGATAGGCTTACACATTTGTGGAGGCCCCAGCGAGATATCTTTGTCTTTCGATCATATGTGGGAATTCCAGCTGTACTCTGGTGGAGCGTTGGACAGTGTCCGCTGGCCAGTATGAGCAGCTCTAGTACAGGAAGGTCAGTTGACACTGAGTTCCCCTTCTCTCCGATGAAGTGCTGGCCTTTAAAGACTTTGAGGTCGAGAGAAGTGAAGAATCTCCCAAAAGGATAAGTCAGTGTACCTGTGCACGAAAGAGCAAGGGGCGGGAGGGATTATTTTTATGGTGTAAAGGACGCACCCTCATTATTGGTAGAGGGAGATTGACCATAGTATTCTTAGATATTAGGTCTGCTGTTCTGATAGGGAGCATGTGGATGGTGGCACATCTGTGCTGCAGTAGAGGGTTGCATAGTAAATGGTGTACCTTGGTAGACAATAGTTGCGCATAGTGAAGGCAATTGGTGTAGTTGCGTCTGTTTTCTTTTTGTGGAAGGGTTTGAGAGGAAGAGATATTTGTGCATGTGTTTTGTAAGTAGCAACGTTCTGTTTTTGTGTTGTGAAAAGTTATTGTATTATTGGTTTTATTCGGCTGCAGAAAAAATGGAAGAGCCAGAGCCAAAATAACTTGTAAATAGTTTCAGAGCCATGTAGCGTAAGTAATTGATTCAGTCTATTGAGGGGGAGGAGTAACTGCCTTTTCTAACATACTAAGATAGGGTATCATTGTTAAGGTGGTGGACCTGGGCAGAAGGCCATTTCTGTACTAATACGATATAACAAAGTGGGCCTCTGGAGAAGGCCAGAGTGAGTAAGGATTGAGTGCAAGGTGTGAAAGGACGGGCTTGTGGAAAAACCCAGATCGAATTAATGTATGGGGATTGAGTGAAGTGGTAAGAATAACATTTTGTGAGTGGGATTGATTAAAAAAGGAGTATGAGTTTTAAGGTTTAAAATAAAAGATGGAAAGAGGGAAAAAGGAAAGAAGAATAGTTCAATAAAAAAGGATTACGGTGGGGACAATGGTGTCCTATTGGATCGATTCCCCACTTAATCACATGTGCAGAAAATTGACCCAATATCATGATTAAATAACAAAGTATCATTTTGAGTGGGTACATGACACAATGGTATGGTGTTATAAAGAATTGCCCAGGGAGGCAACGTTCGATAAAGATATTATAGACAGTATGTATTCATACTTGTCAGCTACATAGAAAGGTGCAAAGCTAAAAAAGACACCAGATATTTTAGGGCTTTGGAAATTTTACAAAGAAAAGGAAAAAGAGACAGAGAAAGGAAAAGAGGAGGAGGAACAGGGTAGTGCACAGCCCCCTGCCTATACAATATACCATTATTAAAACCAACCAGCCGTAGGTTATATGAATCCTAAATGAGTGCCTCAAGATAAGGAAGGAACACATAAAAAGAAAGAGGAGGGTGACACGAGCACTATGAGAAAAGAGCATGCAGCAGCAACTTGACAGTGTGTTCAAGGAAAAGTAAAAGCAATGGAAAGGGAAACAGAGAAAAAAGGAAAGGAATGCAAGAAGGGGGCCAACAAACAGGGGTGGACCGCATGGTGCATAAAGTTTAAAATAGACAATTGGCGACAGGACTCGAACAAAAGTGAAACTGATACAGCAGAAGAAGGGTGCACCATATCAGACTGGGGAGACCATGGTTACAGCAATCATGGGGATGACAAAACAAACACACACAATTTGACATACAGGAAATGGGAAAGGAGAAGAAATAAGACAGAAGAGGAGGAAAAAGAAGAATCACTGGGTGACTGGGGAAATATGCTTTGGAGCAGGAAAATGGGAATAGCTGTAGCCAAGAGACCACAACGTGGCAAGAAAGGCAGACCTCGCACGCAGATGCTCCTTTTGCAGAAAGCAAGGGGCGAGGTCATTACATACCATTGTGAAAACAGAATCAAAATTTCGAGGCTGAGTACCCCAAAAGGAAATACACCGAACGCGGGTTACAAAGGAACATACAAAGTACTTTATTTTATACTGAATCCAGTTACAAAAACAGAGCAAAATCAGATAGCTATCGGCCCTCAGTACAACACAACGAACTCCAGCGTGGTTCAGTGTGTTCAGTAAGAGACGTTGTACATTAGAATGCATTCGCTTTTTATACATTTGGTGGGCACGATGCCCAGCCCCACTTCAGGTTAATATTCCTTTTAATACATCACCGATCTAGGGTTTGTGCCAAGTCTCAAACAACCGCATATAACTGGTTTGCTTTTAACACATGTATCAACAAGCCGATGCAATAACTGTGTATTCTAAGATTTTCCATGCTGGCCTTCTCAAACATTAATACAATGTAGGTAAACAGATGTTCTTCATTCAGTATTTGAATACATTGTCTCAACATGCTCGTGGATTAGTTTCATTGCACGAGTAATCCTTCTACACATAGGTCAACGAAGGACAAGGTCTCAGTTCATGACCTCAACAAGTGGCCTGCAGGCAAGTTACATATTAGCTATGTACAGAGGTCAAGACGGCCATGTTGTATTCTGGAATGACATCGTCCACCGTTTGAACTCACAGGGTGACTTTTACAAAGCGAATCCTTAAATGGCGGTTTGACCTAAAATGGCGGTTTACATGGATTTAAGGTCAGGACCTTGCAACACAGATTTCATTTGCAAGCGACTTTCGAGCAGCTTGGCGTAGGCCAATATTAATATATTTATTACAATAGGAGGCATGATATACTTTCTCTTTCGACACCATGGCAGACAATGGACAGGGACAATTCGGTTTTCAGTTTACCTCCCTTAATGGCAGGGGCAAGCAAGTGGATTTATGTTTTTGAAAAGGCAACAACAGGAATCCCATTGGCCATAGAAGATATAAACGGTTGATTGGCAGTATTGGTCGGGGAGAGAAGTGACAAAATATGGCAACTGGCTGGATATACCGGGGTAAAACTGAGCTCTAATATGCCTCATATTACATTTTCTCTGGGTAAAAAGTTAGAATGTCCCCAATATGCAACATTTGTGTAGCAGTACGTCCGTGGGTCAAGGCTCTGGTGGTGACATGGTGGTAAGCACTTCTTATGTGAAGGGAGATAAGGCAACCAGGGTAGATGATTGAAGTTCCTCTGGTCATCTCAAATGTTTCAATGAATTAACTATGTGTTGTGGATATTGGGGGTGAATTGTGACATCACATATTGCAATTGAGGGCAGAGTGGGATGGTTAGTGGACCTAATTATTGAACACAATGTATGTTTTTCTATAAGTGTTCAAAGTGCAAACTCAGGACCTTGCAACACGGATTTCTTTCGCAAGCGACTTTCGAGCAGCTTGGCGTAGGCCAATATTAATATATTTATTACAATAGGAGGCACGATATACTTTCTCTTTTGACAAACCCTCCTTTTGGCCTAAGCCAAATGCTAAAAACTACTTTGGATCTCCTTGCAAATAACTCCATGCATCATCGTTCATGCACCCTGAATCACTATCTGAAATATCTATTGCCATTAGGTCATTTGCTACAATATCTTTCAACACATATTCTTTAGAGGTTTTATCGGGGGCATACACGTTATGTTCTATCGAACCTATCGCCTGTGCGCAACATCCCCCCAGCATCAAACACATACTAGGTAGACACTGAATACAGCAACAAAGAAACAACAGGATTCCCAAAATAATTAATAAAACCGAAAGTACCTTCCAACCCCAAGATCACAAGAAGTCCCAGAACCAAGCGCTTAGATCCCAGTTTCCCTCGGGAACATGCACTTCGGAACTAAGGACATGCAGATTCTGTATTGCCTTGAAAATAGTTGGGGAGGAATCCAGTACGAAAACACAGCAAGCGGACCCCACTAATTTGCACACTCCACCACGCTCAGCTAGAATGACATCTAATGCCATTCGGTTTTGAAGTGCTACTAATCTTATCGCCTTTTGTTCTAACGTCATATTATAGTGTATGTCCGTGGTCCGGTTGATGGTTCTCTCCAGTACTCTCGCTAGTTTTCTGATATCTTCTGAATTCGCTATCTGCCCCCAAAATGGCACAACTGATTTAGCTATATCTCCCAAGATTTGTGCTGGGGTGTCACCAGTCTTGTCCCGCCGTGGACGAGCCTTCGAAACTTCTTTTGTACTAGCTATAAATACCCTAGGTAACAGGATCCCTAAATAACAGGTTCCCTGCCAATCCCTGGGCAACCATGGGAATGCTACATTACCGCAGACAAAGTAGACAGGTTCGCCTACATACAAAGGTCTGTTTTCCCCAGTCAAATTTTCAACGTTGGCACAACCTAGAACATTTCCCATTGACTGAGTTCCATTCCTCTGTATGCAAAAAGAAACTGAATCTGGGCTATGGTGAACAGTGTAAGAAGGAGGCATGGCATCCTTATTGCCAATTGGAGCCATCTTAAAGGAAATCAAAGATTGGAAAGGACGAGACAGTTTATCAGAAGGCCTAATAGAAGCAATGTTCGGTTTACTCCTATTTGCAAAAAGCGAGCATCCCAGGGGAGTCAAAACACGTTTCTCAAAACTATTCAAATTGTTGCCATCAAAGTTCCCTGAGATGCTATAATTCCATCGGCCAAAGAACAGTGCTCTATGAGAAGCATAGCAAACAGTTGTCAACGGTAAAGGATGAATATACCAACCTAGCCCATTATCCCCGTGTTGCGGTAAATGTGAGCAGACCCAACAGTTAGATTTATTAAAAATGGCATGTGTAGCATTCATGATAAGCAGTAAAGTATTATTGTGGTACCTTTGTCTGTGCTGAGAATCCCTAGGGGATAGAGTATGCAAATGTACAAAGGGAGTAGGAACAATGGGTGCACTTTCAGTAGGCAACAAAAGTTCTAAAGAGTGAGTTTTCTCGAGGTACCACAATCCTAAGGCAGCGACTATTAAAAACCCAAATATCATTATAAAAATACAGCAATACATTTTCGGGGCCCAGGCATTTTGTCCATTGTCCCGGTTGGTCACCTCCTTGTTTTCAAGTCCCATACGAGCGGTAGCGGTGGCGGGCATCGTAGTCTTCAAACGGACACTCCAAAGTTTGTTGCTGGTGACCTCCCGGTCGAGCGACTTCTTAGTCCTTCCACAACCCTAGCCAACAGAATCCCCTTTCTGAAATTTGGGCACAAAGCAAGACCTCGATGACTCTTTTCCTTCTCTGAATGCACAGCCGAACCGTGCCGTAAGTCTATCAGATGCACAGCAAAACGGTGCTGTATGTCTATCAAATGCACAGCAAAACCGTGCCGTAAGTCTATCTTCATGGTCGTAGATTATATCGTACATTTCCCGGTACTGATTGATCCTGAAACAATATGTCGTCACTTCCTGCTGGAAGCCATGTGTCGGAAGCAAGTGAAGGTACTGAATTCGAAATAGCAGTTTCCGGGTGCAAAATTTGTGGAGAGTGTGGAGACAAAATGGCAGCTTCCCCAAGCCTCACGGGCTCAGAGAAATTCTTCAACACACTCTCAGTGACACTTACTGCTTTGGGATCATTGGTTGCAGTGTCAGCGAGGGGTTCTGTTTCTTCTGCAACGTGTGGCACAGGGTGAGGAAGTTTCTTGATGTGGGACGCGTGTATCCAGTTCTTTCTCCCAGCGACCCGTACCGCTGTCTGTGTGACCAACAGGACTTGGAATGGCCCATGCCAGCGAGGCGCAAGGCAAGAGGAGCGTTCAAACGATTTGACGAGCACCCAACTTCCAGGCCGTATGCTGTGGCCTGGACCCTCGTATCGCACAGGTAAAGCTTCTCGTACCTGGTGATAAATCAAATACAGGTTTAGTCAATTGGCTACAATAATCTGAAAGTAGTACATTTTCAACATTTCTTAACGAGTTACATTTAGGAATGTTCCAAATATTGGCAGGTCTCCCCATTACCACCTCAAATGGAGAGAGCCCAGTCTTAGTTTGAGGGGTTGTCCACATAGATAACAACACGATCGGTAAGGGGTCCCGCCATTTTAGTTTGGTGCCGGCACACGTCTTAGCGAGCTTGTTCTTGATGATACCGTTGTGTTTTTCTACTAGTCCGGCGCTCTGAGCATGTCTGGCCGAATGGAACCATTTGTCAATTCGTAATGCTGTACATATCTGTAGAATTACAGCGGCGACAAAATGTGGACCATTGTCCGACCAGATAACTCTTGGCAAACCGAACCACGGGAAGTATTCTTTTAACATGATTTTTGCAGTAGTCATAGCTGTAGCATCTTTAACAGGGAAAGCCTCAACCCATTTACTAAAAGCACAGATAACCACCAGTACATATTTCTTATTATCGCACCATTCCATTTCAATGAAATCAAAGTGGATCACTTCAAAGGGGACAGAGGGTGGCCAAAAACTACCCCTTGGAATTACTGTCCCCTTTCCCACATTGTGTTGCAGGCAAATCATGCACTCCCGGACGTAGCCCTGGGCAATTTTCGAAATGATGTCATTTACCCAAACTTTTTCTAACATTTTTGTCATTTTCTGGGCACATCTATGCGTAGGACCATGGGCCATGATGACCATCATCATGACGTACACGTCAGGGAGTAGCCATTTCCCTTCTACTATGTCCACCCAACAGCCATCATAATCAAGTTTCCCCAAGCCTTCAGCCCACCTTTTGGATTTTTCTAACGTGGCATCAGCTTGGATATCCAGTACAGACCCAACACCCTCATCTATTGCATAAGCATCTACAGATTCCCTTGAAACATACATCTCCGCAAGGAGATCGGTAGCAGTTTGCCTAGCTATCTGATCAGCGAAAGCATTCCCTTTCCCTATATCATCTGTAATCTTTCAATGTGCTGCACATTTCATAACTGCTAACTGAGTAGGGAGCGTAAGCGCTGAGAGTAGTTGTACTATTAGGGAGCCATGTTGAATTTTGGTGCCATGCGAAGTTAGGAACCCTCTCTCTGACCAAAGTCTCCCAAAGTTGTGGATCACCCCAAAGGCATACTGACTATCAGTATATAGATTTACTGCAAGCCCTTCGGAAAGTTCACAAGCTCGGGTCAATGCTAGAATCTCTGCGGCCTGCGCAGAATTATGCGTGATTCTCTTAGTTTCCACAAACGAGTGATCGCATAAGCAGCTGTGGATGTACCATCTGGAAGTTTGAAGCATGAGCCGTCACTAAACAGTTCTCCTTGCGGATTATACAAGGGAGTATCTTTAAAATCAATTCTACCCTTTGTCTCTTGCTCTGTCATATACAAACAATCATGTGGCACTTCATCGCCACAAGTAATAACTTGCGGGAAAGGTATGAGTTCAGCCGGATTAAGAACACAACACCTCTTAATTTGAATGTGAGGAGCAAACAAGATCAATTCATATCTTGTCAACCGTGAAGAAGTGAGGTGTTGCGTTTGAGTTCGGTTCAGTAGAACATCTACAGAGTGAGGTACCATCAGGGTTAGATCATGACCTAGGACCATTTCCTCACTCTGTTTTACAGATGCGGCAGCAGCAGCGACAGCTCGCAAACATCTTGGCAAAGTGCATGCTACAGGATCAAGGGCGGAAGCAAAGTAACCGCACGGCCTATTCTTCCCTCCATGTTCCTGCGTTAATACAGCCAAAGCACATCCATCACATTCATGAACAAACAACACAAAGGCCTTTTCATAGTTTGGTGTGCCCAAAACCGGTGCAGAGCATAATACAGTCTTAAGCAAGTCAAACGACTGCTGGTGTACCACGTTCCATGGCGATGGCGAAGAAATGCCCTTCTTCGTCAAAGCCAACATCGGTTTGATCACTAGTGAAAAATTTGGGATCCACAACCTACAGTAAGAAGCCATACCTATCAAGGCCCTAACTTCCTTCTGTGTATTTGGGACAGACATTCCAGAAATGTGTTTTATTCTTTCAAGTGTCAATCCTCTTCCCTCCTTTGACAGGAGGTAGCCTAAATAGGCGACCTCCTGACAACAATATTGACATGTGTTAAGCAAAGCTTTGTGACCATGCTTAGCTAGATGGATAAGTAATAACAAAGTGCCCTCCTTACAGGCACTCTGAGAGTCAGCAGCTACAAGCAAATCATCAACGTACTGAAGTAAAGTACAGGTAGAGGGCAATTCAAGGGTATCAAGCTGTTATTTCAAAGCCCTACTGTAAATGCTAGGACTCTCTGTGTACCCTTGAGGTGCACGACTAAATGTGAACGAGCGTCCCCCTAAGGTGAACGCGAACAAATATCTACTATCCTTGTGTATAGGAATACTAAAGAAAGCATTCTTCAGGTCCACACCACTAAAGTAAGAAGCTGTAGCTGGAATCATGGTTAGGATTGTCGTTACATCAGGCACAATTGGAAATTGTGGTGCCACAACTTTATTACTGGCACGTAAATCAATTATGAAATGGAATGGAATTGCATTATCGCCTTTCTTGTACATGGGTAAAATCGGACTGTTACACAAACTTCCTGAAATTTCTTCAATCACCTTGCGATGCAAAAAATCGGAAACAATGTATTTCAAAGCTTGCTCGCCCTCAACTGAAGTCTTATACTGAGGAATGCGTGGCAGCTCAATTCCATGTTTCAAAACTACTTGACAGGCTCAATCTGTAAAACGCTGACATCATTGTCATCGACAGCCCACAAGCTGTCTGGTACATTAATGAATTCTGGAGGCAAACGTCTAGTCAAGAATTGCGAGGCAGAAAATTGCTGTGGTGAAATCGTCAAGCGCACTCCATCAGAAGAACAATAAATCACTGCATTTAATTCTTTTAACAGATTCAAACCCAGCAAGTTCTCTCCGCAATCCGAAGTCAACAGAAATGGACAATGGTCCGTAAAGGGACCCAAAGAAATAGGTACCGGCATAGAAACCGGACAAACAACTGGTGTACCAGAAAACCCTACAGAAACATTGGTTTGCCCCGACAGTGGAATGTTTGGAACCCGTGAATGATCAATGGAACACTTCTGTGCTCCAGTGTCTATCAAAAACTGATGTTTCCTATTTCCCACCACCATTTCAACGTAGGGACCTTTCTGATTGACGGGAATAGGTGTAGGTTCCAAACCCTGCTTCGGCAATCCTAATGAAACAGAATATCATCAAAAGGAAGCTCTTCAGATACATATGCAGCGGAAGGATGATCAAATATGTTCCTGGTGTCCACACTCGGAGTCTGATTGTCCTGCGAAGAAGGTTGCTGTGGGTCCTGTGTAAACTGACCTCTACCATGCCCCCCTACACTAGGGGAGACCTCTGGATCGCCTACCCATATTACCGAATGTATTATTTGACCTTTGTTGAAGGACGGGGCATTGTGCTCGCCAATGACCCTCTCGGCGGCAATAAGCGCACTGGTTAATGTTCACAGGACCCAAGGGCACATTCCCCTGTGGGACATACTGACCTCTAACCTGAGAACTACCCCCTCTGGGGCCCCTAACAATTTGCTGCAATAGCACTTTAGCACTTTAGTTTTTAAATCGCCTATCCTTTTCATTATTGACGCGGTTCTCTTAGTACTGAGCCATGTGCAGTACTTCTGATTGTGATTTCGCCTGCCAAGCGCTCTCAGAAGACATAATTTGTGACTGGATGTCAGGCAGCAGTCCACGTACAAATTTGTCCACAAATAATCTTTTCCCAGACTCTGTGCCTAAGTCTTGTCCACTGAAATCCGAGAATACCTGTTCAAACCGATTAAAGAACTCGGTAGCACCCTCAGACTTTCCTTGGACACAGGCCGTAAGCTTGTCCCAAATAATTCTCTTTTTGGGAATTATGGTTTTTAATTTAGCAACGATTCTATCAGGCAAAGTTAATATCACCTGAGGCGGTCTTTCACCAGCTGGCCATTGCCCATCAAGTCTAGTTATATTCACCCATGTATCTCCCAACCCGGGTACGTCGTCAATAGTTCTAACTTGTTTCCATAAATCTACGGCCAGGAGTACAGGAAACAACAAATCAATGTCACCTAGGGTGAACACTGAGGACTGCAAAACGGACTCTATCTCTTTATAGAACCTTGTTGGATGTTTCCTAATATCAGGAATAGATTGCCTAATAGTATTCACTTCCTGTCTTGAGAATGGGACGTGAACGAACTGCGATACATAATGCACAGGAATGTCCACAGCGACTATATTCCGTGCAACATCGGCTGCAATCTCAACCTTCGGGACAAATGGCTTGAGGAACCTCTCTCATAGGCAACTGAGAAGTAGGTGACTCCGAACACTTACTAAGCAACAGAGCCAAGTTGAGCGCTAAAGCAGTCGAAGAAGTGTCAAGTGAAAAAGCTCTCTTATAAATGCTCAATAACTCTGTGGGACAACTAATCTTCCTTTTTACACAATACTCTACCATTACCTGTATCACTTTCCTCTGCATTTCTAGCGTATATTGACTGTATGTGTCATATACCTCAACTGGAGTTATCGATATGTCTGAAATCCATCTAATCGCGTCTTTCTTACAAATCCGTGTTTCCTCAGATATCGGTTTACGACACGGAAGGAACCGTTTCTGTACATACATATTTTCCTCCTCGTCATCCTCATCCTGGAACTTCTCTAACTCCTTTCTATACCCAAACAACCTCTTGACATGCTCATTTACCTTCTCCACAGTGTCTCTAGAAAGCGCTAGAGTATTTAGATCCCTTAACCCTTGCGGAAGATCTGCATTATTTAATCTTCCCCGCATTATACATAACAGAATCCCTAAACCTTCAATAAAAACATTTTTCTCAGGAAAATTATCCATGTTACAAAGTGTGGCAAAAACGCTAGCTTGATCATCCTTCTCCATACAATGCTTAGCCCATGCAATTAACTCACGTTTCTTCTCCGACAGTACAGTATTGCGAGTGACAACCTTTGTTCCTGCACCTCGATCGATTACAAGCGGCTCAGGACCATTTGGAAGAGAGGGAGCAGGCATATTTGATGGAGCTTCTATAACTGGTGCGATAAAAAGAGGTGGGGGAGCTGGAGGAAGGGGAACATTAGGCAGAGCAAGAACAACGGAAACAACAACAGGTGGAGCAGGAATAACAGGAGGAAGAGGCAAAGCAACAGGAAGAGGAACATACAGAGGTGGCGCAGAGGCACCAGGCCTTCGTTCATTTAATATTTTGTCAATAAACTCTTCAGAAATATGAAGATCTTTAGAAGGATAGATTTTCTGAATACTGAGTGAGAAAGCCCTATCCATATTTTTAGTCGCCTCAGACTGTTTGTCCTGATCATATAACAACGCTTTTTCAGCGTTCGTTTTATGACGGTGTGCATGTTTCTCTCTACTTTTAAGTTGAGTTGTTGCAACGCTTCTTTTTTCCAATTCTGCAAAACATCAAATGCTGCAGATCTAGCCTTTTTCTTTAATAGAATTAACTGTAAATACTCAATACAAGGGATTTCGAAAATACCCTTGATTGGCCACTGAAGTTCAGAGGCATGTCTGGTTTGTCTGTGCCAAATGTCATTAAATACTATACTTCCAATGCCATGCTTACAGTACATAGTACATGCCGGGGACCCCTCCTGTGGTGCCGGACGGTTAAATTCCAAAGATTGTCTATCACTGCGGAATAATGCCCTAAAGCAGGTAGACAATTTCCCAGGCATATCTCAAATTCTTGGTTTTACGTGGTCAATAATTGTGTCTGCAGATACAATGCGCCAAAATTCAAATTGTCAGGGTTAAATTAAGAATCGCGTCACGACTCACCTGACCAAACCTAAGGAGGTCCGATCGGATTTCTAAGAATCTTACCTAACTAATCTTACCTCGTGTATGGTGATTTCGGCAAATCTGCCCGCCTCGATAAGTGGACCCTCGTCAAGATGCCATCGCCGACCACACGCTTATCGTCCAAGGATCGGGTCGTGCAGCGCTGCTGAGGTGTCGCGTGTCGTTCAGGGGGCCCCTTATGTCACACCGTCCGATCCCGGTCCGATAGCGTGCGTCAACTTTCAACAATCCAGCATCAATCTTGAGGGTCCTTATTCAGGCGCCAACTGTGAAAACAGAATCAAAATATCGAGGCTGAGTACCCCAAAAGGAAATACACCGAACACGGGTTACAAAGGAACATACAAAGTACTTTATTTTATACTGAATCCAGTTACAAAAACAGAGCAAAATCAGATAGCTATCGGCCCTCGGTACAACACAACGAACTCCAGCGTGGTTCAGTGTGTTCAGTGAGAGACGTTGTACATTAGAATGCATCCGCTTCTTATACATTTGGTAGGCACGATGTCCAGCCCCACTTGGGGTTAATATTCCTTTTAATACATCACCGATCTAGGGTTCGTGCCAAGTCTCAAACAATCGCATATAAGGTTTGACTTTAATACATGTATCAACAAGCCTATGAAATAACTGTGTATTCTAAGATTTTCCATGCAGGCCTTCTCAAACATTAACACAATGCAGGTAAACAGATGTTCTTCGTTCAGTATTTGAATACATTGTCTCAACATATGCTCGTGGATTAGTTTCCTTGCACGAGTAATCCTTCTACACATAGGTCAACGAAGGACAAGGTCTCAGTTCATGACCTCAACAAGTGGCCTGCAGGCAAGTTACATATTAGCTATGTACAGAGGTCAAGACGGCCATGTTGTATTCTGGAATGACATCGTCCACCATTTGAACTCACAGGGTGACTCTTACAAAGCGAATCCTTAAATGGCGGTTTGACCTAAAATGGCGGTTTACATGGATTTAAGGTCAGGACCTTGCAACACGGATTTCTTTTGCAAGCGACTTTCGAGCAGCTTGGCGTAGGCCAATATTAATATATTTATTACAATAGGAGGCATGATATACTTTCTCTTTCGACACCATGGCAGACAATGGACAGGGACAATTCGGTTTTCAGTTTACCTCCCTTAATGGCAGGGGCGAGCAAGTGGATTTATGTTTTTGAAAAGATATAAACGATTTATTGTCAGTATTGGTCGGGGAGAGAAGTGACAAAATATGGCAACCGGCTGGATATACCGGGTTAAAACTAAGCTCTAATATGTCCCATAATACATTTTCTCTGGGAAAAAAGTTAGAGTGTCCCCAATATGCAACATTTGTGTAGCAGTATGTCCGTGGGTCAAGGCTCTGGCGGTGACATGGCGGTAAGCACTTCTAATGTGAAGGGAGATGAGGCAACCAGGGTAGATGATTGAAGTTCCTCTGGTCATCTAAAATGTTTTAATGAATTAACTTTGTGCTGTGGGTATTGGGGTGAATTGTTACATCACATATTGCAATTGAGGGCAGAGTGGGACGGTTAGTGGACCTAATTATTGAACACAATGTATGCTTTTCTATAAGTGTTCAAACTGCAAACACCAATCAGTTATGTGTGGGGAGATTCTTTTCATGTTGCACAATCTAATTACTTTGCATTGTATAAAAGTTCTAGATTTAGGGGTATTTCTTTGACAGCGGCTTTTCATGCAGTTCTGTTCTGCAATGTGTTTGAATATAGTTGTCCAATCTGTGTCGGGCCCTGCATAAAACTGTGTTACTTCTTGCACCGGCGTACACTCCTTTTGAATTACTTTTGCAATTTTTTGATGAGTTTCAAAGAGACCCTTACACACTCTTGGGGATTTACTGATATTTTTGTATTGCCGCTTGGGAGTAAACCAGGTGGTATTTCTCCCACCTTTTGATCTGAGCCTTCATCATACAGTGCATATCTTCCTAACTGGTGATGTCCTCTAGTGAGGAAAGCCTCTGTACTATGTCAGTTTTCTCCACCATTGGCTGATCTTGACAAGTGACTACAGTTGGGACTTTTGAGACAGGCATTTGACTGAACACCTCACATCGTGGCAATAGTAACAATCATGCCAGCAGGATAGGTTCGGATAAGAAAATTAGAGATGCATGGAAATCCAAGGCCAATGTACCAGTTTAGCTCTCCATCAATCATTGAATTGGACAGGAACTCAGGTCAGTGCACTTTTCCCTAAGATCTTAAATCAGATGAGACATACCGTCTTGATTTGCATAGAGAATATCTTAGCCATTGCCTACATGAACAGGCAATGAGGGCTAGAGTAAAATCAATAGCAGTCATATTGAAGCACCTGATTGAATGAATGTTGCAGAAAGAGTTTTTTCTCTAGGGCATGTCAAGAATAGCATTTCTGCAGATTTGTAGGACTTTGGTTATTACAAAAATGTACCTAATAGTGATGAAGTACAACAACATGGTGGGCATGTTCTGGTCCACTAGCCCACACCAAATGCCGTGCAGTATGTCATTTGGCCTGTGCTTATGAAACATAGACTCTGGTGATTTCACTTTCCCCTGATCACTGAGTTTCTCTTTAAGTTCAAGGAGAGGGTGTATCTGAATGTGGTGGTGTCATGTTCTATATGATGGCCATGGGTCACCACACTAGGGAATGTATCCAGTGCAGATAGTCTAGGGGTGAGCACATACCTCATTGTGCTATCTGACTGTGGAAATGTTGTGATTTCTGAAGGTAATTCTCATTTTGCTGTTCCTCGCCCCTAATCACAGTATTCAAGTTCCTCCCCATCCGAGTTTGGTGGCTCTCAATGTTTTGATTAGGGTTCTTAAGGTGATTATTACATGGAACCATAATATCTTGATGAGGGAGGAGGACCAGCATGATGAAGCTGATCATTAATGTATTTTTATTTGGAAGTATTGTAGGGCACCAACTTGTGCAGTTCCAGCTTCAAAGTGTTCAATCATAGTAATAGGAGAGAAAATATATTCCATTCAGGTGGTGGTTAAGCTGGGTAAGGTTACAGGCTTTGTAAGTTCGAGAATTAAGTTACAGCAACATTGCAATCATATGTAATCATGGATATATCATGTTGTACATTCTGAACTCATAATACATATTAGTAAAGAAAATTAACAACAGGAGGGGAAGGTGGGATAATACTTTCTAATAAAAACCCAAACCTCTCAGGTATAGCAGTAAACCTGTCACGGGGCCAAGGGGTGTAGATTCGTGGGCATACTGTGGCCAGTACGTGCTCAGAATATGCAGAAGTCCAGAAATAAATAAATAGCTCTTGGGAGAGACTTTCCGAGGCTGGAAGACAGAGTTTTTAGTTGTTTTACTGGAAAGAGGAGATAGAACTGGACTCTCCAGATTGTTCAATGAACCATGCTTTTAGGTTTCTCTTAAATCCCATGCACTTTACTTCCTTTTTAGGGTTTACTTGAGTTTGGGGGGTGCTGAATGTGAAACATCATTGCCAACTGGAAAAGAGAAGAAGGGATTTTGAGCCGCAGAACATCTGGTTTGCATGTTAACTGGAAATGCTTGGTATGAAATAGAAAACACACATTATGTTAATTTTCGTGTACTTTATTTATATCAACAAGTGTGTTTTTTTATAATCAGTGTGCAATTAGGTTATTGGTTAGAAAGCATGAGCGTTCATCTTGTCTGGGCTGCGCAATGATCCTTCGTTTGCTGGCTGCTCAGTCCACCCGTCCCCTTGTGGTGGGCATATTTCTATTCTAATCCCTTCTCATCATGGCATTTGCCGCACCAGTCTCATGCCCTCTGAGCATTGTCTTTCCGCTGGTCCTCCCTCTCCTCCTTGAGGCCAAATCCTAGCCCTCCAGGCTTGCTGCTGACTTCTAACAGTGTCCAGGGAATGGGTACATGGACGCAGAAGGGGATGCGGTGCTCACAAGACTGTCTGCATCCTTTGTAGTCAATCCTCTGTAGATTAATGTATCTGTGTGCTCCAGGCCCTTTCATGGCACTTTGCCCACCATCTCAGGGGTGTATGTGTGCAGACATCCTGGGTCTTGTAGATTTGCTTCCATGTATTAGAAGACTAAGGGAGGGTCCACGAAATAGCACGTGCCTACGAAGGTATTTCCGTTATCCAAGGGCATCCATTTAGTGATCTCCTGTGTTTATTTTATTTTTTATGCATGGGCAGTGCCACTGAAGGGATGGGAGGATTGATTTTGTTTACAAATGATACACCTGATGTTTAACTTTTACAGATGCAGAACATGTCCCACAGGACGTAATTATGAAACACATTTGCATGTCCATGTAGTAATGGGTAATGGCATTATAACAAGCTTTATCTGCACAATTAATTTCAGTTCATTTTGTCAGTGCTCGTCCAACTTTAGGGATCAAACATTGTGCAAAAGTGAAAAAAGGAGCGGCATTAGAACAGAACAGTAGTGTTTGTAAACGTTTTCTTTCTTAATATTGGTATTCCGGATATCCAAAGGGAGAGGCTGTTCTATAATTTGATAACACAAATAGTACCAGATTGTCCATACGCCCTTGGTTTCTTAAATCTAGGAACCCCAAGAGAACAACGCAATGGTGATCTTATTGGTCTCAAAGATTGATCCAACCTCAATCTCTATTTCATGTATTCAGGAGATTTACCCCACAGGTATTTGTGAGTTAGGATCAGAGGTTTTGCACTTGAACCTAGCTTGCACTGGCAGCCCATGTAACTTATTCAAGAAAGTATATTCCCGATTGTTGGTGTTTGTAAACATTTTGAAGAATGTGTAGCCGGATGATAGACTGCTTTATTAAGGGTGTAAACTGTGGTAACAATGACATATCAAGAGCACAAAGCAAATGCGAAGCATTCAAGAGGCATTTCTGGGTATGAGAAGCAGTTATGCAGAGAAACCTACTATCCTGTTTCACATAAGTAGCCACCTGATGCCCTGTCTGCATTTGTAAAATTGATGCAAAAACAGAAGAGACATGCCTTAGAGACACATTCTTGACATGCTTCAAAAGAAGCATTATGCTGGCAGAGCCTAAATTAAAAGTAGTAGCGTGTGAATGGTGAAAACGAGGATACGAAGATGGAGCAAGAGGGAATGCGGTAGCAGTAGCACCTCCTCCTACAAACCATGTGTCTTAACCATGGGTTGTAAATGATATCCCATACCTCAACCTGTTCTGTAATCCTCCCATAAGTGCTGAATTAGTTTGGACATTGATGACATGGTATTGGTTTCAGCTGAGTCGCGCATCTTGGAAAAAGACACCTTGAAGCAAGGTTTGCGCCACATGGAGCATTGTCCTCTGGCCAACTGCTCTTGGTTAAGGTAAAGGTGTTCTTACGAGACCCAAAGCCCTGCAAATGGGTTTGCATTACAATGCTTGTACCAACCATATTGGGAAGGATCAGTGACCTAGACTCAGTAAACTCTTTATATTTGTGAAGTTCCTGTGCTTATTTCCCCCACTTCCAACAGTGTGGGTTCTGACTCACCCTTCAAAGATGAGCGCTGCTGAGGTGTCGCGTGTCGTTCCATATCGTCAGTCAGAGGGTGAAACATACTGGGGTGTGAACACATATCCTCCTCAGGAACTTTTCACGCATCCCAGAGTCTCTTTCTAAGCCATCTTGCCCACAATGTAGGTGTGTAAAGGAAAGTGATTGCGTAGCAGGTTTGCGCTTTCCACAAAACTTGTTGAATGGCCTCTGTTGCACTCAAAATTAACCCTTTGAACCTATGGGAAAACCGTAGTATTTGCCCAAGTTTTTCCTGATGGCATGCCTTGACACAGATCTCAGGAGTGAGCTGAGCATAGACACTTCAGGCTAAAGTTGTGCAGATCCAACCTCATGAAGCGGTCAAGGCACGAAGTACATGAAAATAACTCTTTCAAAGTGAACGGCAGAAGCTGTTGATGCCAAGGAGTTGTCAAAAATAAAACATGCACAGAAAAATGTGTGAGACCCAATCAGCTGAGTGCAAGTGTTTGGTCTCTTTAGTAGGGAGAAAAAACTGGCAGTTTAATATATGGATGGTCCTGTCTATGCAAGGTAGCTTTCCTCTTTTTTAATAAAGACTTTTGCTGTCCAAAAAGCTCCACCCCAGCACTGTTGGGAACAATACTCCACTATATGGACGAAAGGGGATGGGGCATGATCATAATGGTATTGAAACAATCTCTGCAACATACTCTAAAATCTCTGTTCAAGCTTCTTCCTTCACAACAAGAGTTGTGTCTCAAGAGTCATTGGTTTGTGTCTGCATGGGTGTTGAGTGCCTCTGTACAAGTAAGACCTAAACTTGAGGGACTATAGCCCAATGAATTTCATTACCTTTGCATGTAGATCTTGCATGACTCAACAACTGTAGTGTAGTATTCTGCTATGGAACAGCAGTATTTCTAGATAGAATCTCCTTTCCCCCTATTTAAGATTACAATGGCACCAAAAAAGGTCCAAATTAACACCTCCAAATTGCTGTAGCCTAACCCTTGAAACCTATATTAGCTGCCTCAGAAACCGTGCAGGAACTCTTAGAAAATCATGCAAAAGGTGAACACCAAGATAAACACCTTAATCACGGCCATCACAGATTTAATGAGATTCATACTCAGAAACAACAATGTTTGCTTCAATGGAAGAAACGTATAACAAAAGACCAGAATGACAATGGGCAGAAATATGACACTGCAGTATGTGCACCTTTTCATGGCAGGCCGTGAACACAGTGTTGTACTCCAGGGAGACCCCGGGCCGGCCCATAGAGCCGAGGTTTGCTCCGAAAGTACTCTAAGAGGAGATAGCTGCACCCTTGAGATAGATAGGGGTGCAGATTTATTACTCCAACACCAATCAATAAGGACAACTCAATGGTTTGGCAAAGGGAGTCTGTTTAATGACAAGTACAAAAACGGGGAGTCATGGAAATCAGCAGTGATGCGATCGACCTTCTCGCTGCAACTCCAATGAACTTCATAAAAATCATAGCATTTATACTGAAAACTCATCACAATTGACGCATAACACTCACAAGTTAATATGCAATTCTATTGGTTAGGAAAAGGTAACTTTAATATAGGTACTATATCTGTATATGGTAACGGAGTGAGGGGATTGGGTAAACACTGTCAGGTGGGCGCCTAAGCCCTTCCTTCAAACATGACTGCTGTAGACGTCACTAAAAGTAAAACGTCCCATTGGTTATACTAAGTATAGGACTCTAGATTATTTGGTCCATTGTGATTGGGTTGGCACCAAACCCATGCATAAATGTCCACTTTGCTTAGCAGCACGCAGAATGGTCATCCAGGTGCAGGGTGCCCCCTAGTTACGTGGCCTTTCTCCAATTAAGGTTACAATCAATCATCACTTCAACAACTATGTGTCAATTATGTTACTGTGGTTGGCCTTGAAACTGCATCTTCTGTCTGAGAATGTGCCGATATCGCAGCCTGAGCAGATGCCAAGCGTAGGTGTGAACTCATGCTTCTCCTCGCTCGGATGGTCATGTGCTTCCGACACCGTGAATTTGTCTAGTTTCTCTCAATTTGTGCATTTGATTCTTATTCAGCTTGCCACCTGCCTATGCCTCCTTATCTTCACCTTTCAGAGACAGGATATTCTGTTCTTAAGTTTCAATTATATGTAGCTACTGTTAATTCCTTTTATTAGTATGACCTTGGCCATCCTGGCACGAGTTGCATCTGCCGAGTTTCGATTCAGCCGTCTCTTCTCGTTTTGCTAGAATATGAATCTCTGCTCATTCGGCCATTAGTAACCTGGGTTGATTCTGCTTTATTTGCAAAGTGAAATTACACTTATAATACTGTGCTTCGTTTTGAGGTAGATTATGTATAATGGCACTTGCCACACTATTCTGCTACTTAGCATTGCAAGCCGCATTGTTTTCTTAGCCTTCTTGCGGTTCCAAGCATATATACAGGTGTTAGCTGGTTGAATATCTTCATCTTGTTTACAGCTTAAGCTTCATTGTATTTCAACATCGTTCTCCCTTTTTAGGTTCACAATATCCTTATTCATGACAATTTGTCTCTGGGTGTCATTCTCGGGTTGTCATTTCTTCTACTTGTATGTCAGTCCGGGTCCTTGTGATATGACCATTCGTCTTACATTAAGACCTTTTTGGTTTCTTAAGGGACTGTACTTAGGCAATCTTCATTTCATCTCATTTGCTGGTAAGGTTTCTTTAATGGATACCTTACTGTCCATGGTTTTCTTGGTATCGGTACTTCAATAGTTGTTGACCTTCTGATAGGTACTGGGCAGAGCCCTACTGCGGCTCTCTGCTGATTTATCTGCTCATCATACGTCACATATTTTGGTGTGAACATTCCTGGTAATTCAAAATGGGTGACTGGAGTGCAGGTTTTATTTGGGACCTCCTCTACAATCTCCTACAAGAGCAATCCCAGAAACCACTAACCAACATGCAATATTTTGATTACATCTTCTTGGTTTGGACAAAAGGCAAGGATTCTCTTCAGCATTTCCATTAATCACTCTATTGCTTCTATCACTGCATTGAAATCACCATGGAATATTTCAAGAAAAGCATACATTTTCTGGATACAACTATCTCTATTGCAAGAAACAGCAGAATACAAGAAACCAATGATAGGACCAAATAGGTGCAAAGGGCAGGTTTCTACCAAAGCCACACAAAACATTCTATTTACAAGCTGGCAATCTAGAACCAATTGGTATGCTCCAACAAGAAGACAAAGAACGATCAACTCACCACACTCCATATATCACTCGTTCCAAAGGGTCAATCAGCCAGACACATTTTCAGGGAATTTGATAATGCATTGGAAATACCCATGGGCTAGCTGCAACAATACAGTGATAGCAAAAATATAGAATGAAGGTGTATAGTCACCTATCATGCAATATTAACAAAACTGAATAGAAGACATGACAAGCTGAGATGAGTTTTCAAAGAAACTCCCTTAATTGCATAAACTCAACTTAGAGCCATAACATGTTCTCTGACCAGAAGTGCACTCCCACTAGATCAAGAAAAAATATGGAACTTACCAATTCAACTTTAGGCGATTCCAAATATACCAGCACATGTGCACCAAATCCAACATAACAACCCCTCAGAACCAAACAATACTGTTGCAAAGGACATATATTGTAGATCATTTAGTGTTTTATTCCTCACCCAATGCAAGAAAGCCCAGAAAAAATGTATGCAGTTGAGACCTGTCAGGAGCTAGGTTAAAGAATGAATCTACAAAGATTACCATCTCAAACCACACAACTTAGGCACCAGTTTGTCACCACTTTACTCAGTGTGACACACACTGCAAGCCCTCTCTATGATGATTTTCAAAAGTGACCTGTCGAAAAAAGTACACACAGAACAATGCTGGAGCTCAAGTTCTTAAAGTCGTTTAACCTAAAAACAGGTGTGAACATAGATATAGGTTTTATGACCCACTCTGGCCAACTTTGAGAGCAGAACTAGCACAGGAATACCTTAAAAAAATACACATATTACAACAAAACAAAAGACAGTCCTCTAGTAGCAACTCTTCTCAACAGATGTTGGATACTATTGTTCAAAGCCCCTAGTAGGAGTGAACAATGAAAATCTTGAGTTTCTAAGCTCAAATTGTTGCCACCCATTAACAAACATGGCACACACTGAGATTTTACAAACGAGTGTGGGAGCCCCTGTACTGAGACAGAATATAGGTCAAATACCCTGTTCTGTGGAATTTCTTCCACTCAGGAGGCTTTGCAGCCAAGTTTCTAGCTCATTGCACCCTTCACAGTGGAGGAACATCAATTTACATATCAGTCTTTGTCCCACCCACAAGGGCAGTCCAGCACCGAAATGCTATGCACATCTCCTCTGAACAAGAGTACCATCAGCAATCCTAGACTCGTGTTTTGGCCTTGTCGGGCCTCGTCAGTGAAGTGAAGCAGAGCCGCCCTCAGACACAGTGTGCAATGGGTCCATGTCTGGATTACCCTGGGTTACTTACCGTGAAAACCCAAGTTTTACAAAGGAGTGTGGCAGGCCCTTTACTGAGAACAAATCTTGCTCTATGGAATTTCTTCCACTCAGGAGGGTCTACAACTACGTTTTAGCTCACTGCACCCGTCACAGCGGAGAAATATCCATTTGCATATCAGTCTTTGTCCCACACAGGATGCAGTGAGCTAAAACGTGAACATCACTCAGAACCAAGCAAGTTGTTGCACAATGAATTGCCTCAGCCCCTATTCCATTTTCTCTTCATAAATGCGCTGTGCAATTTCTGATTTTATTTCACATTGTTAAAACAGTGTACAGAGCACAATGGCCATAGAACCAGAATTTCCAAACATGTGCACAATGAAGAGAATCAAACTATTTAATTCTTAATCTAATGTTATGATGTTAATTTGAAAATAACTAGTGCTGTTTTTATCGCATGAGTCTTTGTCTACAATAAATATACAAAGTTATCTTGTCTGCTTATGTCATGGGTGCAAGTTTCATTGTGTGAATGTGTGTTAGGAAAGAATTCATGAGTGTAGGTAATTTTCCTTCCATGTGGCAACCCCCAAACTTATTGCTGTTGTGTTACACCCTGATCTAGACTTTGCCGGAGAAGCGCAGCCTTCCGCCGCACTACTCTGGGCTTTCTCTCCATTCTTACCGGGAAACTGACATGCCCTTAAGACAGTCAGTACCGGGAGACTTTGTTTCCCTTAGTCCTTTCCTCATGTTGCAGCTTTTGAGCAACATGAAACAAGAGTGCACTGTAACTTACATTACCGCGCTCTTGGGTCTCTAGTCATTGCAATGGCCCTAGAAACTCTCACTGGACTTATCATGAAATGTGCAAGTGTGTCACGGACGGGACTGGTGGCAGCTATCGTTTCTTTGTGTTTTGAACCCCTTTTTGCCATGTTAACCCCACTTCCCGCTTTTGGCCCAAATGGGTGGCCTGGCCTCCAAAATGGCCATGCCACGAGGTTCTTTGTCCTGTTCGCTGACCGTCTTGCCCCTTCACCTTCCCCCAGCTCGAGCCGACCCGGGGCAGTCCTTATTTGGGCATGCACTTTCCCGTGAAACACAATGCTTTCGCGGGCTTCTGCATGCCTTGTGTGTGCCTCCAGGATGTGGGCTGGGATGTCTGTTCCCAATACACATCTTGGGTGCCAGAGACTCTAGAGTGTCTTGAATGCCTGGGACCATCGTGGTCGTGATAGGTCCACGTATGGTGTGAGTGTTTTGTGAGCAGATCTCCCCTTGGGTCCTCTCTGTTTTGGCGTTAAGGCAACTCTGGATAAGAGGAGGCTGGAAACACCACTACCATGTCGATCTCCTGATCACAAACAAAGGATAAGGAGCCAAGTATCCTGCAATTAAGAAGCTGAGTCGAGGAATTGCTGGTGACCCGCTGAAGGTTTGGCACCCTGCCCTGCTGTTGTCCTGTCAGACCCCTCTGCCTCTGATCGAACGAGAAGGCCTGTACTGGCGCTTCAGCCCTTTAGAATAGTGGGAACAACTGTACGTAAGCCTTCGGAAGCGTCCCTGGCCCATCCAGTGGACTGACCACCCTACACAGGAACCTTGCTCTGTCACTGCCGTCTGGCTTACTGCTAATCCCGTGTCCTCGGCATTCTCACACGATTCGTACACTTGGCATTCCCAGGTCTGAAGTGAGACGTGTGCTTTGGGACCAGAATACATGTGGTTGCCGAGTTGCCCTGCTGTGGTAACAAACCTGTGCGTGTTCACTGCATTTGGGATACCCTCGACCCTGACTCCTGCTGTCGCAGAATCTACACGGCGTCAAGACATCCTGCTGATCGCATCTGAACCTGCCAGTACCGAAACGGAACCGGAGAAGCCTGGGTCTGCCTGCATCGGGGACCAGTGAGTAGTCAATATCCTAACCGGTCGCCCTCCCTCACGAGCCTGTGGCTCTCCAACGCTGTCGTAAACAGCATCCCTTTTCCGCACTCGCGCCCTGCTTCTGCCCACAAGTGGAGGCCGCGCTTGAGTAGCGGGGAACTGTTCATCATCATTTTGTTCACCTCTCTGAACTGCCTGATCTCCCTGAAGAGACTCTCTTTTGCCCGTTGGCACCCGCGTGTGCAGGTACTTTTGAGCACAAGGCTCCACTCTTAGGGCTCGGACTTCCTTGTAGTTAGGTGGCCTCTGATGTCGAACTGGGTCTAACGATTACTAACGATTACTTGCACTGCCTGTTTTCCTCCCCATCTAGGTGGTCTGCATAGTTTGTGCTTCTAACTCTTTAGACCCCTTGGTCTTGTATATATATTGTATTGCTTGTGATGTGTTGGTTTATTGGAGTTTTACCGTGATTCTTTACTATGGTCGATGTTACAAAGGCCTTGTAATAAATGTGTCTATTTTTTTAATATAACACGTGTCTGGAGTAATTTGTAAGCGTCCTTGCTTTGTGTGCTCATTGCGAGCTTTCAGTCACCCTCACCCCTCTTGAGACCTAGTCTTGACCGCCGCCATCGCTACCCTGATTGGTCTGGCTTGTCCAGAGGTTACCCTGTTCCAAGAAACTAGGCTGGCTTTCTGAACCTCTGCCCCTCCAGGACAGAGTTCAGAAATCCATCTTAACAATGTGCAAACCTTAAACTCTTCATGCAACAGTCTGACTTCCTGCATGTGTTATTGAATTAGGAACTAGTTAAGTATATGCCGCAGGCCCTCTGAAACGTTAATGTGGATGGCTTTGAGGGTGATTTAAGTTGGTTTGTAAAAACCTCTGTTGCTAGAATCTTGGGTTACTGTTTCCCACTGTTGAATTATATTAGGGCAATTTGTCACCATTTAAAATCTGTTCAGTTGCTTTAAATAATTTCTGCATACACCCACCTGACCCCATGCATACCTACCCCCACACTACCCTACTCCTGCCTACTCCACCTTACTATATGCCTCCTTACCTTCACCCTCTTCTATGTCTGCCAACAGCCACCCAACCCCCCACTTGCGTACTGCCACCCTACACCACCTTGCCCAACAACTGTCCAATCCCAATCTACGCTTTTCAATCCTATGCCTGCCTTCATCCACCCTAATGTCCATCCTCACCGCAACAACACCTCTCTACCCCTGCCAATGCGCCCCTTGCTAAGACTAACTCTGCCTCAACCCTACTGCCCTTTCTGAGGCCATTAGCCTGCAATGAGGGAATCTCATTATTATTAAATAAATAAATAAATAAATAGGATGAAACTTCATGCACCACTAATGCATGGGTCACACTTTCTCACCCCTATGGGCTTTTCAGAGCTCCATATATGTTGTGAATTGCCTACATTGTAATTTAATTAACCTAATATTACTACTAATATTACTCAATGCGTCGACATGAGGCATGGCTGACAGTTGACTGACGCTGATTGATGGTCTGACACAAAATCTACAAATCCCTATTTTAACTTGAATAATTTAAGTACAGTAGGATGAAAAGCTGAGTTTGTCTTACCCAGGTACCTGAAATGTATAGTTGCATTAGGTGCACTAATCTACTGCAATATCATACAGCAGAGATTAATTTGGCTTCCTACTATGAAAAGATTTACAGATAAACAGAACACTATTTCCTCTTGCTAACCCCTCTCCAGCCTCACCTGATCCCTCCTTTAAGTCATTTGTCTATGTTTTTCCACCATGACCCAGCTTGTGTTGGATTCAGCCGTTTTCAAAGAACTTGGTAACCCAGCCGAATCTCACTAGCAGATTAGTGGAAGCCCACCGATCACTTTGGAAAAAATGTCACTTACTCTCCTCCCCCCACATTACTGCAGTGCTTGCAGCCTTCTATCGCTATCTCCACATCAGCGGGTACTTATATGGCCCACACCTACTACAGCTCCTGGCTGCATTCCTGTCCCGGTGTGGGACATAGCTGCCTAAATTGGACCAAAGGCTCAATGTCAAAGATGGCATGCCGCTGCCTCTGGCAAGGACATCACACACTATGGTGAGCTTATCATTAAAACCTGCTCGCCCTCACTAGTGCACACCATTTGCAAATTTGTTAACTCATCCTTTGCCTCTGGCTTTGTTTCAGATGAGATGAAGCAAGCTTGGGTTACACCGCTGCTGAAAAAGCCTAGCCTGGATCAAAGTGTCCTTACCAATAATAGGCCAATTACGAATACCCCATTTCTGCTCAAAATAGTGGATTGTGTCGCATACTCTCAAATAGCCCAACATTTAAATCTCTACCTCATTCTCAATCCTCTTCAATCAGGGTATAGACAAGGTTTTCAGACAGAAACCTCTTTATTGGATCTTAAGTCACAACTTTTAAAGAGACTGGATAGTCAGCAGAACTCTTTACTTATCTCTTTGGATCAATCCGCGGCATTCGACTTGGTCGATCATACCATTCTGGCCAAAAGGTTGATGTCGGTGGCAAACTGCTCCCCAGCTGCTATCAAATGGTTGCGATTGTTCCTAACCAACAGAATTAGTAGGGTTTGTGCAGATGAGGCTATGGCGCCTGTCATACTGGTGCTTTTTGGAGTCCCGCAGGGGGCCAGCTTAACCCCTTGCATCTACAATATTTTCATGGTCCACTTTTTCGCACATCTTGCGCAAGAGGAGGTTCTCTTCTTCAATTATGCAGATGACACGCAATGTGTCATTCCGCTCACAGGACATCATGACTCGGATGAAACTGAATTTAACAGAATATTCTCTATTATAGAGTATTGGATGATGCAGAATAATCTGGCCCTCAATCGTGGTAAAACTGAACTCATGGTAGTGGGTTGCAATGGAATCTTAGCCAAACTAAACCCAGCATATAAACATTTCCAGCTGGGGGACGTGGAAATCCCCACTCTCCTGAAAGTGAAAATCTTGGGAGCTGTGTTGGACCAGTCACTGAATATGAAAGCCTATGTAGGCTGCACAGTTGCGTCTTCATCTTATTACATCAAATTACTGGCTCATTTGAGACCGTACATTTCCCAAAAGAATGCAGAGGCAATAGCACAATATATAATAGGCTCTAAAATAGACTACTGCTGTAGCCTTCTGGTGGGGGCCAGCAAAGCAACCATTAGCAGACTTCAAGTGCTACAAAATGGAGCAGTGGGAGTAGGAACAAGTCTCTCCTTTCGCTCTCACATAACGGAAGCACGCCGGACATTACGTTGGCTCCCTGCAGAGGCAAAAATCATCTTCAGACTGCTGCTTATTACCTGCAAGTGTCACATGGGGATTATGCCCCCTTATCTACAAAAGCATATTAGTGAAAAGCCCTGTTACAGAAACCTAAGATCTAACAACCAAAATCTTCTCTTTCTGCCAAGATGCAAAACTAAGAAAGTTCAAGTGGGAGCGTTTTTCTGCATTGCTCCAATGCTATGGAATATTCTGCCATCCCACTTAAGAAATCCATCATCACTGAGCACCTTCAAAAAAGAGCTCCAGACCTTGCTTTTTAATTAGTCCTTGCCTCCTCTTTGTCTTTTTAAGCCCTTCTCTGTCTCTCTTGCATCTTGGGACAGTAATTGTTCTTTGTTCTTGTCTGTCTTGTCCGCAACCTCAAACCCATGAGTTTATGGTTGCGCATTATAAATGTTATAAAGTAAAAGTAAAGTATTTCACATATATCTCTATCACCCTCTGTGTGTGTCCATTCACTATGGGAAGGATGGTTACTAAATTGTGTACTTATCCTCATCAGCTATCCAACACAGCAGGAGTAGGGCAGTTTTGGCCAGCCAAACTCAACGCCAAGCCTAGCGGTCCCCAGTTGCATTTCATGTGTGTGACATGGTACTTCAGCAACTCAGAGACCAGGATGGGCACTCTTAATGGGCACTCTGAATGGAAAGGCTTAACATGTTGTTAGCAGTCACTAGTTGGACAGATGATGCAGCCAAGCAATCCATCCACCTTTTCTTTGCTGGAAGTGCTGTGCATACAAATTACAAAACACTACCTGCGGGAAATAGATCATCCATCCAAGATTACTTAAGCCATCATGGATTACACGAGGTTTCAAAACCGCCAAGCGAGCAAAGAACTCAAATTGTCGCGGGATGTATTCAGTGATCGACAACTGGCCATGTAGAGCGCAATCATTGAAGATGAAGATGAAATACGAGCGCAGTCAATTTAACAGTGTTCATGCAGTCAGCTGCATTGTCAAAATCTCTCTGAGCCTGGCACAGCACACCATATTATCATGGAGCTTGACCTGTCTCATGAACTGGCCACTGTGAGGAACACACACGGAGGGGGCATTCAAATCAGCAAGAGGTTAATGCCATCATCAAGCAGCCAGTACGGATAAGCCACGTGAGAGGTAAAGACATACCACTGAGAACAAAAGAGCCCTCTGGAGGACAATATGATGAACGAGGAACATCTTTGCCCCACGCCCAAGGCTGTTCAACAGCAGGGCAGACATGTCGTCCTTACAAGACGTTCAACCACTTTGCAAAGCTTTGCAGACCACATTGGCCTGCCACACCCGGTAGGTCACCAAACCCAGCATGTCTCTGCTGCAAAAAGGTGTCAGGGTAGCAGCACTCATGGAGATGCCCCCCCCCCACCCCCCCCCCCCGCTGTTGTGTACCCATGAGAAGGCTAAGAAGATGTTGAATAATAATTCATTCAACGATGTGTTGAAAAGATACAGTCGGAACGAATTACTGACCTGATAGACAAAGGGCCGTCAGTCAATGTGATGCCCACTGACAAATTCTATGGCATTTCATAGAGGTGTCGTATTATGCATATTAAACACTCTTTATTTTCTCCACAGCAGTAACAAATAAAGAACAAATGACCGAAACATGCATACTCCCCTAGGTGCACCATAGCCCAATCCCTAAAATACCCTGCCCATATGGCAGTGCTTCCGGTTTTCTTGTTGCTTTCAGCTAAGTATTGTTGGTTATTTTCTGAATAGGCTGGCATTTTTTCCCTTTATGTTGTCAAATTGTAGGTTGTTTTTATTTTGCTCATCTAGCTGTTTTAATACAGGGATTTCGTCCAAAATCTTTCCAACATAGTAATCGGCTGCAGGGAGAGTTTTTTGGATTCAATGGGGGTGCCGAAACGCCTCATTATAAGTTTGCCAGCCCGGTAACAACGGTACCGGTAAGCTTGTCGGTACTGTTACCGGACTGGCAAAGTACGAGTTGTGCTCGCGGGTGCCTTCCCGTCTGTCAGGTCTGACCTGGCAGGCGTACAGGCACCCGCGAGCAGAGCATTTCGGATGCACCGGCACCATTCTGAATGGTGCCGGTGCATCCTACCTCCCCATTTCCATTGAGCCCTTCTCAATGGGAATGTGGGGCATTTCATTCCGGGACCCGCAAATGGGAAATTACTGGGTCCGGCAGGGCCATAATGACCCGATAATTGTCCTTTTGCAGCTGCCAGAAAAATTTGCAAGTTTAGCAGCAGCCTGCTGGTTTTACCAGCAAGGCTACCGCCAAACTTGTTATGAGGCGGCATGTCTTTCATGTGTGAAGGGGCACCTGAATGCTCTCACACTGAGGAGGCAATTACCTGCCTGGCAATTACCTGTCTGACTGCTAGCCTTGTATAGTAGCAGATTACCTGCATTACAACATAGTTTACAGCTGCTTATCTGCTTGGTGTTTCCTGTTCTATGTGATTTTTTCGAAATTATTTTCAGAGAATTATTTTTTAAAGAAGCATTTATAATGAAAACACGTTGCATTTTTATTTTTTTTATTTTGGGGAAGTCCCCTAATCCCCCATTTCCTTATGCTTTTGACCCCAGCCTAACCCCTTCCCTACCCATTTTCACCACTACCCCACCCCATATATAAAAAACAATGTTTTTTTCATTATATCTGTTTTGTTAAAAAAATAATTCTGTTTTTTTTCGTTATAATGACTGGATACCAGGGTTTCCTCATTCTGCATCAGTATCTGATTAGATGAAAGCACCCGAGAGTGTGCTGCAATGTGCCTTGCTACTAGACACATTTCTCAGAATTTTGATCTAGGGCAGGAGATACAACAATTTTATTTAACATTTGATAGAGAGGATATTCTCAATTACATAAATATGGCAAGTCGTTCAAGGGCCCTTGGCCCGGATGGTCTTTTGAATCATTTGATATAACAACATCTGGATATTTGGGTGACAATCCTGTATAACATCTTCTGCAACATAATCCATAATCAGCAGATCCTAAAAACATGGAGGCATTCCATCATCTTGCCAATATATAAAAAGGGTGACCGGCAGAGCTTAGCTAGTTATAGGCCGATCGCCCTTTTAGATGCGCCGGGAAAAATCTTTAGTCGTATCATGCTCAGAGACCATAAAGCCTGGTCTTTATTAGCAAACAAAAGAGACTCATTTCAAACAGGTTTTGTCTCTGGTTTAGGCACTGCAATAAATACCATTACTCTGAACATGATTAAATCTCATTGCTCTACTAGAAGGCAACCTCTATATATGGCCTCGTGGACTTCCGTGTAGCGTTTGATTCCATAGACCAGCAACTGCTACATGTGAAATTAAAACAACACGACTGCCATACATCACTACTAACATTAATTGATCTTCATACAGACACCACCATGCAGGTCAGGCTCATGCTTGAGGGTTTACTTTGTTCCTCCTTTGTTACCAAACGAGGCCTCAAACAGGGATGCATACATGCATCCACCCTATTTAATCTGTTCATATTGGACATGGCTGAAAAATTGTTTAAGGCTGCCACTGATGCTCCCAGGCTTGACTCACAAGCAATTGAATGGTTACTCTATGCGGATGATCTTGTTCTTTTATCACAAACTCCTAAAGGCCGCCAGAATCTGCTAGATAAATTGGAAGACTATGCTCAGGAAAACCATTTGATGATTCTTTTAAAAAACTTTTATTTACAAGTTAACCAATATTATTTACAGTACACAAAAACACATGAACCAAAAGAAAACACACTATTTGAGAAGCAATCAATAACATAACTATGTACAGCCCCCGTCACCCCCACCCACCCCAAAAATCTTCATCAAACTAGTACAGCGAAAGAAACTTTCCCCAGATTTGATAAAAAAAAAACAATCTTCCCCTCTCTCCTGTACAACACCCTTTCCATTTCTGCCAAATTGCGTATTTCATTCATCCACGATCCAATGTCCAAGGACAAAGTAGTTTTCCAGTTGCGCAAAATTATCTTCTTTCCCATCATGGTCACCCTGAACAACCATTTTTTCTGACATTGTGTAAGGTCGTCTAATAATTAATCACTTCCCAAGATCACCAAATTGAAATCCAAGGCTGGTAACCCCTCAACCGCTCTATCACACACTTGACCAACCTCACTCCAAAACAACCTCACCAACTTACAATCCCACAGCATGTGTTGCAACATACCGGTTTCATGTACACATCTCCAACAATCCGAACTTCCCAACATCCCTCTTCTCCACATTTTTTCTGGTGACCAATACATCCGATTAAGAATCTTGATCTGCCTTGACCTCTCTGTGAGTCCCAAAGAGCATAGTTTAACATTCATACACATTTGTTGCCACAAGTCCTCGGAGATATCCAAACCAATCCTCCTACTCCACTCCCCTCACAGTAAATCATTACCTCTGTAATTTGACACAAACGCGATGTATACTCTGCTGGCCAATCCTCCTTCCCCTCCCATTGCTTTCCTTGTAAACAGATCCAAATTGATCCTCTTCGAAAAGTTGACTTGCCCAATTGCTTTTTTAAGCTTTCTGTAATCCGAAATCCTGAAGTTCTCTATTTTAATTCGATGTTGTAACTCACTCGCTGTCATCCACATATCATCCTTAAACATATCCGAGATAAAGTAAACACCTCCCAGAAACCAATCCGCCCAGAATACAACACTACCATTTATCTTAACTGAAGGATTCATCCAAATCGAGGCTCCAGGATCCTTAAAAACATTAACTCCCAAAAGACCACACAAGTCCCTCCACGAGTTCCTCAAGCATTCCAACAAATGATCTTTTCCACGGGATCGTCTCGAAGTAGAGGTCAGCATGGCCTTAGGTGCCAATGGTCCATTGAAGCGAGTCTCAGCTACTCCCCATTCCTCATATGCTTCATCCATGAAGGGAACTAAAAAAATACATAAATAGGACAGATGATAGGCTTTAAAATTAGGAACCCCTAAACCGTCTCTCATCAATGGCAACTGCAATTTCCACAGCTTCAAACTAGGAGGTTTTTTGTCCCATAAAAAACTCCTGAAGAAGTCTGTCCAAGGCCTTCAACACCGATGACGGCACCGTCAAAGGAAGCATACTTAGTACATAGTTAATCTTTGGGGCTGCCTCCATAGTTAATCTTCAAGGCATTCACCTTGCCCGAAAGCGACAGATTCAACAAACTCCATCTCTCACAAATCATCTCTCATCATATTATATACAATTTTCATGTTCTCCGAAACCATATCTTTAATCTCAGCCCTCAGCCAGATTCCCAAATAAAGCATTCTGTCTTGACACCACCTAAATCCTAAATCAATAATTAACTTCTTCTCAATAATGTGCATTAACGGCATGACCTACGATTTTGTCCAATTGATCTTATAACCTGAACACAACCGAAATTCCGTCATTATCTCCATGAGGGCCGGTATAGATTGCTTCAGGTCTCTAAGTATAAAGAGCATATCATAAGCAAACAACTAAATGTTTTGCTGCAACCCCCAGCATGTCAATCCCTTCAATTCATCATCACTTCTGATAAATGCAGCAAGCAGTTCCAAAGCTATCACAAAAAGGAGTGGCAACAGTGGGCATCCCTGTCTAGTTCCTCTTTCTAAATTAAATTTCATTGATCTTATACCATTAGTGTTGACTTCAGCTATAGGATTGGTAAAGAGTAATCTAATCCAGGACACAAAATTTTCTCCAAATCCCATTTTGACCATCACCGAGAAAAAGAAGTTCCAGTTAACCCTGTCGAAAGCTTTCTCTGCATCAAGCGACAGGACCGCACTCTCTTCTGGTTGATTCCTCGCTTTGGATATAGTGTTTAATAGTTTCTGGATATTGCTCGAAATTTTCCTTCCCTTCACAAAACCCGATTAATCCCTGTGAATTAATCCTGGAAGCACATTCTCCAACCTCAAAGCCAAAATCTTAGCCAGAATTGTATCGTTGGTATTTATGAGACTAATAGGGCTATAACTCGTTGGTAGTGTGTCATCTTTCCCCTTTTTCGGGAAAAAATAAATCATTGCATGTCTAGTAGACTCAGGTAGTGAACCGCTCATCAACGAATCTGTAAACATATCCTTCAATAGATGCAATGCGGAATATGGCAAAACCTTATGGAATTCAACAGAAAATCGGTCAGGCCCAGTGGCTTTCCCTGTATTCAGTTTACCAATTGCCCTCTTAATTTCGTCCACTGTAATGTTTTCTTCTAATACTTCCGAGTCACACTCTGCAATCCTTGTTAGATCCACTTTTGTCAAGAAACCATCCCCGTTGCATGTCACATCCAACTCATTTTTGTATAGACTCACATAAAAGTCCCAAAAAACCTTGTTTATCTCCTTAGGATCATAGGTGATTTTGTCATTCCTATCACAGAAATCGATATTATGGAACGTTCAGCCTCCCTTTTCTGTAGTCTGTAAGCTAACCACCTGTCACACTTCTCGAAGTAGCACATTTTAGATAGAAGTTCTTCCGGTCCATACGTTCATCTACTAACTTTTTCATCTCTCTCTGCAATTTTTTCAGCTGCAACACTGCATCAGTACCTAATGGGTCGGCCATGACTCTTCTAGATAATTCACTTATCTGTTTCCCTAGTTCAGCCTCTTTGCCGTCACTCTGTTTTCTTTTCCCACTAGACAAACCTATAAGATGTCCCTTCATTGTGCATTTAAATGCTTCCCAAACAATACCAGGATTCATATCCCCCGTATGATTGTCAGCTACAAAATAATCAATCGCCTGTATTAAGCTATGCAAATCTTCTTCTTGCTGCAGTAACGAGCAGTTAATCCTCCACAAAAACTGTTTGACTATCGGGTATCGTAAACTCAAGTGTATCAGTACATGAGCATGATCTGTTAAATGTATATTATCAATTTCACTCGTTTGATAGGACTCTGTCATCCTCCGAGCCAACAAAAACATATCTATTCTAGAGTAGACAGAAATGTGCACCCGAAAAAAACTATACTCCCTAACGGATGGATGTTGCAATCTCCAACAATCCTTTAGGTTGTGTTCAAAAAGCAGATTGGTCAAGGCAAAGAACTGCCTGTCAGTACGTTTATTGGTTGAATTCCTACTCCTATCCCTATTAGCATCTAACACAATGTTGAAATCACTGCCTAAAACAATACCCCTAGATCCCAAATCCTGCAAAATCTGTGCCACCTTCCTAAAAAAGGACCCATCATCTACAGACAGTGCATAGATATTACACAAAGATAAAATTATACCTTGTATGTCCACCAGCAAAGCAATTATCTGTCCTTCTTTATCTGAAATATCTTTCAAAACCCTAATAGGAGCTTTCTTCCTAATAAGGATCGCCACACCTGTGGATTTTGACCCAAAAGATGTTCCGTAGACTTTCCCCACCCAACCTTTCTGTAGAAATTCCAACTCATCCTTCTTCAAATGTGTTTCTTGCAAAAAACATACATCACCCCTTTGCTCATTCAGAAATTCCAAAACTTTCTTCCTCTTATTTACATTATTTAATCCATTGACATTCCAAGTTGCAGCTCTCAGATCTGCACTCATTCTCCCCACTCTTCGTCTCTCCCACTGTAAACCACAAATTACGTTGTTCAAACTCGATAAATTCTGAAAAGTATACAAGCTCACATCCAGAAAACACCCAATCCCACCCCCTCCGAAACAGAAACAGTTAGCGAGCCACAAGCCTATGTAACTATACAAATAATACATTTGAAGAGTCCTTGTGTCCTGGCTACCCCTCCCCACTAAAATGAACTCAGTATGAGACAATTAGTACAAAAACAGAAAACCCAAATTCAAACCCATTTCTAATATAACACAACAACATACTCCCCACATGTGTCATTGGACAAAAAACAGAAATAAGTATTCTAAGAACTACCCAACAATATCAACCCCACCACAACTCCCATGGCCAGCCAGCTCACCATCACCATGAAACACGTAGTAAGGTGCGGATGATTATCTGCATATTGGGCCCAATACCCAGCGGCGATCACTGACTACATTCAATTATTAATTCCATCAGCTCACCCTCTATTGTATTAATGCCAACCGTTCTTACACCTCTGTGTAAAGACAATAGATATCCAACCCCTAAGCATCCAACCCACAAACACCCCACAAAAGCCTACAATAACCAAAGGTACAATTTCCAACCCACGAGTCCCTCTACTCAGCCACTGGAAATATAACCCATGATTATCCAAAAATTGGACTTCCTCATTACAAACTATTTTCTACCTCCTGCCCCACCCAGTCCCGTCCAACACCCTCATCTTTCTTCCCCACCTAGTACAACAATCAAAAGTAAAAAGGTTGACCTATACCTGCAATCTCACCTACTTGTGCTAGTCACCTGGGTCTAAAGCTGCATGTCATCAGCTTTGCATAAGGAAAGCATCAAAGAGCATAACCCAAATTGTCATGCATCTTAACCTCCAATCGATATAAAAACATCTTCCCACATAATGACAAATCTGACCTGTAATTAGCCCAGTAAACATAATTTGAGAAAAAAAAAACGAAAAAAAAGTTCATTTGAAGAACATACCAGGCTTGTGATGATTTTAATATGATGACTTTGAGCATACATAGTCTGAACCTTCTGTATTTCTGTGACATCTGGTTTTATGGTTTAGGCATGCTAGGGATTTGGAGAGTCTGAGGTAGCATGTACTTTTATTTTGATGAACCTTCCACCTTTTTGCTCACAACTATAGAGTGTGAGCAACAATCCATGTCAATTATATTATAATAGAATTGATAGGGTTTTAGTTCTAGTTGGTTACTTAGTAATGCTTCTCAGTCTGGATGGGTGGGTGTTGTGGTATGTTCTAACCATTTATTGATTAACTTGGAAAAAACACAAGTAGTACAGTTCAGACAACCTCGGAGATGGAAATTAAACAATGTTTGCTGGACACTGCAGAATTCCAAACTCAGTAGTTCCCCAATACAAATATCTTGGAGTATCTATTAACAGTCAACCAAATGACAAATTACATCTACTTAATTTGGAATCAAAATGAGCTAATCTTACATCGCAAGCAAAAATATTATTGTATAAATACAGTAAATTCACTTGTTCCCATGTAATGACATTCTATCAGCAAAAAGTAGTGGCCATAATCACCTATGATTCTGAAACGAAGATCCTGAGAGAATGAACATTCTGGGACAAATTAGAATCCCGGTTTTGGAAGCAAGTGTTAAAATTGCCAAAATGTACACCTTCTGCTTTGTTACAATATGAATTAGGGCTGCTATCGCTATATGTACAAGTCATATGGAAAAGGTGTTGCTTGTTGAAAAAGTTTATACTGGGAAACAACACAAATAACATTGTAAGTGTTTTGGCTCATTACCTAATAACTTCAACTCATGAGTTTCTAAAGAAATGGCGAAATTGCACATTGGATTCTTTAGCCGATGGAAACATCTCTCTCTCGAGTTGCTAATTTTAAATCCTGTAAGAGCAAAAAACAAACTCTACCAATATGACTGGATATGCACACGGACCAAATGTGTTACCCATATAGATTTTAGCCCAGCCTTGTTTTGGCATAAGAAATATTGTAACATGGCTGATTACCTGATCAAGAGTCCCTTGCCTCAGAAGTCAATACTTAAGACTTAGGCTACACTTATGGCCAACAAATTCACATATTGGCCAGGCGAGGTATTATTGGTGAAGCTTTGAATATGTGTCGATTCTGTAACAATAAAGATGTGAGAGAAACTTTGCAACATTTATTAGTCGAGTGTCCACCACTGGTTCTCAAATATAAGATTTTCTTTAAGGGGCTATTTAACCTCTACTGTCCCATATATCTGGATGAAATCTGGCATCACATTTTCAGTTCCTCAAGAATAGCATTCAAAATTGCGCTGATGCAATATTTGGAATCTTGTTTAAACTCGTAATACTGTAAAGTAATTATTGCCCTAATGGGATTGACGCCCGAAAATAATGAACCAAGACTTACACATGTTACTGTTTAAAACTCACATGCTTTTCAAATGTATGCCTTATATCTGTGAATAAGAGAACAACTATATGGTATCATAGTTAACTTTTAAAATACTTTTCTAGGTTTTAGTATGAGACAAGCGAATCCAAAGATTAAGTTCAAATTTGAATGATTCTCATGATTAATCAAGAAAAGGTTTTAGGAATTGTATGACTAGAGGTGTGAATATTAAGGCTTGGTTCTGGTGATAAATATCATGGAAATAGCTGTTTTTGATTCAATATATATTTATGTGATTTTGATTAATTCGTATGAAATGGGTTTGGAGGTGTGAGCATTAAGTCTCGGTTCTGGTGATAAATGTCATGTAAAGAGCTGTTTTAATGTAACATATTTTATGTGAATTTGGTAAATTTGGATGAAATGTGTTTTAAACCTGTATGATTTATGTTACAATTATCTTTTGTATTCTTTTTAAAACGTTGAATAACTTCAGGCAATCAAAATAAAATAAAAATAAAATAAAAAATAAAAAAAGCTTACATTTTATGCTGTGGGTCATTCTTTATGCTTCCACTCCTCTATCTTGATCTCTACCTGAGATGTTCCCCAGGGGTCTAACCTCTCTCCCTGGCTGTTCAGCCAATACCTGGCACTTCTTGCCCACTACATTGCTGCTCTCTGCCCCTACTTTCAGTGCTATGCAGATGACACTCAGCTCATTTTTAGGCTCCTTCAGCCACCTCTTCTCCTTCTCTCATCTCTGACTGTCTGTCTGCTATCCAGGTGTGGTGTGCGCCAATGATCTCTGCCTTAATGCCAGTAAGATTGAGATTCTCCTCATTGGCACACCTGCTCCCACTTTCCTGTGACTCTCTGGATGGCCTCTCTTGGCCCTATTCCTGCTAGGACCTGTCAGGCAAAAAACTTCAGGATCATCTTCGACTCCACACTCTCCTTCTCTCCTCACATCTCTGACACCTCTAAGAAGTCACATTACCAGCTGCATCTCCTGAGAGGTATTTTTTCTTTCTTCTCCTTCCCCCAGAAGCTCACTGTCTCCAGAGCTCTGGTTCTCTCTAGGCAGGACTACTGCAACAGCCTCTTTCTAAATCTGCCTGACTCTACTCTCCACCCTCTGCAACTCATACAAAACAGGACTGCGAGACTTGTCCTTGGCCTCAAGCCCAAGGATTGTTTCTTTCCAGGACTGAAATCTCTGCACTGGCTCCCAGTGTCTGTGAGGATTGAGTTCAACACCCTCTGCATTTTCTACAAGGCCTTTTGGGGCCTGGGGCCTCAATACCTTCAACTCTCTATTCCGAAATACATTCCTTCTCAAGCTCTTCGCTCATCTGCCTCCAACTCCCTCACGGTCAGTCACTTCTCCAAGCAACAAGTTAGTGGTAGATATCTTTCTTTGGCTGGGGCCTCCCTCTGAAACAGCCTCCCTGCCTCTATGAAACTTGAGGAGAACCATCTCTGGTTCTGGAAGCACCTCAAGACCTTCCTCTTTGCTTCTGCTTTCTATCCTCCTCTTCACTGCTGAACTCCCGACTGAAACTGAAACTGCACTGGTCACCTGGCTACCCTTTGTTCTCGGGCCCAGGTGCCCTCCCCACCAGTTGCACACCTGCAATGCCCCCGTGGCAAGCCCTGCACTGAGGGGCTGTTTCTGTATCCCTACAGCCCTCTACCAGCACTTGACACCTGATGTTTGCACTTACACCTCCCACGAGCTGTCCGCACTTCTTATTGTTTTTATTTAGTTTGCTGTTTATCCTATGTACTACACTGCCCCTCCCCTTTCCACTCGCACGTGTCCCCTTCTCCCCTCCCCTGAACATGCGCAATCGCAATGTCACATGTCCTAGTATGATCGCTGTCTCTGTCTTCCCTCTGTTCCTCCTCTCTTGCTTTGTCGCACCTTAAAACACTTTCAGGGTAATTCATAGAATTTCGCAGAAAAGTGTCGCAAGCGGCTGGCGCAGAGTGTCCGCGTGCGATTGTCTGCGCCAGGCACGTGCGCTAAAACCGATTTCCGCGCACAGCGTATTCATGGATTTTAGGCTCCCAAACCAGCCGTGGCGCAGAGTATCGCAGCGACCCTGCAGCAGCGCCAGTAACGCCCCCAAGAACGCCCTCGCGCAAGGAAAAGCCATCAAAATCGCTAAATCATCGCAAAGGGCTGCGCTAACCCTGGACCAGTCTACAGGGCTGCCAAACAAGGAACGCAAAGCGGGTAACGTGCATATCAGGGGTACGCGTGAAGTTATACACGCGATTAGCCAGGGTACGTGTATTACAGGGGTACGCGTGAAGTTTTACACGCGATTAGCCAGGGCACGTGTATCACAGGGGTACGCAGGAATTATCACACGCAATTTGGCTGGGTACGTGTATTACAGGGGTACACGGGAAGTTCTACACGCGATTCAGCTGGGTACGTGTATTACAGGGGTGCGCGGGAATTCTCACATGCGATTTGGCCAGGTACGTGTATTACAGGGGTGCGCGGGAATTATCACACGCGATTTGGCTTGGTACGTGTATTACAGGGGTGCGTGGGAAGTTCTACACGCGATTGGCCAGGGTACGTGTATTACAGGGGTACGTGGGAATTATCACACGCGATTTGGCTGGGTACGTGTATTACAGGGGTACACGGGAAGTTCTACACGCGATTCGGCTGGGTACGTGTATTACAGGGGTGCGCGGGAATTCTCACATGCGATTTGGCCAGGTACGTGTATTACAGGGGTGTGCGGGAATAATCACACGCAATTAGGCTGGGTGGGTCCTCACAGATGTTCCCTGTACACCCTCCACGGCCCCTGCAGGCAGCCCACAAAACAGGGGACTACCCTGCACACCTGCTCATGTCCCCCTGCACCCCCACCCCCCAGCAGTGCAGGGGCAGCCTCCACCAGGCCCCCACCCATGTCTCCCAACACCCCCACCCCCCAGCAGTGCAGGGGCAGCCTCCACCAGGCCCCCACTCATGTCTCCCACCACCCACACCCCCCCGCCACCAGGGGCACCCTCCACCAGGCCCCCACCCATGTCTCCCACCACCCCCACCCCCCAGCATCCAGGGGCACCCTCCACCAGGCTCCCACCCATGTCTCCCACCACCCCCACCCCCCCGCCACCATGGGCACCCTCCACCAGGCCCCCACTCATGTCTCCCACCACCCCCACCCCCCAGCATCCAGGGGCACCCTCCACCAGGCCCCCACTCATGTCTCCCACCACCCCCACCCCCCAGCATCCAGGGGCACCCTCCACCAGGCCCCCACCCATGTCTCCCACCACCCCCACCCCCCAGCATCCAGGGGCACCCTCCACCAGGCCCCCACCCATGTCTCCCACCACCCCCACCCCCCAGCAGTGCAGGGGCACCCTCCACCAGGCCCCCACCCATGTCCCCTATCACCCCCACCCCCCAGCAGTGCAGGGGCACCCTCCACCAGGCCCCCACTCATGTCCCCTATCACCCCCACCCCCCCGCCACCAGGGGCACCCTCCACCAGGCCCCCATCCATGTCTCCCACCACCCCCACCCCCCAGCAGTGCAGGGGCACCCTCCACCAGGCCCCCACTCATGTCCCCTATCACCCCCACCCCCCAGCCACCAGGGGCACCCTCCACCAGGCCCCCACTCATGTCTCCCACCACCCCCACCCCCCAGCATCCAGGGGCACCCTCCACCAGGCCCCCACCCATGTCTCCCACCACCCCCACCCCCCAGCATCCAGGGGCACCCTCCACCAGGCCCCCACCCATGTCTCCCACCACCCCCACCCACCAGCACTGCAGGGGCACCCTCCACCAGGCCCCCACCCATGTCTCCCACCACCCCCACCCCCCAGCCACCAGGGGCACCCTCCACCAGGCACCCACTCATGTCTCCCACCACCCCCACCCCCCAGCAGTGCAGGGGCACCCTCCACCAGGCACCCACCCATGTCTCCCACCACCCCCACCCCCCAGCAGTGCAGGGGCACCCTCCACCAGGCCCCCACTCATGTCCCCTATCACCCCCAACCCCCAGCCACCAGGGGCACCCTCCACCAGGCCCCCACTCATGTCTCCCACCACCCCCACCCCCCAGCAGTGCAGGGGCAGCCTCCACCAGGCCCCCACTCATGTCTACCACCACTCCCACCCCCCAGCCACCAGGGGCACCCTCCACCAGGCCCCCACCCATGTATCCCACCACCCCCACCCCCCAGCAGTGCAGGGGCAGCCTCTACCAGGCCCCCACCCATGTCTCCCACCACCCCCACCCCCCAGCAGTGCAGGGGCAGCCTCCACCAGGCCCCCACTCATGTCTACCACCACCCCCACCCCCCAGCCACCAGGGGCACCCTCCACCAGGCCCCCACTCATGTCTCCCACCACCCCCACCCCCCAGCAGTGCAGGAGCATCCTCCACCAGGACACCAACTTCCCTGGCACTGAAGCTGGTGCCCCTCTGCCTCCTTGGCCGGGGGTTGCCACTGGTGCCAGATGTTGTAGTGCCCGACATGGCAACCCCAGAGGCAGGAGTGGGTGGGCAACTGGGTCCTGGGGCTGGGCTGTGGGGCGACGGAAAAGCAGTCGGGAGCCTTTGGTTCCAGCAGGGGTGGTCACAGCAACAGCACCCCTGGCTGATGTGCAGGCAGCAAATGGCAGGGCACGTGGGCAGCAGGCAGTCAGGCAGCAGCAGATGGCAGGTGGGAGCGTGCTCAGGGCTCTGGGGGGCAGTAATTTGGCCTCCTGGGCAGGAGCGTGGTCTTTCGTGTGTGAACGCGTGGACAGCTTGATACGTAGTGAGTGATTTTGCACGTGAAAATCCCACTCGTCTGCGTGTAAATCGGTGAAAGGCCCTTAGCGCGTAAACGCGTATGCGCGTCTATGAAGTCACGTGCACGCGTAGGAAAAAGTTGCGTGACACGTCCGAGTGTCAAAGCGTGTTATTGGTGGAAATAGCCCTACACGCAGAAGTGTCAAAGCGTGTAATTGGTGCAAATGGACCTACACGCAGAAGTGTCAAAGCGTGTAATTGGTGCAAATGGACCTACACGCAGAAGTGACAAAGCGTGTAATTGGTGGGAATGGGCCTAGCACGTACACGCCGCGTAAGTGACGCTGTACGTGTGGGCCTGCATATAAGGTACGTGTAGAACACCAATTCCTTGTACTGCTTTTCGTGGAGAGCGAGTGGGTGAATTCTGTACTTCTTGTCGTTTCACACGCGATTTACTTCACGGCGTTTCAAGTTCGTACTCCCTGTTACCTCTGACAGCTTTTTCTATTTTTTCTCTTGTACTGGTTTACCTGGGCCTGTTCCCTCAAACAGTGTTCCCTTCTACTGTTGTCCTGTCTCCTCAGACAGCGTACATATCTTCTTTTGGCGGGGGTGTTGCCAACCAAACGCGCTCATTTTTCACGCTCTTTTACCTGGCAGACGGTGAGTCACGCACGTATCTAACATCTGTGCTTGCCCCGTGTGTAGCCTACCCCTTCAGAGGTCATTCTAGGCTGCGTGTGACACGCATACGTTCATTCTTGTGTTACTGGGTGCCACAGCGTAGTGCAGGTTTTTCTTTCTGCACACGTGGTCTAGGAGGGGTTGCGTGCACGTCATCTCCCTTTTTTGGGCCTCCTGTGCGTTGCGTGACCCGTCATCTTTCCCCAGGGATTACATTCAGCCTTGCTAGAGCACTAGGGTACAATTACCATCTGGTACCCAACCCCTTTGACCCCCAATTGCCCAGGACAATAGTCTACATCCACTCCCATACGCACATTAACATCAGTGCCATGGCTGGGAGGCGAGGATTCCGTAAGGGTGGCAAAGGTGGAAGAGCCACAAGTGGTGGCCGTGGTGGATCCGGTAGGGGACGTGGTCGTAACTTGCAGGGTGAGCCTGTCCCCCCATGTGTGGAGGACCAGTCACGGGCACCCATAATCCCCCCTCCTCCCCCCCTCCCGTTGAGGCTGATGTGGCTGACACCATCCATGCTCAGCCCTTGTTGGACCAGCCCATTGTGGCACCAGACCTGGCTGACTCCATGGCTGACTTCCAGGTCAGCAGGGCTACGACACGTGCGCTGGTGCACGTTGATGCCATCATGCCACGTGGATCTGGGGCAGCAAGGTCATCTGCTGCACCAAGGAGGCAGGGCGGAGAGGCTGCAGGGGCAGCTGCGGCTCCATCCACCCCAGCCCTCACACACCCAGCCAGGACAGTGTCGGTCCTAGTCCATGCTGCTGACATTCCCCTTGACACCATCAGACTAGAGCCAATGCCTGCACCAACTCCCATGCTGAGTGTGCAATCCCACACTCCTGATACAGAGTCCACCAGGGCTCCTGCCCCTAGTGTCCAGAGCGGCGCAGGACACTCAGGATCACCACCACCTTCCAAGCGGAAGAGGAAGAGTGCTCGTCCGGCACAGGCTGATGCCCCAGACACGGCTACACAGTCCGGCCCGTCCAGGAAGCCCAGCTTCACGGCTGACGAACTGAATGCACTTGTCGAGTATGTGTCCGGACATGACAACGAGATGGTCATTGTTGCAGGATCCAAGACCACACCTGCACAACGCCAGGCACACTGGCAGACCGTTGCGGACATCGTAAGTGCCCTTGGAATCGTGAGGCGCACAGCCAATGATTGCTATAAGCGCTGGAATGACCTAAAGCGCAGGGCAAAGAGTAAGCTGGCCTCAAGTCATGCCGCAACTCTAGTGACTGGAGGTGGGTCTCCAGTAGTAGACATGGAACTCACTCCACATGAGTCAGTCGCTGGGACCTACGTCATGGAGGAACAGATCCAAGGCGTGGGAGATCTGGCTGATTACGAGGGATTGTCCGGTGAGTGCACATGCATGTGTGTGTCATCCATGTGCATGGTGTGTGTGTGAGGGCTTCTGTTTGTGTGCCAGGTGAGAGTGTGTGCGCCTGAGTCGTATGGATCAGCCATGTGCTTCATGCAATACTTCCTGCGCAGCTGCATTTGGCCATAGCAGTATCCCTTCTGCCAACAGTAGACATCTAGCCCAACTGCACGCCAGTTGCCCTTGAAGTGTCACCTTGCCACAACATAGTTGCTTATTTTTCACTGTTCATTCAGTCAGATTGTTTGCATTCCCCCACTTTTACTAGCCATGTCGCTGTCCACTAGTCACATGTCTGACATGTGGAGTGACTTTGTTACCTGGATATCATTTGTACACACATGTCCCTGTGCAATTGGACCATTTCAGACTGGCAGCTCCAGGTGAAAAATCTGACCTGTTAGAACTAGAAAAGCAATTACATGCGGGAACTGGACTGAATGAATAGGTGCTGCCCTCCTCTCCATCTTCACGCAATAGCAATGGTACATGCCATCTGTGTGATGGCATGTGTGTTTCACCTGGCAATCACAGGCCAATGTGTGATGCCACTGCCAGGCAGCATGCAGAAAATGTGTTCATCTTCCATCTTGGTGTCATCAGTGTGTGCCATTTGCCTGCACTTCATACGCAGTGAGGGTGCATGCATGGGAGGGTTTTAGTCATGTGGGACATGTGTCAATCAAGTACTGGTTCTCTTGCTTCTCAGCCCTCATTGTGTGCCATGGTGCTAATGCCTGTTTCCATTTCTTTGTTTTCATGTCTTTGCAGGGGAAGACGCACCTGATACTGCTGGGGTTGTGGAGATGGTGCAGACCCAGGAGGGGTCCGAGGGCCGACCAACCACCAGTGAGGGACGTGGTGTGGTGGTGGGGGAGAACCCACAAGTGCTGCAGGTCGTGCTCTCAAGGGGTGTCTCTGGCTGCACCTCCCCCGAGCTGTACTCAGGTGTTGATTCGGATGAGACCTACGTGCCGTCGCAGGTGAGTGTTCCAGGGAGGGATTCTGTTCTGTCTCACCCACCTGCACCAGGGTCAGAACCCTCCATGGAGATGTCAGTGTTGGCAGCTACGCCTTTGGTGGTTACGGATGCAGGGTCACACTCCGCGACATCTGATCCTGTTCCTGGGCCAGCAGATCAGAGGAGGAATGCAGTCCTGCAGCCTCAGGCAGTGCCGGCACAGCAAGGCGCAGTTCGCCTTGCCCCAGACAGGTGTGGTGCCCGCCGACGTGGTGGCCGTACGCCACCTGGCAATACCGCATGGGAGCAATCCATTTACGGTATGGCAACCCAACAGGCTGCATCATCCGAGATGATGGCTCAGGCCATGGATAGGGTGGCCACTTCCATTGTCCCCCCAGAAAGGCTGATGGAGCGACTAGAGCAGGCAACCGACTCCATCTGCCAGTCACACAGGGAGGACATGTTGGGGTCCAACAGGGACAGGCGGGCGGCACTGGCGACTCTGCAGGAGGCCATCTCCATTGAGTCCCAGGGCCACAGGGAAGCCCTGAGGCAGGAGCTCCTTCACCTCAGGACGACTCTTGTTGAGCTTGAGGCTTCAACACACCAAAGGACAGAACAGCAGCTGGAGCGTCTCACCCGTACGCTCTCAGCTGAGATGCAGGCAACGAGGGCGGAGGTCCGGGCATCCCGTGAGTTGTTGCATGGGGACCTCCGCACACTCATCCTCCAGAACCAGACCTACCACACCCGCATGCTTGCAGCCATGGAGGAGCAGACTAGGGCCTTGCGTGGGCTGCCTCCCATAGTGCAACCACCTCCGGATGCAGCTGCACAGGGTGATAATAGCGACAGCAGTGATACTCCCACAATAGGGTAGCCGTGTGGGCCATGAGCCCATGGAGGTGTTTTATTTTCCCAGGATCCACGTAGGTGGGTTCTGGTGTGCATCCTGTCCTCGGACCTCCTGGGTGGCCTCCCCAACCCCCCCGGGCCCATCAATGGCCATTTTTGTTTGTTTCTTATTTTTATTTTTATTTATTTTATTCCCTATTTTTTTGGGACGATTTGTTGGCTTCCGTGGTTCCTGTGGGCATACGCTGCATTGTGGCTAGGCACATGCAGGCTTGTAATGTATTTGGTTCAGATGCTTGGGTTTGAGTCACACACACCCCTCCTGCTTCCCGTTTCCATGGGCTTGCAAAGGGTGTGCCTAAGTGACAGTGAATTACACAGTGACGTTGGACTCCCATGAGCTGTGTGGGCAGTCTGTAGTCAATACTGTGTATACATTCCTAGTGCATATTGCTGTTGTGTTGTACACTGCATGTTGCATTGATGTGTAACTCATCTTCTGTGTCTACCTCCCAATTTGCAGGTCCCTTCCTCATGTCTACACAAGGACCTCTAGTCTGGAGATGGGGTCCATGTTGGCAGCAGTGCACCTACAACTCTACATGGCGCCAACACTGCACAGTTGGTAGTGGTGGGAGTGCAGGCATTTCCAGGTGGTGAGACTACTAATATGTAACATTTGTGATGTCATGTTAATGGTAGTACGTGCTCAAGTATGTTGTTGGTCCGGCATTGCTGTGAGCATTTCAGGTGTTGCAGGTTTCTAATAGGGACACTGTACATAGTGACACTAGTGTCATGTTGTGGGGATTACTTTGTTTACCTGCAAATAGCATGACATGGCACGGTGTGTCGTGTGGCGGTGCTGGGGTTGGGTTGGCTGACATGGCACTGTCCTCTTGTTGCATTTTGCAAGTGGGTATTCTTTTTAGCTGCTTGAATGTGTAACTCCACAAAACTGCATTGGTGGTGTCTGTGTGGGTAGGGATGCACACATTGTGACACTTCCAGGTGAACAATCTCAGGCTGATATGGTATTCACGGTTCATTCTCCAGACATTCAGGATCAGTGTCAGGTTGAGTCATCATTGATTGTCAGATGGAATGTGCCAGGGCAGTGTGCACTCCACAGGGGTGTGATTTCTATGTGAAGTAATTAGCCACTAGCTGTGTACGGGCTGCCTCCCCCCGTGCCCTTTCCCCTCCCATGCGCAGCGGCTGTGCATGTGGTTGGGGATGTGGGGCCACCACCATGTCCACGGCCAGGCCCCGGCGTGTTGCAACGTTGTGCAGGACACATGCTGCCACTATGATCCTGCACACTACTGGGGGAGCATATAACAGCTGGCCGCCAGAACGGTCAAGGGAGCGAAAGCGTGACTTTAGCACTCCGAATGTGCGCTCCACTATGCCCCGGGTCGTAATGTGGGCTGTGTTATATCTTACCTCGGGTGGCGTGGTGGGGTTCTGAATTGGCGTCATCATGTGGGGGCTGAGAGGGTAGGCACTGTCCCCTGTGGAGGTGGTGATTGGTATCATTGGTGGGGTTGTGACCTTGCTCAGTATCCAACATGCATGCATGTGCAGTGGCATACATACTCACCAAGCAGCCATGTATCGCCATGCCGCCCAGCTTCTAGGTCCCGCCTTAGGGTGGACATTCGGTAAATGAAGCTGTCATGGGTGGACCCGGGATAGTTGGCATATACTGAGGTGATGATTCCCTTGGCATTACATGCTACCTGCACGTTGATGGAATGCCAGTGCTTGCGGTTCCTATAGATGTGCTCAGATGCCCTGGGGGGACGTAGAGCCACATGGGTGCAGTCGATGGCACCTAGCACTTTGGGGAATCGTGCCACACCGTAAAAATCCAGGGCGGCAGCATGCCTTTCTGCAGGTGTTCTGGGCAGGTATATGTGCCTGCGGACTGATGGGCGTGCAGTGATGATGTTCAAGACCTGGTGTAGGCAGCGTGACTGGGTGGCCTGTGACACCCCACCCACTATGGCACTTGTCCGCTGAAATGATCCAGTGGCTAAGAAGTGCAGTACATTGAGGACCTTCTCCAGGGGGCTGAGTGCTTGGGAGCACAGGGTGGGTGATGTGAGGTCATCCTCCCACTCACTCACCAGGTCCAGTATTATGTGTGGTGGAAACCTGTACCTCCCATACACCTGGTCATCAGGCATCCCGAAAAGGCTGGTTCTGGGTGTGAATATTCTGGCCCTGACTATCCTCCTCCTCCTCCTTTGGTAGCCCACTGCCACTGCTGCTAGGAACGGTATGTTCATCCTGGCGTCTGAGCTTGTTATTGTTAAAGTGCGCAAATTTATGCTTTGCGCGTGTTCTAGGCGAGCGTGTGACCCGCGCACCCCTGGAATCCAGTTCCCAGTCCAATAGCGTGTGGAAATTCCCACGCACCACGGGATACAGGTGCGCTGACGTACTTGCGTGTGTAAGTGCCCGCGCAACCATGAAATACACGTACATAGGCCAATCGCGTGTACGCGCACTTTTGTCAAATTACACGCTGACGTGCAGTATTTCCACGTGTGCTCCGTCATCACGTGCTGAGTGGGGAACACCCGTGCGGGTCACGTCACAGACGCGCTTACGCGCTGAGGGACTCTGGTCCAATAGAATCGCGTATGCGTGCTGACGCGCTTATGCGCTAAGGGCCTTTCCTCGGATTTCACGCTGACGTGCAGGATTTTCACGTGCCAAATCACTCCGTATCAAGCTGGCCACGCGAAAACACACGGAAGACCACGCTCCTGCCCAGAAGGCCGAGTTACTGCCCCCCAGTGCCCCGAGCAGCCTCCCACGTGCCATCTGCTGCTGCCTGCCTGCCTGCCTGCCTGCTGCCACCGTGCCCTGCCATTTGGTGCCTGCACATCAGCCATCTGCAGGGGTCCAGTTGCTGTGTCCACCCCTGCTGGAACTGAAGACTCCCGACTGGGATTACATCGCTCCACAGCCCAGCCCCAGGACCCAGTTGCCCACCCACACCTGCCTCTGGGGTTGCTATGTCGGGCACTTCCACATCTGGCACCAGTGGCAACCCCAGGCCAGAGGGGCAGAGGGGCACCAGCTTCACTGCCACCGAAGTTGGTGTCCTGGTGGAGCATGTCCTGGGGCAGTATGATGCCCTCTTTGGATCGTCCCGCGCCAGCAAGGAAGGATGGGAGAGGATCTGGGCCGACTGTGTGGTTGCCATCAACGCGGAGGGGGTGGCAACCCGCAACGTCCTGAAGATCAAGAAGCGCTGGGAGGACTTGAGGTCCAGGACCCTTGTGAAGGCCCAGCGCCTCGTGGAGGGGGGCCGGGGCCGCATGAGTTCCATCCAGATGAGGGTCCTGGAACGCGTACGCCCAGCGCTCCACGCCCAGATCCTTGAGAGGGAGGCCCGTCTGGAGTTGAGCGGTAAGTGTCCAAGCATTACTGTGTGAGACAGGGCATGTTGCGGTGTGCTGGTTCTATGATACTTGCCTGTATGTGTGCCATAGGCCATGTATGCATGTATGTGTGCAGGGACATCATAGTAATGCATGTGCGACCAGTGATGTGTGACCCACATGGTTGTTGCATGTGTTCAAATGCCGCATGGGGAGCCCTATGCAGATTTTGAACATGAGAGCATGCCAGTCTCTGTACCTGGACATGGGTGGGGGTGAGGGATGGGTGCTGATGCCAGGTACATATATGGTAGCCATGTCTGTGTGCCTGACCTGCGTGTCTGTGACTTGTGCATGCCATGGATGCATGACACATGTGTGTGACAATGCACAGATTCAGTGAAGCAGCCAAATTACCCTTGTATCCGCTGTGTTTGGTGTGTTTGGGGCCAGATGGATGTGACTGAGGTGAAGTGTGTGCATGTGATAGGCATGAGCCATGATGCATGTGAGTTACATATCATTGAATGTTTCAAGAGTCCATTGGACATGCATGGAAATGTCCATGGCATGCACCATGCCTGTTACTGTGTGTGTTTTGCCTGGACTGACCCATGTGTTGTGGAGGGACATGATGGAAGTGTACTTTGACAGTGGTGCTCATCTGCTATTGCTTCCTGTCTAGGGGACCATTGTACAGTGCCCTGATGCTTGTGTTCTTTGTCTCCCTCTACGCAGCGGCTAGTGAAGAAGAGGGCGGAGACGGCGCTGTGGAGCAAGGCGGCGGGGATGCCCCCACGGCTGCAGCCGAAGGGGTGGGTGAGCCCCCACAGGGGCCTGCTACGGTGGGAGACGGTGAGGAGCCATCCAGGTTGGTGGTTTGCACAGAGGAGGAGGAGGCCGCCACTGGGGCACACATGGGGCCTGGTGGGGGCATCCCTGCTGGTGCAAGTGGTGCAGTCCAGGGCCAGGGGCAGGAGGCAGCACAGGTCACCGTGGAGGGGCCTGTGCATGTCCCTGTCCCTGACCCTGTGAGTGCACCACCATGCACCAGCAGGGATGCCCCGTCCCAGGCCCGTCCGCAGGTAGAGGGGATGTCCATGTCACCTGACTCCCCTACACCTGCGGACGTGGGAACCCCTGGCCGTGTGGAGAAGGTCCTGATTGGGGTCACGATGCGCACGGCTGTGATTCGTGATGCCGTGCATGCTTCCCGGGAGGAGCACGCACGTCATCACGAAGTGCACCGTGCCGACGTGGCCCAATTGGGATCGGCCATGTTCGGGGGTTTGCTGCATGTGTTGGCCAATCTGGCGGCCCTCTCCTCCTCTGTGCAGGCTATACACCAGTCGTTCTCCTTGCCGTCTTCCGGCCCAGATGCCACCAGGGCCCCCTGTGGACCTGCCCCGACCAATGCAGCCAGCTCGGTGGGGATCCCATCCCTGCCACAGTTGGGAGTCGAAGGTCCAGCAGGGGTGGACAACACAGCAACTGGACCCCAGCAGATGGAAGATGTGACAGCATCATCGGGCAGGGCACGTGCACGACGGCGTCGGTGGTTTCCATCAGCCTGGATGCCGTTGTGCTGGCAGAGGCAGTGGCGTCGGAGGCAGCAGCAGGCTCGACGTGGGAGGCATCATGGCTCGGGGCCATCAAGATCAGAGGGGCAGGCATCGGCCGGAGGGCAGGGCAACCCTGGGATGGTGGTGTCTTCCGTGTGGGAGCAGTTGGTCCAGCGGATAGGTGCGGAGCGGCAGCGGGCGGAAGAGGAGCGGCTCACCATGGTCAGGGCGGAGTTCTCCATGCGTCGGGCGTTGAGGCGGGCTGAGTGCCTCGAGGAAGCTCGCAGGGAGTTTGAGCTGGACATGGGGTTATCCCTGCGAGACCTCGGGGCCAGGACAGAGTCCCGCCTCCAGGACATCGACATGGAGTTTGATGATGCCCTGGCCAGCAACATCACCGAGTGAGCCGCAGGACTTGCCCGCTGCCTTTGTATATAGTTATTTAGTTAGTTAGTGTTATGTTTCCTTTATTCATTTTTATTTTTTTGGACGGCTCGGACAATGGCCACTTTTTTGTAGATATTTTTTTCATTAGGTAGTGGTAGGTTTCATTTATGGTGTTGGGCTCATGGACCCTGGAATATTCGTTTATATAGTTTGCTTTTTGAAGAAACATTTTTTTTATTGATTATTGTGTTCACCATGAGGAAATGGTTTTTCATTATTTTCCTTCCACATGACATTGCTTTGGACAACATTTGTTTTTGGATTACTTTGTTTTTTTTATTTTTACATTTGTTCTCGGACATGGACCATTTATTTTGTTATCCCCATTGTTGTATGTTTGATTTGTTTACTTATTTTTCATCTTTAATACATGTTTTTTTAACTTTCACTTGTGGTATTTTCTCATTGGTTTCATACATGTCATGATATGGGTTTTGACATTCACTTGCACCCGTTGTGTATGTGAGTGTGACGGACATGTGTTCATTTACATACTTGCCATTGGGGTTGTATCATGAAATTGCATTCACTATGTGGGTGGATGCAATCCTTGCCTGGGTGTTTGTGCTGGGTATGCTGCCCATTACTGCCATGATTGAGTATCGTCAGGACCTGGGGGCAGGAGGACATGTGTGGGTGCCTGGTGGAGGATGCCCCTGCACTGCTGGGGGGTGGGGGTGTTGGGAGACATGGGTGGGTGCCTGGTGGAGGGTGCCCCTGCACTGCTGGGGGGTGGGGGTGGTGGGATACATGGGTGGGGGCCTGGTGGAGGGTGCCCCTGGTGGCTGGGGGGTGGGGGTGGTGGTAGACATGAGTGGGTGCCTGGTGGAGGCTGCCCCTGCACTGCTGGGGGGTGGGGGTGGTGGGAGACATGAGTGGAGGCCTGGTGGAGGCTGCCCCTGCACTGCTGGGGGGTGGGGGTGGTGGGAGACATGGGTGGGTGCCTGGTGGAGGGTGCCCCTGCACTGCTGGGGGGTGGGGGGTTGGGATACATGGTCGGGGGCCTGATGGAGGGTGCCCCTGGTGGCTGGGGGGTGGGGGTGGTGGTAGACATGAGTGGGTGCCTGGTGGAGGCTGCCCCTGCACTGCTGGGGGGTGGGGGTGGTGGGAGACATGAGTGGGGGCCTGGTGGAGGCTGCCCCTGGATGGTGGGGGGTGGGGGTGGTGGGAGACATGAGTGGGGGCCTGGTGGAGGGTGCCCCTGGTGGCGGGGGGGTGGGGGTGATAGGGGACATGAGTGGGGGCCTGGTGGGGGCTGCCCCTGCACTGCTGGGGGGTGGGGGTGGTGGGAGACATGAGTGGGGGCCTGGTGGAGGGTGCCCATGGTGGCAGGGGGGTGGGGGTGGTGGGAGACATGAGTGGGGGCCTGGTGGAGGCTGCCCCTGGATGGTGGGGGGTGGGGGTGGTGGGAGACATGAGTGGGGGCCTGGTGGAGGGTGCCCCTGGTGGCGGGGGGTGGCGGTGATAGGGGACATGAGTGGGGGCCTGGTGGGGGCTGCCCCTGCACTGCTGGGGGGTGGGGGTGGTGGGAGACATGAGTGGGGGCCTGGTGGAGGGTGCCCATGGTGGCAGGGGGGTGGGGGTGGTGGGAGACATGAGTGGGGGCCTGGTGGAGGCTGCCCCTGGATGGTGGGGGGTGGGGGTGGTGGGAGACATGAGTGGGGGCCTGGTGGAGGCTGCCCCTGGATGGTGGGGGGTGGGGGTGGTGGGAGACATGAGTGGGGGCCTGGTGGAGGGTGCCCCTGGTGACTGGGGGGGTGGGGATGGTGGGAGACATGAGTGGGGGCCTGGTGGAGGGTGCCCATGGTGGCAGGGGGGTGGGGGTGGTGGGAGACATGAGTGGGGGCCTGGTGGAGGGTGCCCCTGCACTGCTGGGGGGTGGGGGTGGTGGGAGACATGAGTGGGGGCCTGGTGGAGGCTGCCCCTGGTGACTGGGGGGGGTGGGGGTGGTGGGAGACATGAGTGGGGGCCTGGTGGAGGCTGCCCCTGCACTGCTGGGGGGTGGGGGTGGTGGGAGACATGAGTGGGGGCCTGGTGGAGGCTGCCCCTGGATGGTGGGGGGTGGGGGTGGTGGGAGACATGAGTGGGGGCCTGGTGGAGGGTGCCCCTGGTGACTGGGGGGGTGGGGATGGTGGGAGACATGAGTGGGGGCCTGGTGGAGGGTGCCCATGGTGGCAGGGGGGTGGGGGTGGTGGGAGACATGAGTGGGGGCCTGGTGGAGGGTGCCCCTGCACTGCTGGGGGGTGGGGGTGGTGGGAGACATGAGTGGGGGCCTGGTGGAGGCTGCCCCTGGTGACTGGGGGGGTGGGGGTGGTGGGAGACATGAGTGGGGGCCTGGTGGAGGCTGCCCCTGCACTGCTGGGGGGTGGGGGTGGTGGGAGACATGAGTGGGGGCCTGGTGGAGGCTGCCCCTGGATGGTGGGGGGTGGGGGTGGTGGGAGACATGAGTGGGGGCCTGGTGGAGGGTGCCCCTGGTGGCGGGGGCGTGGGGGTGATAGGGGACATGAGTGGGGGCCTGGTGGGGGCTGCCCCTGCACTGCTGGAGGGTGAGGGTGGTGGGAGACATGAGTGGGGGCCTGGTGGAGGGTGCCCATGGTGGCAGGGGGGTGGGGGTGGTGGGAGACATGAGTGGGGGCCTGGTGGAGGCTGCCCCTGGATGGTGAGGGGTGGGGGTGGTGGGAGACATGAGTGGGGGCCTGGTGGAGGCTGCCCCTGGATGGTGGGGCGTGGGGGTGGTGGGAGACATGAGTGGGGGCCTGGTGGAGGGTGCCCCTGGATGGTGAGGGGTGGGGGTGGTGGGAGACATGAGTGGGGGCCTGGTGGAGGGTGCCCATGGTGGCAGGGGGGTGGGGGTGGTGGGAGACATGAGTGGGGGCCTGGTGGAGGGTGCCCCTGCACTGCTGGGGGGTGGGGGTGGTGGGAGACATGAGTGGGGGCCTGGTGGAGGCTGCCCCTGGTGACTGGGGGGGTGGGGGTGGTGGGAGACATGAGTGGGGGCCTGGTGGAGGGTGCCCCTGGTGGCGGGGGGGTGGGGGTGATAGGGGACATGAGTGGGGGCCTGGTGGGGGCTGCCCCTGCACTGCTGGGGGGTGGGGGTGGTGGGAGACATGAGTGGGGGCCTGGTGGAGGGTGCCCATGGTGGCAGGGGGGTGGGGGTGGTGGCAGACATGAGTGGGGGCCTGGTGGAGGCTGCCCCTGGCGACTGGGGGGGTGGGGGTGGTGGGAGACATGAGTGGGGGCCTGGTGGAGGCTGCCCCTGCACTGCTGGGGGGTGGGGGTGGTGGGAGACATGAGTGGGGGCCTGGTAGAGGCTGCCCCTGGATGGTGGGGGGTGGGGGTGGTGGGAGACATGAGTGGGGGCCTGGTGGAGGGTGCCCCTGGTGGCGGGGGGGTGGGGGTGATAGGGGACATGAGTGGGGGCCTGGTGGGGGCTGCCCCTGCACTGCTGGAGGGTGGGGGTGGTGGGAGACATGAGTGGGGGCCTGGTGGAGGGTGCCCATGGTGGCAGGGGGGTGGGGGTGGTGGGAGACATGAGTGGGGGCCTGGTGGAGGCTGCCCCTGGATGGTGAGGGGTGGGGGTGATAGGGGACATGAGTGGGGGCCTGGTGGGGGCTGCCCCTGCACTGCTGGGGGGTGGGGGTGGTGGGAGACATGAGTGGGGGCCTGGTGGAGGGTGCCCATGGTGGCAGGGGGGTGGGGGTGGTGGGAGACATGAGTGGGGGCCTGGTGGAGGCTGCCCCTGGATGGTGGGGGGTGGGGGTGGTGGGAGACATGAGTGGGGGCCTGGTGGAGGGTGCCCCTGGTGACTGGGGGGGTGGGGGTGGTGGGAGACATGAGTGGGGGCCTGGTGGAGGGTGCCCATGGTGGCAGGGGGGTGGGGGTGGTGGGAGACATGAGTGGGGGCCTGGTGGAGGGTGCCCCTGGATGGTGGGGGGTGGGGGTGGTGGGAGACATGAGCAGGTGTGCAGGGTAGTCCCCTGTTTTGTGGGCTGCCTGCAGGGGCCGTCGAGGGTGTACAGGGAACACCTGTGAGGACCCACCCAGCCTAATCGCGTGTGTAACTTCCCACGCACCCCTGTAATACACGTACCAAGCCAAATCGCGTGTGATAATTCCCGCGCACCCCTGAAATACACGCGCCCAGGCTATTCGCGTGTGGAAATTCCCGCGCACCCCTGAAATACACGTACCCTGCTGAAATCGTGTGTTAAACTTCCCGCGCACCCCTGAAATACACGCGCCCAGGCTATTCGCGTGTGGAACATCCCGCGCACCCCTGAAATACACGCGCCCAGGCTATTCGCGTGTGGAACTTCCCGCGCACCCCTGAAATACACGCGCCCAGGCTATTCGCGTGTGGAACTTCCCGCGCACCCCTGAAATACACGCGCCCAGGCTATTCGCGTGTGGAACTTCCCGCGCACCCCTGAAATACACGTACCCTGCTGTAATCGCTAGTGGGACTTCCCGCGCACCCCTGAAATACACGCGCCCAGGCTATTCGCGTGTGGAACTTCCCGCGCACCCCTGAAATACACGCGCCCAGGCTATTCGCGTGTGGAACTTCCCGCGCACCCCTGAAATACACGTACCCTGCTGTAATCGCGTGTGGAACTTCCCGCGCACCCCTGAAATACACGCGCCCAGGCTATTCGCGTGTGGAACTTCCCGCGCACCCCTGAAATACACGCGCCCAGGCTATTCGCGTGTGGAACTTCCCGCGGACCCCTGAAATACACGCGCCCAGGCTATTCGCGTGTGGAACTTCCCGCGCACCCCTGAAATACACGCGCCCAGGCTATTCGCGTGTGGAACTTCCCGCGCACCCCTGAAATACACGCGCCCAGGCTATTCGCGTGTGGAACTTCCCGCGCACCCCTGAAATACACGTACCCTGCTGTAATCGCGTGTGGGACTTCCCGCGCACCCCTGAAATACACGTACCCTGATGGAATCGCGTGTGGAACTTCCCGCGCACCCCTGAAATACACCTACCCTGATGGAATCGCGTGTGGAACTTCCCGCGCACCCCTGAAATACACGCGCCCAGCCTATTCGCGTGTGGAACTTCCCACGCACCCCTGAAATACACGTACCCTGCTGTAATCGCGTGTGGGACTTCCCGCGCACCCCTGAAATACACGTACCCTGATGGAATCGCGTGTGGAACTTCCCGCACACCCCTGAAATACACCTACCCTGATGGAATCGCGTGTGGAACTTCCCGCGCACCCCTGAAATCCACGTACCCGGCCAAATCGCATGTGAGACTTCCCACGCACCCCGGTATACACGCACACGTATTTTTTGTCAGCGTGTCCGTGTTTGTGGGTACCCCTTTGCACGTCATTTGTCCTGGAGGGCCACAGTATAGGACATTCATCATGGCAGTATATGGGTGCTAATTGTTGGCGCACCTTTTGGCGCACATTTCTTACAGCCGCAGAGACGCTACCGCCTGCTTTCTTGTGGCGGTCGTGTTTGTGCCTGTGCGCTGGTTTGAGCGTGCGCTTTTTTGCCCTATTCTATTCCATGAATACGTGTTGTAGGCGAGCGTGTGGGCGTTCCGCGCCCTTGTGCCCTGTACTTCCCCCGTGACGCCCACGTTTTTGCAAGTTGTTCCCCATTCCGAGTGTTACGCCCGTGTTCCGCCTACTTTTGTTGCGTGCGCCGCGCTATGTGCGTATTTCGCTGTGGCCTGTGCGATTTTCGCTGTGACCTGGCGCACGCTGTTAGATGGCCTGTGCGCCAACGTGCGCAGCGCACTTTTTATCGCACATCCGCTGGTTTTCTCGCGCACGGACTTCCATGAATCGACGTGCGCTGCTTTTCATGCGATTTTCGCACTTGCACTGCGATTTTCGCTATTCCACTGCGATTCGCACGTTTTTGCCCACTTGCGCCGCGCTAATTATTCCATGAATCAGCCTGTTTGTTTATAGGAGCGTAATAAATGCCATATCATATATCATATCATACTCATTTTCGGCAGAGGAAGATCAGTTTTCCCTATTGGTGCTGCAATGCCAGAGTAGGATTGTTTTTTTTTTAAACAAAGCCAAACAAGGTACCCACGCTGAAGACAGTCCTAATTTCTGTCCGTTATTTTAGTTAAATCTCCAAAGTAATGTAGAAGGAATGTGCTTTCAAAAAAAAGTCACAAAAAAAGGAACCAAAGAGCAGTCTTAGGAGTACAGAAAATAAATGTAATATGCAAAACATATTTTGTATTCAAATCGCTTTTTAGAAAAGTTAAATATAAATATTGAAAAAGAAGAAGAGACATAAAACAAAACATTCATCATATATACATAATTTCACAAAGAACGGTATGTTCATCAAAAAGCAATTTAGATAGTTTTCAATAATTTAAATGAGGAAAATATCCTGTCAGAAAACAAATTGTTCCTACAGAGTGGATACTACCAGGGTGTATAAAAAATTACCCTGGTAGATTAAAGAGAGAAGTTATTCAATCAACTGAGTTTATATGGTTAACTGCCAACGTGTAGGAGAAATCATAGACTTGTTCCCAAAATACTTCCAATAAAATAGGGAACAAAACACATGGATAACATGTTTCGGTGTGCCAAAAGGGCATCAGTAGTTAGGGCCTTCCTCAGGGCAGGAAAAGTGTAGTGAAATAGTTTCTCCATAAAAGGGGGCAGAAAAGAATGGGACATTGTTTATACAAAGAGTACTCTGTTGGACATGTTCTGAGGTATATCAAAGTCTATTACTGCTGTCACAAGTGCACGGATCACTCACCCTGTATGTGCATTGGGGACAGGGGGAATCCGTGGTGCTGTCTTCCCGGTATATTAGAGTTCTTGCACTGCTTCTCAGTGAAAATGCTTCAGCCAAATGAACAACTGGGGACGATGCTCTAACTTGCTGTGCTGAAAGTGCAGCAACTGTAGGAGCAAGGACAAGGAAAGAGGGCCACAGGTAAATAAGAAGAGATCAAGGGGGCAGCAGGAAAGAGTGCTGCAGGCGAGCATCAACATGTAGTGTGTCGGTATGTTGCTGGGCACAGACCAGAAGTGAGTGTGCCGGATAGGGATAGACACAGATTAATGTTGTCCATGTAGGAAAAAATAAGTGAACAAGTAGGTAAGACAGAAAGAAGAGGCGGAAGACACAATTACTGGATGGGTCCGGCACCACAAGCCAGGGAGAAAGAGGGCGAATGCTCGTGGAAGAGGGGTGGAGCGCATGTGAATTACACCCGTGGAATAGTGTGGCAAGAGAGCAAACGAGTGCAAAAATAACACAGAGAGGTTTACCTGCGTGTTGGTTTACAGATGAGGCTGGACTGGATGTGAAGCAGTCAGGGGTTGGACTGATAGGCGCGGACCAAATCCGGCGGCACACGTAGTGCTGTAGAGGGCACAGCCAACCAGGAGGAGTAAAAAAAATAAAAGAGTAATGAGGTTGGCACGTTCGTTATTGTAATAGTTGAAAGCACCTAGTAAATGTAGCAACTGGCCGTGCTATGAAAGCGGGGACCTTAGGTTGCGTTATACAGAGAGAGAGCGCATCTGGTAATTCACTTACCTAGGAACTCGCGAGATGGCGTCCGCTCATCTAGACAGACTCCTGAAACTGGATCGGACAGCAGAAAGAAAGCGGCCGCGTCATGCTGCTGGAGACGTTACAGCGAAGCCTTCGCGGAACGTGCAGCTGAGGGCTAATGGAGCCTGCTTGCAAGTCACGTAGGGGTTGCTGTGGCAACCTAGCTCCAGGCAATGGGAGCAGGGGTGTGTCAAGCACCAAGGTACGAAACGTAATTCGTAGTGGAATGAGTCGCAGGGCTGTTTAACCAATAGGACAGGAGGTGGGGCACCTGCCTCTGGTGTAATCACGGCCTGACAGGGAGAGCAGACTGAAGAGGTGGAACTAGGAGCAACATACAGCTGCTGAAAATAGCAGCAAGTAAGCATACTGGAGAAAAACTGAAGAATTTAAAAAGGCAAAAATGCCAGTAGTTCAAGTAATGGCAAATCCGTATGTGTGGAGGACATGTCGGTGGGGGGTGGTGGTGATGGGGGTCAGGCGGGGGGAGGCCGGGGGTTGTTTTTGGTGATACTAGCCAAAGTCAAGAATCGATGATAATGGACTAAGTAACTGGTCATAGTGTGCATAGCAGTTGTTCAAGGCCGAGGAGGGGTCATATTGGAGGTATAAATTCCTCATTCAGGCCATTGCGAAAAGAGTATAGCCGATCAATCCATCGTGCTTCTTTGGATAAAAGGCTCATGAGGGCATTCGAGGAGTTGACTACTATGTCTACAATCCACCAAGTAATGTCGTCAACTGAGTGGTGAAATTCGACATAGTGACTTACATGGGGTGCACTCATGGTCTTGCACCGGATTCTGGAACGATGTTCACAGATTCTGATGTGGGCTGCACGCATCGCCTGATCCACGTATCTGAGTCCGCAAGGGCACTCTATGATATACACCACTTGCTTGCTTTTGCAGTTGGTTAGATTACGGAGGGTCCATGGTTTTCCATTTACCACAAAGTCTTTTGTCTTTCTCGTGAATTTACCGGCCGTACAGTTCCCACACGCAAAAAGGCCCACAGTGCTCCTCAGGTTCCATAGGCCTAATCTGGGTGCAGGCTTAACAAATCTGGAGTGGACAAGGTGATCTCTTAAATTCTTGCCATGTTTGTAGGCAAATCTAGGGACTGGTTCGTCCTGGAGACAGAGTCGGGTCAGGGACCAGTAATTAGAAATGAGTTTTGTATTTTTTGAGAGTGGGTGCCGTGTGTTGACCCAGGTAGTCCTAGCGCGGGAGTTGGATATTTTTGTTTCAGGTGCCAGTAGAGCCTCTCTATTGTAGAATCTGGCACGTTTTTTTGATTTAGAGATTATGTGACGTGGATATCCTCTCTGGGTCAATCTGTTATCTAGGTCCTGTGCATGTTCATAGAAGTCTTCAATGTCAGTACAGTTTCGTCTAATTCTTAAAAACTGACCAAAAGGAAGGTTTTCGCTAAGATGTTTCGGATGGTCGCTGGAAAAGTGAAGAAGAGTGTTTCTGTCACCTGGTTTGTGAAAAAGGTTGCATTTTATCCTCCCTTCTTTGTGCTTTATTTCCAAATCCAGGAAGTTCACCATGATCTCACTAGATTCCATTGTGAATTGGATATTGGTGTTCATATTGTTGAGCCAAATTAGGAAGTTGTGGAGAGTATCCTTGGTGCCGTCCCATATCAAGAGAATGACGTTGATATATCTCTTCCATTGGTGTATCTGGCTTTTGAATTGGTTGATCTCAGCAAGAATGTTGGTCTCCTCAAACTCTGACATAAAGAGGACAGCTAAGCTTGGCACAAATAATGCACCCATTGCTGTCCCTTTTTGTTTGGAGATACAACTGGCCATCAAAATCAAAGTAGTTTTTGCTCAGGGCCAGCGATAGTAACTCGATGATAAAAGGTACGGGGACTCTGTTCTGAAGGTCATATTTAATCAATTGTCTCCTCATACATTCAATCGCCTCACCCTGTGGTATGGTATACAAGGATTTAATATCCATGGTTACTAGCAGGTGTAATGGCGGGTCAAAGGGTAGGCCTTCGAAGGTTTGGATAGTATGAGTAGTGTCACGTAAGTATGTGGGGGTCAGGACACTCATAGGTTTCAGGAAAAAATGGTTCAAGGGTCGATCCACACCTAGACACAATCGGCCGACCTGGTGGATTAACACTATTCTTGTGGATCTTAGGGAGGGCATAGATGGTAGGTACCCTGCCTTGATTGTTGGTCAGGAATTCAAATTCTTTCTTAGTAATCCAGTCTCTATCCCTGGCATAGTTGGCAGTCTCAATAATCTCTTCAGAGATGTTTTTTTGACAGATCTTGCCTTATTTTCATGTAGCTTGTCCCGTCAGCTAAGAGGTCGTTGACCATGAGTAAATATTTGTTTGGTGTCATCAGGACAATGCCACCACCTTTGTCCGCTGGTTTAATAACCAGTGAGCAGTTTTTGGATAATTCAATGATTGCACGGTTTTCCTCTCTCGATAGATTGTGGTGGTAATTCGATTTTTCTTTTTTTATGTCATGTAGATCTTTGAGGACACATTTCTCAAAGGTAATAATTTCAGGGGGTACCTGATGGTCCTGGGGGCAAAAAGTGGAGGGCATGTGTAGCCCTGGGTCAGGGTCAAAATCCTCATAATCTTAATCCTCAAAGAAAACTTTTAATCGCAAAGTACGGAAAAATGTTTGCACCTCCATCTCTGTGTTAAACCAGTCGGTTTGATGTGTGGGGACATAAGAGAGTCCCTTGGAGATAGCTGATATTTGTATTTTGGAAAGGGCAAACTTAGCCAGATTGAAAATGGGTATATATGGTTCTTTTACCTGGTTCGTCTCCTGCGGCCTCAAGGATTGCGCATCATTGGTGGATATTACTTGAACCACAGAGTAGGATAGAGAATCAGATCCCCCAGTTTTTGACACTCCTTCTTAGGGAGAGGAAGAGGCGTCTTTCATAGATGAGGGAGCATGGGTGGTAGGAACATGATGTTTCCTTTGTTAATATGTACCTTTCTCAAGCTGTGGACAAGGGCTTCAAGCAGAAAATGACCTATTTGTCCAATACTATTCAGACTTTGTTTAGAGTAGCTCTGGCTAATAGGAACTCCTGTACATCTTCCCTTGTGAGGAAATACCAGGAGCAGGTGTACTCCCACAGTGACCTCCCTCTACCCTCAGGCCTGGAGGAAGGTCACATCAAGTCTAAAAGAGGTATAACATTATCTCTAGATCAGTCACCCAGGAAATTTGTATTGGGTTCAGCCTAGGAATTGGTAAAAGGTGCACTGGGTGTACATCCCAGTGAAGATGGTAGTTTTCTGTTGCACCAACATGAGGGTACATCTGGCCACACAGATTGTAGAGGGAATCCCATGTTTTACCCCAACATTCTTTTTCATCCCAATTCCAGGAAGTGGGCAAAGGTCAGGTGGTGGGGGATTATGCAGGTGACTTCCTGCAGTGAAAGATGGAAGCTGCTGCTACAAATCGCATTAGAGCAGATTGTCCCCATCTTTCCCACCTCTGTCATATGGCCTCTATCCCTTCTGTAGACCAAAATTGTGGTGTGTGTGCAATGGGTGAGCATCAGTCTTGGTGACAGCATTGACTCCTCTGTAGTCTAAAGAGAACCTCCAATATGTGGTACCTGCCTAGGAACTTGCCTTGGGGACAAGGACCACAGAGCTGGACCAGGTAATGGTTGAGGGTTCAATTACACCCAGATCCAACATATTGGTGATCTCAACTGGATGTGGTTCTTAACAGTATCTGACATCAGATAGTATCTGCTTTTGACAGGTCAACTGTCACCAGTGTCAGTTTTGTGCCTACATCACAGGGTGAGGCCTGGTGTGAGTGACAGCAGAGGGGCATACTGCCAAAACAAAGCCCTGCTGGCCCTCTGCTGCTCTGGTGTCAGATCGGGAGAGAGATGTACTCCATGTACTCCATCCACTGAGCCATCCTGAGGGTTGCTATGTAGCAAATCAGGAAGGGGCTCACTCTCATTCTTCTCTTGCTCGGAAGTAGCAGAAGACATGAGACTTTCTCTCTTCTGTGGAAAGGCTTGAGCCTGTTAACATGGAAAACCTGAGAGGCTACCCCAGGGACTCCCATGTCAACCAGATTGTTGACTTCACCCATCTTGTAGATTATCCTGAAGGATCCAGTCCACGTATCTGCCAAAGCTCGAGGCTTGGTAGGCTCCATCACAAGGATCTCCTGATCTCCTGTCCTGGAGTCCAATCCACTTGTGAGGCTTTAAGGTCATGCCAGTACTTGTTCAATTCCTGGCTGGCCTTGAGATTTGCTGTTGCATGACCCATCATCTGTGCCATCCTCCGTCTGAGGCCTAACACATAGTCCCCCACATGCTTGGCAGGACCTGGAGGGGTGGCTTCCAAACTTTCTCTGATTAAGGCAAGGGCCCCCCTCAAGGGATGTCCACATGGAAGCTCAAAGGGGCTGAAACCAACACCCTCTTCTATAGGCAAACAGCAGGCATGGTAGGAGGAGATCCCATTTCCTCCATAGGGTCTCTTCCAAAGCATCAAAAATGCCTTTGAGAGTCTTATTAAACCTTTCAATCAGACCATTGGTGTGGGGATGGTAGGAGGTGGAGAACTAATATGTTACCTCACATTCCTTCCACATGGCTTGCATGTAACTGGACATGAAGTTGGATCCTCTGTCAGAGACCACCTCTTTAGGGAAACCAACTCTGGTCAAAATGCCCATGAGGGTCCGGGCAACTACCTTGGCAGTAATGGAATGAAAGGGTATAGCCTCAGGGTACCTAGTGGCATGATCAACCAATACCAGGATGAACCTGTGTCCACCTGATGTGGGAGGGTTCAAGGGACAGACAATGCCGATGCCTACCCTCTCAAATGGTGTGCCAGTGTCAGAATTCTTCTTCAAACTATTGAACCCGCAGTGAAGAAGAAGAAATATTCCCACTAATGTACCTCTCTGGATGGTCAAACAAACATATAGAGAGATTTATTAATTGAAAGACCAGATCCAGATGAGAAACAATGGCTTCAAGGGAAAGGTAATGAAATGTAGTACTCTGTGGTGAAATAACTGTACACAAAATTCCCAAACCCCATTAACTAACCTGTGCAGTCTAGGAAGGTGCACAGATAATTTGGGTTTTAGTAATTCACAGATGTGGCATTAGTAGCAGAATTCTGTAATTACGTCAGTACAAATAAGTACCAAAATATAAGCAAGGTTACAATATAAGATCAAAAAGAACGGTTCTTACCATACTGGATCCTGAAGAGCTTTACATGAGTCTTGATCGAAATGTTGATCCAAATGCCTACACCGCCGGCACGAGGACACCTAAAGTTAAAGCCACCTATCCCGACGGCATGCGGATGGCTAAAGTCTATGCACACAAGGAAGTCTCTAGTCCATGTGCTTTTGGTTTTGTAAAGTACACGGTAAGGATTGACGTCCAGCAATCCCTACCGGTTGTTCCATGCATCCGTTACAGGAGAGAATATGACAATGTCAGTAGCTTGGTGATATTGCAAAGAGGCAGTCTGAGTCAATGGTAACAGCTATAAGCAAGAAAGGCAAGGAATAAGCAAAGCAATGTCCGTAGACATTAAACAGGTTGGCAACTTGAATTAATGAAACACAGAGGTTCGTAGGTAAATTCAGAAGCAGCAAGGTTTGGGTAGGAGGAGCTAATATACGCTAGTCACCTGACCACAACCCGCGTTTCAGGAAGATGCCGTCCCGTGCATGTGTAAGGGATACCATCGTCTCCAAGGTAACCAACCACCAGCAGCCCCGGCGTCTATGATAGTTTGTTAGTTTCTTGACATGTGAGGTTGCAGTTACCGGGAAAGGAGCATCTTACCGTTTTATACATGATGTGATTAACTCACGACCAGGTCCCCTTCCAGAAGCAGAATTGGGATTATGACAGTTTCCTCCCTCAAAGGTACACCCCTCCTAGAAGCTCAGAACATGGAGATCAAACGGGGTGCATACATTTGATTACTAGGTTCCCATGTCCTGTCTTCCGGCCAATAAGCATTCCAATCCACATAGTACACACGGACCCCCTAGTAACTTTGGTATCCAAGATCTCATGGACCTCGTACTCCTCTTGCCCTTGCACAAGAACAGGAGTCGGGCGAGACGCCACCCGGGTAGCCGGATGACAGGGCTTTAAGAGGGACACGTGGAACACCAGATGCACTTTCCAATGCAAAAGAAGGTCAAGCCGCATAGCTATAGGATTAGTCACTTCACGTATAACATAAGGACCAATGTAGTGTGGCACTAAAGCTTTGTGCCCAGGTATGCCGAGGTTTTTCGTGGATAAACATACCTTTGAGCCCTTAAAATATGTAGGAGCGGGAGAATGATGTGCATCAGCAAAAGCCTTGGTTCATTCCTGGGCATCCATCAAATGGCGACGAATGTCTTTATGCAGATATGACAAGTTATCTATGCAAGATTTGGCCGCTGGATTGTTGATTTGGATGTTAGAGGCCAAGGGGAGTGAGCGTGGATGCCTCCCATAAAGTGCATAAAATGGAGAAGAACGCGTGGAAGAGTGAAGAGATTTATTATAGGCGAATTCAGCTAATACTAGAACAGACAACCAATTGTCTTGGTGCTGTAATGTTAGACACCATAAGTACTGTTCCAAGGTACCGTTCAATTGCTCTGTTTGGCCATCTGTTTGCGGATGGTAAGAACTCGAATATCTATCGTCAATTCCGAAGGAGGCAGTGAGTGCCCTCCAAAAGTGGGACGTGAATTGGAAACCACGATCAGTGACAATGATAATAAGAAGACCAAAAAAATGAAAAACATTCTTTAAGAAGAAATCGGCCAAAGCCAGAGCGGAAAGCAGACAAAGGCAGGGACTAAACAATGCCAACTTAGTGAGATAATCAACGACCACCCAAATAGAGGGCAATTTGACTATAAAGTCCATTGAAATCATAGTCCAAGGGCGATCTGGAATCAGAAGGTGCTGTATCAGGCCAAAGGGTTTCGAAGGAAGGCTCTTACATTGAGCGCAAATAGCACATTCAGTTATATATTCCGTGACATCTCTTTTCAGTGTAGGCCAACAACACCAGCTTTGAATCAGATCCATGGTCTTCTTAATGCTGGGATTTGCCACAATCAATGAGTCGTGGCACCATTGCATAACTTGATGATGCATGGATTGGTCAGGTAAGAAAACACGACCTTGTGAATACGGAAGTGACTGCACTATATCCAGTTTGTACGTTTGGATATCCTGAGGATTAGAATTCACCCAATCTTGGGGAGAGGTACGTAACAATGGTTGTAACATGCAACTACAAACAACCTGATGCGGAAGAAGAATAGGGCCTTCTTCTCTACTAGATTCAGGATCACCATGTAAGCGAGAAAGGGCATCGGCCTTGGTATGTAATGAATCAGGTCTGTAAGTAATAACAAAGTGAAACATAGAAAAAAAACACATGCCATCTAGCAAGGAAGTCTCTAGTCCGTGTGCTTTTGGTTTTGTAAAGTACACAGTAAGGATTGACGTCCAGCAATCCCTACCGGTCGTTCTGAGTGTCCGTTACAGGAGAGAATATGGTAATGTCAGTAGCTTGGTGATTTTGCAAAGATGATGCAGATTGGCAGAGAAGACCAAGTAACAATACTGCTTGGCAGCAAGTCGAGCAGCAATGTACAAAACTGTCTGGCATTTCAGACCAGTAAGCGGTCCGAGTCAGCAGGTAACGGTCATGAAATGAAATGGACAAAAACATGAGCAAAGGAAAATCAAAGAGGCAGTCTGAGTCGATGCTAACAGGTATAAGCAAGATAGGCAAGGAATAAGCAAAGCAAGGTCAGTAGACAATAAAGAGGTTGGCAACTTGAATGAATGAAACACAGAGTTTCGTAGGTAAATTCAGAAGCAGTGAGGTTTGGGTAGGAGGAGCTAATATACCCCAGTCACCTGACCACAACCCACGTTTGAGGAAGAAGTTGTCCCATGCCTTTGCAAGCCCCAGTGTCTACGATAGTTTTTTAGTTTCTTGACATGTGGGAGTGCAGTTACCCGCAAAGAAGCATCTTGCCGTTTTATACATGATGTGATTAACTCACAACCAGGTCCCCTTCCAGAAGTAGAATTCCCCTGATTTCTACCTGGGATAATGACAGCCAGCCACTGGCAAAGGCTGCAGTCGGGATATTACACTGCCTCCTGTCTTGCCAGACAACTGACACGTGGGACAGGTCCGGCAGTGGGACTGCACTTATTTGCAGAAAGCCTTTGCTTAGTTTCCTTAGTGCCAAGATGACCAGCTAAGGGCACCTCTTGTGCCAACTGCAGTAGAATGTGCCTGTAAACATTGGGTACCACCAACCTCTTGAGGACACCAGGTTCAGTCTTAGTGGGCTCACTACAAAGGGGCTCACCCTCCCAATACATCTTGAATGACCTAGGCACTTCACCAGCAGGCATTGAAGGTCAGGGTGATCATTAGATTGAGCACCTCTCCCTTAGGAGAGTCTTCTGGCTCTTCTGTCTCGGGAGTTGCGTCTTGGGTTACCATTGGACCTAGCCAGTCCAGAGGTTGGATCCCAGTGGGTGCTGCTAAAACAGCAGGAGGAGAAGGAGCCCTCTTCAAAGAGGTGGTCCTCTTGTTCTTTTCCTTTTTGCCTTGGGTCTCCCCTTTGGTGTGGGTAGCTGAATAGGAGTCAGACCCTGAGTGACATGAGACCTAGTGACTGCAGAAGGAGTCCATCATAGATCAACCCCAACTCTACTCGATCATTCCCCAACAATATGTTGGCAGGCACAGTGTCCTGTACCAGGACAGGGAGCTTTGCTGTTTTGTCCCCAATTTTGAAGGTTACAGGAGATAATTTGGGAGGCCCACCAGCTAACCTGGTAGTTCTCAGAGGAGGACCTCCATAGTCCTGTGGCATGAGCAGGGTCCTGTCCACCACTGTCATACTTGCCCCAGTGTCTATCAAACCAGTGGAAGGCTAGCCATTCAGGAGGACACATCTTGAAAATCTGTGGATATTCTGTGGGATAGTAGCCAGTAATTCTGCGTACTGGTCCAGGCCCCAAGGGACACTAGGGAAATCTCTGCAGGAGCACCAAAGGTGATTCCTGTAGAGGAGGGGAGGACAGTGGCCTCCACCTCAGGCATGAAGCAAGGGTAGGTCAAGCTGACAGGCTGGACTCCAAGCACCTTACCTTTACACTTGGGGTCACCCTTCTTGTGGTCCAGAGCCCCAAAGTTCCAACAAGTGGATCCACTGGGAGCCTGCCTTACAGCAGGAGAACTGCTACTCTTGCTTCCACCCCATTAGACTTACCCCACTAGATTCTTGGTCCTTAGGAGAAGGAGGTTTAGGTTTACTCAGCTGTGATTGCTTATGGGACTTCTCAGACTTCTAAGAGGTCCCTTTTTCTTTGTCCTCGTCCTTCCCACTGGATTACTTAGGAGACACCCGGTGGGAGACCCACTTGTCAGCCAGACTGGTCAGTTTAAAGGGATCTAAAATGTTCTGGTCAGCAATGTACTGACACAGCTCTGGTGAACAGGCTTCAGAAAAATGCTCAAAAAATAAAAGGTGGGATAATTCAACAAAGGCTTTCACCTTGTATCCATCAATCCATCCCATCACATTCATGTGTGCATCACTTACCACCCAGTCAACACAAGACACATTCTCTCTTTTCTTATATTTCCTGAACCTTTTAAGGTATTGGGTAGGTGTCTTGCCAATACTCAAATCAGCTTTCATGCACTCATACTGACCCCTTTCCTCCACACTCAATTTCAGAATACTGTCATAACCAGTCTGAGGCACTCTACTTAACAAGCACTTAGGCCAATCTCATTTATCAACATCATGGATTCCACAAGCCATTTCAAATGCTTCTATCCATTGGAGGATATCAGAACCCTCCACATACACACCAACCAAATATTTCATAAACATGGTGGCAGGGGACTGGCACTCTCAACTGGTTTGGCTGAAGTCTCCACTCTAGCTTTCTCTAGCTGGATTCTCTGACATTCAAAGTCTTTGTTTTTGAGTTCAAGGTCCCTATCCTTGAGTTTGTCTTGCTGTGCCAACTCTTCCTTCTTCAATTCAGCTTCAGTTTCCAAGTTTTACATTCAAAGGCCTATTTCACCCTTAATAACTCAAGTTCCAAGGCATCCCCTGAAGAAACAATGCTTGGCTTCAGAATGGAAGTAGCAGGAGAGGTGGCAATCGCAGAAACCGATTCAGTAATATCCCCAGGTGTAGGGTCTGCAGTGGTTTCAGGGTCAAGTCCTAAAAATTAAAGTGGGGGGACTCATCAACAAATACAATGGGATGCAGCACCACCAGAAATGTGCATATCAAGCTGAAATATGCACATTTCATCAAATAGGCTTTGCATAACCACCCAAATTACATAGGACGAATGGTATTGGCCTTTCATAAAATCAACACACACACACACAAAACCAAGAGAGGATATTTTCTTCTAATATTGTTCTTGAAAATGTTAAAAGGTGTGCAGGTTTTAAACTCCAAGAACCAATACAAATGGTTTCTCTGGGACTTGCAGTACCGAAATGCAACATTTCACCTTTAGTTGTTTGTTATTTTTGATCAGGATATATAGTGCAGTGGTGAAGTGTCCGGCCTAGAAAGCTGACGACTGCGGTTTGATCCGTGAGGTCATCTTTAATTCATAAACTCAAAAAGGACATTCAATGTTTCTCATTTTAGGTAGGGGGACTGAGTCCACCCTCTGAATAAAGTGGGTGGACTCCGTCCCCCCACGTGTGCCCTCAACTTGAGCCCTGGGTTTCACCCCCCCACCCCCTTCATCAAGAGCATCACAATCAGTCTGGTAGTCCACCAGGGCAGCTATCAGCTCAGCCGTAGAGGTATCTTCAAAGTCTAACTCCCTGGCTTCAAAAGCACTCTGAAGAGCCTCTAAGCTCATCTGTGTCAATTGGCCATTTGCAATAGATTCCATTGCTTGCTAGGTAGTTATCCTAGTATACACAACAGAAACTCAAATCAACAAAGGATATTTTGTAGGTGGCAAGGTTACACACTGATTCTTGAAACCATTAGCATCCCACCGATGACACCAGTGTAAAGACTGAAGGGGGTATCTGTACTTCTGCCCTCTATATTGCATAGCAGAGGCACAGAGCAACCCAGCCAAGGTTCTCTATGTGGTAGAAATGGATGAGCAACCAAGGCTTAAGCCCTCAGGAGGTGATGCAGGCTGGTTCTTAGGTACTGTGACTCCCCAAGCCCCCCACAAAGGAATGTCCACACACTATGTTATCTACTAACACAGTTTTTATATAAAAAATAAGGTTCAGAGATATATACACAATTAAAAACATACTTTGTACTCTGGAAATTATAATATGGCAAATACATGCAATGTCTATGTGGTACCACACTTAGCTTTAGATTCCTTTAAAATGCATCAACTGCTGACAGTTATAAGGTAGCATAAAGTGTAACAGCATAGATGATAAGGAAGGAAGGCAGGTTAGGTTAAACAATAACAGAAGGTTTTCTCCAGCTACCCAAACACAATTCTGAGTGAGGATCCCCCCACCTGGGCAACCTGTCATATGAGTATTAACAAGCCGAGTCCATTCATTTTTAAGCGGTCCTGTTTTCTGGTCAAAAAGCTCAACCACCCCAATGTACCTGAGATAGAAGAGTCTCTTCGATGCTTCGTCGATGGATCCTCGAGGGTGGACGCCCATTAAGGCAGGAGCCACAGGGCATCGAGATTCCTCAAAGAAATGTGGAACACTGGCATTGAGAAAGTAGCTTTGATCTCTGCGGTGCGCTTCGACGATCTTTCGATGAGCCATGCGGTCCACCTCAATGTAAAGTGCTTGGTGCCACAAAGAAGACTCTGTGATGGATGTGGGCCTGGCAGCAGGCCTCGAGTGTCGGGAGTTCCTTTGGCGGTCCTCCAGCCTGTCGGTGCTGCAGCCGCAACATGTACTTCAGGATAGTTTTCCGCGATCGGGACTCGACCACGGGCTGGACCTCGGATCTTCACTCCATTGGTGTCCTCAGGACATCTTTGTCAGCGTCAGGTGGTGAGAAATACACCGGCAGACTTTTCTCGGTAGCCGAAGACCACGACTTTCTCCGGTGGCACAAAGCGGTCAACGGTGATGGCAAGGGTGCCCTTCATTCAAACGTTCTTAGGCCAAGGTGGAGCTTTCGCAGCTCCAGTCATCAAGCAGCACGGTATCAAGCTGTCCCCGCTTCTGGGTGACACTACTCGACTGGCTTCCAGCAGTCATGGAAATCTTTGAACCCCAGTCGACGGCAATGGATTTCTATGGACTCGATGTCCCGTTGCTTTGCTTCAAGAATCTTAACGGACCCCTTCTCTGGTTGACAGTCTTTTGGGACTGGCTTCCAGGGTGCCTCGAGGAAGAGCAGCACGCTTTGCACAATGGTCCCTTGTAGCTCGGGGAGAGTTCTCCTAACCAGTTCCTCTCTCGGATCAGTCCTCAACAGACTCGACAGCTTTTAGATTTCATCAAAGGAAATGCAGCAGCAATTCTTCTACTTCCCGCTGGACGTCAAGTATGAGCTTCAAGTTTAAAATTCAGCTTCTGAAAAAATTGGTAAGTGAGAGGTCCCCAGATATACACATGTGTCCCTCATTCACTCAGGCTGAGCCAGGCTCAATCAGCCAATCACACAGAAGGGAATTCATACAGGCAGGCAGCCAATCAGGCTCACAGACATTCAGGCTATTCACTTCCACCCAGACACCCATAGCAAGGAATATGGATTGGGGCAAGCAACCAGACTTTCAGCACACCACACTGCCTTAATGTCAGTTTCAGGCAGGCCTGTCTCACTCATTGTGTCACACACACACAGAAACCAGATACCCATAACATAGAATGCATATTGGTCACACACTCTATTGACCTAGGTCCCACCCTATCACAACACAACTTAATGGAGGGGAAGAGAGATTGACACTCTCCCCCGAACCACGGAAGCCAAATGAATTCGACCCTCCCACCGTGGTTGGCACAGGCACCTGATAATAGATAACAGACCTCCACATGGCAGCCAATGGGGGGGAAGAAGGTTTAGAAAGAGGTTATGGATAGGGTGGGGAAGTTAGGAACACTGGGAAGAGGATAAGGAACTACTGCATTGGATGGGGAAGGGGAAGCACAGGGAAAAAACCTTACCTGTCTAGACATATAACACACCAAGAGTTCCCTCTTTGGGTTAAGGGTACACTTAATGACAACACATGCACATAAGATTCAACAATACACCATATCCTCTGATTTTCTGCCCTACACCTGAGAAGCAAACCTTAATACATGCGCTAAATCATGATGACACATAAAGAAAACATGTAGCAAGCAACAGAAATGAAACAAACACATGGGAATCTTCCCAACATGATAAACAATTACTCATAACCCTTTGGGCAGTTAGATGCAACACACAAAACAGAAATAGTGCCTCCCCTAGTTTGCAGCACTAAGAGCACTTAGTTTCCTGCCCAGAGACATTAGTAGAATACTGAACATGGTGATAGGCTACTCCCCGCCTGAACGGCATTCCTCTGCCTTCTAATGTTTGATGTGGGGAAGAGTTACTGACATGCTCGGTATGTAACACAATGCATTGTCCATAAATTCACCAGTGTTTCCCCAGTACTTATCTGCAGTCTGGGAGCCCCTCGGGACTTCCCAGACGTAGAAAACACTGCAGTATCAAACTGGCAGCCTCGTAACACATATAACTTCACCAGTGTGTCCCCAGTACTTATCTGAGGTCTGGGAGCCCCTCAGGACTTCCCAGACGAAGAACGTAGCACCGTAAATCAGTCCGCTGACATCCTGACTCTCCGTTCGGCAAGGTCCTTGATAAGATCAGTAATTCCGAGCCATGAACACAGCCAGTCTTCTCTGTCCGCCTGACACCAACCGCTCCCTGGAATCAGAATAAGCCACACCTGCCGCACGCCATTGCCTGCTAATAAGCTGTTCCAAATTAAAGACAGCTGGCAATGCGCGTGTGTGCAGAACTACCAGGCGCACTGAGGATGCTGGGTAATGTAGTTCCACATCCTCCCAGCACTCCCTGGCCTCAATGTACAAACCTAAGCACTCCCCGCCTGTGCCAGCCCTTTTTCCTGACACACCCCAAGGGTGTACCCACAACGTACAGTCACTGAGAAGGCTACAGACGGTCTAGCCCGAACTTCCCCACAATACCATATATGGTTCCTCCACCCAACAGCCAGTCTGTGGAAGGGACAGAGTCAGTGCATCCCCAAACCTTGGGAAAACAAGGAAACAGGCAATAGAAACCAAGAGGTCCCACTGATTCCTATGGCAGTGCCTGGGTATCCCAAAATGGAGTATACTCAGAGCACCTGTCACATCGGCATGAAACTGCCACCAGCCCATACCCTGCTCTGTGGGCTACACACAGGTGCCCAAAAACATACACTCATATGTGTCATAAGGGTATTCCAAGATTCTCTGTTCATCATAACCAAAAATAGGAAGAGCTGCACTGCCATGGGTCCATACTGGACTCCTGTGCAGAAAATTAACACAGAACACACATCATAAGGGAGTACAAGACAAGGAAATGGAGGCCCTGCCCCTCCAATGCATTTCCAGCATCACAACAGGACAGCAAATCCTTTTTGAAGCAGTGGAGGCGGGGGGAGACATTACGCTGTCCCTCCTTCCTCAATGATAGCACATACTCTCCTGCAGTCACAACAGCAGAGCAAGATGCTGGTGGTGATCGCACTGCTTTGGCAGGGTCAAAGTTGGTTTCTGATACCACTTCACATGGCCATGGTCTCTCCCATCATTCTTCCAGTCTCCTTGACCATTCTGCTAGAATTCATTCCTCATTCACCATTCTCATGTGCTACAAGGGTTTCTGCAGTTGTTTGCCTGGCTGGTGCCAGGGGCTGTTGGTCCCCTAACAGTCTTTTGCAATTGGCTGGTGCACTTATTCATGGATCATGGGCACCCCGCACACTTGGATCCTACGAGGTAACGTGGAAGGCCTGTCTTTGCTGATCCAGTTCAAAGGGTTAAGATCACTTTCATGCTGGGGCATAATGCTGGTGAATTTCCCGGCAGATCTGGCAGCAGGTCTGGCTGATTCCTTTTCTTACCATACAGTCAACATCTAGCATTCTTCTCTTTTGTTCTATGGAGAACACATGCTGATCTGCAGAGTCTTCAAGGGGATCAGGTGTTTCCATGCCTGACTGTGTACAGGTACTTCTGCTTGTGAGATGGGAACCTTGTCTTATCCTTGCTGAGGGATTGGCTAGGAAATAATGAGCTGTCCATGCAGGCCAAGCTGATGGTGTTGATGTATCTTGTTTCCTTTCATAGTGTTGAGGAGGTTAGGTCCTTTCATGCTTCAGGTAGATTCATTTGCGAGGAAGAGGTCTTGTTTCATGTTCATTGGATGAATATGTCTGGTTCTCTGAAATTTTTTTTTGCTTCCTTTGCTGTTTTCCCTACAATCTTTGCGATTTCATGTCTTTGTGAGTATGTTTCTAGAACTGCTGCTGTTAGGGACACATCGGATCAGCCATTCCTGTCATTTTGTAAACCTTTACATCCTGTCTCTTCTCCCACTCTAATACCATCAAACTTGTTGTCGCCAACAGGCGACCCAGTTGCACTCTGTGTGGACTAATGTCCTACTATAAAATTCATGTATTCAAATCTGTAATTTGACAAAACTAATCTTCCATACTTCTCTGACATAAAGAAATCATAGACTGAAATGTATTGTTGACTGGGTTAAGTCACCCTTAATCAACATAAAACTCAGAAATAAAAATAAAAATTGTTACAAACATGTGTGCATTTGTCGTCTTAGAACATTTTACAAATCCAGAGAAGTTAGCAACCAATTCTCCTCAGCATTAAACAGAAATCAAAATAATTAGTTAAATGTACACAACATTTTATTTTGTCACAACCAATCAACTCCAGTTTAAATCATAAGTGTGCCAATGCGTTTCGGATTGGACATCCATCATCAGGGATTGGAGCTTTGTGTTCATTTCAATTCAATGAGGAAACAAATAACAAGTTCATCTGTAACCTATGATATAACAGCAATACAAAGCACCCTGGATAACAGTACCGCAAGCATTTCCAAGCTCTTGCACGATATAATTGAACCTATATTCAAAGATAAAGAAGCAAGAAGAAAAAGCCAAACAGGAAAAGATGTAACAAATGCAGAAAACACTTGGAGGAGCATAGCGGTACTAGAGACCCCAAGAGTAGAGAGGGAGGGTCTCAAAGTAACAATACCAGAAAGTTCCAGGGAGGAAGGGGCGAGAGCCCAGGACCCAACCCAACAAACAAACTTTAGCATAAGACAACCGTCTGTCTCCCAGAACTCTGCAATCATGGAGAAAACAAGTAGGGCAAGGTTGGTTGATGAAAATGGCTCAACCAAGAGGATTGGATCTCAAACAGACCCTCAGCTAAAGAGCTCCAGATCCAACATTGGGATTCAATCTCCTCTATGGAACCTGAAACCTTAAGAATAGAAACAGGTGGGGACTGCCCTCAAAACACACCCGCCTGTGCGGGTCAACGCAGTAAAAAACAGCAAGTGGGGAACAAAAAGAAGGAGCAGACAATTAAATATTCGGATGTTGAGGCTAAAAAAACAATAACCCAAAAAGTTAACACTAGTACTTTGAAAGAAATCCGTAACAGAGGCGTATGTGAGTTTTTCAAGAAAAAAAACCCAAATACTGGAAACAAAAAACAAGAAGATGCTATAAAACAAAAGAAAGCGGGAGGAACAGAGCAACAAAAATGATGAGCAGAATATATATGTGTCCGCGAAAAAACAGAAAAATCAAATACTACCAAAAAAAGCAAACTCCAATGAAAGCCGTGCATTCATAAAAAATGTAACCTTGCCAAAAGACCAACCAAGCATAATGGCTCAACTAATGAATTCAAAGAAAAAGGTCAGGTCAGAACAGTACATCAAGGAAAATGCTACCCCAGAGTTTGGGGACGATGAGTGCTCGGAACCAAACCTAATGGACCTCTTGACTTAAACAATATCTGAAGATGAGGAGAGGCATTGGGAGAAAGAGCAGAAGGACCAGAACATAATCACAGAGGGTGGTGATACGATGGAAAGCATAGAGAATATTGAAAGCGAAGGGCTCACATCTAACGACGATACACCTAATCGCAAGCAAGAAAGGAGAGAGGTCGGAAGAGACCAAGAAAGGAGGGAGGGTGGAAGATCCCAAGAAAGGAGTGAGGTTGGAAGAACCCATAGCCATTCCCAATCTACGGAAATGATGGCACCAAAAGGCCCCCGCAGAAAAATGGGGAATCCACCCCCAAAGAAGCACTCTGGGATAGAACAGCAAGGACAGGGACGGACAAACCTACCCTTGAGTGACAGAACCCCGAACAAGAGGCTGGTCCCTTCACCAACTGTGAAAACAGAATCAAAAATATCGAGGCTGAGTACCCCAAAAGGAAATACACTGAACACGGGTTACAAAGGAACATACAAAGTACTTTATTTTACACTGAATTCAGTTACGAAGAACAGAGCAAAATCAGATAGCTATCGGCCCTCAGTGCAACACAGCGAACTCCAGCATGGTTCAGTGTGTTCATTGAGAGACACTGTACATTAGAATTCATGGTTCTTTTATACTATTTGCGAACACGATGTTCAACCCTACTTCGGGTTAATATTCCTCTAATACATTACTGATCTAGGGTTCATGCCTAGTTCGCATATCCACATGTAACTGGTTTGCTTTTAATACATATATCAACAAGCCTACACTGCAACTGTGTATTCTGGGATTTCCCATGCAGGTCTTCTCAAACATGAATACAATGTAGTTAAACAAGTGTTCTACGTTCAGTATTTGAATACATTGTTCTTAACATATGCTCGTGGATTAGTTTCATTGCACGAGTAATCCTTTACACACAGGTCAACGAAGGACAAGGTCTCAGTTCACGACCTCAACAAGTGGACTACAAGCAAGTTACATATTAGCTACATACAGAGGTCAAGACAGCCATGTGGTATTTCGGAATGACATTGTCCACCATTTTAACTCACAGGGTGACTTTACAAAGCGAACCTAAAATGGTGGATGATCCTAAAATGGTAGCTTACGTTGATTTTTAAGGTCAGGACCTTGCAACATGGATTTTCTTCGCAAGCAACTTACAAGCAGCTTGGTGTAGGCCAATATACATATATTCATTGCAATAGGAGGCACAATATAATTTCTCATTTGACACAATGACCTCCAATAAATTGGCAGCCCAAGTGAAGGGGCACATGAGGGATGTCAACTTCGGGCAAACTACAAACCAACAGCGACAGCGGGACAACCCTGACAACAATCGGACCTGTAGGCAACCTGGCCTCATCCTGGAGCGTATACTACATTTTGAGGATGAACTGATTCTAAATAGGGCGAATGTAATACGCCTGTTACATCATATCACGGCATTAAGGCTAATCACAACCAATGACTTTGCCATAGTGGAATTCGTCAACGAAGCACGCAGAGATAAAGTCATCTTATACACAGTGTCAAACTTGGTCAGGCAATTGCTCTTAGAGGAAGCCAACCACCTAAGACCAATGGGCTTTGATCTCCAAGAAAGTGCTGAGATACTAAAAGAACGAAAAAGCACTCGCCCAGACCAAACATTAAGCAAAGCAAAGAGACCAGTCATTGGAAGAGCTACAGGTCATTACTGAGAGAAAGCCATAATATTGGCAGTCAGAGCCAAAACTTGGAAAAAACAAGAGCAAGCGATGAAAATTAAACAGCTAGATGGAAATGGTTAAAGAACTTAATAGCAGACAAAATGGACACTTAATAACAACCAGAGAACGAGAAGGATGGTTCTTGGTCCCTTGGAAGCTGGAACACAAGAGGCTTTAACCATCTTTACACTCCAGGAGAACTACAAAAGGAAAACCTGAAAGTCCTCTGCTTGCAAGAAACCTGGTTGCAACAACCACCTATGCTGGAAGGTTATTTGGTGATATTAAATCCAGCAATTAAAGGAATAAGAGGTCGCCCTATATTAGGACTTCCGGTTGCAATTAAAAATGACCTAAATTGGAGGGTGGTGGAGATCAAAAACCCCTCCCCTTTTGTTCAGATGGTGGTCATAAAACTGGACAAAGCTGAAGTTGACAAACTGAGAGTCTTGATCCTGCTAAATTTGTACTGGAATCCGACAAGTCAAACTAATGAGAATTTTTCGAACAAATAGCACGCTTATTGGACGAACAGCGAGAGAAGTGGATGGATCCGCTTTGTATACTGGTAGGCGATCTAAACTGTAACCTGCCTGGATAAAGGCAATCAGGCCCTGGTACACGATCTGTCGCTGGCAACAACAAAAGAAAAAAGAGGAATAAGGTGGAGAGAAATGATACAATCCAGAGATTGTTTGATATTAAATGGAATGGTCCAAGGAGTCATCCCCGCCCAAATAACATGGCAGGGGGCTCAAATAAATGAAATACAAGATTACATATGTACATCAAGTGATCTGTCAACAGACATCCTAAAATTAGAGGTGTTTACAACCATCGCCAGCGACCATAACCTGATGAAACTCACCTGTAGGAATATCAGCAACAACAAGATCATTACTTACAACCAAGAGATACTGACATCAAGAAGAGGAACGCAACTTAAGATACGTCCAGATTACATCGAAGGGTTAAACCTTAAATTAAATGATCTGATCTCGGATCTGGAACACAATAAAAAAAATAAAAGAATCAACTATATCCCGCTCTTTAAAGGTTATAGAGCGGAAGGGAAAACCAACCAAAACCAACTGACTAAGATCCATGCCCACATGTATGATAGAATGGTTTGGAAAATCAAAAAAGATCTGTAGAAAAACATCACCCGTTTAAATAAGATCCGATGCCCTGATAACAGCAAGGAAACCCATAAGCTGAAACAGAAATATCGGAATTGGCTATATTTAACATAAGAAAATCATGCTCAATCAAGACACAGAGAGAATGCTGGATAAAATAAGATCAAATAATACGGCAGAAATATGGTCAATTATCAAAGAAACAGACACTAGACAAGATGTGTCACTGTCGAACCCCATAAGCGCAACTGCGTGGTGTGAATTCTATACTCAGCAGCAAGAGGACAATTGGTCTCCTTTACAACGTAGGCCCTTGGTAAACACAAGGAAGGACGGACTAGATATTGGTATAGAGTCAATTGAAAGTATACTAAAGAACCTACAAAACTCCAGAGCCCCGGGACCAGACGGGCTGACAAATGCCATACTATAAAGTAACATACTAGAATGGGCATGGTTCTTGCATCAATGATTCAAATATTTGTTACGTACTGAAAAAATCCCACAGTCCTGGAAGGCAGCAGTGGTCGTACCCATCTATAAAAAAGGCTTGAGAACATCTCCTGAAAATTATAGGCCAATTGCCCTCCTGGATGTTGCTAGTAAAGTATTTGCGTCCACATTATTGAAGACCCTAACAGAATGGAGCATCCAGAAAGGTCGAAGAGACCCTTGGCAGTCCGGCTTTGTTAAGGGAAGAGGAACACAACTATCAGAGTAAGGCTGGATATGACAGGGACTCTGTCGGACCAAATAGCCATCAAAACGGGGCTGAAACAAGGTTGCCACCTAGCGCCGGAACTTTATAATCTGTTCACATCAGATATGGGAGCAGAATTTCATTTCTCATACGCAGTTTTCCCCCAAAAGTTGCGGGGTCACCAATAGGGAGACTGTTATATGCAGACGTCATTGTTCTGATAGATCAGACTCCGATAGATCTGCAACGACACTTAGCAACCTTACAGTGATACGCGGACGACAACAATCTGATAATGAATCCAGAAAAATCAAGAACAATAAGGTTGCCCCAGGGAGGGAATAAATGTAAAAACAGGAAGGTGGTCTGGACATCAAAAGGAAAAAAAAATTGGAAGTAAACTCGTTTACATACTTGGGAGTTTGCATTAACAATACCAAAAGTGAAGCCCCAAGAATTGAAGGGCTAAGAAGGAAAGCAACCAATTTACAGAATGAAAGTAGTACCCATACTGACTTACAGAGCCAAAACATCAACGTCTTTTCCAGCACAAATATGGCCGAGTCTGGAGGGCATGTTTTGGCGGAAAGTGCTCCATCTCCCCAAATCTGTCCCGATACAAGTAATAAGGAGAGAGCTGGCACTGACATTGCTGAAAGCTATAGCCGATTGGAAAAAAAATTCCTTTTACCACAAATGTTTGGAGGAGAATGCATCCGGAGGCTTTAGTGTGTTGAATAAATCCCTGAAAGAACAAACAGACGTTGTGTTAGCAGAATGGCAAGAAACATGTCAAGCAATGCTAACAATTCTCAGTGAAACAGAGGAGGATTTGCTAAACAATCCAGATAAAACAAAATAAAAACTGTACACAATGGACTGGATAGAAACCCAAGAGCACAATGGTAAATACAAGAACTACAAAGAATTCTGGGCTCAGCCAAGGAAACTGAACCTGCTACCAGGATACTTGACACTGTTTCCAAATTGGTATTTCAGGTCACTCTTATGGGCCTCATTCCGAGTGTGGCGGTAAGGGGTTAACAGCACTGGTAAGGATGCCATTGCCGTTAACCCCCTACCACTGCATTCCAAGGTTCCTTAGCGGGTCCCACTAAGGGACCAAGGAGCTAAAAACGGGCCCGCTATTTGCGGGCCCGTTTTTAGCTCCTTCCCCATTCCCTGTGAGCTCTATGGGGACTCGAATGGGAATGGGAAATGGTTTTCGGAATATGGACTTACCGGGTCCGCAAAGGTCAGAATGTCCCGGTAAGTCCCCATTCCAACACCACGGACCCGGACACGGGTTTGGAGGCAGCCATGGTGCTACTAGCACCATGGCTGCCTTCAAACTCGTAATGACAGATTCAATGTCTTGCCGACCGTAGAAATACTGCAAAGAAGAAACATTAGGAGTAGAAACATAGGGTGTAGATTGTGTGAACTCCCTGGTGAGATAGAATCTTTAAAACATCTAACCCTATGCTGTCGGGCCTAAGGCAAGAATGCGAGTACTGTCTAAGGGACATTTTCAGAACCTATCCGACTAGAAGTACGGACGATTGGTGGAGAACATTGATCGAAGGAGGGAACACTAAAATCATCATAGCCCTCGTAAAGTTGGTAATCACAATGCTCAAGAAACTGGAGGTACCGGGTGTAGAGGATACGAGGAAGAGGTAACAGAGCATTAGACAACCATTTCTTAGAAATCCAAACGAGACTCCAGTGAGATCTGGATTTGATGAGACTGTGGTAAATGGTGGAAGGGTTAAAGGTTTTCGAATTGTAAACCAAATGACCTGTTGAATAAATAAAAAATAAAAAATAATAATATAACAGGTAGAGTATCTTAAATTCAGTGATCAGGAAATGATCACACTAATACTATACAATCCGTATATTTCAAAATAGGTATCATTATTCACATCAAGTCTCATAAAACACTAACCTCAAAACCCATATGGTGCAGCTTTACAATGTTTACAACTTGTGTGATAAAACATAATTACATGATAAACGTGACATCCATGGGTCCAGGTCATTTGGATATTGTACTAATAATCTCCTCTTATTAGGATACCCTACTCACCCAGCTTCTGACATTTTTCACATGTCTTGGGAAACTTTTTAGCCGACTCAGTTGTTGCACAGAGTTGTGTCATGTGCCTCTGAAATACAGTAAATATGTAAGCACCACATTACATTCTTTCTGGACTCTAAAAGGATAAGGCTATCAGTGCTTGGGTATCATGACTCGAACCCTCTGTGGGTGCAGTGAGGTAATGCCATGTCCCTCATAAGGGTAAGGAACATGTACACATCAGTGTCTGCAGCGGCGGGACAGCAAGTCTTAAACACATTCCCATTCTCCATGCAGTCGTCACAATGGGCCTTTAACTAATCTCATGGCCAGCGCGACCTGCGCTCTCCAGAAAGGTGATACCTTTTAGTTGAAAGCTTAAGTCCCTCCCTTCATACCCACGTTATATCAGTGGTAACATGAGTGCTCTCCCTCATTTCAGACCAAAAATGGTAGACTTCCCTGCCTTATGTATAGCATCTGTGCCTACCTTACATCAGCCCGAATCCTGTGTAGTTGAAAACAGCCGACATAAAGACGAACACGCGTCCACCCCAGGTGTTTATTTGTCGTTGTCATAGCGACCATGCGTGTGCCCAGATGCATGGCGGTCGCAAAAGGTAGCCATACAGGTATGGGAACCCCCTCATAGTTAGCCAATAAGGGCTTTTAGTGGCTACTAATTCTTGATAACATATATGCTAATCATCCAATTGAAGATACAGCATATTAACGTGAACTTCTCCCACTCTAGCCAGATCGGTTTCCTGGGTCTTTCGCCTTGCAGAGGTGGTTGTGTCTCCCTTTGGTGCTCATTCTGCTCAGGATCCATGGCTTCTAAAGCCTTTGGTCAGGGGCCCGATTGGAGAACATTCTTCTGTTGTATGATTGGTCCAATGTGGGGGCTTTCTATCAATTTGATTGCAAGCCTGTTGTGCATGCTTCATGAGCACTATTAGAGGGGCTTGGAACATGCATAATAGGAAGCCTCCATGCCATGCCATAGAATTTCGATTGCCCCAATTTTATGATGGAGAGTTAGACAAGTATTATCAGTTATATGTCATTTTATCAATGGACATTTCAGAGTGGTGCATTTCATCAAACCAAAAATCTTTTAAAATGTGGAGGATCTCTCCAAGCACCCAGAATGACTACCCTTATAATGCCACCCCAACCCCATCCCGACTCATTTTAACCCCTTACCCCACTACCTTTTAATTATTGAAGGTGTTCAGTATTTTAGGTATTATAGTCTTCAGTGAAATATACCACTCTGAAATATTTTTGGTAAATTGGCTGGGTACCATATTAACCTGTCCTATGTTCACCACCTCTTAAGAATGTTCTTCCTGTTTTGGAAGATGGTGGGTACCCCTTCTAGTCATTGTATTTAATGGAAGCCAGGTTTTTTGGGTTGTGTGAGATGGTTGTGGTCCAGGCGGGTGCAGATCCTGTTTCCACCTCAAGGTGTACGGATGGGTGGCTGATGGTTGCTTGTTCGAAAAGAGTGCCGACTGATGTATGGGAATGGTTTTATAGGGACTGGGCTATGGTGCCCCTAGGGAATTATGGATTATGGGATTATGGGGGGTGTTTTCCTTTGTTTCTTACAGATGTGAGGCGATTGAAGACCACCACTGCTCTGGCAAGATTATATGATGTTAGAATAAAAAATCATTACTTAATTGTTTCTTAGGGTGAAGATGGTTGTTATGATGCAAGGTGTCTGCATGACAGACATCCCATATCAGGGCTGTAGAATGTAATTTCTGCCTAGCTGAATAAAGACCTGGTTTGGTTTCAGACACTGAGAAAGGATCACAGCACTTAGTGATCTTTTATTCACACGTTCTCCCTGATCGTGAGTACTGCTGAGGCCACTATCTAAATACCATTGCCCTCCGACCATACAACAAACAGTATGCTCAGTGGTTTCAATTTAGCTATTCATTTCAATGGATCACAATTTGCAAAATAAAAAAACGAAGTTGCTGTATGACTTTTGAGGGGGCAGCCTAATGTCCCATTAGTTGTGTTGCTGTAGACAAGCACCTAAACATGCGAAATTAAAGTTCAGCCGCTTATTGTAAACATGACAAATGAAGACAAACTGCTCGCAATTTCATAAATGAAGCAACATTCAAGTTGAACTCTGTCGATTGTGATGTTCCCAGTGAACGCATGAATCTATAGCAAAAGTCTATTTTAGTCTGCTTAAATGTAAGTATTAAATCATTTCCATAGCGAAATACCACTCAAAAAATGATTATCACAGATCAAGTGTTAAAGCATTTGCGATTGGACTGGTATATTTCTATAAATTCATGGAAAGTATTAATCAAACTGTTTAGCTAATTAGCACAGTAGGGTTCCAGCATTATCAAGATCAGTAGAAATGAAAACAAAAAGCTTCTTTAACAGAACAACCATATTCATTGCAAGAGGATTCAATTCAACACTACAGCTAAGTCAACACCTAGTCTAGAATACTGAATGAAAACCCTTATTGATATATCTTTATGTCCAGTTCATGCGTTCTGGATGACTACCCCTATATAACACCCCTCTCTTGGAATCCCCCTGACCCCACTTGAGCCAAGAAGTAGTTCTGTTTTGCAAGTTTAAAAGGTTTATTTGATAATTTAAACAATAGATATATATATCACACTTTATAATAAATGAATAATTGAATATCACACTTAATCTGAGCAGTAATCAATAATGGATAGTCCGGCACTAGCACACTTGTGAATAGGAACAGAAGAATAAGGTGGAAGAGAATGCTTTATATAAGTTCAGATGGATGTAATGTTGAATGAAAAATGCAATACAGAAAATACTCAATATGATTTCAACAAAACAATGTAATCACTTTTCTCTGGCAATTCACCCCCCCCCTTTATGCAATGCAAGGAAATGGAAGGAGAGCACACAGTTCTCAGAAATGCAATCAAATGTAATTCAGTTCACCCCAGCAAGCTTAGACTATAGAAGTTTGAAACACAGGCCCAAAATGCTTTTATATGTGCTGGCAATGAAGTGAAAAATATGCTAAAATGCTTTGATATGTGCTGGCAATGAAGTGAAAAATATGCTAAAATGCTTTTAATTCCCTCTAGAGGTTCAGGGTGAGTGGTATCTAGTTAATATTAGTCCAGGCTCACTCTAGCAATGATTCAGGGATGGTTCTTAAGAGGCAAACAAATTTTTAGCAAGGAAAGCAAGGAAACTGTTGTTTTCACACGTGGAGAAATTTGCAAATTGCGGTAAAATTGCGAGTGCGTTTTTCATGATTGCGGCAAAAGTATCGGGGGTAGGAATGCGGTTCTAGGTTCGTAGAAAAGCCACGATTCCCAGCTTTCAGAGGAAAGTCACTGCAAGTCTCTAAGACAAACGGTCACGGAGATATGAGCGATATGGTAAAGGTCGTTTTTCAGATCTGAAATTTTAAAGTTCAAAGTGACAAGTGACAGCTAGCAACTAGAAATGACAGGTGACAGCTTTGCAAATGACAGGTGACAGTTAGGAGGCAGTTCTACTTAGATTAAAATAGCTTGGATTAGATTGTTTTAACTAAGAGATTGGTTCTGCACAGTTCTGCTAGGTACTCACACTATATTATTGAATTAGAATGGGCCTCGCCACGGATCTGGTCTGGTTTTAGACTGGACTCTGGTCTGGTCTCGGCACTTCACAGTGATCTGGGTCAGCTCTCTGGTTCTGCTAACAGTGGTCTGGGTAGCTCTGCTCTCTCCCTGGGTACAGCACTGCTTCTGGATCTTTCTGCACAGCTTTCTCTGGAGATTGATGGATTTGAAGTCTGGATCTCTGGATGTGGTATGGTCAGCAGCATGCTCCGCAGCAAATGGAATTGAATGTCCCTATCTGTCCTGACTGTCTGCTTTTATGTGTTTTGAAAATGGGTGTGTGAGCAGCATTACTAGGCTCTACCCCTCTCCACTTGTCATTGGCCACTTCATCCTCTTCCCCTTGATTGGGGGAATGAAATGAAGTGTCATCATGATGAGGTCTGTTTATGATACAGAGAACCCACCCCTGTCAAATTACACACAATCTATATTTTGACCCAAAAGACATATTTGCATAGGTACACATTTGTTTAAAATTACATGCACCCTCACATATCACAGGAGGTATACCCTGTCCAAATCCGCTCTTCCTGGGAGCTTGCATTCAGAAATGGCAACATATTTCACTTTTTGGTCAGGTTACCAATATCAGATTCTTACTCAAATTTACCCAAATGTGTGCAAGGCATGCAGGCATTAATTGATGAAGTATCAGACTTTTAACATGCATACATTTTAAGTAATACCCTCTTAACTGCTAGTTTGCCCCCAGATCATGCCACCAGTACTAAAAACCTCTTAAAATGTGGGCAGAAAAATCACAAGAATTATGGTATCATTTAAATAATTATGACAAGTCCGTACTATGAGTTATTCATCTTTTTCTAAAACCATATTCTGGCTCCAAAGGGGTGTGGTTTCCCCCCAGCACAAGGTTGAATTTCTGGTTTTTCCAATTCTGCCAAGCTTGCTCTCACATGCAGTGCTCCTCCCCTTTCCTTCCAGGAGGAAGCCACATTTACGACTCCCATAATAAAACATTTGCCTGGGCCCTGGAAGGCCCATTGTTCAAGAGGAAGCCATTTATGGCCACTTCAATAAACCCTCTGCCTGGGTCCTATGTTTAGTCTCTAGCAGTCCCTTGATAATTCAATCAGAGAAGTGTCAGATCCCTTTTGGTGGGAGCAGCAAAAAGGCAGCTAGGCCTGGGAACACAGCAGTTGTGCAAGTCTCAACTCCTGTCGGGGGTAGCTGGTGGGCAGAATTCAGTTCCTTAAGCCAGGCCCCAGCTAATGTCACTTTTAGTTACCCAGTTTTCTGCATTCAAATAAAACTAACCATTTTACATATGCAGCTAGAATGCTGATTCTAAGTTTAAAACTATGACATTTAAACAATTGCAACCTATGTGACACTCAAAAGTAGGTCACTCATTTCTTTTAAACATTTACATTTTTAGTGTCTTTCAGTCCAAATTTACTTAAACTGCTGAAATCCACAGCCCAGCCAGTCTTGATATAAACCTTCAAGTCACTTCAGAATATAACTTTACATTGGATCCACCTCTCAGTAAGTCTTTCTTTGGCCTGCTTTGGGTTCATTTATTCAGTTTTACACGAAAAAGAAAAAAGTCTGGTGCTGTTTTAAAACGCCGGCTTTCTGATAGTGGTGAGTACTGGTAATGCACCCATTTTTGGGATTTAAGAAAATGAATTCCCCACAATTCTAGGTTGCTTTTGGCAATCAGCATTGCCATTCCCAATGGTTTCAGACTACTGTGTGGGTAGCCCAGTGGTGGTTTTAGGCAGTGCCCTTCTGTGCCCATAACATCGGCAAAAATGAGTGGCAGCCTATTCTTCATGCATTTCCCTGTGCATTTTCTGGGAAGCTCTGGCCATCATGATGTTTTCCATGTCAGTACTGCACAGTTTTTGAGGTAGGGCGCGGATGTATGGGTAAAAACATCCCACAAGCCCCCCTCTTGCGATGGCCATTCTGTTTCACTGATGGGACTCACAAGACCTGGGATGTTTCCTCATCTTCTTCCAATAGATGGCACAGTTCAGCATCTTTTCCTCCATCGGGTCGGATCGATCGGTTCTCCTCGCCGGTCCTGATGGGAGTATTGGGCGGTACACTGGGCCCTTTGCGTCTCTGCTGCCGGTCTCCGGATCGTCCTCCTTGGCCCGTCTCCAGGTTTTCTTTCTCCTAGGACGACAAAGGAAGAGCGGCAATACCCATTCATAGACATTTTTCCCCCACCATTGATATAGTGGGGTGGCATATAAATTTATAGTCAAAACATATGGACATGCACATCTCTTTTTGCATTCAAAAACAAAAACACCCACATTGAGAAACTCAGAATTTGATAGGCGATATGTAGGATATTTTAAGTTAGAACTGAATTAATCTGAGACAGTACCCTCTAGGATTCCAGAGGATTCCTCCAGTTGTTGCAGAGTGTGCCTGGGATGGCAACACTTCAACTGGTTAATGTGGACCCACTTGTCTTCCCCCTCTGCCAAACCGCCTTTGGGGATGCGGATCTTGTAGGCCACAGGGGAGATTTTGTCTATAATCTCAAAGGGTCCCTTCCATGTAGGCAAACATTTTCGCTGTTTGGCCTGGTTCCTTTGGAAATTGTATAGATAGACCCGGTCCCCCACCTGATATTCCTTCCTGGAAGTCTTCAGGTCATAGTGGGTCATCATGCTATCAGCTGATCTTTCTAGATTCTGCTGAGCATAAGCAAAAGCATGTTGAAGGTGTTTCCTTAAATTCTCCACATACTCATGAGTTGTGGAGCCATTTATCAGTGTCTGCTCTTGGGTCCTATAGAGCAAATGCTGAGGAAGCACCATCTTGCATCCAGTCATCAACTCAAATGGTGACAGTTTGGTTGCAGGTGAAGGGGTAGATCTGATGGCCATTAGGACCAGAGGTAATCGGATATCCCAACTTGGCCCAGAATCTGCCACAAACTTTTTTTAGTATGCTCACAATGGTTCGGTTATATCTCTCTACTGCCCCAGAAGAAGCTGGCCGGTAAGCAATATGCAACTTCCTTTTGACCCCCAGTATCTCCCACATCTTTGTCATCACTTCACTGGTGAAGTGGCTACCTCTGTCTGACTCAATCCTTTGAGGTAGACCAAAACGGGAAAAGATGTGGTTAATCATCAGGGCAGCTGCAGTTTCTGCCTTGCAATTTGGGGCTGGGAGACATTCCACCCACTTGGTAAACAAGCATGTCACAGTCAACATGTACTTATTCCCCCTAGCAGAGCGAATCATGGGGCCTACAAAGTCGATTTGTAAATCTGACCATGGCAGTGTCATCCCCCTCTTTTGGAGAGGCGCGCGGTGTGTGAGAGACGTCGGCTGAAATTGTGCACAAACAAGACACCCCTTCAGGTATTGGTCAAGGTCCTGCCCCATGTGTGGCCAGTATGCAACCTCTCTTAAGATTTCCAGTGTTTTGTGAAACCCCCTATGACCGGCGGTGGCCACATCATGGGCGTGACTTAACATCAGGCTTCGGAATGAGGTAGGAACCACCCATTGATCGTGGCCAGCTTTGGATTTCCTTACCAGCAAACTGTCTTGGATTCGGAACATTTTTGGACATTTCATCGACACTCTTAGGTCCTCTTTCCCAATATAATCGGTATCCGTCAGGGGAAAGTTCTCAGGGACCTCAAGGTGTTGGTAAAACTTACCAATTATTGGATCCCCCTTCTGAGCTGTAATCAAATCAGCATCAGGGGTCTCCTTACTCCATTGTGCAATTGAAAGGTCGTTGTGAGCATTTGTCTGGGACCTAGTGATAGCAGTAACCTGGATTTCCCCCAACAGGGACTCAATCTCAATTAGATCCCCTTGGATGGCCCCGGTTTTGGCCAGCTGATCAGCTAAGTCATTTCCAGTTTTGTCTGGTCCCTCTACTTTGGAATGACCCTTGATCTTTTTCCAATAGATGGTCATCTCATTCGAGGTGACCAGATCATCAATGTTTTGGATCAACTTCCCATGTTTCAAGGGTTTGTTGTTAGCACATAACATGCCTCTGGTTTTTCAATTAACCAGGTGCTCCACGAACCCGTTCCGTACATAATCCGAATCTGTGATTATGACCAGTTTGTGGAGTTGATGCTGGACAGCAGTGAGGATGGCCTGATGCACAGCCATCAATTCTGCCACCTGACTACTTCGGGGACAAATTTTGTATCCAGCGGAGGGTTCTGGGGACTCATTCACCCATGCATTCCCTACGCCGGCCACCAGTTATTTCTCCCCGTCGTTGTCAACATGGTAAGAGCATCCATCCACATATACAGTGGGCATTCCCTCACACTTGTTTTCTTCAAAGACTTCCACAGGAAAATCTTGCATTGACAGAATCCAGGAAGTAATTCGGGAATTACTCAAATTTCCGGCCCGGATTCTGTCACTTTGGAGATATTGCAGAGGCTGGTGTGGAGTCTCCACTATGATGTGTTCCCCCTGGATAAACGGGCGGTAATTCTACAATGCCCACACCGTTGCCAGGAGTGCCTTCTCACAATCGTTGAATTTTTCCTCCACAGAGGATAAAGTTTTGCTCGCATAGGAGATTACTTTATTGACCTTGTCATGCTTTTGGTATAATACTGCTGTCAAGCACGTATTAGAGAACCCCGTCTCCAGGAAGAACTCCTTGTTTCTGACAGGGTAAGCTAGGCAAGGCGCTTGTGAGAGGCTTCTTTTGAGTTGTTTTACCGCCTCGGCTTGTTCTGGACCCATTCCCACTTGACCCCCCCTTCAGGAGATGAATCAGGGGTCTGGTGATCTCTGCGTAGCCCTCAATGAACTTTCTGCTGTAATTAGTCAGTCCGAGGAGGCTCCTTAGTTCCCGCAGAGTTGTGGGGTCTTTCAGTTTTTGAAGTGCTTCCACTTTCTTTTACTGGGGACAGAGACCCTGAGGAGTAATCTCATGCCCCAAGAAATTAACACGGATTCTACACCACTGTGCTTTCTGAAAGGAAAGTTTTGCTCCGGCGGCCCTCAACTACGTCAGAACATAACGGATCTCCGCTATGTGTTCCTCCACAGATGAACTTTTGATGAGGACATCATCTACATAAGCCAGGTTACCCCTCGCAACCAGGTCGGGCATGGCCTTATGTAGGAAAATGTTGAATTCATTGCCGGAGTTGAGGTATCCGAAGGGAGTCCGGGTCCATGTGTATTGCTGGCCCCCAAAGGTAAAAGCCAGCTTGTATTGGTCCTCCCTACTGACAGGCACAGTCCAGTATCCATTGGTCAGGTCTATTGCAGTGAATACCTGTGACCCCTGGATCTGGGCCAGCCCTTGGTCAATGTAGGGCAGAGGCCATCGGGAAGTATGGACCCGTTTGTTGAGCTCCCTGAGGTCGGCACAGAGTCTCCACTGGCCGTTTGGCTTCAATATTCCCAGCACCGGATTATTTAAGGTGCTGTGAACTGGACGGATTATTCCCCGGGACTCAAGGTTCTTAATTATTTCAGTAAGGGACTCCATGGATGCGAGAGGCAAATGATATTGCTTCACAAACACTGGAGTCATGCCAGGGTCCGTGGGGATTGTTGTTGTGTGGATGTCGGTGCGGCCACAGTCATATGAGTCTACTGCAAAGAGATCTTGGAAATCCAAGAAAACTTGTTTCAACTTTTGCTTTTGTTCCAGAGTCACACAGGCATCAGCTAGGTTGACTCTCTCTTCCATCATCTTCCTGAAGCCTGGAAAGACTTCTGGTTTGGCTATCTCAGCAGCCTCCTCCAGCTGGGTGGAGAAGTCCCTGGTCAGAGTGCTGATTTGGACTGGAGGCTTCAGGTGGGAAAGGCAGCCCTCATGGACGTGGAAAATCACCTCATCCCTTCTGAAGTCACAAGTCACATCTTCCTTACCATAAGGGCAAGAAGTGTACACCAGGAAGTTCCCCCCATGCCGGGTAAAAATCCTGTCTGGTGTTGTATTGTCATCACTGTCACTGTCAAAGCAGTCCTTGGGGATCGGCCCGAACAGTTCATTACCTAAATCGATGGAAAAATGACGGTCATCAACCGCCATTCCAATAATGGTGCCTGCGGCTAGAGTAATACTCTTTAAGTCGCTGGTATCCACCTCTATTGGAATGGTGTCATGTTCTATGTTGACTAATGGAGTTGGGTTTACCCCCAACCCTTGCTGTTGGAGAGAAGCGTTTAGATGTATGTAAGCATCAGGGTTTTGCAAATATTGTCCTCTTTTAACTTTCACTTCCAGGGAGAATTGTCGGGTCCTTTCTGGGATGGTGACTTCCTCTTTGATCTGAATTTGAACTGCATAAGGTAGCAATTGAGCTGACCTAAATGCTTTTTCTGGATCATCAAAGCCCATGGGATTATCGGCTAATCGGGACCAAGCTTTGAAGTTTATTAGGTCCAAACTAATGGCAAAGCGATTGAGAATGTCACTGCCTAAGTAAAAGGCGGCAGGGACGTCTCGCACGACCCAACAATTATGGACTATGCTCTTGTTGCCAATGGAGATTTTGAGCATACACCTGCTTGGCAGGAGATGTTTGGAATTAGGTGCTTCCAGGTCCATTTCCCATTTGTCTATCAGTTTGAATGTGGGAATGGCTGGATCTTTTTGGAGTTGGCGGAACATGGCTTCGCTGATGAAGCTCTTACCATTGTTCACGCACACTCGAGCGAGAACAGAGTCCTTCCCATCATTTAACTGAACAGGGATGAACAACTGCTCTCCAATTTGCTGAATATCAGCCAGGCTCTGAGCTGATTTCTCATCTTTCTGGACTAAAGGAGTGGGAGTTTCTGATTGTGGATTAGTATAGAATTTCAGAGTGTTTCCTTCCAGTGTGGAATACCACCTTAAACTGGAAGGGAGGTTGATTTTCAGAAATAGAGAGGACCCCCCATCACCAGTCTGTTGTCCTACTGCTATTACTGTCACGTCTGGAATTTGGTTATTCTGGAAGTGGAATTCTACTTGGTCAGATTTTTGTTCAACCATGTGGCAGGTGCCGTTTAAACTAACATGGTTGACACTCTGTTTTAATTTTATTGGTCGGCTAGTCTGGGTCCCGAGGACCTTGTTTACGCAATCTATTAAGGGTGACAACCTCCTCAGGAAGTCATTCCCCAGTGAACAAGGGGTGCCCTCTGGAGTCACAACTATGACCGGGTGTTTCAACTTGTGTCGCCCAATTTTAATGTCCAAGTCGGCCGTCCCCTCGACGGGAATTTCCTTCCCGTCAAAGTTCTGGAGTTGTCCAGGAAGTGAGGTGAGAGGAATTTGGTAATTCCCTCCCCTTCCTGCATTCAGTTCATCAAAGGCCCTTCTGGACAGAAGGGTAGCTTGAGATCCCGTGTCCACCAGTGCCAAAATTGTACCCTGTCCGTGTACTTGTACCGGGGCATAGTATCTTCCCTCCTTCTCCTCAAGGGGGCACAGATAATGCACATTTTTGGACAACTGGTGGGCTAACTTTCTCGTTTTGGACATCGCTAGCGAAGAGATTTGGGCAGAATTCTGTGGAGAGCCTTGGGAATCTGAAAGAAAAAATTGGCAACTGGAGATCAGAGCCATTGTGGGTTCCCCTGGCTCCGGTTCCAGGCCGCCCCCCCCTTTTTGGAGGCAGTCATCAGGATGGGTTTGAACCAGGGGATTTTCTTGCTGTTGGTTCTGGGATGAGATGGTGGGCGGCGGTAGCTCAGTCTCCACATCTCCCCAGTCTAGATTTGCATCCCTAGGGACCCATTTTTCTTTGGGAGGAGTTCCCCCCTCTCTGAAGGAGAAGATCCTTTTCCCAGGATCCTCTGAGGATCCCTCTCCCTCAAATTGGAAGATCTGTACCTCCTCCTCAAACTGAGTCTGTTTGGGTCTTTTGTTTCTCCTACCCCCCTCTGCTCCTTAGGAGGCAGACTTTCAGGGGCAAGAGATTTTGTTTCCGGTTCCTGGGTTTCCAAGGGCTGTTTACAAGTGAGGAAGGAAGCTTCCTCCAAGGCTTTACACCCCCCTTCCCCTTGTGCCTCCTCCCTGGGAACCGGTCAGTTATCAGGGTGCTGCCCCTGTCATTGTTCTGGAGCACCAGGTCCAGAGTTGGGTTCGTTCTGCGCCGGCATGCCGATCTGAGGGTTCTGCTGAGCCCTCAGTATGTGACCCAGATCCCGTGCCATGTTTTGAACCTGGCGCTCTAACTGGGAAACCCGCTCAGGCTGATACGGGGCCCTGTTTTCTCCCCTGGGCTGATCCCGGGAAGGGTAGCTATCCCTTCTTTGGTAGTACCCCTGGTTGGGAAGATTTGGATACCCCTCCACCCTTGGCCTCCCCTCTACCAGATTCGGTTGTCTGGGCTCAGGGAATTGGGGAAAGAAGGGTGGAGGATTTTGGGGCTGGAAGTTGGGTGGATACCTGGGGAAAAAGTTCTGCCCAGGATTTGGAGAATTTCTGCCCTCCGGTGGCAAGTTAGGAGGGAAGTTCCCTGGGTTAGGTGCTTGGCTGGATCCCCCCCCTTGGGCTGGAGGAGTCCACACATAACCCAGGATGGGTCGACTTCCCTTGTAACGGGGACTTACATAGTCAGGAGAGCGAGGGACCCCATTTGTGGGACTACCTCCTTGACTCCCTGTTTGTGACTGGCCCGAGGACCTTCTGGGCCTAGCATTATTAGGTGCAGGTAGGTTTTTAGGCCCCCCCAACTCCAACTCTAAAACGGGGGTGACCTTTACCTCTGCCATCTTGGCAGCAGCAGGGGTGTTGTTGGCTTTGGGGTTTTTGGGCGCATTATTTTTATTTTCTATTGGCTTCTGCACCTCATAGATCCGGGTCGCCTGTTCAATGACCCAGTCTAAAGATCTTTTCTCGTGAAAATCCCTCACGAGCTGGGTCATTATGTATTTGGGCAAGGCATGGAAAAACGTATTAATAAATTCTCTGCTATCCGTGCGCACCCTTCTTGTGGTCTGTGCAAAAGCACGCTTTAACTCCTGCACAAACTCTTGTGGGGCCTGATCCTCCCCACATTGTAAATTTTAGGCTGCCTTGCGAGCCTCTTGGGGATTTCTGTGAACAGAAAAATGTTTTAATATGGCCGCCCTATAGGTGGACCACCTGGAATGATTTTGGTCCTCCAGCCCTGCAAAGAAACTGGAGTACTCTGGGGAGAATGTCCACTTTACATATTGGATACAGCTTTGGCTGTCCTTCAAATGAAAAGTCTCCATCATTTGCTCATAGAGCTCCAAGTGTTCCCAAACAGAGTACTTGGCGTTCTTATGATAAGGCGTGATGACACTCCTGATTGCCTTAATCTGTTTCAATGGGTCCTTAATCAAGGCCCTTTTTGCCTTATTGGCCTTTTTGGTTCGGGTAACCCTTGTCCATTCATCTTCTGACTCAGAGGCACTGCTCCCAGAGGTTCCTGTCTGATCTTCCAGGTTTTCCCGGATTCTGCGAGCCTGGGAATGGCTGGCAGAATGTGGGGACCTGGTCTCCTGTGTCCTGTACCGCTCAGAGGAGTCTTCAGATCCCTCCTTGCTGCCAGGATTTGATGGGTACCCCCCACTGCCCTAACTGGGCAGAGGTTTTCAGGATGCCCTTAATGGGCCTACTCTCCAGGGGTTCCCCACTAAATTGCACTGTGCTTGGGTGCCCATACCCGGATGCCCGCCCATCCATTCCTGGGAGGTACTGGCCTATGAGCCCCATGCTTCTGGCTGGATAGTAATCTGCCATCCCTGTGGCCCGGTGCTCATGTGCGCCAGGGGACATGGGGGTGGCAGAGTCCAGGGACTGAGAGAGATAAAGGCCTCTGGTACTAGGGCTCCTGGGGTTATGCTCAGGAGTTTCTCTTTCCCAGCGAACCTCATCTCTATCCACCCCTGCTCCCTGTTGCAATGCAAGAGCCTGCGCCTTCAGTTCCTCAGTTAAGGCCTTACCAGAATCTATCAGTCTCTCCTGCATCGCTACCTGTTGTTGGAGTCTATCATTGTGCTGGCAGAGAGCCTCATTCTCTCTCTGCGTTTCCTGATTGGTCCTGGAGCACTGGGCCAGTCTTTGCTGCAGGAGGGTTACCTCCTGAGCTGTGTCCCTATCGGCCTGCTCCTTTCTTGCCAGAGCATCCTCCACCTTCCTGGTGTGCTCTAACAAGTTATGGTGTTCTTTTTGGAGGTCACCCAGTCCCTGGAGGGCCAGGTGATTTTCTTCCATTTTCCTTTTTAAGTGGCAGACTTCCTGGCCTAAGGTATCCAATTCCTGACTAAGAGCCTGCATCTGTGCCGCCAGGTCGTCCCTTTGCCTTTGGAAGGCACCCGCTTTCTGGCGCTCCTGGTCAAACTCTGCCTGGGTATCCAGGTCTTTCAAAATCAGTTTATTGCTCTCTGCCTTCTCCCTATCTAGGTGGCTTTGCAGGGTGACTACATGCTCAGCACATGCCCTATTGAAGTCTAACTGTTGCTCCAGCTTTTTCTGGCTCTGCAGTAGGGAGTCCAAACCTTCTTGGTACTCCTTCTGCAAGGCCAGAAATCTGGTATCCTGGTCAGCCTTTTCCTGTTGCAGGATGTCCATATCCCTCTTTATTTTAATGATGTGCTGTCTACTCTCATTTTCTGACTCCTGGCTCCCCTGCAGCCTCTGCTCAGAAGAGACCAGGTCAGATTGGACCTTCTCTAACGCCATCTGTCGCTTATTCGCCAGATCTTGGCTTTCAGTACATTTACCCTGCATGTCTCCCATATATAGGTACAGGTATGCCGCTATCCTAACCATCTTGTCTTGTTCATCCTTAGCTTTAGAGGACATATATAGTTCACTCAGGACCACATGTAAGGGACCCTGGTCTCTCCATATATCCGACCCTGTTTCCGTGATCTGGGGTGCGATTGCTTGCAACCAGACCGTCTGGTCCTGATGGGTCCACTCACCTCTCACAAATAGCTTATGTAAGAAGTGCTCTCTGGCTATTTTCATATCTACCAAGGTCGTCATTCTGGAATTTGAGTTCCTTCCTGACTTACAGAAGTTTGTATTTTCTTTTTGCAAACCAGACCTTTTCCTTAGAGCGTTCCTTTGAGGAGTGCTTTACAGCGTAACACAGCGTGGTGATCCAACCGGATATGTGTATCTGGTCAGCTGGCACACTGTATTAATCTGCACAAGTGATAGATCTAACCCAAACGTCCCGCTCGAGCCCCCAATTTGTAAGAGGATTCAATTCAACACTACAGCTAAGTCAACACCTAGTCTAGAATACTGAATGAAAACCCTTATTGATATATCTTTATGTCCAGTTCATGCATTCTGGATGACTACCCCTATATAACACCCCTCTCTTGGAATCCCCCTGACCCCACTTGAGCCAAGAAGTAGTTCTGTTTTGCAAGTTTAAAAGGTTTATTTGATAATTTAAACAATAGATATATATATCACACTTTATAATAAATTAATAATTGAATATCACACTTAATCTGAGCAGTAATCAATAATGGATAGTCCGGCACTAGCACACTTGTGAATAGGAACAGAAGAATAAGGTGGAAGAGAATGCTTTATATAAGTTCAGATGGATGTAATGTTGAATGAAAAATGCAATACAGAAAATACTCAATATGATTTCAACAAAACAATGTAATCACTTTTCTCTGGCAATTCACCCCCCCTTTATGCAATGCAAGGAAATGGAAGGAGAGCACACAGTTCTCAGAAATGCAATCAAATGTAATTCAGTTCACCCCAGCAAGCTTAGACTACAGAAGTTTGAAACACAGGCCCAAAATGCTTTTATATGTGCTGGCAATGAAGTGAAAAATATGCTAAAATGCTTTGATAAGTGCTGGCAATGAAGTGAAAAATATGCTAAAATGCTTTTAATTCCCTCTAGAGGTTCAGGGTGAGTGGTATCTAGTTAATATTAGTCCAGGCTCACTCTAGCAATGATTCAGGGATGGTTCTTAAGAGGCAAACGAATTTTTAGCAAGGAAAGCAAGGAAACTGTTGTTTTCACACGTGGAGAAATTTGCAAATCGCGGTAAAATCGTGTTTCTCAGGATTGCGGCAAAAGTATCGGGAGTAGGAATGCGGTTCTAGGTTCGTAGAAAAGCCACGATTCCCAGCTTTCAGAGGACAGTTACTGCAAGTCTCTAAGACAAACGGTCACGGAGATATGAGCGATATGGTAAAGGTCGTTTTTCAGATCTGAAATTTTAAAATTCAAAGTGACAAGTGACAGCTAGCAACTAGAAATGACAGGTGACAGCTTTGCAAATGACAGGTGACAGTTAGGAGGCAGTTCTACTTAGATTAAAATAGCTTGGATTAGATTATTTTAACTAAGAGATTGGTTCTGCACAGTTCTGCTAGGTACTCACACTATATTCTTGAATTAGAATGGGCCTCGCCACGGATCTGGTCAGGTTTTAGACTGGACTCTGGTCTGGTCTCGGCACTTCACAGTGATCTGGTCAGCTCTCTGGTTCTGCTAACAGTGGTCTGGGTCAGCTCTGCTCTCTCCCTGGGTACAGCATTGCTTCTGGATCTTTCTGCACAGCTTTCTCTGGAGATTGATGGGTTTGAAGTCTGGATCTCTGGATGTGGTATGGTCCGGCAGCATGCTCCGCAGCAAATGGAATTGAATGTCCCTATCTGTCCTGACTGTCTGCTTTAATGTGTTTTGAAAATGGGTGTGTGTGCAGCATCACTAGGCTCTACCCCTCTCCACTTGTCATTGGCCACTTCATCCTCTTCCCCTTGATTGGGGGAATGAAATGAAGTGTCATCATGATGAGGTCTGTTTATGATACAGAGAACCCACCCCTGTCAAATTACACACAATCTATATTTTGACCCAAAAGACATATTTGCACAGGTACACATTTGTTTAAAATTACATGCACCCATCACATATCACAGGAGGTATACCCTGTCCAAATCTGCTCTTCCTGGGAGCTTGCATTCAGAAATGTCAACATATTTCAATTTTTGGACAGGTTACCAATATCAGATTCTTACTCAAATTTACCCAAATGTGTTCAAGTCACTTCAGAATATAACTTTATATTGGATCCACCTCTCAGTAAGTCTTTCTTTGGCCTGCTTTGGGTTCATTTATTCAGTTTTACACGAAAAAGAAAAAAGTCTGGTGCTGTTTTAAAACGCCGGCTTTCTGATAGTGGTGAGTACTGGTAATGCACCCATTTTTGGGATTTAAGAAAATGAATTCTCCACAATTCTAGGTTGCTTTTGGCAATCAGCATTGCCATTCCCAATGGTTTCAGACTACTGTGTGGGTAGCCCAATGGTGGTTTTAGGCAGTGCACTTATGTGCCCATAACATCGGCAAAAATGAGTGGCAGCCTATTCTTCATGCATTTCCCTGTGCATTTTCTGGGAAGCTCTGGCCATCATGATGTTTTCCATGTCAGTACTGCACAGTTTTTGAGGTAGGGCTCGGATGTATGGGTGAAAACATCCCACATGATAATGCAAGGGAATATGAGACAGATGCCTACAATCCATGGATTCATCCTGAAAATAAAGTGTGCATTGCATGTAAGACTCACACAACTCATCAAGCATATCCATATGTAAATTAAAGAGTCACTGCACATCCACGCAGCCACCAAGACCACCAAGTGATCACACATATAACGTAGCAGTAAATTCCTTTTATGGATTGAACACGTGTGTGCCATCCTGCTGCAACTCAGGTTTTCTATTAGTTCGCTGCAAACAGGAACTGTCAAACGTTATAGTTTGGGATATTCTAGAGTGGCAGTGTTAATTGGCGATGTAAACTCATCATCTTTTGCGATAATACCCATGCCCCCGTTTGACAGCTCTTGTCAGGATGTCCGAAAGAGGAGCTAGGAAGTGAAGTTCTCACATGTGATAATATTTATATTCCCAATTGTGGGCGGAGAACTCGCTGAAAAGTGCACGATACACCTCCTTCCCCAGGCTTTGTGGATCTTTCTCAGACGTAATGCTGTGTGCATGAAATACACTCTGGTCCAACATTTTCAGAACACCAAGAATCTGTGGCGATCAAAAAGAACATCTAGGCACACGTTTTGTAGGACTAGAATCTGGACGTGTTCAATGCATTTATAGCAATGTATTTAAAGAAAAGAAACATGTTCGCCAAATGCATTAGCTTCAAACAAAAACACCAAAAATATCACAAGACAGTTTTTGATGCATGCATTAAGTATTACAAATATTTGCACTACAGTTTAGATACAATACTTGGTCGTAGTGGCACGTGCACACAATCTGTTCTTGAAACAGAGAAAGTGGAAGGGTGGCGAATAACATGCAATGGTGTCATAGGCACAAACTCACAATGGTATTAACATACATCAACTATGCATTCTCTTTTTAAAGGCGATACATCTTCGAGAATATCAATTTACGAACAATACATTTCACAAATAGTTATTCGTTTATGTACTAATTGTATACTTCAGCCATTGTTAATCACCTTGCCAATTGTTGTATTACTTATTTTTAATACGCTTTCCCCACGCTTAGTAGCAGTATGTGGCCATAATGTACACACAATAACCAAACACACACGATTGCCTGCCATGTTCTCTCCTTTCAATTCCCAAAATCCACATGTGTATTGCTTTAACACCGAGGAGTACTAAGTACAAAATACAAAAAGAGTCGAACGAAAGATATGTTTCAGGTTCTCAATTTCTGTGTATCCTGTACCTTATCTGCAGAGGGATTTCGAGAGAATGAAAGTATATACTTCCATCCCTCAGATGGCTTACAGAAATGTCATTTGAAAGGATTATTCCTTCCAATGTTGTATCGCCCCTTAGTTTAACAGACAGGGTCTAGAGGTCAGGCCTATGCCAATGTCAAGCTAGTTTCCAAATGTTTTTCCTTTATTTTGGATTTTACAAGCAATTTTCTGGAGACCTTGGCGAATGCATTCTTTGTTATCAGACATCAAACCTCCATAACAGTTATTGTTGCTGAAAGGTCATCTTATCATAAGCCAAAACGATAGAAACACACATTGACTGAAAGGTGGAACTGAGACCGTCCTTTCATATTAACTGCGCTGCATTCCATACTTTCAGAGTGAGCTAAAATGGCAAAAGACCTTGGCTGTAGCTTTTTCATTTCTGAAAACAATTTATGAAATTGATTTTGCGGACTTGACATTGTTTGGCAGACACATGAGGATTCGAGGTGATGGGTAATGTTATTCATCTATTGATACTGCCAGATTGGTGATTTGTCCGTCTCATAATTATTTATTTTTCTATTGCAGATATGCCCACTGCCCACACATAGCAGAAACTGCAACTCAGATGAGTCGCACGAGTTTATAATCACGCTGCGTATCTCTGCCCATTTGGTCAGTTATACGATCGGTGCCCCTTTTCTAGGGGCAGCTCAGAAACACCATTCGCAATATGGTAGCAGGTTGCCACAGTTGCCACATGCTTGGACTTCCATTAAATGTGCCAACAGAATACCAATAATGCCTTGCAACACAGTCATGCATCCTTGTCAGTCCCCTTTGCCTTGTGCGTTAACTGGATATATGTACGCCCCTCGTTCTGCACTGTGTGTACAGTTCTCTTCTGACCTCATTTGGGTCCTGTGACACCTTGATTACACCCCTCCAACATCAAACGTTTTGGCACAAATTCGTTTGAAATGTATTACGTCAGGACCCAAGGCAATACAATGTGTACACTATTTTATCTTGAAGCTCTTTCTTCGGACCACACTCAGAAATGCAAGTTGTGTTCACTTTTTTTGGACTTAGTGGACATGGTATGCTGAGGTGGTGCAATGCATTAGCGTTCCAAGTCGCATAGATTTCTTCATCAAGTGATGACCACAGAATGAAATGAGCAGCACAAAAGTACAGTGTTGGACATTTCATTCACTTAGAAAAAAAAGCACAGAATCTTCACTTTAAACTGCATTGGCTGCGGAAGAAGTATCTTGGGGCATAGCACTACCATTTCTCCACCATTGGCCAGCATAAATTGCGGCTTCAAAAATGATTTTTGTGGGTGCAGGGAAGGAAATCTGGATGATACTTGTTTGTCAAAGATACAGGTGTCCTTTTCTTTCCGTCTAATAGCTTTAAAAGATTTTGGTTATGGGTCTCCCATTCATTTTCTTTTTTTAATTTGCTTTTTCACATCTTCTATTTGCAAGCAAACTGTGTGAAAGAGATCTTTTGCAAGTACATATGGACAATTTCTTCAAGAGTAATGTGACTGACTAGGGACTCCTTGCAAGTGGTCACAACTTAGGTCCATCCAGTTGTTGACACATTTTAGCATTTAAATGTCTTTGCACCAGTACTGAGAAGTATTGAATGCTGGAAAGTGCTGCCGTCTGGACTATATGCATTTTTTGAGGTCCCCTGTCACATTGAACCGCTTGGATGTTTTTTCTTTGCTTTAGAGTGCCTGCAGTTATGCCTTAACAATTAGGACGCCTGCAGTGATAACTTAACAGTTGCGAATACAGAGCTATCATTCTCACATTGTAAAATAAAAAGATGAGCTTGAAATGACGATTCCTAAGTCAGCATGTATAATATAGCCGTATCTGCCTAGGGAGGAGTCATTATAGCAGGATAACTACACAGCACCAAATTATCACCCAAGCATATGACCTTGCTGATGTGTATAAGGCTATTATCACACAGTGTATAAGGGTATTAGCACACATGTTTTAAAGTTTCCAGCTGCTCTGAAAATTAGTTTCAATCCTGTTAAGTTCTGGAATAAGAAAACGTTGGAAAACAAAGAAATCGAGAGCAGAAAAGGGTATAATAACCTTTAGTGATATGATATGATATGACATTTATAGCGCCTATACACAAGTGTTTCACAGTGGATATTCAATAGTTGAGGTAGATTACACACAAGAGGTGATGGTAGATTGTGGGTGTCGAAATAAATGGAAAATACAGTATAAAATATCTAGAATCCAAAAGGGAGGCAAAGTCTGACCCCCATTATAGGGTAATTCATAGAATTTCGCAGAAAAGTGTCGCAAGCGGCTGGCGCAGAGTGTCCGCGTGCGATTGACTGCGCCAGGCACGTGCGCTAAAACCGATTTCCGCGCACAGCGTATTCATGGATTTCATGCTCCCAAACCAGCCGTGGCGCAGAGTATCGCAGCGACCCTGCAGCAGCGCCAGTAACGCCCCCAAGAACGCCCTCGCGCAAGGAAAAGCCAGCAAAATCGCTAAATCATCGCAAAGGGCTGCGCTAACCCTGGACCAGTTTACAGGGCAGCCAAACAAGGAACGCAAAGCGGGTAACGTGCATATCAGGGGTACACGTGAAGTCATACACGCGATTAGCCAGGGTAAGTGTATTACAGGGGTACACGTGAAGTCATACACGCGATTAGCCAGGGTACGTGTATTACAGGGGTACGCGGGAAGTTTAACACGCGATTGGCCAGGGTATGTGTATTACAGGGGTACGCGGGAAGTTTAACACGCGATTGGCCAGGGTACGTGTATTACAGGGGTACGCGGGAAGTTTAACACGCGATTAGCCAGGGTAAGTGTATTACAGGGGTACACGTGAAGTCATACACGCGATTAGCCAGGGTACGTGTATTACAGGGGTACGCGGGAAGTTTAACACGCGATTGGCCAGGGTACGTGTATTACAGGGGTACGCGGGAAGTTTAACACGCGATTGGCCAGGGTACGTGTATCACAGGGGTACGCGGGAAGTTTAACACGCGATTAGCCAGTGTAAGTGTATTACAGGGGTACACGTGAAGTCATACACGCGATTAGCCAGGGTACGTGTATTACAGGGGTACGCGGGAAGTTTAACACGCGATTGGCCAGGGTACGTGTATCACAGGGGTACGCGGGAAGTTTAACACGCGATTAGCCAGTGTAAGTGTATTACAGGGGTACACGTGAAGTCATACACGCGATTAGCCAGGGTATGTGTATTACAGGGGTACGCGGGAAGTTTAACACGCGATTGGCCAGGGTACGTGTATTACAGGGGTACGCGGGAAGTTTAACACGCGATTAGCCAGGGTAAGTGTATTACAGGGGTACGCGGGAAGTTTAACACGCGATTAGCCAGGGTACGTGTATTACAGGGGTACGCGGGAAGTATAACACGCGATTGGCCAGGGTACATGTATTACAGGGGTACGCGGGAAGTTTAACACGCGATTGGCCAGGGTACGTGTATTACAGGGGTACGCGTGAAGTTATACACGCGATTAGCCAGGGTACGTGTATTACAGGGGTACGCGGGAAGTTTAACACGCGATTGGCCAGGGTACGTGTATTACAGGGGTACGCGGGAAGTTCAACACGCGATTGGCCAGGGTACGTGTATTACAGGGGTACGCGGGAAGTTTCACATGCGATTTGGCCAGGTACGTGTATTACAGGGGTGCGTGGGAATTATCACACGCGATTTGGCTTGGTACGTGTATTACAGGGGTGTGCGGGAATTATCACACGCAATTAGGCTGGGTGGGTCCTCACAGGTGTTCCCTGTACACCCTCCACAGCCCCTGCAGGCAGCCCACAAAACAGGGGACTACCCTGCACACCTGCTCATGTCCCCCTGCACCCCCACCCCCCAGCAGTGCAGGGGCACCCTCCACCAGGCCCCCACTCATGTCTCCCACCACCCCCACCCCCCAGCCACCAGGGTCACCCTCCACCAGGCCCCCACTCATGTCTCCCACCACCCCCACCCCCCAGCAGTGCAGGGGCACCCTCCACCAGGCCCCCACTCATGTCTCCCACCACCCCCACCCCCCAGCAGTGCAGGGGCAGCCTCCACCAGGCCCCCACTCATGTCTCCCACCACCCCCACCCCCCAGCAGTGCAGGGGCAGCCTCCACCAGGCCCCCACTCATGTCTCCCACCACCCCCACCCCCCAGCAGTGCAGGGGCAGCCTCCACCAGGCCCCCACTCATGTCTCCCACCACCCCCACCCCCCAGCAGTGCAGGGGCACCCTCCACCAGGCCCCCACTCATGTCTCCCACCACCCCCACCCCCCAGCAGTGCAGGGGCAGCCTCCACCAGGCCCCCACTCATGTCTCCCACCACCCCCACCCCCCAGCAGTGCAGGGGCAGCCTCCACCAGGCCCCCACTCATGTCTCCCACCACCCCCACCCCCCAGCAGTGCAGGGGCACCCTCCACCAGGCCCCCACTCATGTCTCCCACCACCCCCACCCCCCAGCCACCAGGGGCACCCTCCACCAGGCCCCCACTCATGTCTCCCACCACCCCCACCCCCCAGCAGTGCAGGGGCAGCCTCCACCAGGCCCCCACTCATGTCTCCCACCACCCCCACCCCCCAGCAGTGCAGGGGCAGCCTCCACCAGGCCCCCACTCATGTCCCCTATCACCCCCACCCCCCCGCCACCAGGGGCACCCTCCACCAGGCCCCCACTCATGTCTCCCACCACCCCCACCCCCCAGCAGTGCAGGGGCAGCCTCCACCAGGCCCCCACTCATGTCTCCCACCACCCCCACCCCCCAGCAGTGCAGGGGCAGCCTCCACCAGGCCCCCACTCATGTCCCCTATCACCCCCACCCCCCCGCCACCAGGGGCACCCTCCACCAGGCCCCCACTCATGTCTCCCACCACCCCCACCCCCCAGCAGTGCAGGGGCAGCCTCCACCAGGCCCCCACTCATGTCTCCCACCACCCCCACCCCCCAGCAGTGCAGGGGCAGCCTCCACCAGGCCCCCACTCATGTCCCCTATCACCCCCACCCCCCGCCACCAGGGGCACCCTCCACCAGGCCCCCACTCATGTCTCCCACCACCCCCACCCCCCAGCAGTGCAGGGGCACCCTCCACCAGGCCCCCACTCATGTCTCCCACCACCCCCACCCCCCAGCAGTGCAGGGGCAGCCTCCACCAGGCCCCCACTCATGTCTCCCACCACCCCCACCCCCCAGCAGTGCAGGGGCAGCCTCCACCAGGCCCCCACTCATGTCTCCCACCACCCCCACCCCCCAGCCACCAGGGTCACCCTCCACCAGGGCCCCACTCATGTCTCCCACCACCCCCACCCCCCAGCAGTGCAGGGTCACCCTCCACCAGGGCCCCACTCATGTCTCCCACCACCCCCACCCCGCAGCACTGTGGGGCACCTGCCAGCAGGCCCCCACCCATGTCCAACTCATGTCTCCCACCACCCCCACCCCCCAGCCACCAGGGTCACCCTCCACCAGGGCCCCACTCATGTCTCCCACCACCCCCACCCCCCAGCAGTGCAGGGTCACCCTCCACCAGGGCCCCACTCATGTCTCCCACCACCCCCACCCCGCAGCACTGTGGGGCACCTGCCAGCAGGCCCCCACCCATGTCCAACTCATGTCTCCCACCACCCCCACCCCCCCAGCCACCAGGGTCACCCTCCACCAGGGCCCCACTCATGTCTCCCACCACCCCCACCCCCCAGCACTGTGGGGCACCAGCCAGCAGGCCCCCACCCATGTCCAACTCATGTCTCCCACCACCCCCACCCCCCAGCACTGTGGGGCACCTGCCAGCAGTCCCCCACCCATGTCCAACTCATGTCTCCCACCACCCCCACCCCCCAGCAGTGCAGGGGCACCCTCCACCAGGCCCCCACTCATGTCTCCCACCACCCCCACCCCCCAGCCACCAGGGGCACCCTCCACCAGGCCCCCACTCATGTCTCCCACCACCCCCACCCCCCAGCAGTGCAGGGGCACCCTCCACCAGGCCCCCACTCATGTCTCCCACCACCCCCACACCCCAGCAGTGCAGGGTCACCCTCCACCAGGCCCCCACTCATGTCTACCACCACCTCCACCCCCCAGCCACCAGGGTCACCCTCCACCAGGCCCCCACTCATGTCCCCTATCACCCCCACCCCCCAGCCACCAAGGTCACCCTCCACCAGGCCCCCACTCATGTCTCCCATCACCCCCACACCCCAGCAGTGCAGGGTCACCCTCCACCAGGCCCCCACTCATGTCTCCCACCACCCCCACCCCCCAGCAGTGCAGGCTTAACCTCCACCAGGCCCCCACTCATGTCCCCCTGCACCCCCACCCCCCTGCCACCATGTGCAGCCCCCACCAGGTCCTCACAATCCCCAATCATGTGCGTAATGGTCATCCTCCACAGCCAAAAAGACCTACCAAGTAACCCATTCACCCACATGGAAATGGAAATCACATGTTACACCCCCAATGTACATGAAGCAAATGAACCCATGTCCGTCACACACATATTTTCAAATTGAATGGGAAAACACACAACATGACATGCATGAAACCAATGAGATGAAACCACACAGTGAACAATGGAAAAAAAAATGTATTGAAAAAAATACAAATGCCAAAGAAAGAAAACTAACTACAATGTAAATGTGAAAAAATAAGCTGCATGTCCGCATAAAAACACAAAACTAGAAAATCAAATCCAAAAAATTATGTCCAAAGTGAAATGTAAAAACTCTCCATGCAACAAAGAACTATGTACAAAAATAACAAGGGTCCATCATCACAACTGAACTAAGGAAACCTCCTAAAAAACCTACCTAAATATCAACTATATACAAAAAGTGGAGCAGTGTCCGTCGACTCCAAATAATAATAAGAACGAAAGGAAACCTAAAACTAAAGAACTATATACAAAGGCGGCGGGCAAGTCCAGCGGCTCACTCTGTGGTGTTCCGGGCCAGGGCATCATCAAACTCCTGTTCGATGTCCCGGAGGCGGTCCAGTTCCATGGCCCCGAGGGTCCGCAGGGACGACGCCGTGTCCTCCTCCAACCCCCTGCGGATTGCCTCGAGGCACTCGGCCCGCCTCAGGGCCCTCCGCATGGAGTTCTCCGCCCTGACCATTGTGAGCCGCGCCTCTTCCGCCCGCCGCCGCTCCGCACCTATGGCGTGGCCCAACCGCTGCCACACGGAAGACACTCTCTGTCCTGGGTCCTCCTGCCCTCCGGCCGATGCCTGCCCCTCCGATGTCGAAGGCCCCGAGCCTTCATGGCTCCCACCATCTTGCTGCTGCTGCTGCTCTGCCTCTGCCCGTGCACTGCCTCCTGCTGCCTGCACATCCTCCGCCGGCTGGGGTGCACCTGTTGATGTGGCCACCCCTGCTGGACGTCCGACTCCCGACTGTGGCAGGGATGCCTCCTCCACCAGCCTGGCCGCACTGTCAGAGGCAGCTCCACAGGGCACCCAGGTGACTGATGGGTGGGAAGATGGCACAGAGGACGACTGGCGCGTAGGGGGTCCAGTTGAGGAGGGGGTCGGAACAAGCCCCATAAGACGGAGGAATCCGGTCTGGGTGACCTGTCCCAGCAGGCTGACGTGGTCAACGAGCCATTCGAGATGACGTGCAGTCTCTCCATGAAAAGACTGCAGGTCACCTCGCATGGCCCGTTGACGCAACGCCACACCAGCCAGGACAGGCTCAACCCGGACCTGGATGGCCACGTCCGCAGGCAGAGGAAGGCCAGTTGACGTCAGCTCATCCCCTGCCTGAAAACGGGTCTGGACGTAGGCATCCCTGCTGGTGCAAGATGATGCAGGGACAGGATCGGGGACAGGATTGCACACAGGCACCTCCGCGGCCGCCTGTGCTGCCTCCTGTCCCTGGTCCTGGACTGCACCACTAGCACCAGTGGGATCCCCACCTCCAGACCCCGTCTCTGGTGCTTGCGCGGCCCCCTCCTCCACCAAACCCCCCACCAACCTGGATGACTCTGTGCCATCTTCCCCTGTTGGGCCCTGTGGGGTCCCAGCTGCCCCTTCTGCTGCCGAGGAGTCCAACTGCAACCTCCGCCTCTTGGACCTCCCCCCGGCAGCTGCGGCCTGGGACGCGGCACCGGACTCTTCACTCCCCGACGAGATGACAACACGGGAGGGGAGCCGGGCCTTGCGTCTCCGGCTGGCGGTCGGATCCCCGCCGCTGTGCTCCACAGCATCTTCTCCGCCCTCTTCATCAGTTGACGCTGCAGACAGGGAGAAACAAAACACAGGCATCAGGGCACTGTACAATGGACACATACACGCATGACAGTTGCACATGAGTGGCATTGGCAAACCTCAGACATGTCATCACAATCCCCAACACACATGTCATTGCAACTGGCACACATGAGCCACACCACAGCCATATCGCAACTGCCACCACCATCCCTACACATACAACAGCATCAGCAGCCAAAGGGGAGCCATACATCACATGCAACACAGGAAGTGCACCACACATGTACACACACCACCACACTTGCATGCATGTCTACACCTCTGCCAAGTGTCGCACTGTTCAGACGGGCATCCATGTCACATCTGCCAATCAGGCTTCCACATACCGCTGTCACATGCATCCATGTAGCATCACTGTTGCACCTTTGACAAATACACACACATGCACATGTACACAGTGCTCATACATGCAGCCGAAAACAACATACATGCCTGACATCACGGACATGTCTACTTACATACACATTCATCCAAACATGTGTGCACGCACAACTGCATTTGCCATGCAAGCCCAAACACACAAGCACCATCCATGTCTCACACATTACAGCCCTCGCATGTGTCAGCCCCACGGCCCTGTACACCCCCACCCATACTCCACCCCATACAAACAGATGTGCAACCGGCACAATGGGGAATGATCACCACACGCCCTGCTCACAACCAGGATGCATGTACACTCACCGCTCGACTCCAGACGGCTCTGCTTCTCTAGGACCTGGACGTGGAGCGCTGGGGATATGCGTTCCAGGACCCCCATCTGTTCTTCCGACAAGTGGCCCCGGCGCCCCTTGGCATCCGCTGCCTTCAAGAGGCGCCGGGCCTTGTTCAGGGTCCTGGACCTGAAGTCCTCCCAGCGCTTCCTGACATGTTGTAAGTCCCGGACTGCCACCCCCTCCGCGTTGATGGCAGTCACGATGTCTGTCCAGATCCGAGTCCGTCCTTCCTTGTCGGCGCGGGAACTTCCAAAGAGGGCATCATACTGCCCCAGGACTTGCTCCACCAGGACACCAACTTCGGTGGCACTGAAGCTGGTGCCCCTCTGCCTCTCTGGCCGGGGGTTGTCAGTGGTCACAGATGGTGTTAGCCCCGACATGACAACCCCAGAGGCAGGAGTGGGTGGGCAACTGGGTCCTGGGGCTGGGCTGTGGAGCGATGGAATTCCAGTCGGGAGTCTTCTGTTCCAGCAGGGGTGGTCACAGCAACAGCACCCCTGGCTGATGTGCAGGCAGCAAATGGCAGTGCACGTGGGCAGCAGGCAGTCAGGCAGCAGCAGATAGCAGGTGGGAGCGTGCTCGGGGCTCTGGGGGGCAGTAATTCGGCCTTCTGGGCAGGAGCGTGGTCTCCCGTGTGCTCACGCGTGGCCAGCTTGGTACGGAGTGAATTGGCACGTGAAAATCCTGCACGTCAGCGTGAAAACCGAGGAAAGGCCCTTAGCGCGTAAGCGCGTCAGCACGCATACGCGATTCCATTGGACCAAAGGCCCTCAGCGCGTAAGCGCGTCTGTGACGTGACCCGCACGGGTGTTTCCCACACAGCACGTGATGACAGAGCACACGTGGAAAGACTGCACGTCAGAGTCTCATCGCGTGTAATTGGACAAAAGTGCGTGTACACGCGATTGGCCTATGTACGTGTATATGAGGTGTGCGCGGACACTTACACACGCAAGTACGTCAGCGCACCTGTATCCCGGTGTACGGCCATTTCCACCAATCACACGCAATGAGACTCTGACGTGCAGTCTTTCCACGTGTGCTCTGTCATCACGTGCTGTGTGGGAAACACCCCTGCGGGTCACGTCACAGACGCGCTTACGCGCTGAGGGCCTTTGGTCCAATGGAATCGCGTATGCGTGCTGACGCGCTTACGCGCTAAGGGCCTTTCCTCGGTTTTCACGCTGACGTGCAGGATTTTCACGTGCCAATTCACTCCGTACCAAGCTGGCCACGCGTGAGCACACGGGAGACCACGCTCCTGCCCAGAAGGCCGAATTACTGCCCCCCAGAGCCCCGAGCACGCTCCCACCTGCTATCTGCTGCTGCCTGACTGCCTGCTGCCCACGTGCACTGCCATTTGCTGCCTGCACATCAGCCAGGGGTGCTGTTGCTGTGACCACCCCTGCTGGAACAGAAGACTCCCGACTGGAATTCCATCGCTCCACAGCCCAGCCCCAGGACCCAGTTGCCCACCCACTCCTGCCTCTGGGGTTGTCATGTCGGGGCTAACACCATCTGTGACCACTGACAACCCCCGGCCAGAGAGGCAGAGGGGCACCAGCTTCAGTGCCACCGAAGTTGGTGTCCTGGTGGAGCAAGTCCTGGGGCAGTATGATGCCCTCTTTGGAAGTTCCCGCGCCGACAAGGAAGGACGGACTCGGATCTGGACAGACATCGTGACTGCCATCAACGCGGAGGGGGTGGCAGTCCGGGACTTACAACATGTCAGGAAGCGCTGGGAGGACTTCAGGTCCAGGACCCTGAACAAGGCCCGGCGCCTCTTGAAGGCAGCGGATGCCAAGGGGCGCCGGGGCCACTTGTCGGAAGAACAGATGGGGGTCCTGGAACGCATATCCCCAGCGCTCCACGTCCAGGTCCTAGAGAAGCAGAGCCGTCTGGAGTCGAGCGGTGAGTGTACATGCATCCTGGTTGTGAGCAGGGCGTGTGGTGATCATTCCCCATTGTGCCGGTTGCACATCTGTTTGTATGGGGTGGAGTATGGGTGGGGGTGTACAGGGCCGTGGGGCTGACACATGCGAGGGCTGTAATGTGTGAGACATGGATGGTGCTTGTGTGTGTGGGCTTGCATGGCAAATGCAGTTGTGCGTGCACACATGTTTGGATGAATGTGTATGTAAGTAGACATGTCCGTGATGTCAGGCATGTATGTTGTTTTCGGCTGCATGTATGAGCACTGTGTACATGTGCATGTGTGTGTATTTGTCAAAGGTGCAACAGTGATGCTACATGGATGCATGTGACAGCGGTATGTGGAAGCCTGATTGGCAGATGTGACATGGATGCCCGTCTGAACAGTGCGACACTTGGCAGAGGTGTAGACATGCATGCAAGTGTGGTGGTGTGTATACATGTGTGGTGCACTTCCTGTGTTGCATGTGATGTATGGCTCCCCTTTGGCTGCTGATGCTGTTGTATGTGTAGGGATGGTGGTGGCAGTTGCGATATGGCTGTGGTGTGGCTCATGTGTGCCAGTTGCAATGACATGTGTGTTGGGGATTGTGATGACATGTCTGAGGTTTGCCAATGCCACTCATGTGCAACTGTCATGCGTGTATGTGTCCATTGTACAGTGCCCTGATGCCTGTGTTTTGTTTCTCCCTGTCTGCAGCGTCAACTGATGAAGAGGGCGGAGAAGGTGCTGTGGAGCACAGCGGCGGGGATCCGACCGCCAGCCGGAGACGCAAGGCCCGGCTCCCCTCCCGTGTTGTCATCTCGTCGGGGAGTGAGGAGTCCGGTGCCGCGTCCCAGGCCGCAGCTGCCGGGGGGAGGTCCAAGAGGCGGAGGTTGCAGTTGGACTCCTCGGCAGCAGAAGGGGCAGCTGGGACCCCACAGGGCCCAACAGGGGAAGATGGCACAGAGTCATCCAGGTTGGTGGGGGGTTTGGTGGAGGAGGGGGCCGCGCAAGCACCAGAGACAGGGTCTGGAGGTGGGGATCCCACTGGTGCTAGTGGTGCAGTGCAGGACCAGGGACAGGAGGCAGCACAGGCGGCCGCGGAGGTGCCTGTGTGCAATCCTGTCCCCGATCCTGTCCCTGCATCATCTTGCACCAGCAGGGATGCCTACGTCCAGACCCGTTTTCAGGCAGGGGATGAGCTGACGTCAACTGGCCTTCCTCTGCCTGCGGACGTGGCCATCCAGGACCGGGTTGAGCCTGTCCTGGCTGGCGTGGCGTTGCGTCAACGGGCCATGCGAGGTGACCTGCAGTCTTTTCATGGAGAGACTGCACGTCATCTCGAATGGCTCGTTGACCACGTCAGCCTGCTGGGACAGGTCACCCAGGCCGGATTCCGCTGTCTGATGGGGCTTGCTCCGACCCCCTCCTCAACTGGACCCCCTACGCGCCAGTCGTCCTCTGTGCCATCTTCCCACCCATCAGTCACCTGGGTGCCCTGTGGAGCTGCCTCTGACAGTGCGGCCAGGCTGGTGGAGGAGGCATCCCTGCCACAGTCGGGAGTCGGACGTCCAGCAGGGGTGGCCACATCAACAGGTGCACCCCAGCCGGCGGAGGATGTGCAGGCAGCAGGAGGCAGTGCACGGGCAGAGGCAGAGCAGCAGCAGCAGCAAGATGGTGGGAGCCATGAAGGCTCGGGGCCTTCGACATCGGAGGGGCAGGCATCGGCCGGAGGGCAGGAGGACCCAGGACAGAGAGTGTCTTCCGTGTGGCAGCGGTTGGGCCACGCCATAGGTGCGGAGCGGCGGCGGGCGGAAGAGGCGCGGCTCACAATGGTCAGGGCGGAGAACTCCATGCGGAGGGCCCTGAGGCGGGCCGAGTGCCTCGAGGCAATCCGCAGGGGGTTGGAGGAGGACACGGCGTCGTCCCTGCGGACCCTCGGGGCCATGGAACTGGACCGCCTCCGGGACATCGAACAGGAGTTCGATGATGCCCTGGCCCGGAACACCACAGAGTGAGCCGCTGGACTTGCCCGCCGCCTTTGTATATAGTTCTTTAGTTTTAGGTTTCCTTTCGTTCTTATTATTATTTGGAGTCGACGGACACTGCTCCACTTTTTGTATATAGTTGATATTTAGGTAGGTTTTTTAGGAGGTTTCCTTAGTTCAGTTGTGATGATGGACCCTTGTTATTTTTGTACATAGTTCTTTGTTGCATGGAGAGTTTTTACATTTCACTTTGGACATAATTTTTTGGATTTGATTTTCTAGTTTTGTGTTTTTATGCGGACATGCAGCTTATTTTTTCACATTTACATTGCAGTTAGTTTTCTTTCTTTGGCATTTGTATTTTTTTCAATACATTTTTTTTCCATTGTTCACTGTGTGGTTTCATCTCATTGCTTTCATGCATGTCATGTTGTGTGTTTTCCCATTCAATTTGAAAATATGTGTGTGACGGACATGGGTTCATTTGCTTCATGTACATTGGGGGTGTAACATGTGATTTCCATTTCCATGTGGGTGAATGGGTTACTTGGTAGGTCTTTTTGGCTGTGGAGGATGACCATTACGCACATGATTGGGGATTGTGAGGACCTGGTGGGGGCTGCACATGGTGGCAGGGGGGTGGGGGTGCAGGGGGACATGAGTGGGGGCCTGGTGGAGGGTGACCCTGCACTGCTGGGGGGTGGGGGTGGTGGGAGACATGAGTGGGGGCCTGGTGGAGGGTGACCCTGGTGGCTGGGGGGTGGGGGTGATAGGGGACATGAGTGGGGGCCTGGTGGAGGGTGACCCTGGTGGCTGGGGGGTGGGGGTGGTGACAGACATGAGTGGGGGCCTGGTGGAGGGTGACCCTGCACTGCTGGGGTGTGGGGGTGGTGGGAGACATGAGTTGGACATGGGTGGGGGCCTGCTGGCAGGTGCCCCACAGTGCTGGGGGGTGGGGGTGGTGGGAGACATGAGTGGGGCCCTGGTGGAGGGTGACCCTGGTGGCTGGGGGGTGGGGGTGGTGGGAGACATGAGTTGGACATGGGTGGGGGCCTGCTGGCAGGTGCCCCACAGTGCTGCGGTGTGGGGGTGGTGGGAGACATGAGTGGGGCCCTGGTGGAGGGTGACCCTGCACTGCTGGGGTGTGGGGGTGATGGGAGACATGAGTGGGGGCCTGGTGGAGGGTGACCCTGGTGGCTGGGGGGTGGGGGTGATAGGGGACATGAGTGGGGGCCTGGTGGAGGGTGACCCTGGTGGCTGGGGGGTGGGGGTGGTGACAGACATGAGTGGGGGCCTGGTGGAGGGTGACCCTGCACTGCTGGGGTGTGGGGGTGGTGGGAGACATGAGTTGGACATGGGTGGGGGCCTGCTGGCAGGTGCCCCACAGTGCTGGGGGGTGGGGGTGGTGGGAGACATGAGTTGGACATGGGTGGGGGACTGCTGGCAGGTGCCCCACAGTGCTGGGGGGTGGGGGTGGTGGAAGACATGAGTTGGACATGGGTGGGGGCCTGCTGGCAGGTGCCCCACAGTGCTGGGGGGTGGGGGTGGTGGGAGACATGAGTGGGGCCCTGGTGGAGGGTGACCCTGGTGGCTGGGGGGTGGGGGTGGTGGGAGACATGAGTTGGACATGGGTGGGGGCCTGCTGGCAGGTGCCCCACAGTGCTGCGGGGTGGGGGTGGTGGGAGACATGAGTGGGGCCCTGGTGGAGGGTGACCCTGCACTGCTGGGGGGTGGGGGTGGTGGGAGACATGAGTGGGGCCCTGGTGGAGGGTGACCCTGGTGGCTGGGGGGTGGGGGTGGTGGGAGACATGAGTTGGACATGGGTGGGGGCCTGCTGGCAGGTGCCCCACAGTGCTGGGGTGTGGGGGTGGTGGGAGACATGAGTTGGACATGGGTCGGGGCCTGCTGGCAGGTGCCCCACAGTGCTGGGGGGTGGGGGTGGTGGGAGACATGAGTTGGACATGGGTGGGGGCCTACTGGCAGGTGCCCCACAGTGCTGGGGGTTGGGGGTGGTGGGAGACATGAGTTGGACATGGGTGGGGGCCTGCTGGCAGGTGCCCCACAGTGCTGGGGGGTGGGGGTGGTGGGAGACATGAGTTGGACATGGGTGGGGGCCTACTGGCAGGTGCCCCACAGTGCTGGGGGGTGGGGGTGGTGGGAGACATGAGTGGGGCCCTGGTGGAGGGTGACCCTGGTGGCTGGGGGGTGGGGGTGGTGGGAGACATGAGTTGGACATGGGTGGGGGCCTGCTGGCAGGTGCCCCACAGTGCTGGGGGGTGGGGGTGGTGGGAGACATGAGTGGGGCCCTGGTGGAGGGTGACCCTGGTGGCTGGGGGGTGGGGGTGGTGGGAGACATGAGTTGGACATGGGTGGGGGCCTACTGGCAGGTGCCCCACAGTGCTGGGGGGTGGGGGTGCAAGGGGACATGTGTTGGTGTTCAAGGAGACATGTGCCTTTGCTGGGGGGCATGCCCATGTTGGGTGGGCTGCCTGCGGGACATGACCAGGGATGCAGGGTAGTCCCCTGTGGTGTGGGCTGCCTGCAGGGGCCGTGGAGGGTGTACAGGGTACACCTGGGAGGACCCACACTGTCAAATCACATGTGGGACTCCCCGGCACCCCTGAAATACACGTACCGTGCAGAAATCGCGTGTAAAACTTCCCGCGCACCCCTGAAATACACGCGCCCAGGCTATTCGCGTGTAAAACTTCCCGCGCACCCCTGAAATACACGCGCCCAGGCTATTCGCGTGTAAAACTTCCCGCGCACCCCTGAAATACACGGGCCCAGGCTATTCGCGTGTGGAACTCCCCGCGCACCCCTGAAATACACGCGCCCAGGCTATTCGCGTGTGGAACTTCCCGCGCACCCCTCAAATTCACGCGCCCAGGCTATTCGCGTGTGGAACTTCCCGCGAACCCCTGAAATACACGCGCCCAGCCTATTCGCGTGTGGAACTTCCCGCGCACCCCTGAAATACACGCGCCCAGCCTATTCGCGTGTGGAACTTCCCGCGCACCCCTGAAATACACGCGCCCAGGCTATTCGCGTGTGGAACTTCCCGCGAACCCCTGTAATACACGCGCCCAGGCTATTCGCGTGTGGAACTTCCCGCGAACCCCTGTAATACACGTAGCCCGCTCCCCCAGGCCCGATCGCGTGAGGAACTTCCCGCGCACCCCTCAAATTCACGCGCCCAGGCTATTCGCGTGTGAAACTTCACGCGAACCCCTGAAATACACGTAGCCCGCTCCCCCAGGCCCGATCGCGTGAGGAACTTCACGCGAACCCCTGTAATACACGTAGCCCGCTCCCCCAGGCCCGATCGCGTGTGGAACTTCCCGCGCACCCCTCAAATTCACGCGCCCAGGCTATTCGCGTGTGAAACTTCACGCGAACCCCTGAAATACACGTAGCACGCTCCCCCAGGCCCGATCGCGTGAGGAACTTCACGCGAACCCCTGTAATACACGTAGGCCACTCCCCCAGGCCCGATCGCGTGTGGAACTTCACGCGAACCCCTGTAATACACGTAGCCCGCTCCCCCAGGCCCGATCGCGTGTGGAACTTCACGCGAACCCCTGAAATACACGTAGCCCGCTCCCCCAGGCCCGATCGCGTGTGGAAATTCCCGCGCACCCCTCAAATTCACGCGCCCAGGCTATTCGCGTGTGAAACTTCACGCGAACCCCTGAAATACACGTAGCACGCTCCCCCAGGCCCGATCGCGTGAGGAACTTCACGCGAACCCCTGTAATACACGTAGCCCACTCCCCCAGGCCCGATCGCGTGTGGAACTTCACGCGAACCCCTGTAATACACGTAGCCCGCTCCCCCAGGCCCGATCGCGTGTGGAACTTCACGCGAACCCCTGAAATACACGTAGCCCGCTCCCCCAGGCCCGATCGCGTGAGGAACTTCACGCGAACCCCTGTAATACACGTAGCCCGCTCCCCCAGGCCCGATCGCGTGAGGAACTTCACGCGAACCCCTGTAATACACGTAGCCCGCTCCCCCAGGCCCGATCGCGTGAGGAACTTCACGCGAACCCCTGTAATACACGTAGCCCGCTCCCCCAGGCCCGATCGTGTGAATAACTTCACGCGAACCCCTGTGATGCACGTACCCTGCAAATCGCGTGTGACACTTCCCGCGCACCCCGGTATACATGCACACGTATTTTTTGTCAGCGGGTGTCCGTGTTTGTGGGTACCCCTTTGCACGTCATTTTTCCTGGAGGGCCACAGTATGGGACATTCATCATGGCAGTATATAGGTGCTATTTGTTGGCGCACCTTTTGGCGCACATTTCTTACAGCCGCAGAGACGCTACCGCCTCCTTTCTTGTGGCGGTCGTGTTTGTGCCTGTGCGCTGGTTTGAGCGTGCGCTTTTTTCCCCTATTCTATTCCATGAATACGTGTTGTAGGCGAGCGTGTGGGCGTTCCGCGCACTTGTGCCCTGTACTTCCCCCGTGACGCCCACGTTTTGGCAAGTTGTTCCCCATTCCGAGTGTTACGCCCGTGTTCCGCCTACTTTTATTGCGTGCGCCGCGCTATGTGCGAATTTCGCTGTGGCCTGTGCGATTTTCGCTGTGACCTGGCGCACGCTGTTAGATGGCCTGTGCGCCAACGTGCGCCAACGTGCGCCGCGCACTTTTTTTTCGCACATCCGCTGGTTTTCTCGCGCACGGCCTTCCATGAATCGACGTGCGCTGCTTTTCGTGCGATTTTCGCACGTTCACTGCGATTTTCGCTATTCCACTGCGATTCGCACGTTTTTGCCCACTTGCGCCGCGCTAATTATTCCATGAATCGGCCTCCTCATTATATGTCAACATCATCTAACCACACTCCACACATGCCAGGTTTAAAGTCACATGGACCTTGTTTGGATGATGAAGGGCATATAACTAACCACCAAAATAATATAACTCTTTTAGGAGGAAATAGACACTTGCGTCTGAATTTGGAAGCATTTTTTCATAGAAGAGGAAAATATACCTCTAAACAGTGCTATAATTCTTTATATTGTTTATGAAATGTCTTCTCTTTGTCTAATATCATCTTCTGACGTTAAACTGGTGCAATTTCCTTTTCTTCACTCAGTAGATAAAGTGACAATATATGTGTATTCTAAAATGACTTGCCATTTAGTCTGGAAAGCAAATGTCTATCTCATCCAAAGAGGTTATGACATTTCTTTTCCTCCATATGACAGTCCCAAAGGGGATATGGCCTCTGGCATTAGACAAGTACAGTACCCCAAGACAAATTACGAATTGAAAGATAAAATAAATAATTACTTGAAAATTACATGTTTAAGGGGAGGTTGGTTTTTTGGCAGTCCCGCTAAGAACTAGATCTAATTAACAAAAAGAGTGTCACTGGCTCTCTGCAGCTTTACAAACAAGAACATCAAGCCAGCCAAGATGTTAATGAAGGGTGTCTGTGTATGTTGAGCTGGAATACACGTGATTACAATAGATTTTTAGGCACAAAAATGGTGATCAGCTTTATAAATTCGACATTGTGCTGTTACGCGGGTGTGGCTAAGGACGTTCCCAGTAATTGATGGTTTTTACAATCGCTTAAAAAAAGTGATAAAATGCAGTGACAGTAGATTGTCAGATGGGCTCCTTATCGCTACCAGCATCGAGATAGGTGGCACATTGGTTGAATACCCAGTGAATTCAGGGCCAATTTTGTTTGGGGTACTAACAAACAATGGTGGGCATAAAGGAAAGGATGCGCTAATCATTAACATAGATTGTAACCCAAGAGTGGCCAAATGAGAATGAAATTGGAAACCATTTTTATTGGTGGATTCATTCTGCAGGTTCCCCTAATTTAATCTGTTCAGAAGATTTTAATTGTGCCTGTCCAGATGTGAGAATTGATGGGATTAACAATACACAAGCAACCACCTTTCCTGACTCTCCCAACAACCATTTAAACATAAAATCAAACCCAAAAGGGTTATGTTGGGTGAAATTGATGGCTAATTTGAATATGGTAAAATTAAATGGTAATCTAAAAGGGTGACATTCCAGGACAAAGGACTTGGTCAAGACCGGAGTCATATTCAACAATCTACTATATCTTTGATTTGTCTCTGATTTTTGACATATGTGAATCATTGGTCATAGAAAAATAATTCCCAGTGACCATTCTAAATTGGTGCTGAAACTATATCTTCATTTTTATATCGCCACACAGTGAAAGTATTCGGTGTAAAACGTAGTGGTAAACAGTGCAGGTACTAGGTTAAAGTGGAATCTCCAAAATGTAAATCTTATCACACAAATGGATTCTAATTCATGGATGAGCTGGAATGCCAGAGAGGAAACTTTGAATGTAATCCACAGAACTGTATTAGCACTACCAGATATAAAGGTTAATAAAATTGTCTGAAACCACTTCTAGGTACAAAGTAACATCCCTTCGATGATGACATGAGAAGTAAGAAAGGAGTAATGAGAACGGACAAAAACAGTATTAACAAAGAGTATTGGACAGATAAAGAAGTGGCTACATTACAGAAGTATAGACATTTTGTAAAAATGCATAACACACAGATCAGAGATGGTCAAGCTGTTCTATTGCTTAATAAAAAATACACTCCAGAAGTGTATGGGCAATGCTAAGCAATGACGAGGAACAACAGCCATTTTAGCAAACACACAGTATTCTGTAAACCTTTGTGTTCAACTTTTTAAGAAGGTCTATGGTAAAAATTCTACATATAAGCAAATGAACAGTTTGGTTGTATAGTCAATACACTTTGATCAAGGTGATCTGGAAATAATGTTGGTAGGACTAAAAAAACATTAGGGCTTGTGGGACAGATGTACCCATTAATGCTGTTTTTAAATCTGTTGGCAAATTATGGAGAGAAATACTCATGACATTGTACTTGCAAATACTAAGAAATTGTATACCTCCACCATCTTGGTCCAAAGTCATCATGGTCCCTGTTTACAAAAAGGGAGATGGAACATTGCTGTTGAACTACAGAATGATCTCCCTGATTTATATCGGCTGTAAAGTATTGGCAACTAATGTACTAAAATATCTTACAAAATGGGCCAAGGCACACAGGAGATTCAGCATTTACCAGACAGGTTTCAGTAAAACCATGGGCACTTCCCTTAAGGGGCCAGTATACTATCTGTGCCAGCAGAATGCTACTAGAGATAAAGATCAGTCACTCTATCTTATTTGACTGTCCTGATTATATACACTTGCTCTTCATGTAAAATGTTCAATAACCTTTTAAAATGCAATGCACCTAGATACTCTTGGGTTAGGTGCGCTATATAAGTAAAATAAACAAACAAACAAACAAACCCATTCTATACAGCATACCTGGTCCTCACAACGCCCTTTTACAGCATAAATAGAGATCTACTATGGAGGAAACTCGACTCATGGAACATCCAACCAGGCCTATTAAACATATTACTAACGTTCCACAGGGAATGCTGCCTACAAATAAGATTACATTCGAAAGGTGTACGTTGTAGGGTGGTACCACATGCTCAGGTCTGAGGCAAGGCTGTGTTTTGGCCCATTACCTATTCAACATCTATGTCTCATATGTGGAAAAAGCTTTGGATGAGTGCAATGTTTTTCCACAAAGAATATGACCCTTAGTAATAGGTTGCTTGGCCCTTGCAGACGATTCTTTTCTTCTGGACACAAAACCGATTGGCCTCCAAAGGAGTCTAAATGCATTTTCTAACTATGCAATTGAAAAAAATCTGAAAATGTATGTAGCAAAAACAAAAGTAATTGATTTTAAAAGAAGCAGACCATTCTAGGGATTTAATGGAGAGTCCACAATGATTGTCTTGAAGAAGTGACCTAAATGGCATACTTAGCTTAATTAATTGCTAATAAATTACATCACAAAGCGTGTAAGAACAAACTGAGTATGATAAATAAATAATAATAATAATAATAATAATAATAATAATAATAATAATAATAATAATAATAATAAATTACAAACAAGCTAAAATCAGACTTGCCAAATATGGACAAATCTCAATACAACTGTTAATAGACGTTTACAAGACAAAAGTCACTCCTTGTATTTTGTATGGCCTAGCATTTCTGGACGTAGCCAATTGGAATTGGTTAAGAGTGCTAGAAGGCTATTGTTTAGCGGACTGTGTTGAAGTTTCCTCCTTCCCTTCCTATTTCAGCTATTGTAATGGGAGTCCATCAGCATACTCAATAAACATAACATTTATTTGAAGCTGTATACAACGAAGGAAAACATAATTACATCTATGCATATAGCACCACAAGGCCATATAGAGAAACATTGCGAGAAGCATCTAGATCTGGATAAAACTACTACATGTGCCAATTTTGTGTTGCTTTAATGCAAATCTAAACAATTTGACAGGATTGAATACTTAACAAATATAAGCTCTAGTAGCAGAAGTACCTGTCCTCCAAACGGGTTCTGTAGACAGACATGATAACACTCTCATCAATTGTTGAAAATAAATGATCCCTTTTTCAACAAGTTCAACAAATAGTGTCCCCATAGGGTATTGAGTAAAGGTGATGTGGTAGACCTGTTACCGATGCTCACCTCGTTTCCTCTAACCCAGTGATCCCCAACGTGTAGCTCGGGAGCAACATGTTGCTCGCGGCACCCTAAATTGTTGCTCACCAGTTGCTCTGGCCATGGTGTGGAGGCCTAGAAGGAGGTGCTGAAGGGATGAGACCTCAGTAGCAATATAGCCAGGACAGAGTCCTGGACTGTGCAAGAAATTTGGCCAATAAGCCTGCTGTTGCTCCAGTGATCTTATTTTTATGCATGTAAGATTTGTGTTTTTGCCACCATGCAAATTATTTTTCAGTAAATGTCCTTACTTATTATAGCAACGTCATTGTTAAAACCCTGTCCACTTCAGATACTTTGCCTAGCTAACAAATGAATGAATAAAATAATTGAACCATGTTTGTGTCCTGGAGAGAATTGTCATAATCTGTTCCTTTGTACAGCTAGTAGTAGCATAATGGGCAAATAGGTTGAACAGACTGGAGTCCCGGAAGGACTCTCCCCTACACATTCCCTACAAGTAGAGCTGAGCCATACTCAGTCAGCAGGAATACAGGGGTACCCTCGACACAGGAGGTAAACTCGACGGACCCAACGCGACCTTAGAGGCCTGCGCCACTGACAACAAGGAAACACCACTGTCTCCCAGGACTGCACAGCACACCACTTATCCGGCCACTTAACCCGGCCCAGCCCCTGGAAGTGGCAAAACCGAGTACTCTTAACATTACTCTACTCAACACTCGCTCAATGGTAAAAACATGGACAGGGCTTACATGATTATATCTTACATAGCAAAACAGACGCACTTTGCATGACAGAGACCTGGATGCAAGATACAAGTGGCCCCTCCATCTTGTTGTCTTCCGCCAGGGACACACAGTATATAACGCAAATCATCCGGACGGGTGCAGAGGTGGAGTAGCCATTATTGCAAGATCCAACTTAGGCTTATTTCCCACGACCATCTCCTGTACAGGATGTGAAATTTTGCATCTTAAAATGACCCCCTCCCTGCATAAATGCATTAACTTAGTATTGATCTATCGCCCCCCATGTAATATGCCAGACTTTAACGAAGAAATCGTAGGTCTACTTAACCACCTTATCAGCCCTAATTCGTCAACTGTATTTCTGGGAGATCCCAACCGTTGTAAAGGAGACACACATGATAAAGAGGCACTAAATTTACAAGCAGCACTCATGGACAGTGACCATGAGGTCATTAACACTGATTCTACAATTGGGAAATTACATATTATGGACTCCGTGGTTACCCGAAAAATCAAAACAGGTACAGTTGTCACGTCCCCTGGTCGGATGATTCCTTTGTTACCTTTTCCTTGCACCTCACAGTTCCCCTCAACAAGCCCGCTAATACACTGAAAACTATCGCAGGTAGAAATGTCAAAAAGGTGAATTCATCTGACCTTCAGCTCAGCATGTAAAACATCATGGCAAACTCTCTGCCCTCAGATAATGGGGAGTCCATGATGACGGAATTTACCAACTCTCTCACCAAAATGATGGACAGAATTGCCCCTATATCAACAAAAAAGGTTAGAGATAACAAAAGAAATCAATGTTGGTTCACACCAGAATTGGAAGCTATAAAAAAGAAAAAAAGGCCGCTAGAATGAACACGGATAAAACATCCCACAAACACCACCCGGCTGGAATGGAAGAAATGTGACAAATCTTGCATGGCACTAATCGTAGATACGCAGAAAAATGTCAACTAGAAGATTGTTCAAGATTGTGCTGTCTGATTTTCCTATACTTTTGAGGCAAACATTTATGACACTTTTTATGTTTTCCTTATAAATTACTCTGTCAGTCTTAGTAGATGTGTAACTCGAATTTCTGTTTCTCAATGATGATAGATGATCCCCCTGTCTTCTTGAGTTTTGTCTCTGGTTTTCCCTTGATGCTCTCCTGGTTATGCTCTCACTTGAGGGCGTTTTTCTTTCTTTACCGTCTTGTGTTCTTTGGTGTCTATCCGTTATATGGTTATTTCTTGACTTTCTTGGGCTACGTTTCTCCTGCGATCTCGTGCTATCCCGTTTTTTTCTTTCGTCATTATCAATGTTTTTCCTTTTGTTCTCTAACAAGATAAATGGTGATGAAACTCCATTTATGTTGACGTTTCTGAGGTTACTCGATAACTTTTTTAATTGCTGGGAATGTTCTTTTGTGTATTGTGTCTCGGAGTCTGCCTCCTCTGCATAATATTGGGATAGATCCGAGAGGTTGGTGGTTTCCTCTAAGTCAATAATCACAGTTCTCTTAGTCAGTGGGTTAGTGACAGATTCACCCTGTTCCAGTTCAGTTTCATTGTTTTGGGAAGAGTTATTTATCGGTGCCCGTTGTGCTAGCACAGAAAGTGCTGCTTCTTCTTCCGTTTCTTCCTCAACTACTGTAGATATCTTAGAATGGGGTTCTGGAGATTGAAATATTACTCTCCTTCTCTCGGGAGGTTTTTTTCCCCTGAAACTGCAAGAACAAAGCTTATGTGTCACCCTTCGAGTTTTGTGCTGTCTGTCGAGATATGTCCTGGACTTTAGAAGATGGTTCTATTTCTGGTGAAGTTTTTGCTTTCAGGACGACGCATCTGTTGGTGGTTTTTCTGGTTATTGCAGTTTGAATTTCTTTTCGTTTGGGGATTTCTTTACTTTCTGATTTTTTAAGTTGGACTCCGTCTTGGAGTGAAATTTGTAGAGATGTTTCTGTGGGTCGCCTCGCGACCAGTCTCTTTCCCGCGTCTGCTCTTCATCTTTTTTGTAGCGGTTTTCTCCTGTCTCGGGGCCTCCAATATATTAAGTTTATCATTTTGTCCTTCTTTCCCTTGAGTTGTTTGCGTAGTTTGATTTCTTGTTTCTATTGTTGTTGTTTCTGTTTTTTGATCTTTTAGATGTTTTGTCCCTTCCAGGTCATCATTAAGTTTTTTGGGAATATCAGTATTTTATAGTTCCCTTAGGGTTGGTGCTGCTGTGATGAAGCCTTCTAAAAAGATCAGTTTAGTGTGCATCATTGCTAATAATGATGTATGATCCTTGAGCGTGTCATTGAGCGACTCATACAGTTTTGTGAAGGGAGTTAAAGCTATTGTAAAAGTGGACATTAATGCCATTAAGTCCGTTTTTTTGTAGGAGTTTCTTTCTGCGAGTGATCCATGAATCTTGAGGAGGTTCGCCTTCTTGTCGGTGACCTGAAAGGTGGTTGTATTGGTTTGCTTCCGTTTACACCCCCTGTAGTAGAGTCATTTGCTTCATGATCTGCGGATGTGTTCTTATTCAGGGCCCCTGGTGTTGATGTTTTAACGCCCGTTGGGCTCCTAGGATTCCCATCTTTCTTCTTTCTCGATCTTTAAGTGGGATTTCCCCTGGGCTTATTAGTGGCACTATTTTTTCCCGGGACTCGGGTAGTAGTAATGCCAACTCATCTCCCTGTTTTCCTCCTATCGGGATGCTTTCTTCCGTTAACGGTCTGGTTTCAGCCAATGTGGTAATCCGCTTTGGTTGACTTATCAGTTTTGGTTTATTCAGTTTTTCGTTATTTCGGGCTTCAGGCAAACCTGATGGAGCCGGTATGCATTCCTCCTGTGGTTTCGGTGTATTCGTGGCAGTATCCTCTAGTTGATTCAAAGTGAGGTCTTCGCCTATTATCTCCCCCGCGAGGGGAGGGAGAAGTCCCATTCCATCTGGGGTCATATGAACTCTCTGACTGGTGGGCTCTTTTTCAGAATTTTGTTTTGTTAGTTTGTTTAAGAGGCCCGACCATGAGAAAACCTGCAGGCCTGGTAGTTGTACCTTAGGATTTATATCTGCCTCGGGTATTGGGTGAATGGTAAACTCCGTTATGCACTTTCCTCCCAGCACCCATCGGTCGAGTTCACCTGATGGTTCAGCGTCGCCGTTCCTTTCCGTTTTGTCAGGCTATGGGTTGAGTCCGGTCTTTACAGAGGGATAAGACGCTGTATCGTCGTCTCCCTCCTTTTCCCCGTTTACAGCCATCTTCCTCTCTATATTGGGAGCAGACTCATCTGTCCGGCTCCTCTCTTCGTTCCGAGAGGGGGGGTCCGTAATGCCCACCCTAGACCCGCACCCAGAGTCTGGGTCTCCTATTTGGGGAGACTTCTGATCTTTTTCTCCACCTGTTGTTCCCTAACCTCCCCACTCCTCTCCATGGTCGGGCTCGGATTCAGACTCCTGCAACCTTTCTTCTCCCCCCCCTTCCAAGGATGCCTTACTGGCAGGGTCCGAGGCGGGGGTGTGCAAGGGAATGTTCGTTTTCGTGTACGCGGGGCATTTTTGAAGCTTGCTCACGGAGGAAAACGGCCGCTGCCCTTGTGTTCCTTGCAGGGCCGGTTTATCCTCAAGCGGGGTTTTACCTCTTTTTGAGGCTGCCGGTCTAAATGGGCTGAGGTGATCCAGTTCAGCTTCTTCTGTCCGCTGGCTGTAGCTGCGAAGACGTCTTCCGGGTTCTTCTTTGGGATTCTGACCCGACGGCATCTCCCGCTGTGGACTGCCGAAGACTGCCAAACTCTGCTGCCGAACTCCACAGCCGCTCCACAGCTGGAGGCAGGTTTTAAAGGCAAACTCCTCCTCATGTCAGTAGACAACGAAAACAGACCTCAGCATGATACGAGGTGTTACAAGGTGTTTTCTGTAGCATAGACTGCCGCAAACTGCCAAACTCTGCTGCCGAACTCCTCGGCCACTCCGCGGCTGGAGGCAGGTTTTAAAGGTAAACTCCTCCTCACGTCAGTACACAACGAAAACAGACCTCACCAGGATATTAGGTGTTTTCTGAAGCATAGACTGCCGCAGACTGCCAAACTCTGCTTCTGTTCTGTTTTGCAATTTTGGGGCACTCCTATAACTACAGTCCGACCCGCTGGATAAATTCACGCCAAACGTTTGCGGAGTGGGGTAGACTGCTTCCAAAAGCGTGCTTTGGCAAATGTGCACCCAGCAGTTTCTTTAGATCTAAAAGAGACAATGGGCCTCATTACAACCGACCCGGTATGGAAACAACGGTGGCGGTAAACCCGCCGCCACCGTTGTTTCCATGCCGGGTGATCACAACTCCTGCAGGAGGAGGCGTCAAACCCGCCAGGTCTGACCTGGCAGGTTTAACACCGCCCGCCTGCAGGCAGACGAGGAAACACCGGTACCATCACGAGATGGTGCAGGTGTTTCCATAATCCCCTTTCCCATTGAGTCCTATGGGACTCAGTGGGAATGGGGATTAACACCATTCCGCCTCCGGAATTCCTGGGTCACCAGGGTTGTAATGCCCCGGTAATTCCGGGAATCATGGAGGCGGAATGGTAATACGAGTCCGGCGGTAACCAGAGAGGATTTCCAGATGAGCTCGTCCTGGGGTCAATTGGTCCCACAACCCAAGGGGAGAAGTCGTCCTTTGCAGGTCTTCTCTAGTCGAGGTGAATTCTGAGCTGCAGCACTGCATCAGGGCTTCACCGGGCAAACCAACGGTCCAGGAGTTGCAGCAGGTGTCTCTTCCAAGTTCTTGTTCGGATTCCTACGTCCAGTGGCCTACTCTGCCTTCCAAGCCAATAGCCTTGCCTTTTAAGCAGGTTTCTCCCATTCATTCACAGCCTAGCTATCAATCACACAGCAGGGTGCATGCCCTCCAAGAACAGCCCTCCTGCCATTCACCCTTGGGTGCATTCCTGTAACCAAGCAGACTAAGCTGAGGGAGTTTCGGGCCCCTGCCAGACATGTTGGAGTCAGAGGCGGGCTTCACTTGTGAATCCTACCAAAGACAAAAAGAACAAAGGGACCAAACCTGGTTTGGCGTGCAGAGTAAATCTAAAGAGGGACCTTTACAACAAGAAATGGTGAAAAATGAAGACTGGGCCATTTTGACAAAATGGGCACCCATGATATGATATGATATAATATGATAGTTTATTTATATAGCGCCTATACACTTTGTGTTTCAAAGAACTTCAAGGCAATAGAGGGAACAAGGGAAAATACAATGACATTCATATTAGGCCATGAACAACAAGAATGTGAAATTAACTATCGTACTCGGTTTGGTGACATTTCAGATAATGCAAGAGTTAAAACACAGATAAGGAAGGGGGGGGGTGGGAAGGAAATGGAAACAGACATGCAACTACCGTACTAGGCTTGACAACATTTCTGGTAGAGCCGGAGATTACAAGAGGTGAGGGAGAAGGTGAGAGAAAGGAGAGAGAAAAAAAAAAACAAGCGACTATATTAATAGGCCTGATGACATTTTAGATAGTGCTGGAGGGGCAGGGGGATGGAAACCAGGAAGGGAAGGGGGAGGAGACAGACAAGTGTTGCTATCATACTAGGTCCAGGGACAATTCTGATAGAGTAAGTGTATAGAAAAAAGTAAGGAGGGCAGGAGGAGAGAGGAGAAGGGAGAGGAGGAGGGAACAGAGAATAACACAGTGAAAGGAGGGAGAGCAGAGGGGAGACCGAATACAGTTGCAGAGGTCAGAAAAACACAAATGTTAAATAGAAAAGAAAATGTAAGCAAGGATTCAAGATTATGATGGGCACAGCGTGAAACAGGACCAACATGCGTACGAGTTGAGAAGGTGAGCAGCAAGAGTCAAAGAGTCCATGAAGTCAAATGATACAAGGCCACCAAGCATACAAGTTGAGAAGGTGAGGCACCAAGAGTCAGTGTCCAAAAGTCAAATCCAAGCATTGGCAACAGGTCAATGACGGTGAAACCATGGTGAATCAAAACAACTCCTGTAGTGATGAGGTGTAAGGGGGGAGGAAGAAGGGAAAGGGGGGAGGGAAGAGGAGGAAAGAAGAGAACAGGAAAGCATTGAGGGAGTGGGGGCACAACAGACAAGAGGACCAGGGCTGGGGCAAAACAGACATCACGGGAGACCAGGGAGGGGGCACAACACACATCACAGGGGACCAGGGACGAGGGAACAACAGACATCACGAGGGATAACGGAGGGGGTGGGAAGCACAACTGGCATCATGGGGGACCTGGGAGGGGGGCACAACAGACACCACCGGGGACCAGGGAGGAGGGGGCACAACAGACATCATAGGGGACCAGGTACAGGGTGGTGGGCATAAGACCAACCATGGAAAAACAAGGGTTAGAGGGGTACCACACGATCCACTAACAGGGGCCTTGGAAGGTGGGCCATGGGGAGAGGGGGCGGTGTGCACCTGCCAGTGTTCGGATTGGCCATAATCAGCAATCCGAGGTCCAATCATGCTATGGCGGGGAGGACACAAAGGTGAGGGTGTTACGGGCCATCATCTGAGGCTGTTCCTGGTATGGGCATTGTGGAAGAAGTGCCCGCCTTTGTATCCCGTGAATGGCTCTCAAGGCACCAAGCCATTAAGTAGCTCCTCCCTCATTTGTTCCGCTCTTTTCTGAGCTTGCTTAATAAAGATTTTGAAAGCACACAGCAAAAGTTTTCTGTCATGAAGTTATTGCAACCATTGCTCACCTAACATGGAAGCACTTACTAACTAAAGAAAAATAGAAAGAACACTTGTTAGGTGAACAACTGATGCTCAAATGCAATCCTTCCCTAAATATTGTAACACTGTTCTCATCTGAGGCTGTTCCTGGTATGGGCATTGTGGAAGAAGTCTTTTTATCCCTTGAATGGCCTTCAAGGCACCAAACCATTAAGTAACTCATCCTACATGTTTTTCCACTCTTTTCTGAGCTTGCTTAATGAAGATATTGAAAGATGGTTTTGTGTCGTGGAGATACTGCAACACTTGTTCACCTAAAATGGAATCACTTACTAGAAGCTGCATTTCTGTGAGGTTCCAAGACATCTGAAATTAAAAACTGCAATGTTCGGCCAGTGGGTTTGCATCACTGTTCTCATTGAGGCTGTTCCTGGTAACATGGGTGTCTTACTGCAGCTGCAATTGCAGCCCGTGATAAAAACACACAATGCTAGTAAAAAGTAAACCACTGACACCAGCCATTAATTGTAGAAAGGGTAACATAAAAATGTTACATGAGAAACTAGACAAAGGGGATACTAGGCAACCCCTTCAGAACCCTATTATAACATAGTGTGTGCTGGGTCTAGAAAGTTACAAAATGTAAGTAAAGTCAATTTCACTTCACTGCTCTTGGAAACAATCGTTTTATCGAGAGAAGGTATTTAAACCTTTGGGAAATCTAAGAGACTGCCCTGTGCCACTGCACTGAAGGTGCTGCGTGTCACAATGTAAAGATGATGCCTATGGAGTTTGTCAGTCTCCAAAGTCAAAAGAAACACAGAGTCCAAATCACAGAAAAATACATTAGAGTTGGAAAAAGGTCTCACTCTCTCCAAGTTAGAAAATAAAAGTCCTAAAGTCCAGCAAAAAGAGCTGTGGGTCTCTAAGGTAGAAAGTAATTAGCACATTTCTGAGAATTCTCCCTAACAACTATAGATAAACGTTCCTTTTGAAATATAATAATGGCAAACATAGCTTCCAAAGCCTTCAGGTACTTTATCTGTGCCACGTTTGCTGTCTGTTATTTTCTTCAGTTAAGCTTGTCTTGTGTCAGCTAATTGACATCACAGCTGTTTTCTTTCACTGAGAGGTCACGCGTGCTGTGACAGGCTCCATTGAACTCTGAAGCTTTCTTTTGTGCGTTTCAATTTCAGAATTCGTTTTAAAGTACGAGCCATAATACCTTTATAGATAAATCGTTCTACAAAGGGTTCAGTAACATTTCATTTTAGCAGGAGTTAGGGCATGCAATTATTTAGACACCTTTCTCTTTATTTATTTATCTACACCACAGCCTTTTCCCGACGACTTTTTGTCATGACTGCATTTTTTCTGGGACATTTTCACATGGAAACCCTGCTTTGTGCATTCCATTGCCTACAATACTGCAGAGACTCCGTCAGCCGGGCAGTGATTAACAATGCAGTCTTTACTAATTGCCCAATATGAGGTGCAAGGGGACTTTTCCTTCAATCCTTTCCCACAGGTGATGTGTTTCTTTTTGGCTTTCAGCTGTAACAATTCTGTAGATTGTGTGACCATCTGTAAATGCTTAGATCGAATGATAAAGTGTTGCCAGGGAATAAAAAGAGTTAAATGGGGAGACCGCAAGGGGTTGTGGACCAAGATGACTCTGTGAAGCAGAGCTTCGACTAATTCTCACTCTGGGAAGTCGTTTAATGGATGCTCGCCCCCAATTTTGCTTTGCATTAATAGTGTACAGACCCTATCCCTGTGGAGACTTGGATATTTGAGTTTGTGAGCTCAGAAGTCCAGAGGAGCTATATTGTGACTCGGCAGTTGGTGCAAAGGAGGAAGGCTTGGAGTGGGCCCGGTACACTTTTCACACAGCTGGCACGAGGAGAGAAGATCCTTGCTCATACGGAGCCCTGGAGAAGAGTGGAAAGGTGACCCAGAAGCCTGTATCATGGGAAAGAGAATGGATTGCCTCAGTGGCAAGGACGCTGAGTGGTGTGGAGCATGAGATCTATGACCTGGTCAGTGAAGGGAGGAGGAAGCTAGGATCCCCACCTGGGCATCCGCGTGCAGTGTGCCCAAGCTCCAACTGTTGCAGACCACAGGGCTCAACCCCAGCATGGGGAAATGGTTGGAGAGGTGAAAAGAAAGATCAAAGGGATTGTCAACATTCTCTTCTATGAGGACGGAGGTAAAGAGGTCAAACTTGACAGGTCACTTCGGGGTGTTGGTGGGAGTGCAATGGTCCGAGATCCATTTTCATCACTATGTGGAAAAGGATGCCGTGCTGGACAGAGCTAGATGCCTTCCCTTTATCTGATACAAAGGTAACAAGATACGCATTTACCAGGACTTGTCTAGTCTCACACTTGCCAGAAGAGGGGAGTGTCATCCACTCACGATATGGAAGAACGAAAAGGGGATCATATACCAATGGACTTACCCATGTGCCTTGATTTTTGAAGTTAAGGATGTGGGCTATTGGATTGCCACACTGATGGAGGTGACCCAGGTCCTCCAACACCTTTTGGAAGAAGTGCAGAAGGAGGGGAACCTGCTCCCCTGGATGGTAGAGGGATAAGGTTTGTGGTCCGTTGAGAGATCTGCCTCCATGAGAAACGGTCATGGGGGAAGGAAGTTTCAGAGGCTCGGTACACCCTCACCAGTGAAGTGACTCTGGGATATGGGCTGGGTAAGGATACTGAAAGAAAGTTTTGAAAGTTGAGGTAAGGGAGTCATAGGTTATCTTAAGTGGAAGAGGGGGGATGAGTGTGCCTTGTCTAGTGGGTCATTGGTTGATGGGCATCTCAGTGAGGGGTATTTAGGCATGGTTTTAGAGGGGATAGTGGGGAGGGTGGTGCGCTGGGGTGGTGGGTGAAGGGTGCAGATTAAAAGATTACATCTGGGCGGTCACGCAGCTAGGGAAGTTTTGATTACTAGAGGACTGTTGTGAGAAATGTGGTGGGTCCTCAATGGTGGCGATAGAGCAAAGGCGAGGGGAGGGTTAAGTCATTTCCTGGTGGGAACACTGAATGTAAAAGTCTTGAATTCACCTAGCAAGTGGACTTTAGTTGCTCTGGAATTTCAGTGGTTGGATCTGGACATTTTGACATTGCAGGAAACAAGACTCCTGGCTGGGAAAGAAAGGTGCATCCCATGTGCGCTCATTGGACAGTCATACTGGGCTTCAGAAGACTCAAAAAAGGGGCGAGCGGGTATATTGTTCCAAAAATGATTTTGTGTGATGGACCTGCAGGTGACGAGGGCTATGAAGGGATGTGTTCTGGTGGTGAAATGTTGCATAGGGCAGGTCAGTATTGAAGTGAGCACAGTATATTTCGTAAATCATGGACAGGCAGCCTTTTGCAGTGATGCTGTGGACTTGAGTTTGAAGGAGGAACAGGGGCCACTGATGATAGGGGGGATTTCAACAGGTGGGTTGATCCGGAATTGGGTAGGTTAGCCCTCCGAGAGGGAGGCCTTCAGCTGGGAGCATCTCAAGATGTTTTTAGTTGCTGAGGGGGACGTGGCAAGTTGGCCTGCTGTCTCCTTTGTTGTTCGCTCTTTTTCTGGAACCTCTTTCAGAAAGTATTAGGGCCTCACCTCAGGTAGAGTGTTTGTGGGTAGGTGATAAGGAATTCAAAATGGGGATGTACCGGATGACAATCTGCTCCACCTGAAGAATCCTTGTAGATTGGTCCCAGCAGTGTTTAACATAATAGAGGAATATGGGTCGCGCTCAGGTTTTAAAATCAACAGGTGAAAATACGTTATTTTCAAATGTGATGACCTGTTAGACAGGGACGTTTGCCGCCTTGGAGCCGTTGGCTCTGGAGATCCCTGTTGAGAGCATTAAATACTTTGGGCTTGTGATAACCCGGTGGCTTGAGGGACTTTTGGGGCAAACGTTTGTTCCCCCGCTGTTCGTGATACTGTATAAGGACATGGCCTTGTGGGTAATGCTCACTCTCCCTTGGATGGGTTGCCTTAATGTGCTGAAAATGAACTTTCCACCAATGTCTTCCGATTTTCTTTGCTAACGATTTGTTCCTTGGTAATAAAGATCTATGAAGCCAAGGGTATTTAGGGAGGCTTTTATTTTAGCTAGTGTAATATGTTGCCAATAACTGAATCCATAATGTCTTCTTCCATCTGCTTAGTTAATTATAAGTGTGGGTTGTACCATAGATGCATCTAATAGAGCAATGGTTGCAAGGATATATTGTCTTCGTTATATGTCAGGCCACATTCTTCTTGTAGGAGAAAGCCCGTGGCACACACTCATTATTTTTCTGAGAAATTGGTTCTCATTGACTTGTACTTCTTTCCTGCAGTGAAAGCCCCAAACGCCTGCTCCGTACGCAATCAACGGTAATGATGTTGCTCTATAAATGCATGCCATATTGTTTAGGGGTAGACTTCCTAATTGCTTACCATATTTTAGGATTGTACCATTGATTTGGGATGCTTTGGTTATTTATTTATTATTTTAATGTCTAAGTCCCATCTAAGATCTTGGGAAATGGTAACACCAAGGTAACACCAAGGTAGCAGAAAGTGCTCACCCAGACCATTTTCTTAGCATCAATCAATACTGCATTCCTGGTTGGTTTGCTTCAACCGATGTGCTTTACTTTAAACTTGTCTATTTCTATCCATTTGCCCCATGTAATCGTTGAACCCAGTAATCAATGTGCGTAGGGAATTTTTAGTTCTTGCCAGCAGGACCACGTTGTCAGCATACATAAGCACGCATATCTTCTGACCTGCCAAATTTGGGAGGTTGCTTGTCAATTTGGACAGGGAACATGATTAGGAGTTTATATAAAGATTGAAGAGTAATGGCACTAAAACACACCCTTAACACACCCTTATCTCACTCCTCGAGTCGTTCGAAATGCCTGGGTAAATTTCCCTGTGTTATCCGCCTTCACTCTTGCTGATAGGTTTGTATGCATTTCAACCAAGACTTAGGTATTCTGAGTGTGCGCGGAACTGTCCAGATCTTCTCACGGTTTATGCAGTCGAATGCCGTTGAGAGATCCATGAATCCTGGATATATTATGCGTGTGTGCCCTTGCACGTATTGATCCAGGATAAGGTTTAGGTTCAGGATTTGGTCAATTGTACCTATGCCCTCCTGAAACCCATATTGGTATTCTGACAGGGTTTGATATTCTTAAGCTTAATCTATTATCTTTCCATACAGTGCCCTGCCAAACTACCTAGCTGTGGTGTTGATTAACCAAATTGGCCTATAGCATACAAGATCACATCTGCTGCCTATATTATAAAACTTTCTTTGAAAAAATGGCAAGCAACACACTGTCACATGTGAGTCCACAGGCAGGCATATCATCCTCATACAGTGCATCAAACATAAACAGTGGTACAGAGACACTTAACCACAGCTCCCTTTCCTCATAAATGTAACCATATAACATAATCCCATTCAAACACCCATACATCACCATTATCAAGTTATACAGCCTGTGCAAAGTCTGCAATGGGCCCCATATATCCTTTAGTCTGCAGATGATGGTTACTCAGCAATGTAGTTCTCTTCCTTTTTATTAGTCTACACTAACTCTTTTAACCATTCTGAACAAGTTGGCGGAGACTTAGATTTTCAGTGTCCAAATATACACTTTTCGGCTATCTAGCAGGCCACATTGAATAATCTGCGGGTTACTATGGAAACTTTACCAATATCATCTAGGAGATATTTAATAGGGGACATGTTGGGTGGGATCTCAGTGATGTCAGCTATGATCTTAACTACTTGGTACCAGTAGTGTGCAACAAAGGGGCAGTCCCAGAACATATGTATAAAATTCACAGGTGCAGCCCCACATTTCAGGCAGGCATCACTACAATATGGAGAGAACTTGGAAATCTTAGCTCGCATCTAATAAAATTGGTTCAGGACCTTGAACTGGATTATTCTGTATCTAACATTCATTGACAGTTTCTTAGTAAACAGCATCTTTTCCATTGCATGTCCGAAATGTTGAATCCCAAATCGCAGTCCCAGTTCAAGCGTGCCCCAATTTAGGTCCCTTGTTCACATGGATTATGGTGTGGAGTTTAGAGATCATATGCCTGGTTTCCCCTCCCATTACAATTGCATTTATGCATGGGTTAGATTCTGGGTCTTGTGGAAAGGAGGGACACATTTTCCGAACTGCTGCTCCCATATTGTAATATTGTAAAATGTTCATAGGACTGTTTTGCAGTTTGTTTGCGAAGTCGTGTAGCGATACAAAATTTCTGTCTGGAAATAATTCTCCCAATGTCAATTGTTCCCTTTTGTCCCACAATCGCTGCACATCCCTTTCAAAGGACAGGACTATGCTGGGGAATTTACAGAGAGGAACATTTCTGCTGTACAATAATTTCTGGCCCTCCCTACAGAAGAACCGAGACCATGCATTATCTGTGGTGCGCACCGGATCCTAGGTGCAGGAGTCGACATGTCTTTCTCTAAAGATGACTTACTTCAAGTTAGTAGGTGCATCCCCATAGCACTGCAGCAGTAGATGCACCATAGCTGTAGAAGAGGAGTACAGATAGAAGAGTGTGCCTGAGCGAAAAGATGATACAATTCAAAATTAAGCATGGCTAGTCCCCCCTGTTCATAGGGTTCTGCCAGTTTTTCCCAGCGTATTCTATATCTGCCTGTCTCCCAGAGAAGGTCTGTTGCCAGAGATCTCCATGTCTTAAAAAACTGCCTACCAGGCCAGATGGTTATGTTACAAAAGAAATACAACAGTTTAGGAGTACTATCATTTTAAGGAGGGAGAGGCGACTGTACATTGACATTGATGTTCCGGACCAAAACCTCTGTTTCAGCCTGAGGTGAAGCAAGTATCCTGCATAATTATCCACATAGAGTGATGGCAGTGTTCTACAGACCTTAATGCTGAGATTTCTTATTTGAGTGTGAACCCACTTGGACCGCATCAAATCCGGTAGTGGAACGGTGGCTTTGCTGAGGGGAGACAGCTTCAATTTGGGTCTGTTAATTCTATACCCAGAATATCTTGAGAAATCATGCACGTCATGCATACTGGGTTTGAGATTAGTCTCCAGGTGTCTTACATACCATAATGCATCATCTGGTACAACAAGATCCCCTGTGGCGGTCCTGCTATACGTATGCTCCTAGAGCCATGCTTCTGTCGTATTAATGCCGCTAGGGACTTTATTGCTAGCACAAACAGTAATGGGGAGAGTGGGCACTTCTGACATGCCCCCAGTTGTATGTCCTGAGACAGCATGTTATTGGTGTGGATCCTTGCTTTGGGATGAGAATAAGGGAGTTGGACACAGCTGAGAAAGTAGTGACTGAATCAGAAACATCGTAATACCGAAAAAAAGATATTTCCAAGACACTGAATTTAATGCCTTTTCGGCATAAAGCCAAGCTGCCACTGCCCTGCCCTGAGGGTTTATTTGTGAAAGAATATAGAAGAGACGCCTCAGATTTAGCACAATAAAGATGCATCAGCAATGCCATGTGTGGCAGGAGTCTGGTTGCAAGGATTTCGCATCTACATTTATGAAGGACAATGGTCAATATGAGGCCACATCGTTTTGTGGTTTGTTTGGTTTCAACAACACGGTTATAATAGCCTCCCTTGGTGATACTGGAAGTTTCCTCACCTTAAGGGACTCCTCCGATAAGTGAAGTAACTGTGGTGCTAGAGTTTGTTTGAGTTTGTTATAGAATTCCACTGTGATGCCATCGAACCCCGGCACTTTACCTGATGCTAGTGCTGTTATTGCAGCAACTACCTCCTCCATGATCACAGGTAGGCCAAGAACTGTGCCTCTGCGGTAGTTGCAAGAGGTCAATGTTGTCTAAGTATGCCATCATATCCTCATCAGAGCACGTTTCAGCATTGGCATACACTGCTGCATAGTTATTTTTGAGTTACATGTTAATATCACTTTCAGTGGGGACAACCACCCCAGGAGACAATGTAACTCTCTCTATTGTACGCTCATTACTCTCTGCCCTAACTATCTGGGGTAGTGACCTCTTAGGACTGTCTACCTGCCCATATCGGCAAGCAAGAATAGTCTTAGCTATACAATGGACTGCTCTCCCCACTGGTTCCTGGAATTACACAGATTACCCTTTGATCAGTCCCAACAGAGCCCTGTTTTTGTCCTCCTGATGTTTTTTTATGAGCCATTGCAACTGGTTCTCAATGTCCCACAGATCCAATCTAATTGTTTTGAATTTGCCCACTGACTAGGACAAGAGTTCCCCCACACAAATACTTTGAATGTTTCCTTAATCATACAGTGCAAGAGTACAGAGCCAATATTATTAACAAAAAAAAGAATCTATCCTATCTTGAAGCGCAGACGTTAACAGTATTGAAGGGGGCATCCTCCAAGAAGGGCGAGACCTAGGCAGGTTGTTGTTGCAATGGATTTCTAAACTCTGACCGAGTGGGCAGAAGTTTAGGAGGCCACCCTAGTTTAGTGGGACAGGGTTTCCATCTGGACAAACCAGACCAATATACGTTAGCTTTGCAGGCGGTCAAGACTAAGGGCCTCATTACGACTGAGGCGGAACGGGTTAACGGACTCTGCTAAATGATGCGGACCCGTTAAACCCGTTCCGCCTCATTACAAGCTCCCCTCACGGGACTCGGTAAATAATGCCTGGTCAAACCAGGCATCCTTAACGGGTCCCCCGAGGGGAAGAGGGAGCAAACAACGGGCCGCTCGTAATCGGCTCGTTGTTTGCACCCTCTCCCATTCCTATTGAGCCCTATGGGGGCTCAGATGGGAATGAGGAAGGTCCGGGCCCGGGTTCCTGGAGGGAGGAATTACCGGGCCCCCCGAACTCAGAATGGCCCAGTAATTCCACATTCTGGGAACCCGGACCCGATTTCGGTGGCAGCCATGCCGCCAAAGTCGTAATGAGGCCCTAAGTCTCAGGAGGGGTGAGAGTGATCGGAAGCCCACAATGAGCACACACAGTAAAACTCCACAGATTACCCTTAGATAGATCTATCAAACATACATGTATTATAGGCCTTATAATCAACATACAAATAAACCACAGTAATGAAGAAACAATACCACACACAATTATACACTATCTAACATATAAACAATAATGTGATGACCCTAAGGCTGATGATGGGGGAGAAAATAACCACGACCTGTAAAAGTAAAGGGGTTAAATCAACACAGATATCAGTTTAGGCAGTCCTTCATCAACAATCCCTAACTCATGAAGTCCAGCCCTATGAAGAGAGGAACGTAGCGCTCAAAGTAAAGTTGTGCGTTAACAACTTGCGGTCATATGCAAACGAAAAAGCGGGTTCTCTTCAGGGGGCTGTAGCTGCTCAGGAAGGGGCTTGAGGCAATGACAAATAAGTTCCTATTCCTAGAAGAGGGTCTAACCTTGCAGATAGAGCAACTTTCAGAGTTTGGGAATAGCTGGGGAGCGCAGGCTATCCCAGCCAAGGTGAGTGTTTTTGAGGGACACTTGGGGGTAAACGTTAATGGATGTGGCAGGGGCCACCGGTAAGTTAGGAAAGTACTCACTGACCCTCATCACAGTCCAGACAAAACTTTGGCAGTCTAGCACACTTTTCCTGCTGGGGTTAACCCTGCATGTTCAGGGCGATCTGGCTAATGTATAGTACACGGCTGCGGTACAGGACAATTGTCTGTGGTGGGACATTTGCTTTTTCTCAGCCCTTGAAGGAAGAAGATGGTTCGTTCCAGTGCAAGCTGTCTCCGGACATTGTAGGAAAGAAGTGCAGGCATTTTCAACAAGGTTCGCTAGAACAGAGCGACACAGAGGCCGCAAATGCTCGTGGTGTGGCACATTCTGGTAGATCGCAACCCAGAGGATCTAGGACAACGAGTTTTGTCGGGAGAGGGCACAGGACCAAAGGCTAGTGATTCCCTAAGTCATGAGTCTCAACTCAGGAAGGCACCATTCCTGTAAGATACCCTGGGTTCGAGCTGGTCAGTTCACTGGATTGCCCATGATCACTTTCGAAGAGGCTCTTTGCAAGGATGAGTAGGAGAAGCCAAGAGTAGTTGTTCCCACTACTCCAAAGGGGCAAAGCAACATTGCAGGCCTTCTTAGTTTGATTAATAAATAGGGGTCTGTCGGGACAACAGCTGGGGCAGGGTGCCAAACCTTCCAAGCACATCACCAGCGTTTCCTCAAATGTGCTTTCTTCTTAAGGATACTTGGCTGCACATGAGGTCCGATGTGAAACTCAGTAGATCGACCTGAAATGGATGCAGAGCCCCTTCTCCTATCAAAGATGTGGTTCGCACACAAATCTCAGATAGTCAATGGAAAATCTTCTCTCTTACAGGCACGACAGATGTGGGCCAATCATGGGCCACAGTGGTTCCAGTCATTCATGGCCACCAGACATACTGGCACCAGTAGTGTGGATTGGGACCAGACAGTCCCAACCCTCTTCCTGGGCACTAGTGCACGTGTCATGCAGGAAAACGCAGAAGTTGCGGTCTTCATGGGGGGCTGCATGCCAAAATAAGGAACACCCGGGTCTCTTGAGGCAAAATGGCCAAAGGACAGAACAAAAGACTTTGTGGCATGGCCATTTTCGGCACTGGCCAAAGTCTTGGGCCAAACGCGTTAAACGCGTTATGGGCCATAAAAATGAAGTAAACATACTTTCAAAAGTAAACTGCTGCCACCAGTTCATTCTGGGCACACTTGTACAAACACCCAAAAATCCTTATAGGGTGGCTAGGGCCGTAAAACAAATGGAGCCCTATGTGCGGTACTGTTAAGTAGGGTACATGGCACGTAGATAAAAAGTTACCAAGAAATGGCAATAAAGTCGAAGACTAAAGGAAACATAGTTTGCCAGTACTGACTTCCTGAAGGATGTGTCAGTGTCTCCATAACAATTGTGTGAAAGGCCAGAGGAGCACAGCTGAAGGTTGTGCTCCACTAGAAAAAGTCTGGTCAGATACTCCAAACAAAAGCAAAATGTTTGGAGGGTTCCTAATCGAGCGAAAATTGCACTTAAGGGAAATCTTTCCTAACACTCGCCCCTGCATGACCAAAGAACAGGGATACCTAATCCACCCCTGGATGAGTCTCATGTTCAGGTAGACTAAATATTCTGGACAACCCATCAGCATTGCTTTGTTGGACACCTGGCCTGTGCTCAATGGTGAAGTAAAACCCAGGTTTATGGACTACCTGAGCAACTTTGGATTCTCTCCCTTCATGTTCATTAGCCATTTTAAGGGCTCATGATCAGTTTGCATGGTGAAGTGGGTCCCATAGAGGTAGGGCCTGAGTTTCCTTAGGGCCCACACGACCGAGAAACATTCTTTTGCTACTTTGGACCACCTGCGCTCTCTGTCCTTAAGCTGGCGGCTAATAAATCCACTCGGGTGTTCCTTGCCTTTCTCATCTATCTTTGATAGTAGGGCACCTATCCCAGTATCAGAGGCATCTGTCTGCACAATAAAAGCATGTGTGTAGTCAGGGGCCCTGAGGGCAGCGGCCTGACACAGGGAATCCTTTAAGCCAGGGAAGGCCTCCTCACACTCCTCAGACCTAGAGACCTTCTTGGTGTTCTTTGGAGTGGTGAGAGCAGTTATAGGGGCAGCTATGGTGCCATAGTCTGCCATGAAATTTCGATAGTACCCAGTGAGACCTAAGAACACTCTTGCCCGAGTTTGTTTATTGGGGGTAAGCCAGTCCTGTACTGCTTGTACATTACTGGGTAGAGGCTGTATCCTCCTTCCACATACTTCATGCCCAAGGTAGACTACAGATCCTTCCCCAATCTGGCACTTGATGGCCTTTATGGTCCAGTGGGCCTTCTGAAGAGCCTGAAATACTATTCCCAGGTGTTCACATGTTTTTTCCAGGTGGCACTAAAGACTGCTATATCATCCAGATATGCTAAGAAGAATTAATCCAACCCATTTAGGACATGATTCACAAGCCTATGAAAGGTAGCGGGTGCATTCTACAATCCAAAGGGCATTACCCGGAACTGGTAAAGACCCTCTGTAGCTGAGAATGTTGTCTTCTCCTTGGCATGTTCTGCTAGGGCTATTTGCCAATACCCTGCAGTGAGGAAAAATGTGCCGGGGCACTTGGAGGCACACAAGGTATTCACCAGCTCATCAGTTCTAGGCAAGGGGTGAGCCTATGTCCTGGTGACAGCATTCAGAACTCTATAATCTACATAGAACCTCAGCTCAGAGGTACCTGCCTTTGGCACCACAACCACAGGACTGGACCATTGACTACTAGAGGGTTCAATCACCCCAAGATCTAATATCTTGTTCACCTCCGTCTTGATATAAGATCTTACCTTATCTGACATTCTGTACCCCCAGCTATTGGTAGGTAGACTGTCTATTTAGACTGTCTCCTGTGTCAATTTCAGGTTTGCACCAAGGTGTCAAACTAAGCGTCAGGAAAAATAAGGTGGAGAACTGCCTTAGCAAAGTTCATACTTCCTCTTGCTGGATAGAAGTCAGGTGAGGGGCCACATGGACACCCTCAATGGAGCATCTGAAGGGCTAACTTGGAACAAGTCAGGCAAAAGCTCTGATTCCTCTTCCTCTCTGTCTGATGCAAAGAGTAGTGCTGCTATTTCAACCCTTGCCATGAAAGCCTTCAGACTATTTATGTGGAACACTTTAGGGGCCTGACTAGGTCTCTTAATGTCCACTGAATAGTTAACTTCACCCATCTGCTCCACAACTGTGTAAGGGCCTGACCATTTGTCCTGTAGGGCTCTAGGCCTGATTGGATTCATGATCAGGACTTCTTGGACTGGGGTAAAGTGAATGAGGGAAGCTTTCTGGTCATACCAATGCTTCACCAGAGCTTGCCCTGTCTTCAACTTGTCACATCAGAAGAACCATTTTTTTTTAAGCCCAACACATAGTCCATTACATTGGTAGTGATGGGAGGAGTTTGGAGCTCACACCTTTCCTTGACTGTGGCCAATGGCCCCTAACAGGGTGACCAAAAAGAGGTTCAAAGGGGCTGAAGCCAACACCCTCATGAGGTACCTCTGTGTAGGAAAAATATAAGCATGGCAACAGGAGATCCCATTTTCTCCTTTGAAGTTCTTCCAGAGCCCCAATCATGCTTTTGAGAGTTCTCTTAACCCTCCCAACTAAGCCATTAGTTTGTGGGTGAAAAGTTGATGAAAATGTATACCTAACCCCACTCTATTTCCACATGGCCTGTATGTACTTAGACATAAAGTTTCTGTCTCCGTCTGACACAACTTATTTAGGGAAGCCAACCCTAGTAAAAATGCCTAGCAATGCTTTTGCAACTGACTTGGCAGTCACAGTATTGAATGGGATAGATTCAGGATAGCTGGTGGCATGATCAACCAGCACCAAGATAAACCTATTGCCAGACGATGTCAGAGGGACAAGGGGAGCAACACTGCCAATCGCTACCCTTTCAAGTGGCACCCAACCACAGGGAGTGGCACCAATGGAGGCTGAATTGTTGAGCCACTATTGCAGAAATCGAAAAGAGATGCAACTCCTACAATGGCCTTCTACTTGGACCACAGTCTTGGGCCAGTAAAAATGCATGGATAGCCTCTGCTTGGTTCTCCTGATCCCAAGGTGTTCAGCTAGAGGGATTTCATGTGCCAGTTGTAGGAGTAAGGGTCTGACTTGAAGGGGGGGCACTATTCTCCTATGGTCACCTTCATTAGACTCTGTGGGCTCACTGTACAGGAGCCCACCTTCCCAATAAATCCTATGCTTCCCAAGAGGTTCACCCTCAGGCTGGGAGCAGGTCTGTCTCCTAAGGCCTTCTAAAGATGGGCACTCACATTGGCGCTTACGAAACTCTTTCTTATCAGGACCACCTTCAACCAACATTCTTTGGAGTTCAAGGTGATCATGTGGGTTAAGAATTTCAGGCATCACCTCTTCCTCGTCAGGTTCAGGTGCTTGGTCAACTACCTCCACCTCAGTGGTGGATGAGTAAGGGGGAATATTCTCTTTCCCTCTTTTTGGTTTCCTGATTCCCTTAGCCTTGGGTTTCCCCATTGGCTTCGGCTCAGGCTTGGACTTGACAAGGGCAGCCTTTGTTTGTGACCTTGCGCATGGCCGTTCTGCTGAATCCCCCACAAGACCTATGTCTCAGAGCTAATTTCTCAGCAGAACCTTTCCAGGGACTTGCCTCTGAACACTCACAGGAATTCTTACTATTGTACCATTGATACTAAGATTTACAGGCATTACTGGGAACCTGAGAGATGGGCCATCAGCTAACTTGGTGAGTATCAGGAGAGCTCTGGCAAGCACCTCTAGGTTTATAAATGTGGAATCTGTCACGGTTCTGCTGGCTCCACTATCCCTAAGGGCAGGAGTGTCTACTCCATTGATCAGCACACTGTCTTTAAAGTAGTGCTTGGTGTTGTCAGGAATACTAGCATAAGCCTCTTAGACTCTAGGATCCCATGAACCCAGGGATACCAAGACTACCTCAGATTCTATCCCACTGGTGAAGGACTCTGAGGAGAAGGATGGCCTGTGATAATTTCTTCCTCCTCATAGGAGGTGAAGGCCAGATTCACAGAGTGGACCCCCAAGGTTTTGACCGTAAAATCTGGGGTCCCCCTTCACGTGATCACTTGCTCCACAAGCCACACAAGATCCACTGGGTTTTGGGACATAGGGAGACTTACTGTAACCAGAATAATGCTTGAGAGGATAACTCCCACTATTCTGAACATTCTCATGTGACTAGCCCGCGTTACGCTTTTTGTGGCACTTATGGGTGAACGTTTTATCAGATCCCCCACCCTCCTTATCTTCGTGCTTTTTCCCCTCCCCATGCTTACCAGGAGCAGGCATGTCCTTGTGGGACACTCTGTGTGACACCCAAAAATCTGCTGCACTGGCTAGTTCCTTAGGATCTATCTCCTTAGAATCAGGCAAGTGCTGCTTAAGCTCTGGGGAACAAGAAGCAAACATAAGTTCAAACAAATCATACCCTCAGAGGTGGCGACCTTATAAACTTCCACCCAGTCAGTCAAGGTGTTCAAGGAATCAGTTATATATGAGACCCAAGTATTACCTTCCATCTTTTTGTAATCCCTGCATCTTTTCAAGTATTGGGCAGGAGTCTTCCCAAACCTTAAGAGCAGGATTTGCTTTAATTTCACAAAGTCTTTTCTGTCAGCCTTAGACATTTCCATAATGGCCCTGCAGACAGAATGGGGTAGTCGACCGAGCAACCATGCAATCTTTTCGGCATCAACAACTTCTTGCACTTCACATGCATACTCAAATGCAGTTAGCCAATCCATGATGTCATTCTTGTCATCATACACAGTAAGCAGATCTTTGGGAACCTTGGATGAGAGGAGGAGCTACACCCATTACCAGATCCTATAGAGGAGCCATTGGCAGCTTGTATCCTAGCAAGCTCCAACTGGTGATCCCTGTCCTTCTGATTTTCTGCTTTCTCCAGTTCTAGCTTAGGCATGCAGAATCAATCTCCTTCTGCTTTACAAGCAGCTCTTGTCTCTTGAATAATAACTCGGTGTACGTCAGTAGCAAAATGAGGGATTTGTTAAGGGAACATATATACCTATAATTAATTCAGGTGTTAGTAACATAATTGACTGCCCCTTATCTTGTAGGCACACCTTGAACTACCTCTAACTATGTATAATATAGATTAATAGCAGAGTAACACCAGAGGATTGGCTTCTGCAATAATGTATAGTACACTGCTACATAGGCCTCATGATTGGTTGGCATTCTCTCCCAACCTTGGACATTCAGCTAAGTTAGCAACACGTAAGCAAAACGAAACCCAGGTGCAGGGAATACTGTCAGACCACTGCCCACTTGGCCAATTAGCCTACCATCTCTCATCAGTTAGTCCCTAAGCAAGGATTCTTTGCTGTAGTTGACCTTGCTGACTGTTCTCTTCCCTGGGACTGTAAGGAAGTGTAGGTGCATTGCTATCTTCAGTTGGAGCTTAATGAATAGGCCTTGTTATCCAATCGTGAATCACGTATGATGAGACATGATTTTGTCTATGTTGACCTTTTTATTTTTATTTGACTTATTATTTTTATGCTATATTATTCAATTATCCTGGGTGCCATTACTTCTCTTGGCCACTGGAGACTTGTTTGCTCCATCTGGGATATGCTTTCTACATCTTTGATTGTTCATTACTTGGCACTTACAAATGTTCTCTCCTTTACTTAATCTAAAAGAAATATGTTATGCCTATGTGGCGTATCCTCTTTGACTCCCCTTGTGCCTTGCAGTTACCTCTTGATGTGGCATCCTTGATCCCAGCCCAAACATATATTCTTTGTTCTTCACACAAAGCTATTTTCCAGCACCTGTCAGCTCTGCAGTCATGGTCTCTCTCCTCAACATTTTTTGCTTATTATTTATACAGAGTCGACGTCCATCTTTTCACCATGGCTGCTTTACCCACGTTATATTTTCCACTGCAGCAAGTTTCTATATTTCTTATCTACCCTGCATTTCTCTGTATATACATTTATTAATTCTCTTCTCACTTAGCTTACATAATTATCTTTGTATTCCCATAAATGATTTCTTGGTTACTTCAGTTACATCTTCATTCTTTAAATATTCGCATATCGTTTCAGTGTGTCCTAACTTCTTCTCTTTATGACGTCACTTTACTCTGGTCAGGTTTCACTTACAGCTCCTCTATGTCCAATGGTGTATGCAGACATCCTTCCACCATGTCGTGTGAGGGTACATTCGATATGGTTGTCTAAGTGCATAGCATCTCTCATATAATCGTTGCGGTATTGGACGATCCCTGGTGTCATGCCCAGTGTCTTCCTGTTGTTTTTCCAATATGACGGAGGTGAGGGGGCAGGCACTTGGGATGACGTGTACATCTGCCTCATGCATTCCCCCCTCTGGTTGAGTCCTCATCCACCTTGACAATCTTCTTCACCTTTCCACCACACTTTTGTTTCTTCGGAATCTACATCTCTGTCACCACCTCAGGTCACCTGCATTCTTTATGTGCTCATCCACACTCCAGGTCCTATGGCAACACTCCCCAGTTGGTTGGCAGAATACACAATATCCTACATAGTTCTTATGATCCTTAGGGTATGTTAGGGAGAATTCTCAGGAATGTGCTAATTCCTCTCTACTTTAGAGACCCCCATCATCTTTGTTGGATTTTGAGGACTTGAATTTTTAACCTGGAGAGAGAGAGACCTTTTTTCCCACTCTCTCGTGTATTTTAATGTGATTTTGAACTCTGTGTATTTCTTTGTTTGTGGAGTCTGACAAACTCCATAGGCATATTCTTTTACATTGTGTCGCACAGCACCTTCAGTGCAGTGGCACAGGGAATTCTCTCAGATTTCCCAAAGGTTTAAATACCTTCTCTTGGCTGAACTACTGTTTCCAAGAGCAGTGAAGTGAAATTGACTTTGCTTACACGTGTAACTTTCTAGACCCAGCACTCACTATCTTACAATAGGGTGTTGGCGGGGTTACTTAGTATCCCCTTTGTCTAGCTTCTCATGTAACAATTTTATGTTACCCTTTCCTCGATGGATGGCTGATGGCAGTGGTTTACTATTAACTTTCGTGGTGTGCATTTACCGTGGGCTACGTTCGCAGCTGCGGTAAAGCACCCAAGGGTGCCATTTTTATCAAGATGTCCCCAGTCTTCTTTTTTTGCCGTTTCCTTGTGGAAAGGTCCTTCTTGAGATTTATTCTGTGCGCCAAACCAGGATTGGTCCCATTGTTAATTTTGCCTTTGACGGGATTCACAAGTGAAGCCGGCCTTTGGCTCCAGGGTGTTTGGCGGGGGCAGGAAGCAAGGGAGGTGCTAGAAACTCCCTGTGCTTAGTCTCCTAGGAGACAGGAATGCACTCTTAGGTGATTGGACGGCTGGCTGTCTGGCAAGGACAGCCCCCCTGCTGGGTGACTGACAACTAGGCTGGAATGAAAGGGAGAAACCTGCATAAAAGGCGAGGCATTTTGGCTTGCAAGGCAGAGTCGAACACTGGAAGAAGGAATCCGAAGAAGAACTTGAAGAGGATGCCTGCTGCAATTCCTAGACCATTGGATTGCTCAGTCAAGCCCTGCTGCTGTGCTGAAACTCCAAATTTGTATCGACAGAGAAGCCCCTGCAAGGACGACTTCTCCCTTTGAGTTGGTGTTGTAATGAAACTATAACATTTTAATAATAGAAAGGATGGGCATCAGTCATAGTGACTGCATTTGGAGCTCTATAGTCCACACAGAATCTCAACTCCTTGGATCCTGCCTTTGGTACTAGTAGAACAGGATTAGCCCATGGACTTAAAGATGGCTCTATTACCCCAAGATCAATCATCTTCTTGACCTTTTCCTTTATGTGGGTTCTTACATGGTCTGACATCTTGTACCCCCTGCTTTTGACAGGTAGACAGTCACCAGTGAGAATGTCATGCTGGCACCAAGGGGTCAAACCTGTTGATAGTGAAAAGAGAGGGGCAAACTGATTTAACAGAACTTTGCACTACTCTTGTTGTTCCAGTGTCAGATCAGAAGAGAGATTAACTCGTTCTATCTTCACATCTAAAGGTTGTCCCCTGACGAGGTCAGGTAGAGGCTCACTCTCCTCCTCCTCCTGAGCAGAGGCTAGAAGAAAAGCTCCCAGTTCTGGTCTAGAGACATAGGCCTCTGGGCGGTTGGTGTGAAAGACACTGGGGGCCTCCTTAGGATTGCCTAAATCCAACAAATAATTGACCTCCCCAGGTTTTTCCCACAGTCTTGAACGGTCTAATCAATTTGTCCTGTAAGGCCCTCTGCCTTGTAGGTACCATAACTAGAATTAGCTGGTCTTGAGTAAACTCAACCATGTTGGCCTTCTGGTCATGCTGATGTTTAATCAGAGCCTGACCTGCTTTCAAGCTATCAGAAGTTTCTGTCATCATGTGTGTCATTCTCCTTCAGAGACCTAACACATAGTCAGTGACTCTCACTGGCTTGTGGGAAGGAGCACTCTACAACCCCTCCTTGATTAGGGCCAATGGACCTCTAACCGGATGACCATAGAGGAGCTCAAATGGGCTGAAACCAACCCCTTCTTAAGGGACTTCTCTATAAGCAAAGAGAATGCATGGCAGTAGAAGGTCCCACTTTCTTCTAAGGGGTTTTTCTAAAACACCTATCATGCTCTTCATAGTTCTATTAAACCTTTCTACCAACCCATTGGTTTGTGGGATGGTATGCTGTTGAGGACTTGTAGGTCACTCCACAGTTTTTCCACATGACTTGCATGTAGCGGGAAATAAAATTGGCCCCCCTGTCTGAGATAACATCCTTGGGACAACCTACCCTGGTAAAAATACCAAGTAGAGCCTTAGCCACTGCCTGAGCAGTAACAGTCCTCATAGGTATGGCTTCAGGATTCTTGGTAGCATGGTCTACAACAACCAATATAAATTGGCTGCCTGAAGATTTAGGAGGGTCTAAGGGACCAACAATGCCAATTCCCACCCTCTCAAAAGGGACTGCCCCCACTGGGAGAGGCACCAAAGGTGCCACGTTCTTGGCTCCACTCTTTTCAGAAGTCTGACACGTGTGACAGCTTCTACAGAATTTATCTATAACAGAGCCCATCTTGGGCCAGTAGAAATACAGAGAAATCCTTTCCTTGGTCTTCTTAAAACTTAAGTGACTAGCTAAAGGAATCTCACGGGCTAACTGTAGAAACTGGGGGCTCACCTCCTGATATCCAACAGGGCGGAGGTCTTTTTCCAGGTCTGTGTCATCAGTAGCTGATTCACCATCTTCTGGTTGAACATCATACTCAGCCTCAGCTGGTGGAGGAGTCACAGGTGTGACTGTGGACTGTCCTCTCAGGGATGTTCTGGTTTTGTGCACAGGAGTGCTACTTTTCTTTTTTCCTGATACTTTGGGCTTCCCCTTTGTCTCTTTCTTCCTGGAAGTAGAAGTTGGCTCTTCCTGTGGACTGGGTATTATAGGTTATTCTGTAACAACCCACTGAGAGTCATTTAAAGTGAGCTCTCTGGCCTTCCTAGTCTGCTCCTGCTTCCGTTTATTGGGAGGCCTGGGGGATACAACTCCAAGAGTTTTTAAGATATTCCGCAGCAGGGCTCTCCCAGGCACCTCACTTTGTACACTGACAGTTATTCTTACAGTCATATTGTTGCACTGGAGGAGAGCTGGCAGTATTGGAACCATCTGGATAGGGCCTCCAGCAAGCTTAGTGGGGCCTGTGGGCGCCTTAGCAACATCCTCAGGTTTGAAAAAAGTGTCATCCACCACTGTGAAGCTCGCCCCTGTGTCCCTAATGACAGTGGTCTCCTGACCATTCACAAGTACACTGTCCTTGTAATATTCTTTTGTGTTATCTGGAATAGAGTTATACACATCTAAATTCTGCTGTTCCCAGAGACACTAAAGAAACACTGGCTGAGACTCTAATGGGATCTTCAGCCAATAGATGAAAGTTTACACTTGCCATATGAACTTCTCCCTCAGGGATGAATGCTAAGGAGGCAGTGTGGACCCCTGAAGGTTTACCCTTACATCTGGGATCCCCATTCACATGGTCAGTAGACCCATAAGCATAACATTTAACAAATGTTTTCTGGACTGTGGGTTTCTGCTGACCCCCCTCTGGTTTGACACCAGAGGTTTCACTAGACTGGCCTGGTTTCCCAAATGGCTTACCCTTCTTATGTTTGTGGCCCTCTTTTGGATGGGAGGTTTTTAGAATTCCCTTTGTAATCTTTCGTGTGCAGTTTCCCCTCATCCTTTATGGGAGTGGCCCCAGAATCCTTGTGAGTGGCCCTGTTGGTAACCCACAAGTCAGCAGCTTTTGATAGCTTCTTGGAATCAATCTCCTTTAAGTCAGCCAAGTGCTGTCTCAGCTCAAGAGAGCAGGCATCAAAAATAGCCTCCAACAAAAATAGATTTCTCATTCCTTCAAAGGAGTTTACTCTGTAACCCTTAACCCAACCATCTAAGTTTTTCAAACATTCACAAACCCAGGTAGGCCAAGGGGTACCATCAGTCTTTTAAGGTACTGGGAAGGAGTTTTCCCAAATCTAGCCATCAAAACTAGCTTCACCTTTTCATACTCCAATCTTTCAAGTTCCCCCACCTCCATTACAACATCAGTAGCAACCTGGGGGAGCCTAGACAAAAAGCCAAGGAATCAACTGATTCCCTGTGAAACCCTGAATCCCATAGTTATAGTCAAAAGCACCGAACCAATCCAAAATATAAAGTTTCACATTATATATACTCACTGCTTCTTTAGGCATGCAAGGTCTCTTTGGACAGGAAGACCTAGAAGACTCTGAGATAGAAACATTTTACTCTGAGATAGAAACATTTTCAAGAGACAATGGGCCTCATTACGACTCAGGCGCTGGTAATGATTTTTTACTGGGTCCCAGAAAAGGGCAATAAATGGGTCATTCTGACCTTAGCCGAACCGATATTTGCCCTTTTCTGGGACCTGGTAAAAATGAATCCCCATTCCCATTTGAGCCCCATAGGGCTGAATGGGAATGGGGAGGATGCTAACAACGGGCCTGTTAATGACGGGCCCGTTGTTAGCATCCTGGACTGCTTGCGGGTCCCACAGCAGTCCGCGTAATAGGGCAGCCCGTAATGAACAGTTCCGGTCCCGTACCGGCACTGTTCATTACGGGACCACCAGGGTCCTAATGAGGCCCAATTTCTTCATTTCAAGAGCATGTTGCATTTCCAGTTCCCTTAGTTTGATGTGCTGATGTTTGGTTTCAGCTTGGATCTGTAATCTTTTGAATTCTAACTCAAGTCTCATTTTCTCAAGCGACACATTCTGGATTCATTGATGGACCTTGTGGGGTCCCAGTAGCTAAAGGTCGAGGCAAAAGGGCCTGTTGAGGCAAAAAGGAGCTTTCTTCCTGAGACTCCTCTCCCTCTTCTGACTCTTCTAAAACATCAGAGTTAGACTCTGCATTATAATCCCCAATATGAGATTCCACAGTTCCTGGGTTAGTAGGTGTGACAGAGATTCACCAATCTTGCAATTAGTTCATTTGGCTTTGCTTTAACAGGGAGACTCCTGACTTTACACATTTCTTTCAGTTGCTCTACTGTTAGAATGATCAGTGCTTCCTGACTGAAGTTATTCATATTTGGCATGTTACAATTGCTTTTCTTGTGGAGTTTATCCTTGTGAAAGTTTTTAGTTGAACAAAAGCAAAGTACATTCTTAGTGTAACAACTCTACAATAGATCCTCTCCGCCTGCCACCAGTGTTAGGCAAGATTGTATGCAGTACACTTTGGGTTCATTACAACAACCTTGGCCTCCTGGCAATAGGAACCCAACCTTTGGTATATGTCTGTACTACACAGGTTGGTAGCGTGTTGAACAGCCAGGCTTATCTCAAGAGGGGTCAAAGTGAGCTGTAGGGGGGTTACACAGAGATTCACAATGACAAGTATTCAAATAAACTCTTACACACAAGGTTTCTTCATTAAACAATTAACAATTCATTTAACAGTCAGTTAGAGTAAGCCTTCTTCAGAAGGGGCAATATAACAGTAACACTCAAATACACTTAAAAAATACACAATTTTAAGATGTCTAAATCAGCAAGTACACATTTAGAATGGCCCACAGACACTGCCTACACCCTCAGGTGACCTCAATAGTTAGGGTGCCAGGGACATTAATATATCACTGTTGTATTTAGAATCAAGTTTAGGAATATGTCAAAGGACAAAGGTTATTTAGAACAACACACAAGATCATACAAATATTCTGAAGCAGGTAAGTACTTTTGGCAACCCCCAATACAAAAATAGTTAACCCCTTCCTGGGAGGAAGACACAACACCGAAGCAGAGGAGAGAAGAGTCATTCAGGGAGCCAGGCCAGCCAATGGTAAGTTAGCAAAAGTCAAGGTGAAATGAAGCACTTCTTGCAGGCAAGTGAATGTCTTGCACAATGTTTTAGAAGTCATCTGCTGACATTTTCTTGAACCTAAAGGTATTGTTAAGTCTAAGAAAACGTACCTCTTGTTGTGCCACCTTGCTTGTCCTCGCTGGAGACTTGTCTTGGTTGCCTCTGTATAGTTGCTAACAGCTTCTTTACCTCACAAGCCTATTCAGCTTGTGGCCCTACTTTGTGTAGTGTCTGTAGGGCATGAACCAATGGTAAGTCCACTACTCTGCAACAATGTAATATTTCTTGGAGATGGAACAAGACAGCCACCTGACATGTGAGGACCTGTAGAATAGAACATATAGGGTCCAGTAGGTGTTAGAGCCTCTGAGTGGCCAATCCCCCATGGTGGTAGGGATTTAGGGGAAGGGCCTGACTGATGACATAACTATGCAAGAAAACCGGTCTGCGTGCCGTGGACCCTTGAGTTGCACCTGACTCTTGATGTGTTCATGTACTGAACCTTGTTGGTTTTATTTGCAATAAACCACAGTTTGTACTTGCTTCCGGAATGTTCCGACAACCATTGTGGCATCTTTCCACAGTAGACCCTACCTTCTAAAAAAGAAATCCTTTATCAAGGATAGAAAGAAGAAGTTGACTAAGGCTTCCTCTCGCCTTATTGTCAACTGTCTTGCTTAGTATCTCATCGTTAGCAATCAGCGATCTTGCAGTCGGCAGAAATACAACCCCGAACAATCCATTCAATACACCACAATTCTGAGTGTTCAACAAGGTCTTCATGGAAAAGGCAGAACATGATCTTCCCCCCCACCGTCCCGAAGACTGTGCCATAGATCTGATGCCAGAAGCATTGGTGCCTTTCGGCAGGATGTTCTCCTTATCCCTAAGGCAGAAAGAAGTGCTTCGGGAATACCTAGACGCCAATCTAAAAAATGGCTTGATACAACTATCTAAATCTCCCGCAGGTGCCCCCCTGTTCTTTATCTCTAAGAGGGATTCCACAGAACTCAGACCTTGCATTGATTACCGGGGTCTCAACAAGGTTACCATTCGGGACAGATACCCAATGCCACTCATCTCCCCATCACTACTTTATTAAAGAAGGAAAAACAACCCTTTTCATGGTCGCCCGAGACGGAGGCTGCCTTTCAGAACTTGAAGAAGAGATTCAGCTCAGCCCCTATTCTTGTCCAGCCGGATCAGTCTAAAAGATTTATTCTGGAAGCAGATGCATCGGCCAATGCGGTGGGAGCGGTTCTTCTTCAAGAAAGCAAAGGAGTGGAATATCCCATAGCTTATCTTTCTAAGACCCTCACTGTCAGCCTAAAGAACTATTCAGTAATTGAACGAGAACTTCTGGCCATCAAACTTGCCTGTGAAGAATGGAGGCATCTCTTGCAGGGAGGAGTAAGTCCCTTTTCTATCAGGATAGATCACAAGAACCTCAAAGCTTTGCAAAATATGGAATGCGTCAATTTTCGCCAGGCGAAGTGGGCTCACTTCTTTGCTCAGTATGATTTTGAGATCACCTACTTCCCGGGTAGCCAAAATGTGGGAGCCGATGCACTCTCCCGCAGATATGCTTCTGAAGACCATGCTTCGCTTCGCAAGGAAAGACTCTTTCCAAACAGAGTGTTCATCGCCTCCACCGCTTCCTTCCTCTCCCAAGTCAAGACTGACACCACTCTCGTACCACTCCCTGTATTCTCTTCACCATGGATTCAGGTGGAAATGATGGATTATGCTTTGTAGACCGAAGACTGTTTGTGCCTCATCCAGATTTACAGCGCAAGGTTATGTCGTGGTGTCATGATCACTGTACCGCAGGACATCGGGGCAGTAAGAACACAGAAGAACTGGTCCGGTGGTCATTTTTTTGGCCAGAAATGTCTTCTGACATCAAGAAGTACATCCAAGCCTGTGCTCAATGTGCCAGAAGTAAACATTGCTTCCAAAAACGGCCTTCTAGAAACGATTTCCTTACCTGAAAGCCAGTGGGAACAAATTTCCACCGACTTTATCGCTGACCTGCCGGTCTGCCGTAACCACACGTGTATTATGGTTACTGTGGACTCACTTACTAAGTTGGCACATTTTTCCCCATTACCGGGATTACCTTCTGCCTCACAGATGGCTAATGTATTTGTCCGGGACATATTTTGCTTACACGTTTTACCTACCAAGATTATTTCCGACCATGGAAGCCAATTCACCTCGAAATTTTGGACAGCTTTTTGCCAGAAGCTGGGTATGGAAAGGGCACTGTCATCTGGTTTCCACCCACAAACCAATGGACAAATGGAGAGATTAAACGGTACCTTGGAACAATACCTATGGTGCTATATGAACTACACACAAGATAACTGGTACGATCTGTTGCCCACCGCTGAGTTAGTTAGAGTTAGTTAGCTTAGTCTTTTCTTCAGTACCTTTGGTAAACACCCAAGAGGCATCTTACCTGTCACATCATCTCCCACCATATGTCCTACCATCGATGACCGATTGCAGCAAATCATGGAAGCACACAGAACCACCAAAAAGGCCCTGACCGAAGCTCGCCATCACTACAAGCGTATTGCTGATCTAAAACGCACTGATGTACCCGCTATCGGGGTAGGATGCCGTGTCTGGCTGTCTACTAAATATCTACCCAGATGGATGCACCCTTATAAACTGTCTCCCAGATTTGTGGGACCATACACTGTGGTTTCCAGGATTAATCCAATGGCGTTTTCCCTTCGGTTGTGTAAGAGTTTAAGCAAGGTCCATCCTGTGTTCCATTCATCCCTGTTGCGTCCAGCCCCAAGCGGTATTCCCACCATACCTCTAGATCGACCTAAGGGGGCATGAGAGCCAGAAGATGATGAGTATGAGGTGGCGGGGATTAAGGACTCTCGTTATCGCAAGGGGAGTTTGGAATTTCTGCTTTCTTGGAAGGGATACCTATCTTTTGAAGATTCTTGGGAACCCAGTTCCAATGTCCGGGCTCCGCGGTTGGTGAAGAAGTTTTACCGGGCTCATCCTGGCAAGCCAGGTTTTTCCCGCATTGGTGGGGGGAATACTGTCATGCGTCCCTTCTATGTACGGCATTGGGACCTATGGAAGCATGACCACCATGGAAGAATCCTGTTACGTTGTGAAGGCAACGCTAGGCTGCGGTCTAGTCCTTTTCAAGATGGCCACCACCTGGAATATTAGCGTTTCCTCCTGGACGGCGGCTGTGTTGCAACTGTGCCTGTTCCTCTGCTTTGTTGTGGCGCTCCTCGTGATTTGTCTTGGCCCAGCTGGGTCCCGCTATCCTGTCTGGGCCCCCTGGCCCCCCTTCAAGCATTTCTCTGTTTCCTCTTACTATTCTCCTTGCCCCACCGGCTGCGCTACTTGGTGCCTCTCCTCAGTTCCTTCCTTAGACACTTGGCGTTGTTGCTGGGTTCTTTCCCGTCTCTTTTTCTCTCTCTTCTCCTTCTGTTCAGACTTTATCTGGGAGCATTCTGGCTTTCTACCTGTGGCCCTTACCTGGATACTTGGTACTTCCTTACTAGCTTCCTGCTTATCCTGCCGCTTACCTTGTTAACTGGAGATTCTACAATACTTACCAACTTTCAGCCGACAGCAGGATTTCCACACTCTGGCTGTTAAGGACACTATTGTTTATTTTTTTGCCTACCTGGCCTTTTTCCCCATTGGTAATTGCGGATCCAGGGCCACTAGTTTCCGGAATTTTCCAACAACCATTGTGGGTAATTTCCGGGGTAGACCCTACCTTCTAAAAAGAAATCCTTTATCAAGGATAGAAAGAAGAAGTTGAATAAAGCTCCATCATCAGGCGAGGAGGAGGGGGAGGAGACGGAATTGAAAAGTGATGTTGACATCACAGATAGAGCTGATATTCTTGAGACGTGGGAATGGTAGTGTTTTGTCAAAGTAGACTGGGAGTTTGGGAAATAATAATAAGAGGGACGTGGAGAAGAATGACTAGGAGTACTTGGGTGGGTAACAAGAAGACAAGGATTCTGGAAATGTAGTACACAGGATTTGAGTCCCTAATAGTTTACCAGAGGGATTGTTGGATTCAGGTAAGGGAGATTCATTGGGTGGAAGGGAGGTAGATTTGGAACTGCCTACAAAATCTTCAGGGACTTCGTCCTCCTCGCCTTCTTCCCTGGTATGATAACGCGTTTTGTCTGGGGGATTCCCCTGAGCATAACCCTGGGCTCCCTCGCCTACCCAGCTGATGCTCCCTCGCTCGTCCATTCCCAGGGATGGGATATGAGAGCGCTAGCGCTTCCCTGGCCAGCTGAGTACGGGATTCTCAAGGTCTTCTTGGGAGAATACCCTCAGGTTTCTCACATACCCTTCCCTTATGCTGGTTGGATGACAGTGTTTCGCATGGAGATTCGATCGTGGAACACCCAGACTGCTGGTCCAAGCATTCCAGCATATATACTAGATTGTTATTGCTGGGATTATCAACCCTTTCCTGGTTGATCAGGGCGTGCTTAGGGGATGATTTTACAAGTTCTCTCCTCTCTTTTTCTCTCTCTATCTTCCTTTCCCTTTCTTGAGTTTCTATCAACTCTTCCTCTATACTGTTAGGGCATATCTCTATAATGTGTCCCCACTCTCCACAAAATAGGCATTGTTCAAAATAATAATGATAATGATAATGATGTGTTATTTATATAGCGCCTTATTCCAAAGTGCTTTACAGAGCACATATTTACATACAATATCACCCTACCGAAATTGGTACGCATTTATCGACCATGGAAGGATGAAAGGCTTATCCAGTGATGCAATTGATGTAGACCCTCTCTTATCCTTATTCAGGGTGCTAAAAAAAATTTCAGGGTGTTATGGTTCTCTAGTTCTTGCTACTCTATGTTCACATAGGGTTCTCCTTGTACCCTTCCACTTGAGATTCCCCTCCTTTCTCCCTTGTTCGCCCTCTATTTTTCACTTTGAATAGTAAGGATGATGTTCTGAGATTTTATTTTCTGTATAATGGGTCTCTAGGTTTCCTTCTGTTTTATTAGATATTATTTCCCACAAGGTCTCATACATTAGGTTCACTTGGGTGTTTTCCAAGGGGTTCATATACTCGGATCTCTACTCTATTTTCCCCTCTAGATTTTCACTGGGTTTGTGGAGAATTTTAGAAAAACTAACGTTACTTAGAGCCTCATTACACGTTGTGCGGTAAAGGATTAACGTTACCGGTAAGGGACTACCTGTATTGTTAAATCCCCATGCCAATTACGACCCAGATTACCGCTATTAGCGGCACCGCTAAGTACGGTGCCACTAATAGCGGCTAGTTCGCGGGCGCGCGACCCTTCATCCCGTAAATAGCGCCATGCCGCTAATAGCACACCATCACAAGCCATGCGGACATGCAAATAGCGGCATTGGTAAAGCCCCAAAAACTCCTTACAGGCATGGCGCTAATACCGGCATCGCGAACCACCCGTTAATAGAACTGAGCAGTATTCCCACCTGCTACAGGTGGACACAATCAGCACAGGTGGAGGCAATGGAGACTGTGGCAGCACAAAAGGAGCACACCACACCCCTTCACACACCCCTTCCCACACCAAGATGGTTCCAATACTAGCAGCATTACATGGGCTGGAGGACATGATTGCAGTGCAGCAGCAACACAACAGGCAGCACAGAGGAGACGCAGGAGGAGGAGGAGGAGGAGGGCAAGACAGGCGCAGCAAGCACCACAGGGCACATAGTCATACCACAGAGGCAGCCACCAATCCCCAGGATCAGAGCCAGTCCATTTTACCTAACCCCTGAGCAGATACACACCCTGCACTGTCTGGACCGGGATACCATCACCAGCATCGTGGACATGATACATGACGACATTGTGAGCCTCATAGACATCAGAACTGCCATCCCCCTCTACTGAAGGTGGTGACCGTGCTCCACTTCCTGGCCACTGGCACCTACCAGCATACAGTGGGGCAGATGCATGTCATCTCACAACCAGTATTCTCATGCACGCTGAACCAGGTACTCAATGCCCTCTTGAAGCATGCACCTAAACACATATCCATGCCATGGACTGCCCAGGAGATCGCAAACACCAAAGTTGGCTTCAATTCACTGGCAGGCATCCCAAGTTGAATTGGGGCCATCGACTGTACCCATGTGGAATTGGTGGTGCCACATCACAATGAAGTAGTCTACCGAAACAGGAAGCAATTCCACTCCATCAATGTCCAAATGGTGTGTGACGCAAACAAGATAATCACACATTGTTGTGCCCGATTTCCCAGATCATCCCATGATTCCATGGTCTGCGGAACTCAACCATACCGCGCTACATGGACCGACAAGCCGGACAACGTGTGTGGCTACTTGGTGGGTAGCAGGGCAAGCACAAGGCAGTGTGATTGGGGGGGAGAGATACATACTCCAACTGGGTGTGATGGGGGGAGAGATACATACTCCAACTGGGTGTGATGGGGGGAGATATACATACTCCAACTGGGTGTGATGGGGGGAGAGATACATGCTCCAACTGGGTGTGAGGGGGGGAGAGATACATACTCCAACTGGGTGTGATCGGGGGGAGAGATACATACTCCAACTGGGTGTAGCCTGTCGTCCGTAGGACAAATGGACATACATATGTACGCCAATGTCCATCAGGGAAGGCCACAATGTACTTGAGAAGAACCCACATGCAATTATAAGCTACACAACATAGAGAACAATCCAGGTCTACGAATATTACACATCCATCCACATCCACATTGCACATCATGCCACACCACATAATACACAAATCAGCAACATGGCGTCAAGATGGTAATACAGTATTAGCGCAGCACAACATCAATACAGAAATGTGCCATTGAATGCATGCAAAGGGATCACCCCTAGCCATAGCATTGAACCACACACCTATAGCACTAGTGAAGTGATGCTACACAGCATGGCAACATCAATGTCAGAATGGCAGTACAATAGCAGTGTGGTACCAAATATGCCTGGGCTCAGGACACCTAAGATATGGCCTCACCCAGGACATGTCAATTGCTGTCGAAGGCATGAATCGGGCATGTCCACTTGCAGGGTCAAGCACACCTTTGCACATTGCAGTCACACAGATCGTCTGCATGCATGCTGGTAGTCGTGGATTTCAATCAGAATGCAAAGGTGATTTGTGTGACATGTACATGCAGCTCCAGAGGTGAACAGTAACAGGTCCCCGTTCTTCCCCCCATACAGGCAATGCCGGCTATGCCCTGAAGAGGCGGCTCCTTACCCCTGTACGGAACCCACAGAACCGTCACAAAGAGGACTACAATCGTGCACATACCCGTACCCGTGTCATGATTGAGCAGACATTTGGCCTTTTGAACACACGGTTTAGGTGCATAAGCAGGTCGGGTGGTGCTCTCCTGTACGGCCATGAGAAGGTGGCCAAGATCACCATGGCATGTGTCATGCTGCACAATATGTGTATCAGGCGGAATGTGCCACTGCCCCTGACGTTCAAATGCAACCACCTGATGAGGATGATGATGGTGATGAGGACGGAGGTGACGGGGATGCAGGTCATGCAAGAGGCGATGGCCAGGAGGGACGTGGTGTGAAACAGCATCTGATCAACCAAATTGTCTGAGTAACATGGTTTCACTCTGTACGATGGATATGGGTAGTAATGCACTGGTGTCTGTGTTGAAGCACACAATGGACCCTGTCACCAATAAAGTACACATACACAATGAAGAAGTCCAAGCCTGTGTTTTGATTAATCACCAGTGTATTAAGGAATTTTAAGATGTATAAGTGCATGTCCCCAACCATCCCACCACCCTTCCCCCTTCCCCCCACAACAGTCCCGAAACACCCTTCCACCCTCCCCCCACAACAGTCCTGAAACACCCTTCCCCCCTCCCCCACAACAGTCCCAAAACACCCTTCCCCCCTCCCCCCACAACAGTCCCGAAACACCCTTCCCCCCTCCCCCCACAACAGTCCCTTATGTGTCTGCCACAATGTTGTTGTCCAGCTGCACACGTGGAAGGTTGACCCTGCAGTCCCTATTCCCCATTGCCACCACCAGCATTAGGAGGCTGGGTTGACATGCGTCTGGTGGTGCGCATGGAGCGGCGGAGGGGGCTTGTTTGCCTCGAACTGGCGGATGATGATGTGGCTGTCTGTCCCGGTGGTGGTGGTGGGAACTGGCGGTCCATCGCGTCCCCTATCTGCGTGAGGACCTGCCTGAGTTGGCAAATCTCCCCACACAGCCTGTTGGTGCAGGCTTCAATCGCCTCCCTTCAGTGCCTGGCAGTCTCTGTTATCTCCCCCCTGAGACGGGCAGCCTCTTCCACATGCTGCCCAACCAGCACAGTTATGTCCTCTTGGCGCTGCCTGATGCTGGCCAGGTCAAGGACACTGTGGCGTTCCCGTGGTGTGGCTGCTGCGCCTTTCTCTGCAACCAGGACATCTGGTGAAGCCACCGGTGGGCTACGGGACCCTCCCATGTTGTCCTCGCCAGACTGGCCATGGACACTGGACCCAGGTGTTTGCTGTGGAGTTGCCTGGGGTTGGGGTGTGCATTTCCATGGGGAAATCTATTGGGTCCTCCACATCTGAGAGCGGCGCTGCCACCTCACCTGTGGAACTTGTGGCAGCAGAGGGTGGGCCCTCTGTGGCTGGAATCTGTGGTGGGGGGTTCACTTCTGAAGGTGGGGCTGTTGTTGCTGGTGTCGACAGCGGTATGTTAGCAGTGGCGCTCCGCCGATGTTTGGCACTCTGCATGGGAACTCTTCTCCCTTTGTCCCTTGATGTAGTGGGGGTGTCCCCTGTGTCCTGTGGCCTTGGTTTTTTCGTGGCAGGGGGTGCCAGAGTTGCAGTGCCAGGTTCTTCATTGTCTGTATGTGAGCCTGTCGGGGACAAAGAGGGGGATGGCATTGGTGACGGTTCAATGTACTTCATGCAGAATACATTATTCATGCAGTTGTGAGCATTGGGACTTCATTGGTAGGGATGCAGGTGATGTGTTTGTTGAGTGGCTCATCCATGCATGGTTCTGTGTGGCACTTGTCTCTGGTGATGCGTGCATGTGTGTGTGTTTGGGTTTGGCACTGACATGGCCAGGGTTGTATGCATGTATGGATGTTTGCGCATCCATGAGGTGAATCTGGGCTCACATTTGGGGGGGGGGCTCAACATTCACAGTGCATACTTTCATGTGTACAATCACCTCCATCTGATGTAGTTGCCACACCATGCTCCATGCTCCCAACTCCCTCAATCGATTCAACACCGATCATGTTGGTGCAGGTCTCCTCCCACTCCTTTAATTTTATAGGCGAATCGGCTCTACCTCCTGTGGCCATGTTGCGGTTCGCAGACAGGATTCTGCGGACTCGGAGGCGGAGGTCATCCCACCGCTTTCTGCCCTCCCGGACTCACTTTCAGAGCAACCTCTGCCCAGATGGCCTTCTTGCGGATTAGGGTCTCCCGCCGCATGTCGTTCGCAAATACCACGTTGGCATTCGCTGCAAGGGTCTCAGTGAGCATTGTTAGCTCCTCGTTGGTGAACTTCTCCTTGCTCTGGCGGTCGGTTGTTTTTTTAATAGCCTTAGTATGGCGAGGGTATCCTTGTGGATTTCTAATAGCAAAGTTCTCAAAACAGGTCCAGGGGGCAGATGAAGGCAATGGATTGTGTTTTTAAAGATGGCCGCCGTGCTCCTTCCCGTTCCTGTGCGATGACCTATTTCCGGTTCCGCTATTTAACGGTGACCGGTAATTGCGGTGCCCGCTAATTGCGATGGCCGCTATTAGCGGTGACCGCTGTTTGCATGTTGCGGGAGTTCGGAAGTGCTATCAGCGCTTTCATCAGTGCCGCTAAGGTTCTTTTTGGGGTCTTTAGCGGTATGGTGGTAGGGTCATTACCGTCATGGCACTATTAGCGCCCTCTTGCCAAGGCGGACACGTTAATAGCGCCTGCCGGTAAATTACGATTTTTAGCGCACAACGTGTAATGAGGCCCTAAGTCTTCGCAAGAAAAAAGAGGTAACATTTTCAATTACCTTCCTTGCAGGGTAAAATGTAAAAGGATCAATACAAAGATTTCTCAATGTTAAGGGCAGTGATTGGTGCCTATTGTTGTGGATGTAAGCAGAGCACAAGGAAGGCTGCGTTCAAAACTCTCTCAGAGGCTGACCTGAGTAGTGATAAGTATACAAAGAAAATTTGAGTCATTTGGCTCTTCCAAATTAATTACGTGAGACTCATAGGTAAAGAAATAATTTGAACTTTAATGATAGATTTTGAAAAAGCAAATGAGTAGTCAGTTGGTGTATTCACTGGGTCTTAACTGGATGAAAAATGAAAACAATAAAGAGATGTTTTCTTCCTAACTTCTTTACATTACACCACACAATTGAGTTTAAACTTCACTAATTGTTGGTATGTTCCTGTCACGATGCCTGCCCCCAGACATCCGGAACAGATCCATCTATCCAGGGAACAGGCATCCACGAAGACCCAGGAATTCCGAAAACCCTGTCTAGGGGCTATATGGGTCCAGTCTTGGCGCCGTAGGTGCCAGGCTCATATTGCCATCTTTAAACTGTGCAGGTCATCCTGCAAAGAATTCATGTACAGGCCATCATGAGGCCATGAAGGGACTACTTTCCTTTAGGAACTATTTTACTACTTGGGTGTGGTACCAGAACTCTTTAACTGGGAACTACTTTTTGATGCTATTTAAACCACGCCCAAAGAGCAGAACACGCTTCGCGTTATCCTGCATCTCAGCAGCGTAACGCTCACTGTGTCTGAAGTCCAGTATTCAGTCTACAGCTACACCCGTTTGTGTCCGGAGCTGATCCTAGAGAAAAGGAAAGAAGAAGAGAAGGTTAGAACAGGAAAATTCCCATTTGGTCATCATCTTCTCCTGGAGCAGCCGCACCTGTGAGAAAGGGAAAAAACTTTTAAAACAACTGCGTCGCATTACCATCTGCAGCGCCGCGCCATACTCACCTATCATTAGAGCATCTTCACGACCCAGCGCGGTGCCCGTTGAATCGTCGCTCGCAACATCAGCATCTGAAAAAACAAGAACAAACAAAAGGTGAGCGGGGTTCCGCCAAAGGCATTCACTTGCTTACTGCAAGATACTTACTTGGCATATTACCGCTCGAGGCAGCGCTGGTCACCATTCTACGCTCGACATTTTCGCAAAGGCGCCGCACCTGCAACGAAGATAGAGAACTATTGGTTAATCGCACTTGGAACAATATTACTTGCTAAACTTGCTCCTCAGTAGATCGTAGTACCCTGTTGGTTTCTCTGCACAGTGCTTACCAGGCTCAGGAACCTGTTTAAAGAGGAGCACACAATACAAATCCAGCAAAGAGGAAAGCGAGGATGCCAAGCCTGCTGCAAGGCAAATAGCTTGATGTACTTATATTTAGATGCAAACTGGACCACCTGAACAGATTGAACATAGAGCTTTAGAAGATAAGATTAGCTTATATGCATTTTTATGTTCTTTCTCAGGGTAAAGTGGTAACATGAGGTACTGAAGAAGGCGGCTAAATTGTTGTTCCACCGAAAAGTCAGACTAGGAGATGGGGTCACCCTAATCCTTCTGAAAGCTTTCTATGCCATAGGAGCAATTTCAAAAATGTATTCCCTGCAATGTATATCCTGTTGTATGCAAATTTGATATGTTGGCAGTTGGGTGTTCAGAGGAATCACAACACAAGATGATAGTGAGGAAAATATCCTCTATTTCGTTCAGATTGATGTTTTTTAAAGATATTTTGTATTGAAATTTTTTTTGTCTTTTCGCAAAAATAGATTTTGTATAATTCATTTTTGTAAAATTGCATCAGCTGTAAATGACATGTACATAAGGCAAAGAAGGGCTGCTAAAGAAAAAAAAGAAAACCTGAAATTGTTAAAGGTCAAGAAAATACAGCGATAGGTAGCATAATTGGTTTATTATATTGAGTCCACTAATTGTTCTTCATTTATTGTATTAAACATTTAAAGAGAAATTGAAAAGAAAGGAATGAACAATTGTTGGGCATACCACTGTAAAGGATATAAGTCCTAACCCATTATACCCAACAAAAGTGTTTTCTGTCATGTAAAGGGGCCTGCAATTATTACATTTTGTTCCATCATGTGTTGTGTTTTGTGCTGTTACTCTTGCATACCCTACTCATCTCCAAATTGCATCAGCTCTCTCCCTCATGACAGCTGCTAGCAGGCCTATTATGTCGCCCAATACTAACATCGTTCCTGCTGTCGTTCATTCTAACTCATACATCCATTTTCCCGCACCTACAGTCCAACTAGGTAATTTACATTTCAAATTATCTTTGTCCATTTGTGGCCATGGTATATACAGTAGTCATCATCCTCCTTTCTCTAATAATGGGAAATGTGTAAGTCTTGATCCACAATCATACCCACATACACTTCTCTGCTTCCAGGTGGCGCTAGTTTTGCCCGTTCATTTTTGTCCTGGCAACAACGGAATCATACGAAAATGTCGCCACGGTTGTGGCGAAATTACTAATACTGCACTGTACAAAAATCCGGACCCATTTTACACTGACTAAGGTGAGCGAAGATTGCAGGGGTGTCCCTTCTGCCTTTCCGTGATGGCCATTTTGTTTGTTTACTTTGTTATTTTTTTTTCAAACTTTTTTTTTCTTCACTCAGGACTGTAACTACGGGCACCGGGGCATTAACTGAAGTGCTAATGCCCACCGTGCTCGGGGCTTATTGCTTAATTAGAGATTAGGTCTGGGGGCTTGGTGGGGTCGGGAAGGTAGGCAGTAGTTTATAGAAAATTTTAATGGTAGTATCGGGCAGGTCAACCGGTCACCCAACTCACGAGATGACAGTGCAGTCTGGCGTTTGAATGTCCACACAAAGAAGAGCCAGGCAGGATGCTTTTGTAGAGTTTTCTTTGAAAATGTGCTGCCAGGTTGCTTTAGCCAGCTTACTTTTCTGAGAATGACAGCAGGGTGGTTCAGGGGTTGGACAGTCAGGACAAGTTGGAAGGCTCTATCCCTAAAACACAGTCTGTTGGCCACTGCCAGAAGTAGCTGCTAAAATGAAGGCAGGTACAAGCATGTGATCTGTGGCTTTAGGACATTGGGGTAGCCTTTTCCATCGTTATTGTTCTGCTGTGCAGGACACCACTGCAAAAAGATCATAATGCTGACATTCCCATGACATCAGAGGGGGGCTGAAAAGTTACACTCAAGGACTTGCTGAGGCTTGGCGCAGCCTTTCCTTCCCACTATGGACTGGCAAGCAACAACGTGCCCCCAGAAATAAGCTCAGTTCAGGTGTATATATACATATTGGTTGTCACAAAGATGTAGAGTAGGGGCGTTACCAGGTGTGGTACTTGGTACATCAATCCAACTGGCTGCTATGTGGAATTTGGTCATCCCACGGAAGAGCTGGTAGCATGCTCTCTCATGGGTTTACTCTAAATAGGCTAAAATGTAGCTTGTTATCTAGCATTTCCAGGGCTGGAAGCCGGGAGTGATCAGAGCTGTAACAAAAGCTAAAAGGGTAGACAACACTTTCCCCTACAGTATATAGAATCGCGGCTACCACCAGAAATGGCCACCAATGGCATGGTAAATGCAAGCAGATGATCAATAGAGGATTTTTATCCCTCTACCAATCAACAAGTGTGCAATCCAATTTAATGCAGGCTGATGTGTAACATTTTATGTGCCTCCATGTCTTTTACATTGAGTCTGCAGTTATTGAATGTGCATTTGATGCATGCATGTGTGACTTCGGTGGAGGGAGGCAGGTGTCCCTGATTGGTGTCATCTTGTGTCAAAATTACTTATGGTTTCCAGGAGTACAGGGAACAGTAGTGGCCAAAACGTCTACTCAGCCCAACACTACTATTTAACCAGCAGTGATCCCATTCATAAACAGAGACAGCCATTATGAATATCCGGCTTTGCCTTTTGTGTTAATGTGGGCCAAAGACAGGATATACACTAAGGAATGCTGTGAGGTGATACCAGTAGTAACTAAAAGAGCAGTAGTACAAAGACTCAAAAATAAAAGAATCTCCAAACAAGGTTCTACACAAATAAATGTATCCTTTTAATGAAACAATAAAAACATTCAATAAACTAGCCACAAACACTAGGAACTACCCACCCCTGAAAAGAGGATTCCGAAATTGCAGACTGTTGTATATTGTGGCACTGGGGATATTTGAGCAGGGATGTTCAGGTAAGAATTGCAACACATTTATTGTTCAAAAGGATATGCTTGAAGAACAGAGAGGCTTGCAAGTAACTAGGGTCCTAGAAAGAAAACCGTTGTTCTTGTTTTTAGGTGACTCAACATTGCCAAGACAGGACTGTTTGTGCTTTATCCGCAGTTGAGCCGATGTTGAGATGTTCTGAGTCAATGCCATCCAACTGATGGTCGGCGTTGAGTAGGTTCAATGGTGCATGATCCTAAAGGGTCAGGTCGGCATTTGAGATGGAGAAATAACATCTTCCATCAGTTAGACTAGTGGTCATGTCTGTAGCGAGATGATGGTCAAGTCGGCTTTTGCAATAGCGAGAACAATGCATTTCAGCAGATTGACTCAGCACTCAAGTCAGTTGCTCCCTCGAAGACCAAGCATTCAGTTCAGATTACTCTGCAGCAATGGGTCGAGCAAGTGCCTGTGTGGCTCAAAATGCAGCAAGTGGTTTGCAGTTGTCTTAGAGAAGCACAAGCAGCTCCACGGGTCCAGCGGTGGTTCAACAAATTACCGTGAAATGGTATTTTGCACAATCTCCCCTTTAGAGGTCAAGAGGGTAGCAAAGCCACACAGATTGCATACATCCTGTTTGCTCATATATTACCATGTATAGTTTTGGCTGTAGGAGCCTACACAGGATCAGGACAACTGAAAGGGTAGTGAATCAGGTCTGGTGTTTTTTTTATTTATTGTGTTGCTCCTCTAGATAGGCTGCAGCACTTAGACGTGGCTTGATGCACAAAGAAAGCATTAACACACTTCACAATAAAATATTACAAATGTAATGGTATAAAGAGCACATTGGTGCCTGCGTATTCAATTTGTACTGGAAGCAGAACCTATCTCTGGGCACGGACACAGAAACAATCATTGCTCTGCTCTCTTGTCATAGTAGAGAAACGATTCTTCTAAGATCCCAACAGTGAGTATTCTAGTACTCGCTGGGGGCTGACATCTCTCAATATCTGCTACATGGATGGAAGAATACTATACTGACAGGGAGGTTGAAAGCTAACTCATGACAGTTGAACATTGTCAGTGACTCACAGGCAGTTGAAAGGAGTACAGCAAGACTCCAGCTGCTTCGTGGCTTCTGGAGCTATGAGTCCCACTCCAGGGGCTCTAGGACAAGGCAAATCCTTCTTGTTCTGCACTCCCAGTCCAGGAAGCTTGGGGGGCACCTACAGGGAGGGGTTCTTCACCTCCAGTGCCAAGTCTGTTTCCATTGCAGCTTGCAGAGTGTCAGGCCTTGGTTCACAGCAGATCATCCCCAATGTGTAATTGAGCATGGTTAGGGAGCAGAGGATGTCTCTTCCCTTGATGCCTCCTGTTGTAACCTCCATGGAAGAAGCCTATGGAATGGACTGCCCCCCAACAGGTCCAAAGGTGTATTGTTCTTCTACCTGGTATCTAATGATGAATCAAAGAAGGAGTGGGAAATACTATCCATAGAAGTGCAGAATGTCACAGGGGATTGCTCCAAAGCAAGCCTGCTGTAAGGAGTCCAATCCCTGATGATGTAACAAGTAACCCTCGCCTCCTGACATCATACCCAGAGGTCCTTATCCTGCAGTAAAGAGAGGGGACAGGAAGAGAGCTTTAGCAGAAATCAAAGATGGGGGAACCGCTTCTAAAGCCTTCCTTCCCTCTCTTGATACTATAATTCTGCTACTGTCCCATGCCTGCTCACTTCAAAAGCCTTGACTTCAAGGAGACCTCCTATTGAGAAGTCCTGGGCCTGGAGTGGAGGTGTTTTAAATGTTCTTTCTAGGATTCAATAGAAACAGTGTCCTAGCAATTGTCTGACTTGGTTGATTGGAGACACCCAGGCCATGAATCCACAATGCGCTGACATAGCTGGGCCTAGGCTCACTGGGTTGTATTGCATGACATTGAATTGCTGTGGCTCTAATCATTGTGTGCTTTCATATGTCACCATACCATAATCAAGCATGGTTTATATTTAGAGATTACAATTCCGTCAGACTGATTGATGCAGACAATTACAATGTATAACAATAATAATTTAGCATATATATATAGTACTACAAAACCTCAGGTATATGAGCACTGCTTATAATTACCCACAGTGGGTGGTGCTCCTTTATAAACCTCGAAAGGATGAAAGGCTGAGTTTGGCCCTGGCAGGATTCCAACCTGCACCAGCAGGCGCTGCACAGGTTTCAAAGCGAGCACTCTACTCGCTGTGCTACCAGATCTGAGGTGTTAAAGTTAAAAGGCTACAATTGTCTGTATTCACGTTGTGTCGTAGCTGCTGTCAGGGATGCCCATGTGACCCTTTAACTTGCCTGTACCCCTGAGTAACGGAAGATACAGATGTGACGATACTGGTGCAGCAAAGACACATGGATGCACTACGCTTTTAGCATGGTGGTTCATGAAAGTGCGGCCTGCTTAGCAGGCTCCCCTTTCTTAACAAAATTACTTGCATCATTTTATTTTACCAAAAAAACAAAAAACCTAGTGTTTTCACACCTGTACCAGATGGCATTCTTTCACCCACCTTCTCGCCCTGACAGCACAATGAACTGCAGTGTTTGTGTGGGTAGAGTCTTGGATACCATCGGATCCAGAGCGTTCGGTCCATGTGAATTTTCAAAGTCAAATTTTCATATCTCTTATGTCAATGCATATCTAAATGAATAAGTGCCTGGGTCGACTATGTAGCACTTTGACTCGTATTCCAAAACTCCCATAACATTCGGGACTTATTTACCATTGGAGTACCTGACTCCTAATCTGACTGGTGACATGAGGTCATGGACACACTGTGTGTGCCACTTTGGGGCTCATTTTCAGCACTGCGTAAAAGGGCTGTTGAAGGAATCGATAGAGCAAAAGCCGTATCTAAAGCTTTTACGCTACTGATTCCCACCACGGTCCATTTTTATTAATTTGTATGGCGGCGAGGAGGGACGGCACGCAACTTGATTTTTCACTGCTCCCTTCTTCTCCGGCATACAAATACCCCAGCGTTTGCACCGGAATGGATTTTCATGCCAGCACAGATGCTCAGGATCCCTATGTGGTCCATCAGCTTTATGTGCCAGAAAAATGCAGGCGGACCCAATAGGGACCCATTGTAAATGCTGCCTACCAGGCAGCATTTACCAAATCCAGTAGATTTTTTAAAAAACGCAGAAAAAGTAGGTACACAAAATGTGTGACATGTCATTCTGGTCCGTGGACTCACTTCTTGGTTCAGTGACCTTTGATGCCTCTCAGCCAAACAAGGAGCCAAGAATTGTTCGCTAGTTTTGCCTGTTCATTTTTGTCCTGGCAACAACGGAATCATACCAAAATGTCGCCACGGTTGTGGCGAAATTACTAATACTGCACTGTACAAAAATCCGGACCCATTTTACACTGACTAAGGTGAGCGAAGATTGCAGGGGTGTCCCTTCTGACTTTCCGTGATGGCCATTTTGTTTGTTTACTTTGTTATTTTTTTTTCAAGGATGCTATGGAAAGGGAAAACAGACTTCCTTTTCCCTTCCCCGGTGTCCATTTTTGAAACTTTTTTTTTCTTCACTCAGGACTGTAACTACGAGCACCGGGGCATTAAATGAAGTGCTAATGCCCACCGTGCTCGGGGCTTATTGCTTAATTAGAGATTAGGTCTGGGGGCTTGGTGGGGTCAGGAAGGTAGGCAGTAGCTTATAGAAAATTTTAATGGTAGTATCGGGCAGGTCAACCGGTCACCCAACTCACGAGATGACAGTGCAGTCTGGCGTTTGAATGTCCACACAAAGAAGAGCCAGGCAGGATGCTTTTGTAGAGTTTTCTTTGAAAATGTGCTGCCAGGTTGCTTTAGTCAGCTTACTTTTCTGAGAATGACAGCAGGGTGGTTCAGGGGTTGGACAGTCAGGACAAGTTGGAAGGCTCTATCCCTAAAACACAGTCTGTTGGCCACTGCCAGAAGTAGCTGCTAAAATGAAGGCAGGTACAAGCGTGTGATCTGTCAGAGGAATATCCCCTTATCATTTGCCACTCCAAAAATAAATAAGATGGAAGGCTTATTTAACTATGTGTACCATTTTGTTTTGTCTTGGGGTATGCTATTTCAGGGCTACATTAACCGAGTAAGCATTTGCTACATGTATAGTGATTTCAGGGAAAGTTGGGTTGTCTGACCCTGATGGGGGATCACTTTACCTCAATTTCTGCACAAAGTCCCTATGGTTCTGGACATCCTGCCTTTAGTGAGCTTTTTGCAGTGGGTGGGTGGTGGCTTTAGGACATTGGGGTAGCCTTTTCCATCGTTATTGTTCTGAAAAGTTACACTCAAGGACTTGCTAAGGCTTGGCGCAGCCTTTCCTTCCCACTATGGACTGGCAAGCAACAACGTGCCCCCAGAAATAAGCTCAGTTCAGGTGTATATATACATATTGGTTGTCACAAAGATGTAGAGTAGGGGCGTTACCAGGTGTGGTACTTGGTACATCAATCCAACTGGCTGCTATGTGGAATTTGGTCATCCCACGGAAGAGCTGGTAGCATGCTCTCTCGTGGGTTTACTCTGAATAGGCTAAAATGTAGCTTGTTATCTAGCATTTCCAGGGCTGGAAGCCGGGAGTGATCAGAGCTGTAACAAAAGCTAAAAGGGTAGACAACACTTTCCCCTACAGTATATAGAATCCCAGCTACCACCAGAAATGGCCACCAATGTCATGGTAAATGCAAGCAGATGATCAATAGAAGATTTTTATCCCTCTACCAATCAACAAATGTGCAATCCAATTTAATGCAGGCTGATGTGTAACATTTTATGTGCCTCCATGTCTTTTACATTGAGTCTGCAGTTATTGAATGTGATTTGATGCATGCATGTGTGACTTCGGTGGGGGGAGGCAGGTGTCCCTGATTGGTGTCATCTTGTGTCAAAATGACTTATGGTTTCCAGGAGTACAGGGAACAGTAGTGGCCAAAACGTCTACTCAGCCCAACACTACTATTTAACCAGCAGTGATCCCATTCATAAACAGAGACAGCCATTATGAATATCCGGCTTTGACTTTTGTGTTAATGTGGGCCAAATACAGGATATACACTAAGGAATGCTGTGAGGTGATACCAGTAGTAACTAAAAGAGCAGTAGTACAAAGACTCAAAAATAAAAGAATCTCCAAACAAGGTTCTACACAAATAAATGTATCCTTTTAATGAAACAATAAAAACATTCAATAAACTAGCCACAAACACTAGGAACTACCCACCCCTGAAAAGAGGATTCCGAAATTGCAGACTGTTGTATATTGTGGCACTGGGGATATTTGAGCAGGGATGTTCAGGTAAGATTTGCAACACATTTATTGTTCAAAAGGATATGCTTGAAGAACAGAGAGGCTTGCAAGTAACTAGGGTCCTAGAAAGAAAACCGTTGTTCTTGTTTTTAGGTGACTCAACATTGCCAAGACAGGACTGTTTGTGCTTTATCCGCAGTTGAGCCGATGTTGAGATGTTCTGAGTCAATGCCATCCAACTGATGGTCGGCGTTGAGTCGGTTCAATGGTGCATGATCCTAAAGGGTCAGGTCGGCATTTGAGATGGAGAAATAACATCTTCCATCAGTTAGACTAGTGGTCATGTCTGTAGCGAGATGATGGTCAAGTCGGCTTTTGCAATAGTGAGAACAATGCATTTCAGCAGATTGACTCAGCACTCAAGTCAGTTGCTCCCTCGAAGACCAAGCATGCAGTTCAGATTACTCTGCAGCAATGGGTCGAGCAAGTGCCTGTGTGGCTCAAAATGCAGCAAGTGGTTTGCAGTTGTCTTAGAGAAGCACAAGCAGCTCCACGGGTCCAGCGGTGGTTCAACAAATTACCGTGAAATGGTATTTTGCACAATCTCCCCTTTAGAGGTCAAGAGGGTAGCAAAGCCACACAGATTGCATACATCCTGTTTGCTCATATATTACCATGTATAGTTTTGGCTGTAGGAGCCTACACAGGATCAGGACAACTGAAAGGGTAGTGAATCAGGTCTGGTGTTTTTTTTATTTATTGTGTTGCTCCTCTAGATAGGCTGCAGCACTTAGACGTGGCTTGATGCACAAAGAAAGCATTAACACACTTCACAATAAAATATTACAAATGTAATGGTATACAGAGCACATTGGTGCCTGCCTATTCAATTTGTACTGGAAGCAGAACTTATCTCTGGGCACGGACACAGAAACAATCATTGCTCTGCTCTCTTGTCATAGTAGAGAAACGATTCTTCTAAGATCCCAACAGTGAGTATTCTAGTACTCGCTGGGGGCTGAGATCTCTCAATATCCGCTACATGGATGGAAGAATACTCTACTGACAGGGAGGTTGAAAGCTAACTCATGACAGTTGAACATTGTCAGTGACTCACAGGCAGTTGAAAGGAGTACAGCAGGACTCCAGCTGCTTCGTGGCTTCTGGAGCTATGAGTCCCACTCTAGGGGCTCTAGGACAAGGCAAATCCTTCTTGTTCTGCACTCCCAGTCCAGGAAACTTGGGTGGCACCTACAGGGAGGGGTTCTTCACCTCCAGTGCCAAGTCTGTTTCCATTGCAGCTTGCAGAGTGTCAGGCCTTGGTTCACAGCAGATCATCCCCAATGTGTAATTGAGCATGGTTAGGGAGCAGAGGATTTCTCTTCCCTTGATGCCTCCTGTTGTAACCTCCATGGCAGAAGACTATGGAATGGACTGCCCTCCAACAGGTCCAAAGGTGTATTGTTCTTCTACCTGGTATCTAATGATGAATCAAAGAAGGAGTGGGAAATACTATCCATAGAAGTGCAGAATGTCACAGGGGATTGCTCCAAAGCAAGCCTGCTGTAAGGACTCCAATCCCTGATGATGTAACAAGTAACCCTCGCCTCCTGACATCATACCCAGAGGTCCTTATCCTGCAGTAAAGAGAGGGGACAGGAAGAGAGCTTTAGCAGAAATCAAAGATGGGGGAACCGCTTCTAAAGCCTTCCTTCCCTCTCTTGATACTATAATTCTGCTACTGTCCCATGCCTGCTCACTTCAAAAGCCTTGACTTCAAGGAAACCTCCTATTGAGAAGTCCTGGGCCTAAATGTTCTTTCTAGGATTCAATAGAAACAGTGTCCTAGCAATTGTCTGACTTGGTTGATTGGTTGACATGAATCCACAATGCGCTGACATAGCTGGGCCTAGGCCCACTGGGTTGTATTGCATGACATTGAATTGCTGTGTCTCTAATCATTGTGTGCTTTCATATGTCACCATACCATAATCAAGCATGGTTTATATTTAGAGATTACAATTCCGTCAGACTGATTGATGCAGACAATTACAATGTATAACAATAATAATTTAGCATATATATATAGTACTACGAAACCTCAGGTATATGAGCACTGCTTATAATTACCCACAGTGTGTGGTGCTCCTTTATAAACCTCGAAAGGATGAAAGGCTGAGTTTGGCCCTGGCAGGATTCCAACCTGCACCAGCAGGCGCTGCACAGGTTTCAAAGCGAGCACTCTACTCGCTGTGCTACCAGATCTGAGGCGTTAAAGTTAAAAGGCTACAATTGTCTGTGTTCACGTTGTGTCGTAGCTGCTGTCAGGGATGCCCATGTGACCCTTTAACTTGCCTGTACCCCTGAGTAACGGAAGATACAGATGTGACGATACTGGTGCAGAAAAAGACACATGGATGCACTACGCTTTTAGCATGGTGGTTCATGAAAGTGCGGCCTGCTTAGCAGGCTCCCCTTTCTTAACAAAATTACTTGCATCATTTTATTTTACCAAAAAAACAAAAAACCTAGTGTTTTCACACCTGTACCAGATGGCATTCTTTCACCCACCTTCTCGCCCTGACAGCACAATGAACTGCAGTGTTTGTGTGGGTAGAGTCTTGGATGCCATCGGATCCAGAGCGTTCGGTCCATGTGAATTTTCAAAGTCAAATGTTCATATCTCTTATGTCAATGCATATCTAAATGAATAAGTGCCTGGGTCGACTATGTAGCACTTTGACTCGTATTCCAAAACTCCCATAACATTCGGGACTTATTTACCATTGGAGTACCTGACTCCTAATCTGACTGGTGACATGAGGTCATGGACACACTGTGTGTGCCACTTTGGGGCTCATTTTCAGCACTGCGTAAAAGGGCTGTTGAAGGAATCGATAGAGCAAAAGCCGTATCTAAAGCTTTTACGCTACTGATTCCCACCACGGTCCATTTTTATTAATTTGTATGGCGGCGAGGAGGGACGGCACGCAACTTGATTTTTCACTGCTCCCTTCTTCTCCGGCATACAAATACCCCAGCGTTTGCACCGGAATGGATTTTCATGCCAGCACAGATACTCAGGATCCCTATGTGGTCCATCAGCTTTATGTGCCAGAAAAATGCAGGCGGACCCAATAGGGACCCATTGTAAATGCTGCCTACCATACGTATTTGGCAGGCAGCATTTACCAAATCCAGTAGATTTTTTAAAAAACGCAGAAAAAGTAGGTACACAAAATGTGTGACATGTCATTCTGGTCCGTGGACTCACTTCTTGGTTCAGTGTCCTTTAAAGCCTCTCAGCCAAACAAGGAGCCACGAATTGTTCGCGGACATCATACTTGGCTGCTGATTTGTCAGTTAAAATCATGAGGTGCATCAACACTTTTGAAATGGATGTCATGTTGGATGCACCAACTGCGCTCACCGTCTGCAGAAAAAACATATTAAATTGACACAACATGTCACTTGTCAAACAAATGAAAAAATCTCTGGGGAGGTGAGGGGTGATGAGGATGGGATGGAATATGATCCGAAAACGCCAGAAATTAGTTTCTTTTTCTTCTCCAATGTCTGCTGACATCTCAGATATTTGGGGACATTGCTGTGATGTTCACAAACTTGACAAATATTCAAGGACATACATACATATGTGTGCATATCATTTCCTATTCATTTCATTGAAAAAAGCATCAAATTGTCACACCATCGATCAAAAGCATTGTTTACCAACATGTAAAAGTGCTTCCATCAAAACCAGTCCATCGAAAAAATTTAAATGGACTGGTTTCAATGGAAATGCACTTTTACATGTAAAAGATAGCATTTCAATGCATTATTTTGTAACGTTAAAACGTTACATGGAGCTATCCAGTGCTGAAATTTCGGCACTGGCCAGCTCCTTGTAACGTTTTAGGGCCTCATTACGACCCAGGCGCTAATGGGTTAACAACGCAGTAAAAGGCTGTGGCGCCGTTAACCTATTAGTGCCTAATTACGAGGTCCCTTTGCGGGACCCGTCCTTAACGGCTGGTGCAGACCAGCCGTTAAAGTAGGGACCCGCAAAGGGACCTTGGTGCTAATTACGGTGCCACAATTTGCAGCACCGTACTTAGCGCCTTCCCCATTCCCATTGAGCCCTATGGGGCAAAAATGGGAATGGGGAAGGGCCATGGAGTAAGGGGGAATTACCGCCCCGCCAACCTTGTAATGGGGTGGTAATTCCCCCTTTCTCCATGGCGGAGTCAGTAATTTACCGGCATGGACCATGGTGCTAATAGCACCATGGTCTTCCGCCAGGGTCGTAATGAGGCCCACAATGTTTTATTTTATATTGGGGGTTCCCCACACCAGCCCCCCAAGCCCCCATGCCCACCCCAACCCTAACCCTAACCCCTAACCCTAATCTAACCCTTAATCTAACCCTAGCCCAAACCCTAACCCTAATCTAACGCTTAATCTAAATCTAGCCCCAACCCTAATCCTAATCTAACCCTTAATCTAACCCTAGCCCCAACTGTAACCCCTAACCCTAATCTAACCCCTAATCTAACCCTAGCCCCAACCCTAACCCCTGACTCTCCCCCCTAACCCTAAACCTAGTTTCGAATATACCATTGAATTGTAGTCAATGGGAAGGCATTTCGATAGAAATGCTTTTTGATGCTTATAATTTGATGGTATATCATTCGATGGAATGGTTTTCGATGGATTGACACGATACCGTGCATAACAGGGTCAGTGAAGAGCAGTGACTAGATTGTTTATAACTTTGATGCTGTTCAAATAAACTGTACAAAACTTTATAATAGAAATATAGACCCAACTTTTTTTTTTTTTCAGCATTTTTGGTTGGTTTATAACTTTAGTGCCGTTTGACGAAGTATAGCCCCAACTTTCAATCTTGGTGCAAAGTTTGAAGGGATTTTATCAAGAGGGGGTAAAACTGTAAGGAGGATGCCAACATGTTCGTATTCGGGAATGACTTGAATTGGGACAAATATTCTGCTCGTCGCTACAGCACGAAGAGCTGGATGGATTTGCCGCAAACATGTGCGAGAAGCAGTGGCAAGGACCTAAATACATGCTTTTGCAAATCTGTGTCAAAATGTAGGTAAATAAATTGTGATATAATTTTGCTGCCTGGGGCATAGCCTGTGGCCGTGTCCAGTGGCCATATCATCCATGGTCACGAGGGCCTGGATATGGGGTTAAAGTGGGCATGGCCATAAACTACCAGCTATGTGGTTAAATTTGGCAGTGGGTCTGCCCCCTTTAAAGGACAGGTGCAAAACAAACGGATATAACTTTGGTGACTGTGACCATGGCTAGTGGCCTGCAGCATGTCCAAAGCCCATGCCCCATTAATTGTGAAGACTGGCCATGGCTGCAAGCCATGAACACTGTCCATTGGTCACATTATGGGGCTATATTGGACACTTGACTAGGATGCAGGCTAGGTGCAGTGGATAACAAGGTGGGTTTGATGGGGCAGGGGTCATGGTCATGTCTCATGCCCTCATCAATTCATCCATGACATGCAGCCCTAACCCACGCTGCCGGAAATAACACACATCAGTATGCACTTGAAAGCTTTTTTGTTAAAGGAGTTTTTTTTGCCCTTTCCTGTTTGTTAAAAGAGGAATTATTAATATCTTGTATACAGTGCGGTAACATCATGAAACATTTTCACTTATAAAAACCTTTGAAATTCAGTGAAACAAGCATTGTTAATGGGATGTTATGTTTAAGTTGCAATAATAAAAACCTATGAAATTCACTGAAAAAACGTTGTTAAATTGTTGTAAGGTAAAATAGAAAAACCACCAGAAATTCGGCAGCTATGCTAAACTATGCAACCCATAACGCACGCCACTGTCATGTATGGCTCAGACTAACACCTAGGACATCAAAGACGACATCACAGATGGCATCATCGATGACCTCACTGTTGACATCAAATATGATACTACTCATCCATAACAATCCTGATGGAAAGTCCGAACAAGAGCTTCTGTTTAGTTTGTTGCTAGCAACATCTGAAGGGTGATCTGCAGGCTGCTTATGAATTATTCCATGTATCACAAAATGTACTTATTGAAACAGAAATGTTCTACTGAAGTTTTGCTGTTAATACAGAAATCTAATAATGCATACACATTGGCAATGGATGCAGCATGGACCATAGACGTAGAGTGTTCATAATCTGGTATGTTTGGTCATCATAGGTCCAAACGTATCAGAATCTTGACTAGTGTGAAACCTGGATTCAACATCTAACAATGCAAGAATTACTACACACATGTGCTAGTATAACAAGTATATGTAGATCATGAATGAATACAAATCCAAGGCACATACAGGGAAACTCTTCTAAGGAGAAAACAAATACTATGACCATAAAATGACTTTAGAGTTCAGCATTATGTATAAAAATTGGATTATTGCTTATTGTTCCATGTATGTGCACCATGAGCTCAGGCCAAACACTAAGGAAAGTATCACAGAACAAGGTTAGGGTCTACATATGCAGCACCTTTAGAGTATGTGTATTATGTTTTCAATGTAGTATGACCAGATCAAATCCTCTGCTTAAAATGATTACTGTCACTGAACTAAAACAACCACCCGAGATATTTGATGTCGTCAGTGATGTAATCGATGATGGCATTTGTGATGTCATCTCTTATGTCCTGGGTGTTAGTCTTAGGAGTGCACGTCAGTTTTACAAGCATTTTTCCAATGCATATTCAAATATACATGACAGTTCTTAACGCATAAGGATTTTTCAAGTACATATACGTTGCTGTTACACTTGCCTTAGGCACCTTTGAAGCATTGGAAGGTGTTAAAGGAAGGGAAAGAAATGAAACCACTATAATGATGGAAATGTCCAAATGGACATATATTTGTTTGCTTTACATATAAGAAACATTGTGAAACTGACATTGAAGAATGAGACAAATCCAGACACTCACCTTGTTCAATACCGATGACTAATTTGCAAATATCCAAGGTGTGGTATAATGTACTTTCAAAAAGGCATATGCATTCTCATTCAAGTCACCGTCTGGTAGTGACGTGCCCTGTTTAATTGCAAAGTTCCGCTCAGTAAACCAATCACATATTCCTGGAATGTGACAAAGGCTGCAAATTGATAACTTTCTATGCATACAAATACTAACGTTGACTCATTTCGTCTGGCACAGGAGTGGAATATTCAATTACTTATCAACCATGATTAGCTTCTCATATGTACACATTTAGCGATTCCATGACAGAAAGCTCAAAGGCAGTGTCACATAACTTCTAAGGTGGTGCACAAAGAGCGATTCATTTGAAACGTAATATACAACTTCATTCGGATTTGTATGTTTGCGCTTGTCATTCTGCTGTATAAAGCACCTTTCAAATGCTCATAATATAAAAAATATAAAAAATTGTAATAATGGCTTGCAATTTATCTCCTATTCTAATAAAAATAACACATTTCCATTTGCAGATACATTATTCAGTTACTGAATGGCAAATTTAGGAATAAGGCACATAGAAGAGTAAGTATTAGCCAGCAAAGTGAACCTCTTTACGGATTCCGCGATGCAGTAAAAAGTGGTGGAAATTCCATTACCGCTTTTTTTTGGCAGTAACAGATTTACTACTGCACCGCCGAATTTTGAGTTTCATCTTGAAGTGGAGGCTTTACCTCCACCATAATGCTGGTGGTAAATCCTCCACTTGCATGCTGCTGTGGGTAAATCCTCCACTTTATGGCACAAAAGTGGCAGATTTTCCACCAAAAATTGGAATTTATACAACCATACTGCAATAAAGGTGCAAATTCCATGCTGCCATGGGTGGAACACCTTTCAATTATGTAAGTGATTGGGGGATGCATCAGGGGAAGGAGGGGTCACTTTTGGGGGTGAGGGCATCATTGGCCACTGTGTTGTGTAACCTATGCACAGGTGCAGCAGGAGAAGTCCAGAGGGGAAGTGGGATCGGGCATACAGAGTAGGGCACGGGGTGAGGGGCACATGGGGGACCAAGGCTAAGGGGCAGAGGTAGCGGATAGAAAGGGTAGAGTAGCACAATGTGAACAATATAGCAGCCATTTTTAAGAATAGGCCTCAGGTAAGTTAAAAATGTTTTCCTTTTCATAGCCATAGGTCCCCTTTATTGGGTAGACATGGATTTCTTGAGCATTCAGCTTCAGGTGGTGTGCTGGAAAAATATTGTGAGGGGGATGGTGTTCAGGAGGAGTTAAGGGTATCCCATCCAACATGCACAATTACTAGCACAGCTATTTGAGGTATTACCCTTTCAGTGGAGGTGGACATAATAAATTGCACCGCCCACACAGGCGGCCAGGATTTCATTTCACAAGGTAACAATATGGCTGACAAAGAAGCTGCCTACATGCCTGAAGGCACTACCAAGTTAATTCCAGGTAACGAAAAAAAGGTACCCATAATGGCACTTAGGTCCAAGTGGTCAGAGGGCACTAACACCACTGAGCCCTTTAACACACTGAATATTGTTCAGAAAATAGATAATAGAGTTGCAAGATGAGGTGCCTCAAGAGGAGAAAGAGCTATGGATCAAGCGAGGGTGCTCCCTATCCCCACAGGTCTAGTGTGGTGACATAATAGGACAGGAAGGCCCATGATGACCAAGAAACAAATCAGTGTAGCATTAGAACATCTTCATTATCCGGCTCACATGTTGAAAGAACATGTGGCCACAGTCATTATTGAGGAATGGTTTGTGCTCAATCTCTACTAGTTGTTTGCTGAATTCACGAATAAGAATATGACCTGTCAGAAGGTTTTAGCAGGTCACACCTTAAAAACTGTTATGGCAACAATGCCATGCCCGGCGGAGCCCTTCTGGCACTTGCATATTGACTATGTCAACATGCAAGATAGATGCGCCTCTTGGAGGTACATGATAGTGGTGGCATGCCAGTTTTCATGTTGGTTGGGACCCTGTGCCCATAATGATGCAAAATGAGCTGCCAAATTCCTGGTGCAAGCGTTATTCCCGAAGCTTGGAATATTTAATGAATTGAGGTCCACTAATGGGCACCACTTTGCTAATGACCTGTTTAAGGAAGTTACAGCCCTCCTGGGGATAAAAAACGGACTATGCTTAGAGTACCACCCTCAAGCCAACGGATTGGTTAAATGCCTAAATGGTTTCCTTAAAGAGCGCTTGGCCAAGCTGTCAGTGACACTTGGTAAATATTGGCTGCATTGCTTGTCTATCGCTTTATTTACCTTATGCAACTCCCCTGGTGCAGATCATCACTTGACTCCAAACAACATTGTTACTGGTAGAAGAATACATGCACCTCTCACTCCTACATGTACAATTACAGATGCTAACAGCTCTCCTCGGATACTTGGAGACTAATTCACTGCATACTTGAAGGAACTCACTAAGTCTCTCAAATGCATATCTCGTCTTGTGCACCACGTTCAAGCTGGCAAGCCAATGAGACCTCACCAGCCAACAGCGCAAGAGAAGACACTTTTACACCAATGACCAGACCCTCTCTCCCGAGGACCGAGTGTTCATCCGAAATTTCACCAGGTTGTGGAAAGAGCCTCACTTTACAGGCATACACATAGTTGTCTACTCCACACCAATAGCAGTCAAAGTAGATGATCACTGTGCAAGGAGAGGAGCGGGGAACCACGTAATGGTGACTATTGCTCAGTTGTCATTGACATTTTTCTCCGCTATTAGGATATACAGAAGCCTGTGGAGGCGGAGGAGTACAATAGGCCTCACAGTAATATTAGCAATGGTAGACAACAGAAGTACAATGTATTTTAGTGTAGTGTGGTGTTTGTGTGCGCTTCTTTTCTCTTTCTACTTTATAGGGGACCAGAAAGCCTTGCTAGGACTAATGATTAACAAATTTAAAGGAAAAAAAGGTTATTTAGTGCAGATAGGTTCCATGATGGAATTTAGGGTAGGAAGGACAAAGTATCGGGTAATGTATGGAACGATTATATGAGAAGTGTGGGACGGGGAGGGAAAATGACACTTGTTATGTGTGCTGCCTCATCCTACATGCCACAGGGACACCCAAGCTTTTCCTTCCATGGAGGTCATGGCAGAGATAGGGGGAGATTAATGCAGCTGTCTGTGCAAAGTGAGGGCCCATTTTCAGGGTCATTTGGTGACCGATCATTGGGTTGATGAAGAAGAAGAGGTGTATGCTGACAATTATATGCAGCTGGGGAGAATGGCGTAAAATGCAGCTACCTAACACATAATATTGGAATATGTTACAGAAGGGGTTGGAAGGGGGGGGAGTTATTCACAATGAACAGCAGAGTGCAGTGCCAAAATTCAGCAGGGCATGATATTCCATGGTGTAACATTAGGCCATTAATATGGATTGAGGTATTCATGTTTCATAACAGGCACTGGGAGAGGTGAATGGGACATTGTCGAGCAGAAGGGTTAGTGGGGTTTGAAGTGGGGATAGTGGTGACAATGAGTGACAGCTGTGGGGCAACGTGGAATAAGTATGTGAATTTTTTAACTTGAATTGATGAGAGACACCAACCAGTACACATAAAGCCTCTTACACAATCTTTCTCATGTTTCAGATCCACAAGAATCCTACTAGAATGAACTACACCAACTGTCTTACAGTTCCTCCTTTCAAACAAGCTACTATTGGTTGAAATAGCTTCCCTGTCAAAGCTGACTAACTTTGGAACTCCCTGCCCCCGAACCTGAGGGAAAACCAAACATACAGACATTTTAGACTCAACATTATCAACTGGTTTAAATCAAATGACCTCTAAATCCTGACCAGAGTGAGAAGGCCTTGTACCCTCTCCCACCTCGCTAACCGCATATGACCCTTCTCGTTTACCTTAACAGGTCATCATTACTTACCAGTTCCTGTAGATATCACTTTCTTCTATTTTAATTGGTAAATTGTCAACACTGCCATACTCTTTGATTGTGCAATCTGCCAACTGTGCTATTCACTGTAATATAACTTGATTGCTTAACACTGTAATATGCAATAGGTAAACTACGTAAGCCTAAAATATCCTTGTCTTCACGCCCTGATACCTTTAGGTCTGGCACGCGTTACAAATAAAAGACAAACAAACAAACAAACAGGATCAACACAGATGGATTCAAATACCAACTGCATCTAGATGATGAGCGTTCCAGCACTGAAGAGTGGGACAGCTGCAGTAATGGCCTACTGTTGGGTGTTTGGAACCCAGGAGTACGCCAAACTCCCTCCCGACTGGGAGGGGCTATGCTCCTTTTTCACACTGTACTGCCCTGCCCTGGTAATGCCCAGGTAATTTTTGCACTTCAGTGACCATCCTCCGATGCTCAACAGAAACATTGCTGGAGAAGAAATGATGCAAAGGGCAGGAGCATAAACAATAAAAAGCGAAAGGCACTGCTGCAACTATTGGTCCAGCAAATCATCAGAAAGCCTGGCTGAATTTCCACCAGTTTTGCTTGTTCACAAAGGCATCTACTTTTTTTGCCTCTTCTGCTCCCAAGGGTCCAAGTGGCAGCTAATGCTAAGTAGCTGCAGGTGATCCATTATGAGGATTTGCTGCTGGCAAACTCGACTGAAGAGGACTAAATGTGGTGAGGGAAGAGATTTGGCCAGTCAGACTGGTGCCACTGCAGAACAGATACATGTTGGACATGCTTACCACAATGGAGGTTGGCGTTTGCCATAAGATAGGGAGCAGCTGTTGCAGAATTATACCAGCCAATGTTGCAGCTAATGGAACGTTGACGGAGGCCATAGAGGAAATTTGTACACTCCATGAGACTATGACAAAGGTAACAAATGCAGTATCATAAGACAGCTGATTTGACTCTCGTTTTGCTTGGGTCCCAACATGGTTTACAAACATTTTGAAAGCAACTGTCCCAGTGTTGGTTTTGGTGATCATCACCTTCTGTAAGCATCAGCTAGTATTACAGCACTGCAAGTGGCGAGGCGGAGATATATGATGTCACGGCATGTTGGCGGAAAAGTGGATAAGGAACACAGTAAAAACATGGGCCTAACACAGTCTCGGGAAACTGAGCACATTTTACAAGGGGAAGTTACAATTCCACCTGCAAACGTGAACGAGTATGACAAGATTGTGGATATCCAAGAGGGTAAGTAACACATTGATGAGTAAGAAGGTGTCAGTTAATAGATTGTTTGAAGGGGAAATGCAGTAAAGGTGCAAATTCAGTGCTACCAAGGGGGGCACACCTATCAATTACATAAGTGATGGAGGGGATGCAACAGGGACAGCAGGCATCACTTTTGGGGGTGAGGGTGTCATTGACCAGCTGTGTATCCTATGCACAGGTAAAGCAGGAAAAGTCCTCAGGGGATAGTGGGTTCAGGAAAACAGAGTGAGGCATGGAGTTGAGGGGCACACAGGGGTCCAGGGATAAGGGGCAGGGGTAGAAAGGGTATTGTAGCATGATGTGAACAATAAAGCAGCCATTTTTTAGTATAGGCCTCAGGTAAGTAAAAACAAAATTCCTTTTTGCAGCCACAGGTCCCCTCTATTGGGTAGACATGGATTTCTCGAGTTCTCAGCCTAAGGTGGTGTGCTGGAGAATTATTGCAATTTGGCAGTTTCCAGGAGAACATAGATGGAGTGGAATGGTAGATACTTTTTAGGCCATCCAGCTAGGCACTTGGGGGCTCGCTGGGAATTTGTAGGGAATTAGAAATTAAATGCCATCAAATATAATTCAACCATGGTGGAGTACAGAGTTGCAAATTGCTCTTGGCAGATGAGCATGGGAACAAGGGTGATGGGGCCAGGGGACGAGTAACGGAGAACCAATTAACAGGAGAGTTTTTGCTTTCCCTAGCGTGCAACAGTGTTTTATGTCCTTGCTGATGTCTGCGGGGCACCCTATTGGTCGGATTCCGTGTGAATGTCTCCCTTTTGCCAAGCTCAGGTTGTCAGGTTGTCTTGTGGGTTTGATATGAACTGGCCAATGGCAGATGAATAAAGTTCAAGTGGTCAGCACAATAACGTAATGCTTTGTAACATAACTGTGGGACAATGTGGGAAGGTTTGTGACTTCACGAGAAGTGGTGTTGTGCTGTGGGGGCCAAGAAAAACTGTACCAATTATGATCATTCAATACATTTCTGGATATAGGGACTGATGCTGTCCCACCAATCAGCTTTTTCAAGGTGATTTAAAATGTTTCAAAGGTGGTGTATGCAATGATGCTGTTTATGTATAGAAATTGTTTCCTACTGTCGGCAGTGTTGACAGCTCCTGTCACTCAGTTTGATTCACAGGGATGTTTGAATGGTCCTTCACAGCTGTTGTTTGGGCCTAAATAGATTGCATTACTTTCTGCTTGGTGTACACTCCTCTTTGGATTACTTTGGTGTTTTAGGTGTTACTTGCTGTGGAGGACCCCTGATTCAATATCATCACTCGTAATCCCCTGGTAATGCCATGGGCCGAGCAGCACTTATAGTAAATGATTTTGATGGTATCTGGGAAGATCTACCCCACATTTACTGTCAAACTCTAGTGTTTGAGTGGCTTCAAACAATGGCCCTGGATCTCTCATATTAGTTACTCATACATTGAACCTCTGGGAATTGAATACAACACCATACAAAAATCAATGGAGTAGGCACTTTCTAGGACTATTTAGAAACAACTCAGCTGTAACATTTGAGTCCAATTGTGGTGGCTCCTAGGATTTGAAGGTTCAGAAGAATACCTTCATGCAATCCTTTGAGCTTCCTCCATCTCACATGCCCCCCAGCCCAATGGAATCTGTAATAGAATTATCAGATTAGTACCTATTATTTAGGCCTTGATTTTGCTCCTATTATTTGAAAATATTTTAGAGACCAGAACCATCCCGGATTCTTAGAAGACATCAATTACCATTAGAGTTGATTGACTTAGCCCTACAAGCTATCATTTGATCACCCTCATGGATGCTGTCTGTAAGGATTTCTCAGCCTGCCTATTAAAGGAAAGGGAAGTCTGGATATTAAAAACTCACAGGCTATCTATGTTCCAGAACGATATTTGGACGGGGCTCAGGAGTGATGAAAATTAATTTATAATGAATGCACTAACAGAATGGACAGGAAGGAAGGGTGCAGGTCCCTTGTATGTAGCTTGTGGCATTCCATATGATGGATAGAATCAGACTCTTGTCATAGATTAGGAGCTGGAATATTCCAGAGTATCTTCTAGATATTCTAGTACACAAACACTTCAAAAAATAAACTTAAATGAACAATCAGGGAACGGTGTCAGAGGTGTTAACAACTGCAAGGAGACTTAGGCCAGGGTGCATTTTTTCCCCCTGCCTTTTAATTTACATATATCAGATCTTGGAGAGGTATATAGCACTGTTTCATTTGTACCCACAATGATTGGTAACAATAAATGCCTGTGGTTGAGCTACACAGATGGTATTCTCCTTATGGACAGAACTCAAATAGGTCTCCAGTGTGTCCTTACATGATTATATGAATATACTATCAATATATATATTCAAGGAAAAACACTTTAGTTGCAGGGACATTAAGGTGAGAACTTAATGAAACAAGACCCCTGAAATTCAGCTTAAGCCAATTTACCTTTGCGCCCCCTGTTGCGCAGCCTATGACCACAATGATGACATTACAGATCGCATCACTGATGACATCAGTAATTACATGTTGTATGAGAACACTGATGACATTAAAAATCACATCACTGATGCCATTACTGGTGACAACACTAATTACATTGAATATAACCGATTACATCAAAAATGGAATTAGACATAACATCATTTGTAAGTTAGCTCATGAAAAGTTTGATTACCTTAATAACAATTTGGGCCATGGACCTGACCCTAAGAAAGCATGGGGTCACTGGCCAGTACCAAAGAACATAGCTAGTGGTCGGTTACTGTTCAAAAAATGGTTAAAATCCATGCCTAGTAGCCCATCACTGTTTTCAAATATACAGTGGGCAACATTGATAGCTGTAGTCAGTGGCCATGGCTAAAGGCCATAGCTAGTGCCTATTAATATGTTAGAATACACTGTTTGCATAGCTGAAAACCGTGGCCACTGGCTAGTATTGTATTGGAGGCCATGGATAGTGGTGGGTTAGTGTATATAATATACAGTGGGTGCGGCTGAAGGCCATAACTAGTGACTGGTTAGTATTGTATTGGAGGCCATGGATAGTGGTGGGTTAGTGTATATAATATACAGTGGGTGCGGCTGAAGGCCATAACTAGTGACTGGTTAGTATTGTATAATACACAGTGGGCACAGCCGAGGGCCATCGCTTGTTGTATTTTATTATTGCATTAAAATAAATTAGGTAAATAAAAAAAAAATATACAGCCTTGAACCCTGGTGTGCCAGAGTTCGAGATGTAAGCGTTCAGCATAAAAGTCATTTTTTTTATTTCATTTTTTCTGTTTTATTATGTTGCCCAGAGACGGTGTATTCTTCTCTTTGAATATATGTGTAGTGTAATGGGGAATGTGTTGTGTGAGGGTGTGCATGTCATCTGAGACGGTGTGCATGCAATGTGTGTGTGTTTGATGTGAGCGTGTGTGTGAAGATGTTTGCAAAGGGATAGTAGCATGCAGTTTATAATGTTGGAATACATAAATGTGTTTCATGTTTAACATGTGTTCAATTCAGAAACAACAGTGTAATACATGTCCCATCCTGTTTTATAATGTTGCAGTAAATAAATCTTTTTTACGTTTAAGCCATGTTACAAAAATCAAAGTGTCTGCTGGTTCATGGCAATTGTGACCTCTCGTGCCAAAACATCCTTGCACCAGGAGGTACAAAATGTAAAGTGTGTGCAGGTTCATGCTGTGCCAATTGTGACCTCTCACACCCAAACATCCTGTGCCAAGAGGTCCCTGCCCCCACTGGCTGTATCTAACTGGGTGCGCACAAACAGAACCTGCAGTGAAACGGTCACGCTATAATGGCGTGCACCTAACTGACCATTGTGAACTGTCCTGTCCCGTGCTCCAAGGCCCTTGTTTTATGGCCAGTCTCTTGGTGACTGTTGTGCTATATCGCACAACCCCAACTATCCACATTTAAGCAGCACATAAACGGGAAAAAAAAGACCAGCTGCAAGAATGACATATGCCCATGTACTTTCTGCACCCATTGTGAAAATCAAAAGCTGGCACCCATGCATATACGTGCAGTACTGCTTAGCTTCAAAGTGAGGAAGGGGCCAACCCCCTCAGGCCAAGTTGCTCTAAGTGTATTGTAACTTTACCTCATTCATTGGGCACCATGCCCCTGAGCGGGCAAGACTTTTCCTCAGTTTGAAACTAAGCAGGATCAGTCCTGGTTATCACAGGGATGGGAGACCTGGATCACCAGTGATTTTTCACCCTCGATGTAGCTGTAAACCTATCAAATTTTGTATTATGTATAAAACATTGCAGACAATGAGAACTCCCTATATTTTTAGTTAATGCCCTGTGAAATTATATTATTTGCAGAGGATCATAAACAGTGGTTAAGCAGCGTGCTACAAGCCCCTTGTTTTATGGTTGGTCTCTTGGTGGCTGTTGTGATACATCACATGACACAAACTACCTGCATTTAAGCAGCACAGAAAAGGGTAAAAAATGATTGGCTGCAAGAATAACCTATGGCCAGGTTATTTTGCCCCCATAGCGAAAAGCAAAAGCTGGCAGTAAGTGGTGTGGGATATATTGACCCACTGAACTGTGTTTTACCATGCTGCATTTGCGCAAGAAACAGCAACATGGCTGTGCTGGCTCCTGTGCCAGCCAGGATCTCCAAATTGCATTTTACAACCACCAAAATAATGGCTGCACCACCCTGCCACACACATTTTAGGTAGGGTGGAACAGAGTACACACCGCATCAGGGTGTCAGTGTGCTCTGCAGCGTTTAACATGGAAGAAAGTGAAATAGGCACCATCACCTTGCTGAAAACCCCCAAAATTCACTTCAAAATTACACCTTTGTCAACCTTTAAAAGTGCTGCTTGACACTAAACTCATCCAGCCCTTATGAAAGCACTGGATAAAAGGGCCCTGCAATGCCCAGGATCATCCATTATGTCGCAGCAGAACCAGGCCTAATTACTGAATGACAGCCCCTCTCAAAAGCAACTTTGAAAAATGAACCAAAGACTCTGCTTTCACTCGCACGGGAAAACGTGCATATTTATCCACAATGTATCAAACATTAGCTGTCTTCAAAATAACTTCAACTATCTGAACCTGGTCAGTTTTAGGTATCATAGTTCAGATAAAACTCATGCTTCCAGGAAAATGTCTTTGGCTGCAAGGCAGTATTGCAAAGGCAGAGGGGGCTGTCAAATCGAAATGAATGAAAGAAATGTTAGCAGTTTTAAACACATGTGGTAAAATGGGTTTTGCTGACTGAAGAAAAAATGGCCTATTTAAAAGTAAATTGCTAATGAAAGCCTGTTTACCTAGCAATGTAAAAGGATTATGTGGCTGGTGATAATATACACATAGGCTATTTTTCTTCTACAGGTTTGTTAAATCAAGACTCAGAAATTAGGACTTTTAAATCAACTGGGTTGAGTGGGCAAGCTCTAAAAACCTGTTCTGTCAGTTGCTAGCCCTGTAACTTCCCATAGGAAGGGAGGCACACCATAAACGTCCAGTAGGTGTGATGTACCAGCATGAAAAACATTGTATGGTACAGGACAATGAGAGTTCACAAGCTCATCAGCTATTCGTATGTGCTCCAAGCTGGGACAATAGCAGTCCTGGGACACTCACCTGTCAAGTGTGAAAGGGCAATAAAACCTTCAATTGGGCCTGGAAACCCTCTTGCCTGGAAGGAAATGACAGCTGCTTGCAGTTGAAGGAAGGAAAGAAAAACAGGATCAAGTAATAAAGGGACTGCCTTTTGATGCCAGAGACTATATTATAAATAAACTTTAAAGACTCTTATTGCTGTAGCAAGAATTAGCAGAAATGTAAAGGTTTTCAGTGCTAAATCTAATTTTGTGGGCCATCTTTTAAAACTTGGTAGAACTCATTGCCGCATGGGGAAAAGAAGTTATGAAATATGACAGATTCCCAAGAAAGTATTAATGTGGCAAACATAAGATTGTCGACATACATCCCTGGGGTCAATTTGTGTATAAAATTCCAGAATTTTAGGCCAAATCTTTAACGTGAAAAATTACCAAAATGTGTCAGAAAGGCGAAACAAGGTCGCACAGACTGGAGGTTTGGACTAATCTTTGCTGCACATCATATGTAACCTGTGGGTATAATTTGCCAAGAGATTACAAGTAAAGAAATGCATGTTTTTGGCAAAATCTGATTTTAAGTAAAATAAATGTGGGAGTGGTGTAACATTGTAAACCTCACCTCATAAACCTGACATCATCCCCTTAGAAATCCAAGCAGCAGAGAGCAAGCTGGAGATTACTACCTTTGCCCACTCCTATTGTTAGGGGTGTGTGTAGCAAACCCAGCCCCTGTCATATACTGTGATGATGTCACCTGGCATTATAAATAAGAGCCCTTGACAACACAGAGACACACACTGATTCCTGACTGATTCCTGATTTCCTACGGCGGTGTTCTTTTCCTGTCTGTTCCTGTCTTCATCTTGCATTTATCCATCTAAACTCTAGATCCCAACCACAAAACCAAGCATTGCTGATTCTGCTTCAGCTAGGCCTCAACCCTAAAATAATCCCCATAACCAAGGGAAACGCTGTGGTGTTGGGAAGCATCCAAATTCAGCTTGGCTTGCCACCACTCACTACATGCTGCTGCTATCCTGCTATCCTTATTCCCTATCTTATCTAGTAACCAGAAGTGCTACTCGGTATCCAGTCCATGCCCGCTGATTCTGTCCGGCGCTGACTATCCAAAAATCAAAGTAAAAGTGGACTGTGAATATCAATAGGGACCATAGAAACATTGTAAACCTTGCCTTCCTTGTCATATAACAATCTCTGAAACCAACCTATCTTACCTTAATAACTTATAACCTTGTCAGAATCCTTATTGCAACCCTGTCATTGATTTCTAGTGCAAGTGCTATCTATTTAGTAATTCTTGTAATTTAAATCCTAAAATATCAATACTATTTCGAGTGATTGGACTGTTCTTGTCCAAACTGATTTTCTTTTCTGTTTCACTACCTGATTTTTCACCCATTTTTATCAAAAACCGTTTGGTTAATTTCAGGCGGGAATGAGCATGTTTGCAAAGTTTTACAAGTTTTTGCTATCAATTGTTTTAAACATTCCATTAATTTTCGAATTGAATGCTTTTGCTCAATCTATTGTGTATGATTGCTTGTAACTTTTCACTGTTGCTCCCGTAGAGAATTGTACTTATTTAAGGATTTTTGCACACATTCATTGTTTTATTCAGCCATTTCCGAGTGTCATTTTAACACTGCAATGGTTTCAAATCCGTTTTTCGCTCTTGCTTGGTGAGGGAAGTTGGTATTCAAATTTTGTTTCTTATTCCTCATTCCTGATGACCTACTGCTTCCTTATATCTATTTAGAATTGATTATTTGTGGGTTGAGGAATATTGCAGGGGGAAATCCTAACTTGAGTGCTATCTTTCTAAAAATTCAAAAGTGTCTGTATTCTCTGGTATCTGTGTTGCAAAAGGGTTAGTTTAAATGCATTACCTACATTCCCATTGTTATTGTCACCCCATTGGTGATTGATGCCCCATATATTAAAAAGTATATGATTTTCTTGAATTTTAAATAAATAAATACATAAATAAATAAATATTACCTTTACCAACCAGCCTGATTCCTGGTCCATTGTGACCCGTGGTATTTGAAAAAGCGGTGTGATATGAGTGGTGTATCTCTCAAATATTGAACCTATATAACAAAATAGGCATTTCAGTTGTCCGCTGCATACTAGGCTGAGACTAGGGTGTCTCGCCTGATTGAAATACTTAACAGTGGCCACATATTTTAAAGTGAATTATACAAATGTAGCTCCCTAGAAGAAAGTGTGCAAGACAAAATAGCATTGGACTTTAAAAAAAAGTAATGAACACCAGAAAAATACCTTCAGAGAGGAAATCTTTCAATAAATATGCTGACAAAGAATAAAAGCTGCTCACCTTTTAAACCCAGCAATCTGTAGTGAAATATTTCCTGGAGGACAAAATCCCAATATGTAACAAGTGCCTGTGGTTACTGGTGTCCTGAAAAGCAACCACAATCAGGGGGAAATAACTGCACCAGTGTCCAGGATTGCAAACTCTCTCATTTCCCCTCCTCATCCCCATGTATGTCTTTCAACAATACTCTGTTTTATAAAAACGAACTTGAAAAATACACATACCAAAGTGTCACTCAAATATATAAATCCTTATAGAGAGATGTTTCTGAGAGCAGCAAGTATTGTGTGGCCCCGTCCCCAGCCTATCTCCGCCTATATATCTGGAAGGCTGCATGCGCCAGTGCGCCCACACCTAGCAATTACCATCAAGTACCGCTTTGCTGCATTACTTTGTGCTCCAGTGGACCCTTGTCACGTAATTTTACTGTCTATACTGTGGAGAAACCCAAATACAGCAGATTTTGTGTGGAGATACCACCTACATATATGGAAGCCCGCATGCACAGCGCACATGGACCTAGCAAGTACCTTCAAGTACCCCTTTGCCGCATTACTTTGCGCCTCAGTGGACCCTTGTCACGTGATTTTACTATCTATACTGTGGATAAACCCAAATACAGCAAATATTGTGTGGCCCCATCCCCATTCTTTCTCCGCCTATATATCTGGAAGGCCGTGCGCACCTAAAAAGTACCTCCAAGTACTGCTTTGCCACGTTACTTCATGCTCCAGTGGACCCTCGTCACGTGACTTTACTATCTATACTGTGGAGAAACCCAAATACAGCAAATATTGTGTGGCCCCATCCCCAGCCTATCTCCGCCTATATATCTGGAAGGCCCCGTGCAGCAGCATGCACGCACCTAGCAAGTACCTTCAAGTACTGCTTTGCAGCTTCGTCGCGGTGACACGGCAGGCGGCAATACGAGTACTTGCAGGTATAATTCTCTCTCACCTTTTGCTTTCTCTTTTCTTGCTGTGTGCTTAATGTGCTCTTTCTTCTCAGTACACCTTGAAATCTGACATGCCTTCAGTTGTCAACAAACTCATTTCTAATGGCAATCGTACAATGTCCGATAGCACGCCACGCAAACTTCCCTCCAAACTCTTGTGCTCTGCAATTACTGTGCAGACAACTCGTTTGACTCCAATAGAGTTCAAGCAAATTCTTCCTGACATTTGCACCTTCTGTCATGAAATGGTTTCTAACTTGCAATCTCTGAAATCATTGATGCAGACCACTTTGCATGTCCATAAAACTGTTCCAATACAAAACCAAGTTGCAGACTTAATATCCGATGCTACGCTAACTCTTGGCTGTGACAACACATCTGATCTACCAAATTGTTTACTCACAACCCTGACAAATTTAATTCCGGTTAACGATTTGATCATTGTGCCATCTAATGTTATAATTATCACCATTTCATCTGCGCATACAACACCTGAATGTCACCATCCAAACAATGTTTCTAACGCAATGTATTCAACCTATCATTCTTCTGCTAATTTTGCCTCCTATCCAGTCCCAGCTCTAATCGATCTTGATGCAAACAATGTGTTCTTTTCTAGGTGTGTGGTCCCGGACAATTTATCCCAATCCCCTATTTTCTTTGCCAATGGAACTGATGAACATTCGGTGATTGCCACGTCTTATGCCATGCTAACACCTAGGAGGGTGACTAGTCACATCTGCTCGGCTCTTTACGCTGCCTCCAGCGCCACTTTCCACAATCCCCTCTTCCACCTCTATTGAGGTATCAATCTACACTTTATATACAGCCATTCTGACTTTTCTAAATCTATATGAGACCTTAGATTTTAAATTGAAATCACAAGATGCTAAAATCGATCAAATTTTGATGTGGAAAAAATAATGTAATGTTTTTAGACCGAATTGCAGTCCCATTGAAAGCACCTTAATTCTAAACCAATACAAACAAAACAAAATAACAAAAAAGTCAGCAAATACTGAGCAAACCTAATTTGGTGGTATCTAATCCTATAATGCAGCCAATTATTACAGCTGTTCATCAGCCTGAAGATCATCATGAAAATGTACAAATAGCCATACACAAAAAAAATGTAATTTCTGATGCAAGCGTGCATATACAATATTTACTGCCCCTGGTCATTCTGCAACCATAACAAAGACGAAACTGCAAAAACAGGTGAAAAAGCCCATACACTTAAAAACATCTGCTCCACTAACCCATTTGAGTTCTAAGCATTTCTTTAAATCTTTGTCTCTACCTAAGAAAGACACTTCTTTGGCGTTGGCTGCAATCTTGAAGAAATATACTTATATAGCTAATTTAAAAAAAGAAAGAGCTAATTCAAGTACCCAAATAATAGCTAATTCAAAAAAGAAAAGAGTTAATTCAAGTACCCAAATAATAGCTAATTCAAAAAAGAAAGAGCTAATTCAAGTACCCAAATAATTACCTCTTATACTCCTCCTGATGATCTGATTGCAATAGCTGCAGAATTAAAAGAGGCTGAATTCAGAAAAACAATCCTTCAAGCTGCTTTGCCAGTTGATCATTCACAACTGGATGCCTGAAGCTCGAATTCTGAAAAAGAAGCTTTAGAACGTTGAAGACAAGAAATTTGAAAAGCGGTTGACTCTTACATGGCCTCCCACCGAACTCAACCTCCTTTAATTCAAAGTGTTGCGGCCCTTGCGTCCATGACAACAAATTTGTTTAGTATGGCAGCAGGGAGCAAAACATTAAAAAAGACTTCTCTGATGACCTTGAACAGTGAAGCCCCATTATTGACCAAAACAAAACTGGCTAATGCCATAGGAGCAATTTCTGACATGGACCACTCCAAAAATATTCTGATACCACACCAGAGTGAGCCTTTATTGAACTCTTGTGAGGAAATTAAAGCAGCCTTTGATTTGTATATGGACGATCATTTCTCACAAACCCATAATGCTCTGGATTGTTCCCACTCGGCTAATCAAAAGCCAACTCCATCATACAGAAGTAACCATCATTTACACACTACCCATATTTTAGAACCCCCTAACAAGATGCCTCTCAAAAACCTGAGTGTGCTAAATAATAATAGCTGAAATTCGTGTTTGTTATCCAAGCCTTTGGACAATAAGAACAAAGATCTCTATTCCCTATTAAGCTGCCAAGTCAAAACCTTTTATTCAATATGACCTGAACAGTTCTAGTATTTTAGCCATAATGGCTGAGATACCTGGTCTTGAGGATATAGGGTCTGTAGATAGCGACCAGATTGAGTTTCCTTATGAAAGAAACTCTACAATTTCACAAATATGGCTAACATCAAAGGTTGTACTAAATACAACATGGCCAGCAAAAAAATATTTATTTGCCCTAGGATTTGAAATTGTGCTTCCAAATACTTCCAACAATTGTATACACAATGCCTATAAAGAGGTTAATAGTGAAACTGAACATTTCAAACCTTAAATTGAACATGCTAACATTCAGTTCAGTCATCAGAATATATCGATGCAATACTCTTGCAACAGCGGCAACTTGTAACTAGAGAATAAAACGACTTCTCTGACTATCACTATACTGAATTGGAATACTAGAGGGTTTTCTCATCTTATTAATAACCCGGATAAAATCCTGAATCAATATAATATACTCCTATTAGAAGAGACATGGCTGAACAAAAGCCCTGTATGGGATAATCATGATATCTTATTAAATCGAGCTATAAAAACAAATAAAGGAAGACCAATGTCGGGTCTTTTGATAGCCACAAAAACCAGCGCAGACATATCTCTTGAATCGTGGAACAATCCTAGCCCTTTTATGCAGCTGGCTAAAGTGTACATCAAAGGGTCTTTACTGTTTATTCTAAACATTTACTGGAACCCGATAGCAATCACTGATGACCAATTCTTCAATGACTTTTTAATGGCTTGGGACTTGATCATGCGGATGTCAGCAGTTGTTCATATTATTGTGGCTGGTGATTTCAATTTGCACTGTCTAGATACTTCCCTGAGACATAAAGATTCATGATTAATCCAATGGATAACAGGAATCCACTAAATAAATATGCTAATGGCAAACAGTGCAATCGTAGATGATGTCCCTCCTAAGAATACATGGAAGAGATACAGTTTGAGGGCAATTATCAACTATATTTATGTCGATGTCAATCTATTCTCCTGTGCAAATCATTTCAAAATTGTCACTACACCTACTAGTGACCATGAAATGCGTACATTAAATTGGACCATGAATTTTGCACCCACTAAACAAATATCTAAAATGCAGTGCACTTTAATTACAAATAATGCCCGAACTAGATTTCGGTGGACTGAGGACTCTTTGAATTAATTTAATAGAGCCCTATTGAAAGTTCACCCAAATAGAGTAAAAGATTACACAATAATAGACTTTGAATAAAACTTTTTTTTGCAACTTCTTTGTATATCCTCTACCAAAAACATCAAGAGACAACTTCAATGTACTTGTTCTTTTGATGCACAAGTAAAATAAAGAAAGTTGACATTTAGGTGTGATAAAAAAGCTTGCTATGCTCCTATCAATTATTCTAAGGTGGGCTGCTATTAAGTCAATCAAAATGGTCTATAAAAATTGGGTTTCGATCATGAAAATCTATTTTATTCCAGAATGATGGCGAACTGATGCTAACATATCTAACAAACAGAAATTCAGCCCAACAGAACAGAACAAATTCTGGAACACAATTATCATCGCAAATCAATGGAGTCACGGAAACCCAGTGGATAACTCATTTTACCTATCTTTATGGAAGCCCAGCGGATCTACCAGAAGCCCCATATGGTCCAGAGCTAGACCACTTTGATCTTCTCTTTTCCAAAGATGACATATTAGGCTACATTAAAAAAGCAAGTAGTTCTAGGGCCGCCGTGCCAGTTGTTTAACAAATTTAATGATGAAGCAACATCCAGAAATAAGAGCTTCAGCTTTGTTCAATATGTTTCTGCATATAATTGAATTCCAACAAATACCTAAATCATGGTGCCATTCCATTATTTTACCAATTTTCAAGAAGGGCGATCGTCAAGCTCCTGTTAGGTACAGATCAATTGCCCTTCTTGATACTCTGAGTCAAATCTGCTCCCAAATAATTTTGAGAGATTTAAATATATGGGCTGCTCTAACTAGGAACCTGGATACATATCAAACAGACTTTGTACCCGGTTTAGGCACGGCTATTAACATCACAACATTGAACGTGATCAGATCCAACTGTGTAGTCCAAAAACAACCTTTATTCTTGGTATATATAGATTTCCGTGCAGCCTTTGATTCCATTGATAACGTCATGCTGATAAATAAATTGCAGAAACTTCAAACCAAAACAAGCTGCTAACTACATCTAGCTTTAAGTACTTGGGAGTCCCCATAACTGATGATTCTCAGGATAAACTATGCTCCACTTATTTAGACTGCAAAGCATCTACAACCATATCTCAAGCTAAAGATTTGCTTTATAAATTTGGCACATTTTCTCGTAATTCCGTCTTGGTTTATTATAACCGTAAAGCACTACCAATTATAAAATATGGGGTTGAAACCAATTTCCATGTGAAAAAATATTCTGGGATAGAATTGAAAAATGTATTTGGCGAGAGATTCTTAATTTTCCTTGATCCACCCCAAATGCAATGATTAGCTTTGAGTTGGGGGCCTTATCCATATTCGCCATATATTCCTAGAAATTGTGTTCTCTGTTTCGGAATTGTATATTGTTGACTCCTCTAATATACTCAGAAAAATTGAGTGTAGGAAGATATCTCACGCTCAAACCACAGAGTTCATTAAAAAAAAAAAACTCAAGTACAGTTTAGAGTAACTCCAATATTCAGTTAAGTAATGTCTGTTTTAATTCTTGATGTGGTAAACAGCCGACGCGTGTTTTGTCCACAGGTCGTTTTCAAGGCTGTACATTAATTCATCCATCACAATTGGTTCAGTAGTCCGACACGTGTTTTGACCACAGGTCGTTTCAAGGCTGTACATTAATGCATCCATCACAATTGGTTCAGTATTCCATATATGATATATGAGATGTAAAAACTAGAAAACTGAGGAGATTGAGACTAGAGCTGCAGCTGCTTGTTCATTATTTTATTTCATTCTGATTAGATGTAAAATGAATATTCAAAATGTAAAAATACAAATACAAATTCGGATTCAATAAAACATTAATTCATACTCCATGCATACCATTCAGTTCTAAAAAAATTCATTATTTTAAGAACTCAAAGTTTTCATTTAAACTTATCCAATTACAGTACCAAATTGCATTCACTAATAAAGTGTCCACATTATAAACATTATTATTAGTTAATAAATTATACACAATTTATTAGTGAATACAATTTGGTACTGTAATTGGATAAATTTATATGAAAACTTAGCATTGCAATTTATATTTACCTCAACTAAACCTGCTGTCAGAATGGCGACCAAACAATTCTTAGAAGGGCTGAATTTGAATGAATTAGAGCCTTAGATTTAAAACTCTCCAGAACACAAGTACATATTATTGTATAATAATGTACAGATAAACTGATGATAATTAGACAAATATATGTTTGTTACCAGGATCAAGCACAAATATGCTGATTGAAGGTGCTTTTTATTCTTAGCTATTACATTGTCTTAACTGAAAAGTCTATTTTGACTCAGATATTAAATTGTTTTAACTTATATCATTAGATAAATACTAGAACAATGTGCAATAATTGGAATGTAAAATCTTGCTCTGAACTGTAAGTGTAAGAATTTTTCTTTTCCAATTGCATTTGTTTACTCCTCTTAAAATTGCAATCAACGGAATTGTGTATCAAGATAACTTACTAGTTATTTTGTATTAACTTTATTATTGCACAATGTAAATATAATTTCTGATATGAGTTAAGTTAATTTTAAACTTATTTATGTAATGCTGAATACACTGTGTGCTCTTTCCCCCTTTTCTTTTCCCTGTTTATCTTATTTTGGTTTCATGGTCTACACAATCTCAAATTATTTATCATGACAATGTTTTATGTGCAAACATTGTGAAATAGATGAAATTGTATGATTTTCTTTTATATATTGAAAGGTTGATTTATCAGCCAAACAATAAAAAAAAATCCTTATAGAACTATGTTAGGCAAAAAGTGTACAATTATCACATTATTCCCCCCATTGTGACTGTGAGACTACAAATACCAGAAGGCAATTCAGCAAATGGCAAAATAATTGTCCCAGAGTGCAGAACTTTCATGGACAGACAGTAGCATGGTTTAAAAAAAAATAATGTGCATGCCATGTGTTATGAGATATTTAAAACTTTGAGAACTCACAATGTTTTTAGGCAATGCACAGCGAGATTAAATGATTTGCCATGAGCACACACTTTGGTTAAGCAGCGTTCTCCAAGTGGTACACCCCTTACGGCACCATCATTTTGGCACAGGTGGATTTGGCACGGACATTCCGCCGCAGCACCCATTTTGGCACGCCCTTTTTGACACTGCAGCCACGTCTAAATGCCCTAATGCTAAATAAGGTCACAGAACTGCACTGCAACAAACCTCGTCAGCTCCCACTTGTGTTGCTTTTCTTTTAATCAAAATAAATGTGTTAAATAAAAATAAATAAAAACATACAGCTTTTGATCCCTCGTCTGCTAGAGTTCGAGATCCGGCATTTAGGCCACAATGGCTAGGCTACAATGGCTTGGTGCTTCATGGGGCATACATTTCATACTTAGCCTATGATTTAATATTTTCAATGATAAAAGGCTAGGTATGAAACTCGTGAAAAAGCAAACAATAACATCATTGTAGCATAATGGTTAATTGCTGCCGATAAGGCCAGGGTTCTCTGATAGCAGTGTTCAGCATGTGTTTTTAAAAATTTCATTTTTCCTGTTTTATAAAAATGTGCATGTTGTGTGTTATGAGATATTTAAAACTAAGAAAAGACACAGCATTCAGGACCATGGGCTGTCTGCCATCCATGCAGTAACCGGGACCGGACCTACAAAGTTTCAAAGTGAGGAAGGATTCAGCCCCCTTATGCCATGTTTCTCTAAGTGTTATTCTAAGGAGTGCCCCATATATTAGGCAACATTTCCTTAGTGTCCTGACCCATTCCTCACTTTGAAACTAAGCAGGATTTGTCCCAGTTACTACATGAATGGGAAACCCACTGTTGCTGTAAAAATACCTATTTTTATATTTTATTATGGACTGGGGGACTACAAATACCAGAATTCAATTCAGCAAAAGGCAAAAAATTGCCTCTGAGTGCAAAACCTTCGAGGAGTGACAGTACCATGTTTTATAAAAAGTAAATAATTCAGAGGCCCGTTCGGTTGCCCATGAATGCAGTAACCGGGATTGACCCTGTTTAGGTCGAAAGTGGGTCGAACCCTGCTTAGCTTCAAAGCAAGAAAAGGGCCTGCCCATTCCTCTAAGTGCTCTAGTAGATTTGGCTCTTTTATCAGACAACATGGGCCGAGGAGGCTGGCCCTGTCCTTACTTAAGCAGAGTCTGTTCTGGTTACTATATAAATGGGAGACCTGGATGGCAATTGAGTGGCTATAGCCGAGGCTACAGAAAGCATTGTGTTGCAAACTCGGTCCCTGGACCCCCTCCAACTCCCAAATTTCACTCACTGCTTTCTAGCTATCCCCACACCTCTACCCTGATGGCATGTGTATGTTTTTTTTACCTGCAAATAGTTTTTTACTGTGTTTCATTTTCCCATGACATCGCCTATAGCCTCGAATATCTCACACATCGAGAGAAAAACAAGATGGCAGTTGTTTCATTTATGGAAAACCATGATCCTGCAATGCACCATATAACTATAATTTTTTGGAAAGGGCGCACCCCCTTCTGCAACAAATTTTAAAATAATCACTGCACTGAATCACCGCAAACCATGCATGGCGTGCCAGTAAACACTTCGTGCCCAGGTTATTTCTGACCTGGTCCAAATCCATCCAGAGGTTTGGGCTGTGCGCTTTTTCAAATATTGAACTTTTTTGTCTATTGGAAAATTAATGGGAAGTAAGCAGCACTTTTGAAGAAAAAAACACTTTTTTGACCCTTAATAACTTTTTGATTATTTAATGTATCTTTACGGCACTTTACAGTCTGGGGGGCCTGCAGACTTTTAGGGGCCGATTCATGGAACAAACGTGCGCCTGAAATCTCAAAAAGCAAGCGCATGCGCACGCGTGCGATTCAAGGAAGGGCCTGCGCGTGTTTTCCACTGGTTGTGCGCCAAATCCGTGCATGGCGCACACGGGTGCACACGTCATTGCAACAACCTGAACTCTGTGCGCGACGCGCACAGGGAAAGCGCACAATGTCAACGCACACACCAAAAAGGTGGCAGGACACGGGGCGTAACATGCAGAATGGGGAACAACGTGTGAAAAAGAAGGCGTAACTGGGGAAGTACTGCAGGGAAATACACGGTACGTGAACCCACACGCGCGAACAACTCGTATTCATGGATTCGAATACGGGAAACAAGCGCACGCTAAAAGACGCGCACAGGCGTCAACACGGCCGCCACAGGAAGGCAAGCGTAAGCCTCACCATGCACAGTATAAAAGTGCACGCAAACAACAAACACGTATATACAGCTACGAGGAATGCCCCATTTCTCGCAGCACTGATCGTGGGACACCGCAGGAGGAGGAGAATAGCCAGGGCCCGCATTTTTTCCCCCCGGACTAGCCTTTTTGGGATGCCTGACGAGCAGGTCTATGGCAGGTATAGGTTTCCATCTCTTATCATCCTAGACCTGGTCAGGGAGTGGGAAGATGACCTTACATCCCCCACCCTCTGCTCCCAAGCATTGAGCCCCTTGGAGAAGGAGCTCAATGTCCTGCATTTTTTGGCCACTGGGTCATTTCAGCGGACTACTGCCATAGTGGGGGGGTCTCTCAGGCCACGCAGTCACGCTGCCTACACCAGGTGTTGGCAATCATGACTGCGCGCCCCTCAGTCCGCAGGCACATATACATGCCCAGAACACCTGCAGAAAGGCAGGCCATAGTCCAAGACTTTTGCAAGGTGGCACACTTGCCCAAAGTGCTTGGTGCCATAGATTGCACCCATGTGGCCCTACGTCCACCTAGGGCCACTGAGCACATCTATCGAAAGCGCAAGCACTGGCATTCCATCAACGTGCAGGTGGTATGGGATGCAAAAGGAATCATCACCTCTGTCTATGCAAACTACCCAGGCTCCACCCATGACAGTTTCATTTACAGAATGTCCACCCTGAGCCGGGCCCTGGAAGCTGGGCAGCATGGTGACACATGGCTCCTGGGTGAGTACCAATGCACGTGCACATGCATGCATGTAAAACACAGACAAAGACACAAACCCCAATAATCACAACCATTATCACCTCTCCAGGGGACAGTGCCTACCCTCTGAGCAACCACATGATGACGCCAATCCGGAACCCTACCACACCACCCCAGGTAAGATACAATGCTGTCCATATTGCTACCAGGGGCATAGTGGAGCACACATTCGGAGTGCTAAAGTCACACTTCCGCTCCCTTGACCGCTCTGGTGGGCAGCTACTCTATGCACCCCTAGTAGTGTGCAGGATAATTGTGGCAGCATGTGTCCTTGTTAGGCGGAAACCTGTGCAGCTCCCTCTGGGACCACTGCAAAAGATTTAGGACTACAGGTGTTGCGATGAACCCACTTGGTAGCAGTCTGTACCACACAGATTCAATTGGTAGCTGTGGCTGAGCAGTCAGACTTCTCTCAAGAAAAGTTGGTCAGTATAGGGAGCATACAAGATAGGGTAATTCTTCGCAGTAAAACGAGTAAACACGCAACCAGGCTTTAGTATAAAGATAGCAAGTTATTTATTAATAACAGAACATCTACGGAAAGTACTAAAGCGAACCACGGCAAACAAATCAAAATACAATTACTCTGCAGAATGGAATAACGCTCCATCCCCGGAAACACAATATCGAAAACTCTAGGTCCTACGGCACCACTTATTTTCAGACAGAGGTGTATACCTCAACCCAGATGACACTCGAATGTTTAGTGAGGAAGGGAGAGAAGAGATAGGCAGGTAATGAAGTCAACACGGTTCGTACTGAAGCAGGAAAAAAATGCAAGGCAAGAAGGCATTAATCACACTACCTCACAAGGACCGATTGATAAGGGAAGCCAGGCGGTTACGGTACCTTGTTGTGGAAGACCACTCCAGCGGGGGCAGTTGTTCCTGGTGGTGGATGCACAACGGGTCTTGGCCAAGAGAAGAGATGCTCTCGTCGTCGAAGAGAAGATGTCCGGTGCACCACCAGGGAAGAAACCAGCCGCGGAGGGCTTCGTCACAAGGCACCACCTTTCGATCACGATGCCGGAGTAGTGGCTATCCGGTTGCCGGGTGCTCTGCACGGGCAATTCGACCACTGCGTCCAGGGCGATCAAAAAGCACAAAGAAGAAGAAGACTGGTTGTTCCCACCAGCCAGGGAAAGAGCCTCTCCGGCAGGGAGACCTCTTCTGTCGTCGGGAGATTGTGAGACGGTTCCGCAGGGCTCCACCGGAGGTGTCGTCGTGCAGGTCGGCTCAGCGTTACCCTCGTCGGATTCTTTAGGTCCAGTGGCGACGTTTCTCTAAGATCCAGTCCCAAAAGCCCTGCTTTTATGCAGACGTCCCCCATTCATTCAGCCTAGCTTGTCAATCAATACATGCTAAGTGGTGAGCGGGAAGGCTCACCACCTGGGCCAATCACTCCAGAGTGCGACCTGAGTTGGCAAGGCAACTCGGTCCAGGGTGCCTAAACCTCCTCCCACACCCCTGAGGTAACCCAGACAGAATGGCGCCACTTTGGAGGGTCTCTGTCCAGAGGCCCGCCAAAAGTGGAACAAAGGGCTCAACCTTTGGTTTAGGAGTCACAGAGAAAAACACAGACGCCATTTTACAACCCGAGTTCTGGCAGAAAATACCACTCGATAAACCTATTTAAGATAAGTAGATCGGTGGTACGTTGGAGATTAACGAAAAACAGTATCAATCTTCAACAATGGGACGAATCCCATAGGGTTATGCTCGGGGTCGAACATAACAAGTAGTTTCCACTGCCACCAGCCAAAACTCGACGAGGAGGGACGGGACAGTGCCCCCTCGAGTAACAGATCCAGGAGTAATCGAATTACCCCTACTAGCACGTCCACAATAAGATGGTTGGTACTAGTTCTGTTAGCAAATTTAGGTCTAGTAAAGCCAATGGTGACTTTACATGCCCGGGGAGACGGTAGTCAGTCCCCGGGTATGGAGTCTATGGTGGGGGGACCAGCTAGGGTGCCCCCGTGTCACGACACGTAGGGTGCGGAGTGACACACATAGAAAAACTTATGAGACCCTATGGAGTAAAAGACCCCATAGCCCATCGAACACATTGACAACTCAAAGGAATCACACACATACATGTCCAAGAGTGAGAGGAAAAGGGTCACACTCTTGGCAGGATGGAAAAAACAAACTCCAGAAATCCAGCAAAGCTGCTGGGGGACTCACTAGGTTAGGAAATTCAGCCTAAACAGAGAATTCTCCCTAACACTCGGCCCCCCCAGACTAAGGGACAGGAGGATTTAATCCACTCCTGGATGAATCTCATACCTCTAGTCGATGATATACATCCTAGAGAGACCATCAGCATTTTGGTGGTGACACCCTGACCTGTGCTCAATGGTGAAATCGAACCCTTGCAGGCAGATCGACCATCTCAGTAGTTTCGGGTTTTCCCCTTTCATTTGCATTAACCATCTCAAGGGTTGGTGGTCAGTCTGAATAACAAAGGTAGAACCATACAAGTACGGCCTAAACTTCTTCAGAGCCCACACGATAGCAAAGCATTCTCTTTCGATTGTTGCCCACCTTGTTTCAGGATCCTTCAGCTTGCGGCTGATGTAGCAAACGGGGTGCTCCCTACCTTTCCCATCCAGTTGACTGAGTACGGCACCTATCCCTACATTGGAAGCGTCTGTCTGCACAATGAAGTGTTGGCGGTAATCAGGAGCTCTGAGTACTGGGGCTTGGCAAAGAGCCTTTTTCAGGTTTTCAAAAGCCTGATTGCACTCCTCGTTCCATTTAACCTTTTTAGGGAATTTGGGCGAGGAGATGACATTCAGTGGAGAAGCTATGGTCCCATAGTTCTCTATGAAATTCCTGTAATACCCGGTGAGGCCTAGGAAGGCTCTCACCTGAGTCTGAGTAGTCGGTGTTGTCCAACTTTGCACAGCTTCAATCTTACTGAGCAAAGGCCTTATTTCTCCACCGCCTACCTCATGCCCAAGGTAGACTACCTTACTCTGTCCAATTTGGCATTTACTCGCCTTTATGGTCAGATTGGCTCGTCCAAGAGCCTGCAAAGCATCTCTCAGGTGGGTTACATGTTCGTCCCAGGAATTGCTGAACACTGCTATGTCATCCAAGTATGCCATGCAGAAGTCCTCCATCCCGGTTAGAACTTGGTTTACCATCCGTTGAAACGTAGCAGGTGCATTTTTTAGTCCGAAAGGCATTACCGTAAACTGGTATAACCCAACGGGGGTAGAAAATGCAGTTTTCTCCTTGGCATGGTTGGTCAGGGCTATTTGCCAATAGCCTGACGTCAAGTCAAATGTGCTGAGGAACTTGGCGGCGCCAAGTTTATCCACCAACTCATCTGTCCTTGGCAAAGGGTGGGCATCAGTCGTGGTGACTGCGTTAAGAGCTCCATAATCCACGCAGAATCTAAGTTCTTTAGATCCGGCCTTTGGTACTAACACAACTGGGCTAGACCATGGACTAGTAGAGGCCTCTATTACCCCGAGATCAAGCATCTTGCTGACCTCGCCTTTGATGTGGGTTCTTACGTTTTCTGACATGCGATATCCTCTGCTTTTGACAGGCAGACAGTCACCAGTGAGTATCTCGTGCTGGCCCCAAGGGGTCAAGCCTGGTGAGAGCGAGAACAGAGAGGCAAACTGATTCAACATAGACTTGCACTCTTCTTGTTGCTCGGGTGTCAGATTGGAGGAGAGATTTACTCCTTCAATTTTTTAATCTAAAGGTAAGCCTCTGAGGAGATCCGGAAGAGCTTCACTCTCTTCTTCTTCCTCGGCCGATGCTAGAAGCAATGCTCCTACATCAGGTCGTGAGACATACGCTTTAAGTCGGTTGGTGTGAAAGACTGTCGGAGCCTCCTTGGGGTTGCCCAAGTCCACCAGATAGTTAACCTCGCCGAGCTTACCCACTACTCGGTAGGGTCCCATCCATTTATCTTGCAAGGCCCTCTGCCTTGTGGGGATCATAACAAGAACAAGCTGGTTTTGAGCGAACTCAACCATGTTAGCCTTTTTCATCGTGCCAGTGCTTGACCAATGCTTGTCCAGCTTTCAAATTCTCGCTTGCTTCTGTCATCAGGTGCGACATTCTCCTCCGGAGACCTATCACGTAGTCAGTCACTCTGACTGGCTTGGGGGAAGGAGCACTCTCCAACCCCTCCTTAATCAGGGCCAATGGACCTCTGACGGGATGACCATAGAGCAGTTCGAAGGGAGAGTAGCCTACTCCCTCCTGAGGGACTTCTCTATAAGCAAAAAGAAGGCATGGCAATAGAAGGTCCCACTTACGTTTAAGGGGTTCTTCTAGAGCACCTATCATGCTCTTCATGGTTCGGTTGAACCGTTCTACCAACCCATTGGTTTGTGGGTGGTAAGCCGTTGAGAACTTGTAAGTTACCCCGCAGGTTTTCCACATGGCTTTCATGTAGTGGGACATAAAATTTGACCCCCTGTCAGAGATAACTTCCTTAGGAAATCCGACCCTAGTAAAAATACCAAGGAGGGCCTTAGCCACAGCCGGAGCTGTAACAGTCCTCATAGGAATTGCCTCAGGATACCTAGTAGCATGGTCTACTACAACAAGTATAAACCTGTTGCCTGAGGAGGTTGGAGGATCAAGGGGACCAACGATATCAATCCCTACTCTCTCAAATGGGACTCCCACAACGGGAAGAGGCACTAACGGTGCCACATTCTTGGACCCAACCTTACCAGAGGTCTGGCAGGTATGGCAGCTTCTGCAGTGTTTTTCTACTTCGGTCCCCATCTTTGGCCAATAGAAGTAGAGCGAGAGCCTTTCCTTAGTCTTCTTGAAACTCAAGTGACCAGCCAAAGGAATCTCGTGGGCTAACTGCAAGAACTGTGGTCTGTTCTCTTGGGGTACTACAAGGCGTTTGTAGTCTCCAGGTGCAGACTCGGTCGGTTCACTATAGAAGAGGCCATCTTCCCAGTGCAACCTATGTTTCCCAGGCTCTTGCCCTTCAGCCTGAGTTTCTGCCTGACGGCGAAGACCTTCCAGAGTTGGACATTCTCTCTGTCCCTTACTGAAGTCCGCCCTGCTGGGTCCACCTTCTGCCAGTAACGACTGCAGCTCAGGATGGTCAACAGGATCCAGATCTCCAATGAGTTCTTGGCCTTCCATTAGCTCTTCTTCAGAGTCTAATTCTACCATACAGGGTTGTACTTCCCCCTCAGCCTCAGCTGGAGGTGGAGTTACGGGTGTGACGTTGGACAACCACGGGGAAGTCCGTGTCGGCTGCATTGGAATGTGGGCTGTTGGTTTCGGTTTAGAAGTTTTAGGTTTCCCTTTTACTTCGGTGTTCCTAGAGACAGCGGCCGCCATTTCCAATGGAGCAGGAGTGATTTCTTTCTTCATCATCTCCCCGAGAGTTCTGCGCAGGGTCCTCTCTCTTGCAGGTCTGGTTAGCTCCTGTAACCGTTTACTAGGAGGTCTGGGAGTATGCGATACAACTCCGAGAGTTTTCAAATCGTTACCCAACAGTACGCGTCCTGGTACCTCACTCTGTATGCTGACAGGTATCTTTACAGTCATGTCGTTACACTGGATGAGAACTGGTAATTGGGGAAGCATCTGCACAGGCCCTCCAGCTAACTTGGTGAGGCGTTTGGGTGCCTTAGCAACATCCTCAGCCTGAAAAAACGATTTATCCACCACAGTTATGCTGGCCCCAGTGTCCCTAATGGCAGGCGTCTCCTGACCATTCACCTGGACACTGTCCTTATAATACTCTTTAGTATTATCGGGGATAGAATTATAGACATCTAAATTCTGTTGTTCCCACAACCCCAGAGATACTAAAGAAACGCTGGCTGAGACTCCAATGGGTTCGTCAGCTAGCAGTAGAAAGTTTCCACTTGCCATTTGGACTTCCTCCTCTGGAGCGAAGGCTAAGGAGACAAGCTGGACCCCTGAAGGTTTACCCTTACATCTGGGATCTCCTTTCACGTGATCAGTCGAGCCACAAACAAAGCATTTCCCGAATGCTTTCTGGAATGGTGGCTTGTTCTGACCTCCTTCCGGTTTGGCACCAGAAGACATACTATTCTGCTGTGGTTTTCCCGGTGGCTTACCCTTCTGGTTTTGTTTGGGGCCCTCTTTGGAATGTGAGTTATTCGAATTCTCCTTTGAGTCTTTTTTAGGCTGTTTTCCCTCGTCCTTTTTCTGAGTTGCCCCAGAATCCTTGTGAGTAGCCCTGTTGGCAACCCACAAGTCAGCAGCCTTAGCTAGAGCCCTGGAATCTAATTCCTTCGAGTCAGCCAAGTGCTGTCTGAGCTCGGGAGAACAGGCATCATAAATCGACTCCAACATAAAAAGATTTCGCATACCCTCGTAAGTGTTAACTTTGTAACCCTTAATCCATCCCTCTAAGTTTTTCAACCCTTCACTCACCCAGGTAGCCCAAGGGGTACCATCATGCTTTTTGAGGGTTCTAAACCTCTTAAGATACTGGGAAGGGGTCTTCCCGAATCTAGCTATCAATGCTAGTTTCACACTTTCGTAATCCGTCTTATCCACCTCCCCCAATTCCATTACCACATCAGTCGCAACAGGAGGAAGCCTAGAGAACAACCAGGGAAGCAACGCATTCCCGGTGATGTCCTGGAGCCCATGATTGTATTCAAACAGTTTCAACCAATCCAACACATCCAATCTCGGTTCGTACATACCCACTAATTCCTTCGGCATCCGGGGTCTTTTGGGACTGGAGCTCCTAGAGGAACCAGAGGAGAGAGAAGCATTTTCCATAGACAACTTTTTCATTTGTAACTCATGATTAAGCTCTATTTCCCTGAGTCTTAACTCAGCTTGTTTCTGCTCAGCCTGGGCATTCATTCGTCTGAACTCGAGTTCTTGGTTTCGTTCAGATTGAGCCAAGAACCGTTTATATTCTAATTCGAGCTTCATTTTTTCAAGTTCAAAATAAGCAGGATTACTTGTGGGACCTGGTATTGGCCCCGTAGGCACAGTTGGTAAGGCAGGTAGAGGAACAGGTGAGACAGTTTCGTTAGCCTCGCCGTCCTCGTCAGCCTCTTCATCGCTATCATCAGAATTACGATTTAGATCAACACCATTACTGTTATCTACAGTTGCTGGAGAGTTTGGTTCCTCTGAACCAGTACCCAGACTTTGGTTTGCCAGCAATCTCTCTATCAGCTCTAACTTCTTGCCTTTTACAGGAAGATTCTCTTGTCTACAGAGAGCTCGCAGACTCTCAGTATTTTTATCTGACAAAGACTCTTGGCTGTAAATTTCCATCGTAGACATGTTTTTTGAAAGTTGCTTTTGTAACGTTTTGTGGTTAGTCGTCCTACAGCGTCGAAAAACACTCTAAACTGTATGCTCGATACTAATCCCACCGCTGTACACCAGTGTTAGGCGGAAACCTGTGCAGCTCCCTCTGGGACCACTGCAAAAGATTTAGGACTACAGGTGTTGCGATGAACCCACTTGGTAGCAGTCTGTACCACACAGATTCAATTGGTAGCTGTGGCTGAGCAGTCAGACTTCTCTCAAGAAAAGTTGGTCAGTATAGGGAGCATACAAGATAGGGTAATTCTTCGCAGCAAAATGAGTAAACACGCAACCAGGCTTTAGTATAAAGATAGCAAGTTATTTATTAATAACAGAACATCTACGGAAAGTACTAAAGCGAACCACGGCAAACAAATCAAAATACAATTACTCTGCAGAATGGAATAACGCTCAATCCCCGGAAACACAATATCGACAACTCTAGGTCCTACGTCACCACTTATTTTCAGACAGAGGTGTATACCTCAACCCAGATGACACTCGAATATTTAGTGAGGAAGGGAGAGAAGAGATAGGCAGGTAATGAAGTCAACACGGTTCGTACTGAAGCAGGAAAAAAATGCAAGGCAAGAAGGCATTAATCACACTAGATCATACAGTTCGGCGGCCAGGCCCACTCGGTGAGAGGTATGGCAAGATGTCCTGGAAAGTCTCTATGGGTGATGCGTTCAAGTCTTAGTTAGCAGTTTGGTTAGCGACAGGTTGAACCAGTTCAGAACAAAGAGTGAATAAAGCTTGGAGGCAACCCAACGGAACGGAGAGGAATCAGATACCTCACACGGACCGATCGATAAGGGAAGCCAGGCGGTTACGGTACCTTGTTGTGGAAGACCACTCCAGCGGGGGCAGTTGTTCCTGGTGGTGGATGCACGACGGGTCTTGGCCAAGAGAAGAGATGCTCTCGTCGTCGAAGAGAAGATGTCCGGTGCACCACCAGGGAAGAAACCAGCCGCGGAGAGCTTCGTCACAAGGCACCACCTTTCGATCACGATGCCGGAGTAGTGGCTATCCGGTTGCCGGGTGCTCTGCACGGGCAATTTGACCACTGCGTCCAGGGCGATCAAAAAGCACAAAGAAGAAGAAGACTGGTTGTTCCCACCAGCCAGGGAAAGAGCCTCTCCGGCAGGGAGATCTCTTCTGTCGTCGGGAGATTGTGAGACGGTTCCGCAGGGCTCCACCGGAGGTGTCGTCGTGCAGGTCGGCTCAGCGTTACCCTCGTCGTATTCTTTAGGTCCAGTGGCGACGTTTCTCTAAGATCCAGTCCCAAAAGCCCTGCTTTTATGCAGACGTCCCCCATTCATTCAGCCTAGCTTGTCAATCAATACATGCTAAGTGGTGAGCGGGAAGGCTCACCACCTGGGCCAATCACTCCAGAGTGCGACCTGAGTTGGCAAGGCAACTCGGTCCAGGGTGCCTAAACCTCCTCCCACACCCCTGAGGTAACCCAGACAGAATGGCGCCACTTTGGAGGGTCTCTGTCCAGAGGCCCGCCAAAAGTGGAACAAAGGGCTCAACCTTTGGTTTAGGAGTCACAGAGAAAAACACAGACGCCATTTTACAACCCGAGTTCTGGCAGAAAATACCACTCGATAAACCTATTTAAGATAAGTAGATCGGTGGTACGTTGGAGATTAACGAAAAACAGTATCAATCTTCAACAATGGGACGAATCCCATAGGGTTATGCTCGGGGTCGAACATAACAAGTAGTTTCCACTGCCACCAGCCAAAACTCGACGAGGAGGGACGGGACAGTGCCCCCTCGAGTAACAGATCCAGGAGTAATCGAATTACCCCTACTAGCACGTCCACAATAAGATGGTTGGTATTAGTTCTGTTAGCAAATTTAGGTCTAGTAAAGCCAATGGTGACTTTACATGCCCGGGGAGACGGTAGTCAGTCCCCGGGTATGGAGTCTATGGTGGGGGGACCAGCTAGGGTGCCCCCGTGTCACGACACGTAGGGTGCGGAGTGACACACATAGAAAAACTTATGAGACCCTATGGAGTAAAAGACCCCATAGCCCATCGAACACATTGACAACTCAAAGGAATAACACACATACATGTCCAAGAGTGAGAGGAAAAGGGTCACACTCTTGGCAGGATGGAAAAAACAAACTCCAGAAATCCAGCAAAGCTGCTGGGGGACTCACTAGGTTAGGAAATTCAGCCTAAACAGAGAATTCTCCCTAACAGTCCTGCACAATGTTGCTACATGGCAGGGTGTACCGGTGGACATGGTGGTGCCCCAACATCCCCAACCACAGGCACAGGTGCTGCCCATGGGAGGGGATAGGACACGTGGCGAGGCAGCCCGGACCCAGCTTGTGGCTAAATTTTTCACCTAAACTCCCACCCATGCGGAGTGCACATAGGCCTGGCACATACCAGGTGACAATCGATGATGACAAAGAGACAGTCAATTGTCACAACCTTACCACCCTGAGAATGTTGCCATGGAAGTGCTACATTGTGTGCATCCCTAGCGACTAAAACATGAACAATTGTGTGTGACCAAAAGGAACACATGCAAGGTGTGCATCACACACCCCTGCAAAACAGGCCATCACAAACCCTGGTATGTCATCCAAACCCTCCTAAACCACATCACCCTTGTTTGACCATTACATGGCAAGCAAAAGCAAAAGGCCAACACATTACCAATAATACACAAAGTGACATGTGATTAATGTAAATTGGCTTCACACAATGATGCCTGTCATGGAATCTGATGAAATGACTGACCAACAACCTCCCACACAAAACAAGTCATACCCAAATGCATTCCAACAGTTGTAGCATGGACATATCAATCAATGCCTGTTCACATGCACATTGGCCAAGGCAAAATCCCTACTCCTGAATACGTGTGCTGTGTGCATCTCCTCCAACACACTGCTCAGCACACAGCATAGTGACCAGCCATTGTGTCAGAGACCCACCTTGAGCATCACATGAAAAGGACTAAATAATAAATAAACAATTGACACATGTACAGGATCCACAAATGGTCATAGATCATGTGCTGCAGGGACACAGAGGTCCCCAGAAGGCAAACTGTGTGCACATTTGACAATGGAAGGGTGGATATACATGTGGTGGATTATAGTGTGATGTGTGTGTCAGTAGGGACATGCACTCAATGCATGCATGTCCAATCAAGTGAACATCAGTGTCCTCTACACATCACATGTGAACATTGCCCATGTGCACACCCCAGCATGTCAAACCACACCAATCCCCTCACACCTGAAAGGTAAACACAACACAGGAACAGGCATTGACCAGCAGAACACATCATGTACATAGGACACCACAATAACAATGTCACGGTTCCCATCACACTGTAGGCCAAGACAACTGTCCAACAACCAAACACCCTCCCTCATTCACATATCACCATGACCTACTGAACAACTGTGTCTGGGGTATGTAGCCTTCTTCCTTGAAGTCTACGTAGCCACCGGATCACCCTACCCCTTTGTCTCTATCTTCCACTTTGCGTGTAAATAGTGTCCAGCACCCTCCGAGGCCACCTTGACTGGCAAAAATACCAAATCAAAGAGGACTCAAAGGAGCCAAACACACAAGCCAGGCAAAAAGCCTGTAGGCAGCAAAAAACACTTGAAGAATCTCCAGTAGATGACTTGAAGTAGCAGTAAATTTCAAAGCACATGTACAAGCACAATGATGTAAAAACCAATTTAGCACACTTAAACAATGCTACATCAGGATGTGTACCATGTTTGGTACATAATATACAATGATGCAGCACCAACTGATGGGTAGTGTCCCTGCTCCGATGTCCACGCGCAGGAGTGGCACGAACCAACCACCCCCTCCATGGTCTGGGCGTCTGCAAGGTCAAACTTACACAGGCCTCTGAGACCACGGTGGGGAAGGAGGGTCAGGGATATGTTGACTGGACAGGCATTGGTATTCTGGATAATCGGAAAGAGGGGCAGGAGAGGGGAGTTGGATTGTCAAGGGAAAGTAGGGAAAAGACAAAAATCTACTATTCACAATAACACATACTCAATCAGATAAACCATGTACATCATGCACATTGTACCAAATGACTCAAATGGAAGTCAAAGAGAGACTTATCTCTGGGGTGAGTGCTGGCCTCCTGCCTGCGCACTCTCAGGTCCGGTAACAGGAGCAGTTCAATGCTGCAAAGATAGTAAGAGTTACTAATCTGTGTGTGTCCATAACACACACACACCACCATACATGCCCCAAAGCAAGTAAATCCTCCACAAACAAACACTCTTGTCTGCTGCTTCGTACCCATACGTAAGACTCCCCTGTGATGGTTCATACACTGTCAATGCAGTAAGTCAGGTGCAAGTGGGCACTTGGCAAATGGAAGACCAATGTGTCAAGATTCACACATCATGCAATGGTCCCTGGGTAAGCAGCTACACGCATACAGCGAGGTACGACTTCAGTACAAGTAGTGTTCTGGCATCCCCCAAATAAAAGAGGTAGTGCATGTGTCAATCTGAACATGCAAATGATATGCACTGCACACCAATCTGTCCCTCGCTGGGTGTCCCTGTGCGCAGCTCTATTTTTTTAGGCTTTGAACGCTAATGGGCTTATACATCTGCTTCAATGGAGCATGGTGGACTGGAGGATATGTGCGACACCCCCTCATGCGCCCCTCACAACTTGGAAAGCAACTTTCCGTGTGTCCGCCAACTCATTTTAGCTGTACTATACGCTTCAACACCAATAACTGTTCAAGTTCACCGACAGTGGCGCTACTTAGCATGCATGTGCAACAGGCCTGGTGGAAGGTTGGCTGTGGTGTGTGCCCCTTGTGCTGCGCACCTTGCATGGAGTTCCTGGAAAGACGTCTGCTTCTGTTGGATGTAAGAGCACAAGCCCTGTGGCACTTCTAGTGCACACATGCGCATGTCTGCACCACCAAACGTGGCCAGCTGCCAGACGTACACTGGCCCATGTCTACTGGCAAAGGTGGTCTGGAAGCTCATTCTCCTGCAGAAAGGGCACAAAACACAAAATTAATGCAGGAAAGTCACCTGTGTGTGTCTCTTCATGTTGTGACTGGACCATGTCAGAGACGTACATCAGATTCCATCCCACCATCAGTGTGACTTTCACAGGCAAAGGGTGGCCGACACTCTCTACAGCATGAAGTGCATCAAGCATATGTAAAGTAAAGAAAATAAACATACAACACAATGTATAGCAATTAATGGATGACTGATTCCTGAAACCACCCATTTCTAATGCTGAAATGCCGTCGATAAGACCCCTACAATTCCCACTAGGGGTGTTAATACCAGTAGTACAGCAGCAGACAGGCCACAGATATGACAGATCAAAGCCCTTGTGAAATAGACTGTAACACCGAACCATCCTTGCGAGCCCATGGATAAGGGAAGCAGGAGTGGCCTATGTGAGTCAGGACCCCAAGCTGCAAACACATACACGAGACAAGCTTGAAGGGCCCAGCTGGAACAGACAGTGGATGCTTTTAAAAGCCACAAAGCACCACACCGTCACATGAAAACACAATAGACAAGCAATTTTAAACTATATTGTCTAATTACACTAACTATAAAAAACCTACATTACCTAAATAAACTAACTATCAAATCGAATGTTAACTAACTAAACTCAAAAGAAAAATCAAAAATGGCCACATACGACCTGGGGGGGGAGGCACCCAGGAGGGGGCAGGTACAGGGTGCAGCTCAACACCCACATGCAATGATGCTGAGGAAAAAAAATAACCTCCATGTGCTCAACGCCTGCACAGATCGACCTGTGTGGGAGATACCTCGTCGTCCGAGTCTGGCTCATCCTGAAAAGGAGGATGTGGCACAGGAGCCTGACCACACCTAGCCGTAGCTTGCCCCTCATCAGCAGCAAGTCTGCCAGACGGGTGAGCCTGGTTCTGTGCGGCGATGACACGTAGGTCTTCATGCAGAACCTCCCGTGATACATGTGCTTCCTCTTGCAAGGTAAGATGTGTAACACAGAGTTCTTCCTGCAAGGCCTATCTGGACAACTGATGTACCTCCCGGCAAGCACATAGTTCAGCCGAGATGGTACGCTCAAGCTGCTCAAACCTCTCCTCTGACCGCGCCCTCTGGGACATCAAGAGGACACCCAGAGTGGATCTGGGGGACTAATACTCAGTCCTCAGGGCCTCCATGTGTGCCTCTACGTGAGGAGGAATTTTTTGACACAAAGACAACATTTCAGCCTGGCGTGCCCTGTCTGAGGCCGCCATGCCCAGCCTGAGCGAGCGGGCCATGGACTGTGCCGCCCGCTGCTGGAGAAGCACCTACCTAGCAGGGGGAGCACGGATTGGGCCACACGCTCCATTCTCACAGCAATGTTTTCCATTGCTGCCCCCTGGCGTTCTGAATTAGCAGTCATGTCTTGCTCCCACTCAGTATACCTCGGTGGCATGCAGCCATCGCGTTGCTGGGCTTGACGTCCTCGTTGCATTGGCACCGCCCGTGGCTGCACGACTACATGCCCCCGTTGACGTAATGGCCCAGGCCCATCAGCGACTGGTGTGGAGGGTGACCCTGCGTCCCGATCCACCACAGGCGGAGATCCCACCACTGTCTGACCCCTCAGTGCAGGTGTCGCGGGCAGAGGAGTGTTACATCAGAATCACTCGCCCCTGACGTATGGACCTGATGCACATCCAACTCGACATGGACGTCAGAGTGGTCATCTGGGCTGGCCTCATTGCCAGCCAAAGACAAGATGGTCTGTAGCACATGTTGGTTCTCGTTGTCTACCACCCCACGACCCCCACTTGTGCCGTGTTGCTGTGGTGATAATAACCCTGTGCCTGGCATGACAACACCATGCTCTGGCTCCATTGCATCATCATCTGAAAAGTAGAGAGAAAAAAAGCACACAACACACAACACACAGACACATAGACATCACACAGACAGCCAACACATGAAGCAGACATGTCATACACAAAAGAGAGCCTGCCATGCATGCCGGGTCAACTTGACATTGCTTCTGTGATTAGGCATGTATAAGGGTGTTATACTGTTCATAAGTGGCTCGATGCAGTGCAGAACATTTGTACATTACTCACTATCTACATGTACAAGTACTTCATGATGTGTATCAGAAAACGTGAAGGCAGCGCAAGGTCAAGTTCAGGCATCACGTGCAATGTGCATGCAATGGGTTGCATGGATACAAGCAAACCACCCCTCCCCCTAAGTGGAAATGCAGGGATGCCTTGCATGGTATCAAAAGGATGACCAGAGACCTGTGTATTGGCAGACAGTGTTGACTAGCATCAATTGCATCATCTGAGTCAACTGAAAACACAGCAGATGATGATAGGACAGTAAGCACGACACATGATGAACCCTCAGTAGTACACCCACGTATGCAGAAGACACTACACCAGTTGGACAGAGTCAGTGGGCCTGAAACAGGCTGAGGCCTGTGACCGACACAGACTGTCACACCCTAAACATGTGTGAGACGCAGGACTGAGCCACAGCGGGCATGGGAAGGCTAATGAAATGCCATGAAATGTAGGTCACCCTGGACACGTAGTACAATGATCATCCAGTCAAGGACACATAGGGGATGCATGGAATGCACATGGAGCATGAATGGGCACTCATGTCCCTGCGGAGCATCTGACATCTGCACAGTCCAGGTGAGACACCCTGCATCAGGTACAAAGGATGTACCCCACTGCATGTGTCTGGCAGGTTGGCTCATGGAAGTTTGCATGTACACAGGACGCATGAACAGGTCATTGCATTACGGAAAAATGATGCAGACCAGTGCATAGGTGATATTGAGGTGCAGGGGGGGTGGAGAGGCAAGGGAGCATCCCTACGTGGAGTACCAGCATGCAGGCAGAGGACACATGCACTTCAGTCATGCTATGACATAGTCCTAGTGCTGAGAGGAAGGACACCCCAGGCTACATGCAGAAGGGCCAGTGAGCTGGAACATGGACCGGAGGGGCATCCAGGTGACCAGCATGTGAGTAGGGTGCAAGTGTGGTGATGAGGACAGTCCCTGTCTGCTCCACATGTTCACCATCCTGCAGAACAGCCATGCATCAGTGAAGCATTGCATTACTTGCACATCTGAACCATGTACACATGACATGTAGTGGCAATCATGCACAACACATCACACAAGTAAAACACACATGGCCTCGACAAACACGCAGCAACACTCACTGGACTGGGCATCAAAGTCCAGCATCTCTCCCACTCCTTCGACCGATTCAGGTGGTATGAACTCCGCAACGAGTGACTCGTGTGGAGTGAGGTCTTCCTCCTCAGGTGCCGGCCCACTGCCAGTCACCAGAGTCATGTTGTAATTTCAGGCATGCTTTGCCTTAGCGCTGCGTTTGAGGTCATTCCAACGCTTTTTGCACTCTTGCGCCGTGCGCACCTCATGGCCGAATGAACTCACATGTTCTGCAACTTGCTTCCAGTGGGTATCACGATGAGCAGCCATAGTTTGAAAATTAGGCCCCACTAGCATGTCATGGTTGTGCTCCTGCACACGTAATCCACGAGGAAGTCTAGTTCCTGCGCACAGAAAGGCTTCTTCCTCGACGTGCAGGAGGTTGTGGCTGTGTGTGGGATCCCAGCCTTTGCTGCAGGTGCAACCTTCCTCCTCTTGGATAGTGGCGCAGACCCTGGCTGGCAAATGCCGCCCTGATCGGTATGGCCAGCGGCACCGGTGGATTGAGCCAAGGGAGTGGCAGATGGAAGGACGACCGAAAGCCTGACTTGCGTCAGTGGCGGCTGGGTGCCCTGGAATGGACCCTGTGCAGCAACATCCGCTGTGGCAGGGTCATTGACCGCGACTGTCCTGGTTGGTAGACTCACAACCTGGGTGTTGTTGGCTGCATCTGCCTCAGCACTGCCAACACCTGGCTGGTCGGGCAGCAGATGACATTACTGCCCCAGGGACACTTGTCTCTGTCAGGGCAGCCCTGTGTGCACCTATGGTGTTCCTCCTGACCTGTTGGAAATCTTCCATGGACTCTTCAAGTGCCAACGCAGCCTGCGCTGGCAGACCCTGAGCCTGGGTGTTGGTGTCCACATTTGCACCTGCAGCTACCACTACCCTTAGGCTCGTGGCAGTCAATGAAACGGACTGCCAGGTCACATGGGCACCAGTGCCAGATGCAGAAGCTGCATCTCCCGGAACCACAGGGGGTGGTGGCATGACTGCACCAACATATGTCACAACATCGTGCCGAAGTGGCGCACCCCTGCCTCTTCCCCCTCTGCGGCCACCCTGGACACCCGGGAGTCCCCCTACTCCCTGGTTACCCCGGCCACGTCCCTGACCATGCCCACCACGAGGAGTACACCCAGCTGAGGCGCCCCTCACCTTTGGTGGCCTCCCAACTATGGCACAGATGGAGTAGTGCCGGCACAGTTGGAGAAGTGTCAATGGGAGGTGTACACGACAATTGTCCTGGGCAATTGGGGTGAAAGTGGTGGGATGCAAGATTTTAACAGCACCCCTGCACCTGCAAGGCTGTATGTGACCCCGGTGATTAAGTGACGGGTCACACAACACTCAGGCACCCCAAAACTGCAGTAAAACCATGCATGCAGCCCCTGCAGCCTACATGCGTGGAATTAACCTCCCGCAGTGCGGGTTGGCACCCAGGAACACAAAAAATGCGTACACGTGGGACACGCAGGCTACTATGACCTCGAAAACGGGTACGCGATACACAGGGGCACCCACAGTGGGAAAAATAGCGTGCACGACTCACCGTCAGACTAGCGTGATGATGAAAAACACGCATAGCCAATACCTCCACCAAAAGAAGAGATACGTCCTTGATCCTTTGTGAAGTTGTGATGGCGCGTGAAACAACACAAAGTAGCAACACACACGTCGGTCTCCAGGAAAGGCACATACAGCGAACTGCTGGCCACGCTCACTTTTTACCCGTGCTGAGGGTGACGCCTGCGCGCATCACGTCACATACGCGCTTAGGCCCTTTCCTCGGATTGTACGCATTCACACACGGACGTGTTTTTTTTTCACATGCTGATCCACTATGCACCCGTGTTGAGGGAAACGCCCGTGCGCGTTACGTCACAGACGCGCTTATGCGCTAGGGGCTTTCCTCGAATCACACACTGATGTGCACTTTTTTCACGTGCCAAATCACTCCGTATCAAGCTGGCCACGTGACAACAAACGGAAGACCACACTCCTGCCCAAAAGGCCATTTTCCTGCCCCCCAGAGCCCCAAGCATGCTCCCACCTGCCATCTGCTGCTGCCTTCTGCCCACATGCCCTGCTATTTGGCGCCTGCACATCAGCCATCTGCAGGGGTCCAGTTGCTGTGTCCACCCCTGCTGGAACAGAAGACTTCCGACTGTGATACCATAGCTCCACAGCCCAGCCCCAGGACCCAGTTGCCCACCCACACCTGCCGGGGTCACCATGTTGGGGCAAACACCATCAGAGACCACTGGCGACCCCCAGCAAGAGAGGCAGAGGGCTCCCAGCTTCAGTGACAAGGAAGTTGGTATCCTGGTGGAGCAAGTTCTGGGGCATTATGATGCCCTCTCCACACCATCGCGCACCGACAAGGAAGGACGGGAGAGGATCTGAGAGGACGTAGTGGTTGCCATCAACGCGGAGGGGGTGGCAGCCCGCGACATGAAGCACGTCGGAAGCGCTGGGAGGACTTCAGGTCCAGGACCCTCAACAAGGCCTGGCACCTCTTGTAGGCAGAGGATGCAGAGGGGTGCCGGTTCAGCCTGACCAACATCCAGATGAGGGTCCTGGAACGCATAAGCCCAGCGCTCCACGTCCAGAACCTTCAAAGGAAGACCCGTCTGGAGTCGAGCAGTAAGTGGCCATGCATTGCTGTGTGAAACAGGGCATGTTGCAGTGTGCCTGTAGTCATCTACTTGCTTGTATTTGTTTCATAGGCCATGTATGGATGTGTGTGTGCAGGGACATCATGATAATGCATGTGAGACCAGTAATGTGTGAACCACATGGATGGTGCATGTGATCCAATGCAACATGGGGAGCAGCATGCGGAATGCACACATGAATGCATGCCTGTCTCTGTTCTTGGACATGGATGTGGGGTGAGAGATGGGTGCTGCTCCTGCTCTCATGTACATGTATGGTGTACATGTCTGTGTGTCTGAGAAGTGTGCGTGTGACTTTGAAACACCATGGATGCATGACACATGTCCGTGACGATGTGTTGATTCACTTATGCAGTCTAGTCACCCTTGTATCCACTGTGTCTGTGGTGTACGAGCCCTGATGCATGACCCTCCGGTGATGTATGTGCATGGGATCAGTATGAGCCATGATGCATGTGAGTTTGAAGTCAAACCTTTATGTCAATAGAGGCCCTTGTACATGGATGCTGATGTTGATTGCATGCGCCGTTCTGTTTCTGCATGTGTGTTGCCTGCATTGACCCATGTGTTGTGGAGGGACAGGATGGAAGTGACGTTTGACAGTGCCACTCATGTGTTATTGCTTCCTGTCTAGGGAACTATTGTACAGTACCTTGATGCTTGTGTTCTATGTGTTCTATGTCTCCCTCTACGCAGCGACAAGTGAAGAAGAGGGCGGAGACGGTGCTGTGGAGCAAAGCAGCGGGGATGTCTCTACCGGTGACGCAAGGCCCAGCCACCCTCCCAGGAATTACCATCATCCGGGAGCAAGGGGACTGGTGTCGCGTCTGTCACTACGGCTGTAGCAGAAGGGCCGGGTGAGCCCCCACAGGGGCTTGCAATGGCGGAAGACGGTGCAGAGACATCAGGATTGGTGGTCTCCACAGAGGAGGAGGAGGCCGCTACTGAGCCGCACATGGGTCCTGCTGGGGGTAGTACCACTGAAGTGGTGCAGTACAGGGCCACGGGCAGGAGGCAGAATAGGTCACCGCGGAGGGGCCTGTGCATGTCGCTGTCCCTGACCCTGTGACTGCACCACCATGCACCAGCAGGGATGCCCCATCCCAGGCCCGTCTGCAGGTAGGGGGGAGGCCCACATCATCTGGCACGCCACTACCTGTGGACGAGGAGTCCCATGACCGTATGGGGTCCGTCCTGATTGGTGTCGCCTTGCGCACGCGTGTCATTCGTGATGACGTGCGTCCTTCCTGGGGGACCACACACGCCATCACGAAGAGCTGCGTGGCAACGTGGCACAGTTGGGAGAGGCCATGGTCGGAGGGTTCCTACATGTGTTGAGCACTCTGGCAGCCCTCTCCTCTGTGGAGACTATGCACCAGTCGTTCTCCTTGCCGTCTTCTGGCCCAGATTCCACCAGGGCCCCCTGTGGACCTGGCCCGACCAACACAGCCAGCTTGGTGGAGATCCCATCCCTGCCACAGTCGGGAGTCGGAGGTCCAGCAGGGGTGGACACCCCACCAACTGGAGACCAGCAGATGGAGGATGTGCAGGCATCATCGGACAGGGCACATGCACAGCAGCAGCAGCAGGCTCAAGGTGGGAGCGATGATGGCTCGGGCCCATCAACATCAGAGGGGCAGGCATCGGCCAGAGGGCAGGAGGACCCTGGAATGGGAGTGTCTTCCGTGTGGCAGCGGTTGGGCCAGCGGATATATGCGGAGCGGCGGTGGGCGGAAGAGGCGCGTCTCACCATGGTCAGGACGGAGTTCTCCATGCGCCGGGCATTGAGGCGGGCTGAGTGCCTCGAGGCAACTCTCAGGGAGTTGTAACAGGCCATGACTGCATCCCTGCAAGACCTCTGGGCCAGGTCAGAGGCCCGCCTCCGGGACATTGACATGGAGTTCGATGATGCCCTGGCCCAGGACATCACAGAGTGAGCCGTGGGACTTGCCCGCTTCCATTGTATATAGTTAGTTAGTGTTAAGTTTCCTTTCTGTTTTTATTTATTTTGGGGCGCTTGCACAATGCCCCACGTTTTTGTATATAATTCTTCATTAGGTCGTTTTTTTTTATAGCTTTCATTTCAATGATTGGGCACATGGACCCTGGATTTGTACTTTGTAAATAGTTCACCAATGGATTTGGCTTCTTTTTATTTTTTTTCCCATGGATCAATGGTTTTTTATAGTTTTTGCACTTTGTTATCATGCATTTTTGGTTCATATTTTGGACATGCAGCTTTTCATTATTTATTTCCATTTTTGTGTGTTTCATTTCATTCCCTTGCTTTTGTGTTTAATACATTTGTATGTGTGAGAATGTGAATGTATTCTCTCTTTGGTTTCATGCATGTCACAATGTGTGTTTTCTCAATCACATGCACCCATTGTGTGGGTGAGACGGAAATATGTTGATGTGCATACTTGCCATTTGGGATGTATCATGTGATGGGGATTTCATTGTGGGGTGGATGTCATGCCAGATTGTGTGTTTGGACTGGGGTGGCGTGGGGTGTGGTTTGGGTGGCCATAAGGCCCATGATTGTGGATCATCATGAGGTGTTGGGGGACATGAGTCGGGGCCTGCTGGCAGGTGCCTGTCACTGCTGGGTGGGTGAGTGGGTGGGGGGAAATGAGTCGGGGCCTGCTGGCAGGTGCCTGTCACTGCTGGGTGGGTGGGGGTACAGGGGGACATGAGTCGGGCCTGCTGGCAGGTGCCTGTCACTGCTGGGTGGGTGAGTGGGTGGGGGGAAATGAGTCGGGCCTGCTGGCAGGTGCCTGTCACTGCTGGGTGGGTGGGGGTACAGGGGGACATGAGTCGGGCCTGCTGGCAGGTGCCTGTCACTGCTGGGTGCCTGAGTGGGTGGGGAGACATGAGTCGGGGCCTGCTGGCAGGTGCTTGTCACTGCTGGGTGGGTGAGGGTGCAGGGGGACATGAGTCGGGGCCTGCTGGCAGGTGCCTGTCACTGCTGGGTGGGTTGGGGTGGAGGGAGACATGAGTCGGGGCCTGCTGGCAGGTGCCTGTCACTGCTGGGCGGGTGGGGGTGCAGGGGGACATGTGTCGGTACTCACTTGTGCATGGTGACATGTGGGGTGGCTGGGGGGCATGGCCAGGGTGGATGTGCTGCCTGCGGAGCATGGCCAGGGGGGCAGGGTAGTCCCCTGTGTTGTGGGCTGCCTGCAGGACCTGGGGAGGGGTGAGAGGGCACACCTGGGAGGACACACACTGCCAATTCGCGTTGGGGCACACCAGGAGTACACGTACCCCTCCGTGGCAGCGAAACCATGTGTAAACCTCCCCATGCACCCCCCAAATACATGTACCTCGCTTGCACAAGGCCTATCGCGTTTGAAACTCCCCGCGCACCCCAGTAATACACGTACCCCGCTCAGCCAAGGCCTATCACATGTGAAACTCCCTGCACACCCCAATAATACATGTACCCTGCTCGGCCAAGGCCTATCGCGTGTGATTCTCCCCACGCACCCCAATAATACACGTACCCCACTCAGCCAAGGCATATTGCGTGTGTTCTGGGGCATGCACCGGGACTTTTACATGCTATTGGCCCAGCGCGAGTGGGCTACGTGTGTTCTGGGGCATGCGCGGGGAGTTTTACACGCGTTTTCGTGGTTGGGGGGCTGTGTGCTGGTGCACTGGCCTTTGCGCCATGTACTGGATTTGTGCGCTATTCATGGCGCACAGGGTGGGGTTGGGGGCGTAACTGGCACTGCTGCTGGGTTGCTGCGCCACTCTGCACCACGGCTGGTTATGGATGTTGAAATCCATGAATACGCTGTGCGCTGAAATGGGTTTTGGCGCACGCGGCTGGCGCAGACTGCCGCACGCACACACTGTGCGCCAGCCGCGTGAGCCACTTGTGCACCGAATTCCATGAATTAACCCCTAAATGACTTTCGAAATTCTGGCCAAATCTGTTAATGAAATCAAAAGGTATTAACAATAGAATTTTGAGGGGGTCCTATGTGTCTCTGACTCACAATAACTATAGGGTGGCTATTGCCACCCTATAATTCACAGAATAAACTTTGTTAAAGGGACATTATGGTTAAGTTGCACTAATAAAAACCTATGAAATTCAGTGAAAAAACGCTCTTAACGAGGCGTATGGTTAAGTTGCACTAATAAACCAATGAAATTCAGTGGAAAAACATTGTTAAAGAGACGTCATGGTTAGAAGTAAAACCGAAAACCCCCAGAAATGCACCAGTTATGGTAAGCTAAGCAACCGTAACTCGTGCCAAAACCATGCACTGCTAAGACTAACATCCAGACACCAAAGTTATATCATAATTTTTTGTATTTACTTTGTGACACTTTAGAAAAAACAAAACACAGGACAGATTTGAAAAACCATGCTTTGAGGTCCGTACGGATGCTCCTCAGGAATGTTTGCTGCAATTCTGTCCAGCACTTTGCGCTGTAGCCATATGCAGAATTTTTTTTCCCATTCAAACCTATCCTGATTTTGAAAAACTTTACAACATAACTGGTCTCTGGTGGCAATGCCTACTTTAATCCCATTACCGGTCCCTCGTGGTCATGACCAGTAGCCAGATTGTCCGGGTCATGGCCTTTGGCAATGACCCGGACAATCTGCCCACTGCCATCGCCACAGGCTATACCTCAGTCACCAAAGATATATCACTATTTTTTTAACTTAAATTATGACACTTCAAAAAATAAAAGACGGACACATTTGCAAAACCATGCTTTCGGTTCCTTGCCAATGCTCCTTGCATGAGTTTGCTGCTAATCCATCCATGCTTTATTTTTTTTAAAGTGTCAAAATGTATGTACAAAAAATAGTCATAACTTAGCCCTGACTTGGCACAATCCATTCAGACTTTGCACAAACAACCAAAGTTGGGTTTATAAACTTTCTGAAAATCTTTGTGCAGATTAGTCAAACAGCAACAAAGTTATGTCATCTAGAATGTTGATACCCCCTTCTAATGTTTCCCCCTCTTGACAAAATTCCACCAAGATTTGCAAAAACACTTAATTCTGGGTCTAACATCTTTTTGCAAGCTTTTGTGCAGATTTATCAAATGGCACCGACTTTATAAGTCTTTCAAATATTTTGGTAACCCCACTTCAATTTTGTACCTCTTGGCGTAACAGCACCAAGCCTTGTATAACCATTCAGGGCCAGGTCTAAAAAGATATTGCAGAATTTAATGTGGTTTCATTGAGTAGCATCAAAGTTACAAGTCAACCAAAAACTGCTTTTCACTGATGCTGTAATGCAGAAATATGCATGGATGTCCCCGAACATTTGAGATGTTCAAGGACTTTGTAGAAGAAAAAAGTCCCAATTTATTTTTGGCTTTTTATCTCCATATCTGATCCCATACTTATCACCCCTCACGTCCCAAGAGCTATTTGTATACATTTGACAAGTGCAATGTTGTGTTTTTAATATGTTTTTACCAAGATGTCTGCAGAATATAGGTGCTATTCGTGAATTCAAAACGCTTTCAGGACCAAGCCACTGCTCCTGGTGCAAATTTGGTGAAATTCAGTCGAGCGGTTTGGGCTGTTGGAGTGAGCAACATTTGTTTTCCATTGTGTCTATGAGGATTTCCACTTATTTTGGAACCTGCCTAAAACTTTGCCCTCCCTGGATGAAACCACACCAAACTTCACAAAATCATTCTGAGGGGCCGATATGCTTTATTTGCAAAGATTGATGAGAATTCGTCTGAGGGGGCAAAGTGATAATCCACCCAAACAGTGCACTTTCTATGAGTTGAGCAATTCAAACAAAACTTCAGACCGCCTGAAATTTGTGAAAGTGTTTTGCATGTTCGGGGGTTGGCTCCAGCCCCATAACAGTTGGTGGGCTGAAATGTTGGTCCATGGTCGGCGTACCAATCTGGGGTGTACTGACGATAGTGAAAGTTGACAAATCCCACCCATTCACCCTGCACAGGGTGGGGTTCGGTCCTGTGCTATCAGTATATGCGATTTCGGGAGATTGCTGATTTTGTGACTTTTCCAAAAATAGGATGTTAGGTCACAAGGTCGGCACACCAGTCGGGGGTGTACTGGCGATATTGACATTTGACCAACCCCACCCATTTGCTCTGCACATGGTTGGACCGGGGCCTGGCCATGTGCTATAATTATTTGCCGATTTTGCACTTTTTCAAACATAGTAAGTTATGAAACAAAAATCCTACGCAAGGCTGTAGCAAACTGCCACGTGCATGTTAGCTACAGACCCATGCAACGCCGGTCGAACCACTAGCACTAAATAAGCTAAAAGCTGCTCCAGCAAGGACCAACATATTATCTTTCGATGAAGTGAGAATGACACCTCCTGAATATACTTGGTCTTAAGGGGGAAATTATTGTCAGTTGTACAGTCTATTAAATACTTGCTTTAGACTCTCCCGAGAGTGTCACATCAGGCTATATTGGATAGTAAACTGATGAAGAAAGGAACGCAATTTGGAGTGCAGATGCCTATTAACGCCAAATACTACTGTTGTTTTACTTTTTCTCCCCTCGTTTCCTATTATGATTCGAAAGTGTTTCCAGCTGCCCTGTATGACCTTCAAACTTTGTCATTTTCAGAAGATTTGGATTTTGGGAAACTGGAGGAGAGAATATGTTGTAAAGCACTGAATCTTCCAATCTGTGTCCCAATTGCACTTATAAAATACGAGTTGGAATGAACCTCCATATCCAGTGTAATTATGTGGAAAGCCATGTCTCTGTACAGGAACATTGTGATGGCCCCTCCCAATACTCGGTACTATCTGATGGGTAAGCAAATGGAGAATATCAAACCAGGGGGTTTCAGTAGTTTTACAGGAACTTGTATCAATGCTTTGGGTAAAAGGGATATTACTATGGTGCTTCATATTAACTACCCAGTCAAAGTCCATAACAACATGTATGACTCAGACTGGATTAAAACTTGTGATAGGAGATGTTTGCATAAACTATTTACAGGCCTGTCAATAGAGCATGAAAGGAGAGGAACTTCCTTGTTACATTATTCAATGTCCAGATGGTCTAGTTCTGAGGACGTTTTTAAGAATCAGATTACATTTTATTCATACTAGGGAACTTCTATATGTTAGAGGTTTGTATGAATAATCTGTGCAGGTTATGTCATTAGGCTGTGGAGTCCATGAAACATGTTTGTATACACTGCCCCTTTCTCCAGTCTGAAAGAGAATTATTTTTTACTACGTATATGCATGATGTGATGAATTTGAATGAAACACTTTTGGGTACCGGATATTAAGTGGCCAGCCAACATCATTATTAATCTAGGTAATTTCCTTCTTAAATATTTTGAAATTGAATTATGCATTTTTTACATTTTTGCACAAAATGGTATTTCTTTCTTAAGTTTTAAAGTTAGTGGACGATGGTAACCAATTTACTGATGAAATTATGAAATTATGAATTTATAATTGTTTAATCTAAGGTGTTTTAATGTAATGGGTTCTTATTGTAATGCATTTCATAATTCTATTGATTATATAAGGTTTTTGTTTTAAACCAGTACAAATAAAAAAAGCAGAATACTATTTTCCTTGCTAATTTCTTTCCATTGGATGAGCGTGCAGATTGGATGAGTGTGTAGATTGGATGAGCGCGTAGATTGGATGAGCGTGTAGATTGGATGAGCGTGTAGATTGGATGTGTGTACAGAGCGGATGTGTGTACAGAGCGGATGTGTGTACAGAGCGGACGAGTGTACAGAGCGGATGAGTGAAACGCCTGATCTCGAACGCCTGAAACGAATAAAAGTGCATAGAACTAACTTAATCGCATAGAATTGCGTGACGTACATAATATGCCTTGGAATGCAGAGAACATTTGAAAGAGCACACATCCCATCATACCACACCCCACTCAACTAGAACACAGTGATACTATGACACCATTCGGTATAACTGTTCTCATATCAACATCTCCCGCTCACTCCCCATCACTCTATGTAAACACTGCTGGTTACACACCCCAAGCCAGGCGTTCTCCTCAGGCCTAACGCAGCCACACTCGGTCTGGATAAATCCTGCCAGAACGAACACATACTCCTGACCTCAACCACCACACCTACCGCTATGAAGCAGCCACTACACAAATTCTGCAACAGCTGCACACATACCTGGTGCGCACACGCACCTTTGGACTCTCTACTCTCTACACTGACCCGAACTTCGGTTCCCAAGGGTGTTCAACCTACCAGCGCCTTCAGACCATACCAATGGTATATAAGGCGCTATATAAATGCAAAATAACATAACATAACATAATATTAAAGAAAAAAAGGTGCCAAAAGTACAAAATGAAGAGTACTTGTTTAAGAATGAACAGATAAACTCAGCTAACACAGAATCGCCCACATTTGGGAGAACACATATTTTCCAGAGAGTGGGGAAGGTGACACTGGGGGCTGTTGTAGTATGATACTTATTTTAAGTAGAGGAGTAAGCATGTTCGTTTTCTGAAAGACACACTTTAATGTTGGCATTGTTTCACAGAACATAATTGTAGGTGTTAATGTATACCAAACCATTATTTGAAAGTTAAGCTACACCCCTTTGGTCCACCTAGCCCAGTTTCCCTCCGGGCGACTATCCCCTGCATCCCACACCCCATATTCACTCTCCACACCTCTTTTCATCACAAGTTACCCGATCGTTCTACATGTTAACTATTCCATGCTACTGTAAATGCTAACCTGGTAATGAATGGAGTTTTAAGAAATGTTCCCCACATAACCATCTAGTTTATGCATGAACTCTGACTGATCTTCAGAGTTCCATTCCTTCAGTAAGATAGGTTTGCAAAAAATGAGTACCAAGAATGCAATAATAAAAACATGAAGCCTTTTTTTATAAGGAATGTTAATTGCATTCAAGTTAACACCAACATTAGCCTTAAATGCTATGGAGTCCCTTGCATGCAATGTTCAAACATTCACAAGGCAGAGCGGAGAAGGAAAGATTAAAGTGAGACAAACTTGCTTTTACACTTTCATTATCCTCTCTGTCTTGTGAAAAAGTAAATGCCACTTTTAAATTACTCTTTGCAGGCAGCGTTTTATGATGGATTTCTATGGCATCCACCTGGTGTTGAGCAAGTGCAAAACTGTGTTCCATAGGAATCCATTCGTGTTAAACCTGCATGAAAATGTAATGAATGCCTAAAACAAAACCACTGACACAAAGGAGAAGGAATGTACACAGAGCTTTCTCAGCTCCATTCCCGTCCTCTGTCGTGTCCTTGTTTCAAATTTAGCTACAGCATTAAATGGAGTCATAAAAGCATCACGCCTCGACTTAAAAAGTAGCCCAATTTATGTATTTTACTCTTGCATGTTAATCTGAATATCTGATCCAAAAGCATATTAATTATGATAAAGTATCGCCTACGAGCAGGGTAATCTTGAATAAAAAAGTTATAGCTGGGTTTTGTTATGTTGACTGAAGTTTCATATATTTATTCAAGCCACATTTGTTATGTAGCATGTGAATGTCCACACTGTCAGCCCAGGCCAGCCATGGACAGGCTGTGTGTATTCTCTCTAGACAGCCTGTCTCGGCTGCAGTCGGCAGAAAAATAGGCAGGGGAGCTGTCTCTCTTTGAACCTTTGTGAGGTCAGGTAACACCTCTCTCCAGTCCAAGAAACTATTAGCAATGGAGTTCTGGAAACCAAGCTTCAAAGAGGTTCAGCCTCATGCCGGGATGTTGTAAGCCAAAGGGCCTTTGAAGTTGCAGGCTTGGCTAGGGGCATGATTAAACAGTCAGACACAACATAATGGACTAGATGAAGGGATACTCTCCTTGGTTTTCAGCAGGCTTTACCTTTCCTCCTATCTCCTACACTGCAGGCACAGCAAAGTGTGTGTTTGTAAGATGCAAGAAGACAAAAGTCACTTGTCATCTTAACATGGATTAGACCCCTTAAAGCTGACTTTCTATTACACAATACCCTGTAGTCTTTTGCCTTTAAATGGAAGGGGCCACCCACTCCATCTCTGATCCAGGGAGGCAGGTGTTCCAAGGCAGAGGCAAGCTCTGCTCCCTACCCATTCCCACAGCACATTGGGGGTGAACAGCTGAGCCCCTGGATTGGGAATCACAGCATCATAAGTATAGCAGCTGGAATCCCTAATTCTACAATGTCAAACTATCATCAAACCAGAGTCTACAGCATTCGATTGCCTTATAAACACTAAGCCCAACAGTGCTGATTTGGGCACTTTCTTAACCATCGTCGCACTGCTGTTGCTTGACTCATCAAACCGGATCAATGCCACAGCATACCAAGCAGAGCACATCAACTGTTCAGCTTAAACAACTAGCTTGCTACTGCTGATGACTTTGAACCACTGCCTTTTCGAACATTGCATCGGCCCATAAGGGTCACAGCTTTAAGTTCCCGGACATTTACTTGGACCATTGCATCACTTGTCAACCTGACCCATTGGTTAGCAATGTCTCAAATTGGATCGACCTTCAAACCGAGCCTGGTGAACCCTCTGAATTGCCACTGCTTGGACCTGCATGACTGGCCAAACCCAAACCTGGTTCGACCCACAAAGTGAGCATCCTGAAGCGTGGTCAATGATGTTTAACTGCCTAGAACTGAGAAAGGTACCTTTGAGAGGCACCAGCCACCTTGTTCTTTTTCTAGGACCCTAGCAACTGCTAAACACGCCATTTGCAGATTTTACAACAAATGTATTATCTGTGAGTATAGCCTGCCCACATTAACACAAAAGGTGAAGGAGATATTTCTGTTTATTTATTTTATTTGTATTTTTTATTTGTTGATAACACCCAGAAACGGAGGTTTCACTGCGCTAGAAGCTTACAGTATATGTAGCAGAGTTACTTTAGGTTTACATGCCATTACGATTCTGCAAGGTCAATAATTCAAGTCATAAAGAGGCAGTCCAATGATAGCAGGCAGTACATTTCTGGTACATTAGTACGGTAGGTTCAGGGGTATTTGTTAAACAGTACTGATTTTCTTTTCTTTTGCGAAAGGTGCGGTAGGAGAGTTCAGCTTTGATACAGGGTGGAAAGGCGTTCCATAGTGTGGGGGCAATAACAGTGAAGCAGGAGCCTCCTGCTCTTTTCCTGTTGAATCTGGGGGTAGTGAGTGTGGTGCATGAGGAGGATCGCAGGCTGCATAGGTGGTATTTTTTTTTGATGCGTTTGGGGAGGTATGGGGGCAGTGGTGTGGAGGCAGCGATGGATGATGGACAGGATTTTGAACTGGATGCATGCTCTGTTGGGTAGCCAGTGTGCTTCACTTCTCCCAAGCAAGATGTGTTTTGCTCATTTAAGGCCCCAAACTCCCCAGATGGTATTATTTTGGATAAATTGGAGCTTGCTTAAGTATTTTTGTGAGGTACCTGTGAGGATGGCATTGCAGTAGTCCAATTTACTGCCAATGATGGCCCTGGCTAGGGTGAGGCCGTTGTTGGTGGTCAGGATTTTCCTGGAGAGGTTAATTAGTATGGTGGAGTAGGCGCTGGACGAAGCTACTTCTTTGACATCCTCCTGCATGTTTAGGTCTAAGTCGAGATAAACTCCCAGTGTTTTGATGTGAACTAAGACGGGTGTGATGTTTCCATCGATGCAGAAAGAGGTCAAGGCGGGGTCGAGGTTTTTTTAGGCGATGTGGAGAGCCGATGATGAGGAGCTCTGTCTATTATTCAGGCAAAGATGGTGGATGGCCATCCAGGTCTGGATAATGCTGTAGATTTGTAGAGATGAGTCTAATTCGTTATTGCAGGTGATTTTGATGAGGACTTGCATATCATCAGCAAAGTTTGTGTATGGGATGCTAAGGCTACCCAGGTGGTCGAAGAGTGGCTTTGTGTTCATATTGTATAATGTAGGTGATTGGCAGGATCCTTGTGGGACACCATAGGAGACTGGGATGGAACAGCTGCTTCGGCCCCAGCAAAGACCCTAGAGGAACACCCAGATAGGATGGATTCGACCCAGTTGGCCATGTCAGGGGAAACATTGAAGGTGGCTGTGAGGTGATGGCATAGGATCTTGTGATCTACAAGATCAAAAGCTGCAGAGATGTCAAGTAGGAGGAGTATAATGAGATCCCCCTTGCTCGGATCGTGTCAAGCTTAATTTTAAGGTCGAGGAAGGCTGATTCTATGCTGTGTCTGGGCCTGAACCCAGATTGGCAGGCTCCCATTAGGCTGTGGGTTTCAAGATGTGTTTGAAGTTGTAAGTAAGCAGTCCAGTCTGGGATTTTCAGATGGTATGGCACTGTGGTGATAAGGCGGTAGTTTGTGGGGAGGGTGCAATCAAGGTTTTCTTGTTCAGTAGCGGTGTGACCCAGACTTCTTTGATAGAGTTGGGGACTGTGTGAGAGTTAATGGGAGTGTTAATGAAGTTGACAATGGAGCTAGTGGATTTTGTTAGCTAGGGCTGACTGTATAAGGGTGCACCAGGCTTTGTCTTTTGGGAAGCTGTTGTTTGGTGGGGCTGGGGTTTCAAGCTCTCTAGCTTTAGAACTGGCCTTGTTAATTCTGACATTGTAGATGCTAGTTTTCGTGGTCAGGATGGATTATCAGTGCAGGCAATGGTGTTGAAGGCTTCCTTGTTGGTGGGAGTTGGGTTTTTTCACCATAGATGTTCTTGGGCGAGTTTGAGTTTGTGGAGGGAAATTAATTCCTATGTGTACCAGTTGTGGTGTTTTTGTTGCGTTCTGTGGATTTTAGTGGGGCATGCTGGTCTAGAGCACTGAGGAGAGCAGTGTTGTAGGTAATCAGAAAGGTTTTGGGTCGATGGTGGTAGGTTGTGCCTTAAGGGAGGCACGAATGGTAGGTTCCAGTAGTTATTTGGTCAGTTTGCGGGTATGTCTAGCGGTGATGGGTGGGAGGGCACCTGCCATTAGCGTAGGGGTGGGTCCGAGAGGCAAGGCAAAGCAGATCAGTGAGTGGTCTGTCCAGGGTACCGGGTACCGGGTCTGTGGAGGTAATTTGAGTAGCTCTGTTTATGGGTAGGATCCAGTCGACGATTCGGCATTTAGCATTTGTGGGGGAAGACACCATTTGGGCTAAGTACATCTCCTTGAGGGCTGTGGTGAGGGCTAGTGGGGTCTTTGTAACCCAGGTTGAAGTCACTTAGGAGTAAAAATGTGGTTTAAGGCTTGAGGAGAAGGGCAATGATTAGGGGCATGTCAGCGTCTGCGGCACTGAGTTTGGCGGTAGAGGAGAATTATGTTGATGGTGGACTGGTGGTTGGATTCAATTTTGGCATGATTAGCTGGAGGGTAAGGCTAGTCATAAAGAGGGGTCGGCTGCCTTGTGCAGCCAGGTTTCAGTTATGGCCAGGAGGTCTAGATCCTTGTCCAGTATGAAGTTGCGAATGTCGGGGGCATTTGCACACATGGAGCATGCATTAATGAGGGCACAGGGGAGGTGATCAGTGCGAAGGGAGGTGAGGAGGGTGGGGCTGGGTTGGTCTGTGGTGGGTTTAGGAGGGGTGACTGAGTGTGGGGTTTGGGCTCATACGGGTGGGATTGGTGTTGCTTGCATTTGGATGGGTTACGGCAGCTGGCTAGTCTGGTGAAAAGTCTGTGTAAGAAGTGGTGCACCTAGGCAGGGGGCAGTGTGTAGGTAAGTAGGGTTGAGGGCCCAATCTGTAAGTCTGGTGCAAAGTCTGTGTAGACGTGATGTGCCCAGGCAAGGGGCAATGTGTGGGTAAGTGGGGTTTCTGGTCAAGGTGGGTGAGGGTTGTGGAATGTGTGTTCAATTAGGGGAGTGTTGTGGAAGTGTGGTGGGGGGTTTCTTGCAGGAGTAGCTGGTGCCGTAGGTGGTGGATTGATGTTGCGTGTGGGGTTATGAATGTGAGGCTGGGATTCCAGTTTGGGCTTAGCCATGTGGGTGGCCAATTCTGATGGGGTGGACTGGTGTTTAGTTACAGTCAGCGGGTTAGGCTGGTGTGTGGATCAGCCAAACCCATCTAGGGTTGGCAGGAAAAATGAGGGTGCAATTTTGTTTCTCGTGTATCTGAGTGGCGGGGCATCAACTTTGCATGCAGTAGCCGCATTGCATTATTATTAGGCAATGCAATAGTAAGCAACATATTGAAGACAATACATTTACAGGTTGCATTGGCTTAGGGAGGTATCCATGGATGTACAAGCATGGGAGGCAGGAATCTGTTGGGGGGGATTGAAAGGGGGAGTATATGCAGCCGTCAGGCACTCCTTACGGGCAAAGGGAGGGAGTGCACTTAATAGGGTGGAGTACAAGGTGGTACACGCCTTAATGGTAGAGGTGAGCTGGACCATCAGGCAAATCAGCAGTGATGTTAGCCAACTGGGACTCTTACCTTGTAGAGGTAGAGTGATTGATTGTGGTGATGTTTGCAGCTGCAAAGGAAGAGACCCTCAAGCGAGAAGCGGGTTGCTGAGGGGATCATGTTCCGGTCCTTCCTGGGACAGACAGGCACAGACAGGTGTTGTTCTTAGCTGGTGTCCTGAGCTGGGATGAGGCACAGACAGGTGTCATCCTTAGCTGGTGTCCTTTGCTGGGGGTAGTTTGCTCAGCCTGCCGGCCGAGGGTACATAGATGTGGTAGGCCATTCACTGGCCAATCAGACGCTGGCAAAGGAGAAGGTTCAGGCAGCAGATGGGGCTGTGGTGAAATCGCCTGGAAAGTGGCAGCCATCTTATCATGGGGATCAAGCCCATTTCACATCATGATGGTTCCACAAGGATGGCCCTTGCTCAAGGTGCAGAGTGGGCATCCAGTGGAATAGATGACTGCCTGATGGTGCCTGAGCTGGGATGAGGCACAGACAGGTGTGGTCCTTAGCTGGTGTCCTTTGCTGGGGGTCGCCGGGAAATGGTGGATGGATGGGTTAGGCCGTTCAGTGGCCAATCGGGTGCTGCCAAAGGGGAGGGTTTGGGCAGCAGATGGGGTTGCGGTGAAATCACCTGGAAGGTGGTGGCCATCTTATCATGGTCATCGAGCCCATCTCGCATCATGGTGGTTCCACAAGGGTGGCCCTCTCACAAGGTGCAGAGTGGGCATCCAGTGGAACAGACGACTGCCTGATGGTGCCTGACCTGTGATGAGGCACAGACAGGTGTCGTCCTTAGCTGGTGTCCTTTGCTGGGGGTCATCGGCTCAGCCTGCTGGCCGAGGGTGCCTGGGTGGGGCAGGCCATTCACTGGCCAATTGGATGCTGGCAATAGGGAGGGTTCAGGCAGCAGATGAGGCTGCGACAAAATCACCTGCAAGGTGGTGGCCATCTTATCACGGGCATCAAGCCCATCTTGCATCATGGTGGTTCCACATGGGTGGCCCTCGCTCAAGGTGCAGAGTGGGCATCCAGTGGAACAGATGACTGCCTGATGGTGCCTGAGCAGGGATGAGACACAGAAGGTGTTGTTCTTAGCTGGTGTTGACTGTGCCTGTTTCACTTTTATGATTGGGATCACAGTTAGTTTGTAGGAGTATGAGGGCTGTGTAGACAGTTTGGCCACCACTCATCCTTGTACTCCTGCAGATCAGTAGTTCTTTTGTCACATCCATTTGAACAGTCTACCACTGCATTTCTGGTATAAGGAGCAGCTGTTCTTAAAGGTGGTTTGGACTTACTGCTTTCAGCAATATGTCAGGGGCAGCAAAGCCATATGACCATGTTAGACAAGCAGGATGTTTCTCAGTCTGGCACACCCACTGCATCTCCCACCACTCTTTTGGCCTCTGATTTTGATGATGGCAATGGTGCTGGTGAAGAGGAGGGTGATGATGATGCCATGGACATTGACTACACCCAACTTGTCACAAGATCACACTGGGAAAAGGCTTTTAAGGTTATGAGCGCTGATACTGAGCCCAACTCCAGCAGTGTCCCACATGTGGGGGTTTGGAGGAACAAACAGCCTAAAAGGGCCCCACCAACCAGCACATCCCCATACATATTCAGTGTGCAAACATTTCATCAAAAGCCACAGATTCTGATTACACTTTTTGGGTAATCTCGCTGATATCCGCGGTGACAGTGATGTACGTCTTTTAAAGTATATTTCACATAATACTGCCTACAAACGAACATTGGCCTAAGCACATCTGCATCACATTGAAAATCACATTTGAATGAACCTGAATAGGGATGAATATGCCGCCATTTTAAAATCATCCACCATTTTGAATAACTCCTGATTTCTGTCTTATGTTAAACTTGTTAAACTTTGTGTTTCTGGCTCCAGCAGAGAAAAATGAACTTTGTACTGTGTCAATGTAGATAAACATATTGAGGCTGCTGAAAGTGGATTGTTTGTCCTGCACTAAGAAACCTTGGAGCTAAACTAGAGTTGAACTAAACAGTAATTTGAATGTTGTATCAACAGAGTCATCCTCGTTCAAACAGTGGAACAGAATATTGAATAGCTTAAACCGTGTGCCTTTGCAGAAATCTGTGTGTTCGTTCCTTGAAACTGGATTAACTTTAAGCTTGAAAACAAATGTTACCATTGTATCGTATATGCAGAAAACCATGTCTAGTGTTTGAGGAAAACATTAAAAAATGTATAGTTGTTTAAACCTGTATTAGTTATGTGAACTGGCTATGAACCCTAGTGAATGTGTAACACGAATAAGGACTGGACGAGTCTGGGATTATGAGAAAATGTATAAATACTGATGTTTTTGAGATGGTCAACACTCTCTCCCCTCACGGTGTCTGCTGGTACATACCGTGAGGCTTTTGGAGCCAGATAGCTATGACCAATAACCTGTACAGGTACTTTTGAACTCATGACTGGCGTATTTCATTTTTAGAGGTATTAAGCCTCGATATTTGTTTTGATCTTTCAGATGGCGCCCGAATAGGGACCCTCAAGATATATGTCACATCGTTAGATGAAGACGAGACTACCGGACTGGGATTGCAGAGTGACAGGGAATCCTGCAAAGTGAGACTTGATTCCTCCGCAGTAATACACGACCCGATCCTTGGACGGTGAGTGAGCACCGTTTAGGAGGGCATCTTGATGAGGGTCCCCATATTGACCTGTTTATCGAAATCGCCAGCCACGATGATCCTTTGAAATCTGATCAGACCCCTTTGTTTTGAAATCAGGTGAGTCGTGCCCCGATTCCTAAGAATCCTGATATTGGTTGCAGCTTTGTAATTGCAAATACAAACAACGCCAGGTAACACCAGTTATCTGTTATGCCTGGGAAATTGTCATTCTGTTTCAGGGTATTATTCCGCAGAGAAAGACAATCTTTGGGACAAGGCCAACCAGCGCCACCCGATGGGTCGCCAGCTTATTTGATGTATTTTAAGTACGGCCTAGGAGTTATCGTATTTAATGATATTTGGCACAGACAGACGAGACATGTTTCCGAACTTCAGTGGCCAGTTTATGATAGTTTTGAAATTTCCCGCCTAGAGCATTTAGAATCTGTATTGTTGAGGAAAAAGGCTAGGCTTGCAGCATTTGATGCAGTTAAAGATTGGAGAAAGGAAGTTATGCAGCAACTCATAAGTAAAGAAAAGCATGCACATAGACACATGATGAATGCTGAGAAAGCACTATTGCATAATCAGCAGAGACAGTCAGACTCTATTAGGGGTATGTATAGGGCTTTCCAACTTGATGTGCAAAAGATATATCCGTCTCAGGATTTTCATATGTCAGATGATGAATTAATACATTTTCGAATGAACGAAGAACTGTTTCCACTGCACCACCTCCTTATGTGCCTTCTCCCATTGCAATTCTTCCTCTTCCCGTTGTTGTTCCTCTTCCTATTGTTGTCGCTCCTCCTGCACCTCCACCCTTACCGACAGTTGCCATCCCCTTGATTCCGTCTGCACCGCCAGCAGTATTGTCTCGTCTACCCATTGAACAAGATTTGTCTGAACTCTCTTTACCAAGTGGTTCTGCTCCACCTGTAGTGGTTGAAGGGGCTGGAGCTGATTCAAGAATAGTGACTCGTGGTACAGTATCTAAAGCTAGAAAAAAGGAAATTATATATGTGGGCTAAAAAGAACATAGAAGAGGGTGATGAATCGGCTGTTTTAGTTATTTTGATAGAACAGATGGGAACACATTTAACTGATACATGGAGTGATTTGACAGACATGAATGTCCCACACGGGTTGAGAGATTTGAATGTCCTTGCCCGCTTAATGGACACTGCAGTGAAAGTACATAAGCATATAGAGAAGGTATTTGAGTTTAAGAAGGAGCTAGATCGGGGACAGAAAGATGAAATGTATGGTAATGGATGGGAAGCTTCATATGTGCAGAAACAATTTCTTACTCCAATGAAAAAAATGAGTGAAGAAACGCACATTTGCACAAGAGACGCTCTTAGATGGATTTCAGATGTTTCAATTTCTCCCATTGAAGTGCATGACACGTTTAGCCAGTATGCTCTGGCAATGCAAAGGAAAGTGTTACAGGTGATGGTAGAGTATCTAAAAGATGAATTTATGAAGAGAAAGGTTTGTTGTCCCGCAGATTTAATGGTAATTTATAAGAGAGCATTTTCGCCTGATACTGCTTTGACTACTTTGTCACTTAATTTAGCCTTGTTGCTTAATAGACGTTCAGATTTGCCTACTTTACAATTGCCGATGAGGGAGGTTCCTCTGACATTTCTTCCTAAAGTAGAAATTCCAGATAATGCAGCAGCAGGAACACCTGCCACAACTATTGAAGCACATTATGTCTCACAGTTTGATCATGTCCCATTTTCTAGACAGTAAATGAATACTATTAGATAAACAATTCCAGATATTAGGAAGAATCCCGCAGGATTTTATAAAGAAATAGAATCTGTTTTACATTCATTAGTTTTCATGCTGGCTGATGTAGATTTGTTGTTTCCTGTGATCGTCCTGCTGATTTATGGAAGCAGATTAGAACTGTAGATGATCAGGCAGGGATGGGTGATACATGGTATGCTTTAGTACGAATAGATGGGGAAAGGAATGCTGGTGAGAAACCACCACAAGTGATACTAGTGTTGCCAGACTGAATAGGGACTATATTAAAAACTCTGGTTCCTGAGAAAATAATCATATGGGATAAATGTATGGCTTGCATACAATTGAAGTCAGAAGGTGTAACTTAGTATTTTAATAGGTTCGAACAAGTGTTTTCAGATTTTAGTGGTCAAGACTTAAGTACAGAGTCAGGAAAAAGGTTGTTTGTAGACAAGTTTGTGCGTCGATTGTTGCCTGAAATCCAATCACAGATTATGACTTCTGAGAGTGCTTGGCAAGCGAAATCACTATCTGAAGTATTACATATGGCTCAGTACTATGAGAATAGGGTTAACACAGAGAAAGAGGAAATGAAGAGGGGAGACTTGAAAACTAGAGTATTATTGCAGCAAATAGCTAGAGGAGCCAGAGGTGGGAACACATAGTTTAGAGGCCAGTTTACACCACAGTGTAGCACACAACTAGGTCCTGTACACTGAATCAATGTGCATATTGTAGACACGAAGGTCATTGGCAAGCACAATGCCTGATCCTTCAGCAGAAATCGAATAACACATATGGTGCCATGGGTAGACGATCCAGAGGCCGTCCTGGGATAGGGGGTCCTGGTAGAAGTCAGTTTGCACAGAATCAACAGGCAACTTCACAAGATAATCAGCAACAAAGTGTTAATAGTGGGAACATTTCCGATAATCCTTCGTCTGTCTATTTTTCTGAGGATCTTACATTTGACAATATACTGTTCCGTTAGGACAGCCCGAAGCAGAGTCGGAAACCGGTACCTATTCCCATCGATCAGAAAGGGCCCTACATTGAAATGAAGGTGGGGGAATGAGGAGCATCTATTTTTTATAGATAAAGGAACACAGAAGTGTTCTATTGATCATTCACAGGTTCCAGATATTCCACAGTCAGGGCAGAAAAACATTTCTGTAGGGTTCTCTGGTACACCAGGGGTTAGTCCGGTCTCTCGGCTGGTACTGATTTCACTGGGACCATTTACTGATTCTTGTCCATTTCTATTGACGACAAATTGTGGCAACATTTTGTTGGGATTAAATTTATTAAAGAAGTTGAATGCTGTGATTTACTGTTCTCTGGATGGTGTGCATTTAATGATTTCGCCACAACAAACTTCTGTTCCACAGTTTTTGTCTAGGCCTTTACCACCTGAATTGAATAACGTTCCCACATGTCTATGGGCAGTTAATGATAATGACGTTGGCATTTTACAAATTGAACCAGTTAAAATTGTGTTGAAACCAGGTGTTAAATTGCCACGTGTTCCGCAATATAAGATTTCGGGTGAACAGGCTTTGAAGAGTATTGTTTCCGATTTTGTACGCATAGGTGTGATTGAGGAAATTGCAGGGAGTGTTTGTAGAAGTCCAATTCTACCAGTTTATAAGAAAAGGAATAATGCAATTCCTTTTTGTTTCATTATTGACTTGCGCGCCATTAATAAGGTTGTTGCTCCACAGTTTCCAATTGTACCTGATGTTACTACAATATTGACTATGATTCCAGCCTCGGCTACGCATTTTAGTGTTGTGGATTTGAAAAACGCTTTTTTCAGTATTCCTGTACATGTTGAAAGCAGATATTTGCTTGGTTTCACCCTAGGGGTACATTCACTTGTGTGTCACAAGGGTACACTGAGAGTCCAAGCATCTACAGAGCGTTGAAAGAACAGCTTGATACACTTCAGTTACCTTCTACTTGCACGTTGTTGCAGTACGTTGACGATCTACTTCTAGCTGCTGATTCTGAAGTTGCTTGCAAAGAAGGCACCATGTTGCTGCATATTCATCTAGCAGACCATGGGCATAAGGCTTCATTGAAAAAGTTTCAGTATTGTCAACAGGAGGTTGCCTATTTAGGCAATCTCCTGTCGAAGGAGGGAAGAAGACTGACACCTGAACGGATACAAAGCATCTCTAATATGTCTGTCCCAAATGCACAGAAAGAGGTCAGAGCTTTAATAGGCATGGCTTCATATTGTAGACAGTGGATCCCAAATTGTTCATTAATGATAAAACCTATGTTGGCACTGACAAAGAAGGGCATTTCTTTGCCTTTACCATGGAACATGGATTGCCATAACGCTTTTGATCTGCTCAAGGCTGCGTTGTGTTCAGCACTTGTTCTGGGCACACCAAATTATGAAAAGATCTTTGTGTTGTATGAGCATGAATGTAATGGATGTGCTTTGGCTGTTTTGACACAGGAACATGGGGGCAAGCATAGACTGTGCAGTTATTTTTCCTCCATGTTAGACCCTGTTTCATGCGCTTTGCCAAGATGTTTAAGAGCTGTAGCTGCTGCTGCTGCATCCGTGAACCAAAGTGAGGGTATGGTTTTAGGTAATTCTTTAACCGTGATGATACCCCACTCCGTAGACGTTCTATTGAACAGAACGCAAATGCAACATCTCACATCAGCTTGGCTAACAAGGTATGAGCGGATTCTATTTGCTCCGCATATCCAAATTAAGAGATGTTGCTCATTAAATCTGGCTGAACTATTGCCTCTTCCGCAAGAAACAGAAAGTAGTGACAAAATGTCACATGATTGCCTTTATACCACAGAACAAGAACCTAAGGGTAGAATTGATTTAAGTGATACATCCTTAAAGAATCCACAAGGGGAGCTGTTTTGTGATGGCTCCTGCTTTAAACTTCCGGATGGTACATCCACTGCTGCTTACACAATCACCACATTAAGCACTGTTGTAGAAACCAAACAAATTCTTCATAATTCTGCGCAGGCCGCAGAGATTATTGTGTTAACCAGAGCTTGTGAACTTTGTGAAGGGCTTAGTGTGAATATATACACAGACAGCCAATATGCCTTCGTGGTAGCCCACAACTTTGGTCGACTATGGACTGAGAGAGGTTTCTTGACCTCGCATGGAACAAAAATTCAGCATGGCACTCTACTAGTTCAGCTACTTTCAGCACTTGCACTTCCTACACAGACAAAGTAGGAAAAGGAAACTCCTTTGCTGACGGAATAGCCAAACAGATTGCCACTGATTTGAAATCAAAGATGTATGTGTTAGATCCAACGAAAGGGGTCACTGACACTTGTATGATAGTGAAGGGATTAGCTGTATCAAAGAAATTCAGGCTGTAGCTAATCCAGAATAAATCAAACAGTGGGCTGAGGGTCCAGTGGGTCTAGTTGATGAGGGTTGTTGGGTGGATAATGAAAATCAAAGATGGATGCTACCCAATGCCTATGTTACTGCTATGGTGACCATTGCTCATGGTCCAACATATATATGTGCTAAAAAGATTTGCAAACAGATCCTGTCTGGTATAACACTAATATTCAGAAAACTGTTGATCGTTTTGTCCAGAGTTGCATGATATGTTTGCAACATAACATTGGGAAAGGAACACCGACACCGTAGTGTAGTTTTGGCCCCACCACTATGCCCTTTGAGGTGATTCATTTTGATTTTCCTGAGATGGAACGTTGTCAAAACTATAAATATGTTTTAGTCATCATCTGTGCTTTCAGTTAATGGGTTGAGGCTTTTCCTCTAAAAGATGCCACAGCAATGTCAATGGCAAAGACCATGCTGAAGGAATACTTTCCTAAGTTTGGCTTGCCGAGGGTAATTTGGTCTGATAATGGTCCAAATTTTGTCACTGCTATCATCCTGCAAGTGTGTGCGGGATTACGGATTGATAAACGGTTCCACTCGGCCAGACATGCTCAGAGTGCTGGTCTTGTGGAACGTCATAATGGAATCTTAAAGAATAAAATCGCGAAAGTGTGTGCACATAGTAATTTGAAATGGCCTGACGCTTTACCAATAGCCTTATTATCAATGCAGACGACTGCGCAATCAAAGACAGGGCTCTCCTCCTATGAGATTGTCATGGGGAGACCAGCCAATATATGGAATGTTCCAAACCCCAAGCAGTTGAAAGAAATCCAGTATTCGCTTTTGCCTGATTATTGTGACCAGTTGACTCAAAACTTGCATTTGATTCATCAACAGGTGCGAGCAGCCCTCCCTGTAAAATACGAGGATCCAGGTCATCGACTCCGACCTGGCCAGGGTTCCTACTGAAGAATTTTGAAAAGGGCTCCTGTCTTGCACCTCGTTGGAGGGGACCACATCAAATCCTTTTTGCCACAGAGACTGCTGTATGAGTAACTGGGAAGAAGCACTGGCTCCACGCAACACATGTGAAGAGGATTCCTAAGACAAAGGGGAAGAGAAGGGAATTGGTGATCTTAACGCTCACAACGAGCCTGCTCTAATCGACAAATTCTTCTTCAAATTCTTCTTCCCCGTCGATCGCACTTGCTTCTGCATCTTGATTTTCTTCAGGAAACGACGCTTTGTTCACCGACCATTCTGTACCTGGAATCTTAAGGTACGATCTGCGACCACAGAATCGGATTCAGATTTAGAGATGCTGACTTTACATTAATGTAAATAGGATATGAAAGTGCAGCTAGGCTGTGCCCACAAGAAACCCACAAGAAACCACTGTTCAGCCAGTCACTCCTCATTTGCTCTGCTGCATATAAATAAGAGGCAGGGACCGGCAAAGTTACCTTCAATCAACATAGGCCACGTGCTCAGGTGCCACCCACGGATGAACTAAAAAAGCCTAACAGTGAGGCTTCTTAACGGACGCTGAGAAACTATGCCTATTTTACAGGCCACTCGTACAAAAAAGGATGTTGGTCACTTTTCTGATGATAAATCTGCTCGTCAAGGATCATGGTCCCCTAGGACCAAATGGACACTGGTCACAATAACAGCTTGTTTTATAATTGTAATGACATTTGGATTTTGGTATTTGGAAAATGCACATCCGCTTGATGTCTTGTTACTGACTGCAAGTATCCCACTGTGTCTCCACCTTACTGTGCCTTTGCACACTCTTTGTCCTCAAGCCCTCCAACACAGAGGGGGCTATTATAATTACACTCTTTTAACGATTATGAATGCAATCCATGCCATTCTAAATAAGACCAATTGCTGCGTGTGTTTGCATTTGCCACAACATTGGGAAAAGGGACTGGGCTGGTATATACATCCACTCCCTATAACTCCTGCTTGCTATGCTTTGCTTAGGGCTTTATTCTTTGGCCAATGAAACAATGGTCTCACTGGAAATTTTGATGGGACTAATCTTAACGAATTTGAAAAGTAATTTTCTAACACCTCTAGGATGTTATTTATTTGCAAATCAGAGCAAGTTAAATGTTGCATCTACTAGGCCTTCTGACAGACTTTCCATACCCTTTCAATAGTTTATTACCTTAAAAATGGCTTCCGTAGGTAATAGGGATGCCATGCCTCCTTCCTATACCATCGACCATAGAGAAAGCTCTGTCCCTTTCTGCATACAAAGAAAGGGTTCCTAACTAATGGGTACATTTGAGGGATGTATGAATACTGCTGTACTAACCAGTGAGGATAGACCTCTGCATGTAGGAGATCCTCTCTACTTCGTTTGCAGTAATGAGGCATATCCGTGGTTACCCAGAGATTGGGAGGGTACTTGCTATTTGGGTATATTGTTGCCAGGAGTCTATATCGCCACCACTGCTGAAGTCTCTAAAACTCGTCCCAGGCGGGATGAGAATGCTGACACTCCTTCACAGATTCTGGGTGATGTTGCCAAATCCTTTGTGCAATTTTGGGGACAAACAATAAACTCCCAAGATATTAGAAAATTGGCAAGGGTGTTAGAGAAAACCATCAATGAGATCACTGACATCTTGTATAACATGACGCTAGAGCTAAAAAGCTATTAGATTAGTGGCTCTCCAAAATAGGATGGTGCTAGACATCATTCTAGCTGAGTCTGGTGCGGTATGCAAGATGGTGGGATCTGCGTGTTGCGTCTTTGTACCACATTCCTCCCCCACCATATTTAAGGCAATTAAGAATTTACATGTCTTAAGTACCGAAGTACGCATTCCAAAGGGAAACTGGGATATTAGTAAATGGTTCTAGGATTTGTTGCGATCTTGGGGTTGGAAAATCTTTGCACTCTTAATGGTAATCCTTGGCATTATACTGTTCTGCTGTTGTTGCATACAATGTCTGTCTGTCATTTGTTCTATGATAGGAGGAAGTTGCGCACAGGCAATAGGTACACTAGAATCCAAGACACTTATGCCTGGAAAAATGTCTAATGCCTTACTGATGCAGGTTATTACCATCAAGAAGTTAATGGCAATTAATGTTTTCGAAGACAGCGATTCAGGATGTTCTGACAGTGATACATGGTTTGTGGATAATGCTGATGTTTGAAAAATTGCTCTTGGCTTAGGCCAAAAGGAGGGTTTGTTAAAGTATATTTCACATAATACCGCCTAGAAAAGAACATTGGCCTAAGCACATTCACATCGCATTGAAAATCGCATTTGAATGAACCTGAATAAGGCTGACTACGCTGCCATTTTAAAGTCATCCGCCATTTTGATGAGCTCCTGCTTTCTGTCTCATGTTAAACTTTGTGTTTTTGGCGCCTGAAGAGAAAAATTTACTTTGTACTGTGTCAACGTAGATAAACATGTTGAGGCTGCTGAAAGTGGATTGTTTATCCTGCACTAAGAAACCTTGTAGCTAAACAACAGTTGAACTGAACAGTAATTTAAATGTTGTCTGTATCAATAGCATCAGCCTCGTTCAAACAGTGGAACAGAATGTTGAATAGCTGAAACTGTGTGCCTTTGCAGAAATCTGTGTGTTAGTTCCTTGAAACTGGATTAACTTTAAGCTTGAAAACAAATCTTACCATTGTATCATGTGTGCAGAAAAAACATGTCTAGTGTTTGAGTAAAACATTGAACAATGCATACTTGTTTAAACCTGTATTAGTTATGTGAACTGGCTATGAACCCTAGTGAATCTACAACACGAAGAAGGACTCGACGATGATTCCGGGATTATGAGAACATGTATAAATACTGATATTTTTGAGATGTCCAGCACTCTCTCCCCTCACAGTGTCTTCTGGTACACACTGCAAGGCGTTGGGAGCCAGATAGCTATCTGACCAATAAACTGTAAATGTACTTTTGAACTCATGACTGGCTTATTCCATTTGTGGTGGTATTAAGCCTCGATATTTCTTTTGACCTTTCATGTAAAACAACAGCACCACTTACCAGCCCATCACAGAAACCAGTACCTCCTCTTGTTCCTGTGTGCCTTGCAGCATGCCATGCTCACACTTCTGCCTCAGCTCAACAGCCAACAACACCTAGTGCAAGAACACAGTACATATTTAAGTTGTTTCTTACAGGGTCAAGAGACATATCTTTTCAACTGCTCTCTGTTCCGTAAAGTGGTGTTCTGTGGGAAAGCAGGTGACCAATCAAGCATATAATCATTTCTGCAGCACATGAAACAACAATCACAAGAGTGGAACAAACATAGTACACATCACTCCCAGAAGCCAACACACACTCAACAGAATGCTTGAACTGCTCCAGAACTGGGAGATGTGATGGAGCATCTGCCATTCTTTTGTCTGCCAGTGCCATCAGCATCACACATAAACAAAGTAGTAGTAGAGAACCAATGTCTATGTGCCAGCCCATCCACAGCAAGTGATTTGAGTGCAGTCCGAAAGTGCTCAAGGCTAAATTGGCAATAAGGCAGGCGGTAGGTCATCTGTCTTATGCCTTAGGTGATAACAAATGTTTCAGAAGGCTGATGGCAAGTGCTGATGCCCGCTGCAAATTCCTTGCCAATCATACATTTCACACAAGGCTTAAACTGTGTTGTATGACAGTCGTTTCTTTGGAGATGAAGCACTTTGACTGGTCAGAAGGTGAGAAAGTTCACTTTACTATGGACATGCAGAGAATTTGGCAATACACTGCTTACATGAATTTAACGGCACATTGGGTAACCCTCCCATATAGTGGCAAGCAAAGAAAGTCATCTGAGCAGCTCTATTGTGTCAACTAACAGGATCTTTAGTGTATGCAAGGATGTGATGCTAGGAACCACAAACGAACAGACATCTGGGCTAAAGTAGAGCATGTGGTGGCAGAGGGGCTAATTCCCCAGCAATTAGCTCTTGGCATTGTGGCAGCATGAAAAAATTTCCAATGTCATTGGTGCACTAAGTCTGGGGAATACAATGCATTTGCCATGGTTTGCACAAGGTCATCACCTATTCAGGACGCACTTTTCAGTGATTGCTACCCTGTCTCTGATATGCTTGCTATGGCACACAAGATGTGCTTTCATTGCAGTCTTTCATTCAGTGCAAAAATACTTTGGTTGTTTTGCTGATCCAGCACAAACTTCTACAATGCAAGCTAAAAATCTCAGTCCAACCTGCTGGAATTCGACATTGCATGTGTTTTACCGGCTGTGTGAGCAAGTCAAATATTTGAGTGACTACAGCTACAGCCCTGGACGGTGCCTTTTAACCCCAACTCAGTGTTAGCAACGTCTGGTGTTTGCTACAAGACTTTGTGCAAGCTGAATATTGTGTGAGCCAAAGCTCTGTATCATTGATTGAGGTACTTCCATTGATATACTTGCTTTAAATGAATCTGTCCAGAAGAGCAATGGAGCATGACAAAATGGGTGCTGGTAATCTTTCAAAATGACCCAGAAATTAAATGCATGAAAGAAAACATTGAGTATCTTTTTGTGTCATTAATTGAACCCCATTTTAAGGTTAGAGTGGCTAGATTTCAGATTATGGTACATACATACAGAAGACATGGTTGGAATGTGCAAGACTGTACTTAAGAGACATTTGTACAATCACATACTGGCACAGCATAGGATTGAAGCACATGCAACGCAAACAACAAATGAGAACTCCACCAACCATTAAGAAGTCTGGGTTCACCTGTTAGTGCCAGATCCTCTGCAGCACAACTGTTTCAGGTGCAGGAAGACTCCATGTAAGATGTGTAACTCTTGCATATATATTCCTATGGGACTTGCTTCCAGATTTTGTATTCTGCAATGTGCCTGAGCATGGGAGAGCCAATGGTAGTGGGCCTACAACTAGACAGATGGTGGATGACTATTTAAGTGACAAATGCCATCTTGGAAATAAAGATGGCAGACTGTACGATTGGTTCTCCAAGCCGTCTTATTGCAAGCATCACTTGTCAGTAAAGTAATTTCTATCCCAAGATTCCCCCCAGCTAGTGTACAGTTAGAGTGAATGTTTAGTGCTGATGGTGCTATTGACTCTGATAGCAGAAAAAAACTATTTGTAACTCATGTAGAACAACTGATGTTCATTACAATGAATGAGAACCAAATCTGTTGATTGAGCCGTCCCAGGGCAGTTACGCCTCTTTATTGTGGAGAATTTTAAGAGCATAGGGGCTAGATCTCAGAGTGAGCATGCTAATGCTCCAAATGCTTCCAAGGCACGCGTAAATACACTGTATTGGATGGATATGGGTGATAATTTCAGCCCAAAATGTTTGTCATGCCCCCCAAACTTGAAATTTGATGTAAAATATGGAACAAAAACTGTGTTTTTGGGCTATCCCCATTAATTTTCCCACAGAGGAAAAGTGCCTTTTTTTAACAGCAGTAGCGCAAAACTCTGCATTACAGATTTGCACCAAAAAAGAAACAACATGGGCACAAAGCATCGAAGTAATTTCCTTTATGGTTTGTGGTAAATCGGTATAGCAGTTTTTCAAGTATTCGACAGGGAAGGAGGTACCCCCTGCTCCAAAAAGTCCCACCGTTCTTTGCATGAGTGTTAGGCTGCATTATATGCAGTACCCTTTGGGAACACCACATACAATTATGACTACAAGTGACAGTACAAATTCACCTTTGGTACAAGCCTGTACTACACAGTAAAGTGGTAGCGATGGCTGAGCAGCCTGACTTCTCTCAAGAGCAAGTGAGCAGTATCAATAGTTACACAAAGAACAGCAATTACTATGATTCAAACAAACACTGACTCAAGGTTTCTGAGTAAAAGAATATACATTTATTTACACATCAGTTGTAAAACATTTCACTAAAGTAAAGCAGTTGAAAAATCACACTCTCAATACACCACACCACTCCCAATAGATTCTAGACAAGTTAAGCTCAAAATGAAGTGTGAGCAAAATGGCACTTCAGCAATTAAAAAGGGAGGGAAAGACAAGGTTAGACTAAAATTGAGCAGCATCAACAGGTAAGTAAGCTGGGCAATCTAGAAAGAGGAACTACAGTGATGGAATCAAATCAACAAGGCTTAGGGCCAAAGTCAATAGGACAAAAGTTGTTTGCTCAAGATCACATAGTTCAGGGTAGTTCACAGTTAAGTCTTTGCCAAGAGTTCTGGACAAAGTTGGTTGTTAGAAAAGTTAGTTTAAAGAGTAGAGAAGCACAAGCCTTCTGATTGGCGAAAGGTTTCACACACCTTCACTGCGGCTGGACGAAACAAACAAGCGGATTTGCACAGTACCTTTAAATGAAGAGGAAGCTGTAACTGAGGTAGACGTTGCTGGCAGGTCCTGCAGGCTCACGGTTTCCTGAAGCGACTGTCGGACTGACATGAAGTAGGAAGACTGGAGGGTCCTGCACTGCCCAGGGAAGAAACCAGCAGCAGAGCAAAGCAACGAATAAACAGTGCGCTCCTTAAAACCCAAGTAGGGTCCGACCTTCCTGGCTATCCAGTTCACTGTAGCTCTGTACAGCAAATTCGACCAGAGGAGGGAGTCCTGGTTTGCAGTTTGGGTGAACTGGTTGGTCCCACCAGCTCAGGGGGGGAAAGATTCCTGGTAGATCTTCTCTGTCGTTGGAGTCTGAAGATTCGGACCTGCAGCAATACTTCACCGGGCGGTTCAGTCATTGTAGGGGTCCTCTTCTGTCAGCTCCTTGTCGGTTCTTTCGTTCCAGTGGCGTCTCTGTCTTTCCAGACCCAGAGACCTGCTTTTTATGCAGTTTTCCCGCATTATCAGTGCCTGGCTGTCAGTCACACAGCAGGGTGGCTGTCCTGGCGGGACAGTCGCCTAGCCAATCAAACAGGAGTGTGACTTGGGTTACCAAGGGAACCCATGGCAATGGTCCTAAAACCCCTCCCTCACATCCTGCCTACCCAGACTTTCAAGTGCCTAAGGAGGGCTTCTGCGTAGAAGCCCATGAAAGGATGGCGAACAAAGAGACCAACACTGGTTGGGCACGCAGAGTAAAACACGAGAAAGACATTTTCAAAAGGAAATGGCGAATAAACCCAGCGGAACTGTATAAAAACGTATATGGTCTAGTGGGTTTAAGTTCGAGGCTACCAAGATATCCTTAAACAATACCAAGGTTATTTAAGATAACCACAGTAGGGAAACTAGGGTAGATACCACTGCCCCAGCCAAGTCTTGATGGAAAGGGAATGAAACAATGCTCCAAGACAAACAGACAAAAAGGGATAAGTATTAACCCTTTCCAGTAAACTCTGTAAGATAGTTTGTACTGTGTCTGTGGAATTTAAAAAGACTAATAAAGTCAATGGCATCTTTACATGTTCTGGGAGACACTAGTAGTCAGTCTAGAAAATGAAGTCTGAGTTGAGAAGTATAAAAGACAAACTTGTGTCACTGCACTGAAGGTGCTGTGTAACACACAGTAAAAAGATGATGCCTATGGAGTAGGTGAGGCTCCACAGTCAATGAACACAAGAAAATGTTAAACACACACAGCAAAACACATGTAAGAGTGGGAAAAAAAGGCTCACACTCTTACCAGGTAAACATATTATTCCTAGAAATCCAGCAAAGCTGCTGAGAGACTCCGTAGGTAAGGGAAAATATCCATTCTGGAGAATTCCCCCTAATACTGGCTCCCCCACCCCCCAGACTAAGGGACATGAGGATTTAATCCACTCCTGGATAAATCTCTACCTCTAGTCAGTTAAAAACATCCTAGAGAGACCATCAGCATTTTGGTGGTGACATCCTGCTCTGTGCTCAATGGTGAAATCAAACCATTGCAGGCAGATTGACCATCTCAGAAGCTTTGGGTTTTCCCCTTTCATTTGCATTAACCATCTCAAGGGTTGGTGGTCAGTTTGAATCACAAAAGTAGGTCCATACAAGTATGGTCTAAACGTCTTCAAAGAGCACACAATGGCAAAACATTCACGCTCTATGGTTGCCCACCTTGTTTCTGGTTCCTTCAGTTTCCTACTGATGAAGGAAATGGGGTGCTCCCTATATCCAGTTGACTAAGGACTGCACCTATACCTGTATTGGAGGCATCTGTCTGCACAATGAAGGGTTGGTAATAATCAGGAGCTCTTAGGACTGGAGCTTGACAAAGGGCTTTCTTCAGGTTTTCAAAGGATTGAGTGGACTCCTCCTTCCATCTAACCCTTTTAGGAAATTTTGGAGAGGAGATCACATTCAAGGGATAAGCTATGGTCCCATAGTTCTCTATGAAATTCCTGTAGTACCCAGTGAGACCTAGGACAGCTCTCACTTGGGTTTGAGTAGTAGGGGTGGGCCAGATTTGTACAGCTTATACTTTGCTAGTCAATGGCCTTATTTCACATCCTCCTACCTCATGACCAAGGTAGACCACTTTGCTCTGACCAATTTGACATTTGCTTGCCTTTATGGTCAGATGGGCCTGCTCAAGAGCCTGCAAAATATATCCCAAGTGATCAACATGTTCTTTCCATGTAGGGCTGAACACTGCAATGTCATCCAAGTATGCCATGCAGAAGTCCTCCATCCCATTCAGAACTTGATTGACCATCTTCTGGAATGTAGCAGGTGCATTCTTTAATCCAAAAGGCATAACATTTAACTGGTAGAGGCCTGCTGGGGTTGAGAATTCAGTTTTCCCCTTGGCATGGTCTGTTAGGGCTATTTGCCAATAGTCTGGCGTTAGATCAAATGTACTGAGGTACTTGGCTGAACCAAGGTTATCCACCAGTTCATATGTCCTTGGCAAAGGATGGGCATCAGTCTTAGTGACTACATTTAGAGCTCTATAGACCACAAATAATATCAACTCATTGGATCCTGCCATTGGTACTAAAACAACTGGACTAGACCATGGACTTGTAGAGGGCTCTTTAACCCTGAGATCAAGCATCTTGTTGACCTCTCCTTTGATGTGGGATCTCACATGTTCTGACATTATGTAACCTCTGCTTTTCACAGGTGAACAGTCACCAGTGAGAATATCATGCTGGCCCCAAGGGGTTAAGCCTGGTGACAGTGAAAACAGGGAGGCAAACTGATTTAACAGAACTTTGCACTCCTCCTGTTGTTCAGATATCAGTTGAGAAGAGAGATTGACTCCTTCTATTTTCTCATCCAAAGGTTGGCCTCTGAGGAGTGTTAGGCAGAAACCTGTGCAGTTCCCTTAAGGACCACTGCAAAAGATTTAAGACTACAGGTGTTGGCAGTAAACCCACTTGGTAGCAGTCTGTACCACCCAGATTTACCTGGTAGCTGTGGCTGAGCAGTCAGACTTCCCTCAAGAAGAGTTAAGCAGTATGAAAAGTATACTCAATAGGCACTCAGATACAATAATACAAGCAAGCACTGACCAGAGCTTTGGTATCAAAGTATATAATTATTTATTTAAAAACACACAGTTGAAACACTCCAGCACTCTTATTGTAAAATATTCTAAACACAGTTACTATTATGATATATACACCCCTTTTACCCTATTAGAAAATCACAGTAAAACACCACTTATTTTCATGCAGAGGTGAGCGCTTAACTAGATTGCACTCTAATAAGTTTGTAAAAAAGGGTGGGGGGACAGAATATGAAAAGGTACACCACTCTACGATTCCAGAAAACTGTTAGCAAGGCAGAGAGCAAAAAGTCACTGGTGAGCCAAAGTCCAAAGGCTGGGCCCACTCTTATAGAGAGCAGAGCACAAATGCACCCAAGATCACACAGTTACACTAGGCTTAGAAAGTCTTGCAGAGGGTTCAGAAAAGCGTTTAGAGAGGCTTAGAAAAGTTTAGCCAAGGTGTCCCAGGCTAACCCAGGTTCGAAAGCCGGGAGCTAAATCTACCCCGTACAGTCGGTAGCAAGGGAAGCCAGGCAGGACACGGTACCTTAAGTGGGAAGGATCCTCCAGCGGTGGCAGTTGTTCCTGGTAGTGGGTGCAAGTTGCGTCGTCGTCCAGGGGAAGAGAAGATCTCGACTTGGAGGAAAGATGAAGGTTGTTGTACTACCAGGGCAGAAACCAGCCGCTGAGTTTTCCGGTTAAAGGTGGTACCTTTGTCTCGCGGTCGTGGTAAAAGGTGGTATCCCGCTTGCCGGGGTGCTTGGCACGGGCAAGGCGGCCACGAGGTATGTCAGGAAAGTGAAAAGGCAGTGAAACTGGTTATCCCCACCAGTCAAAGGAAGAAGACTCTCCGGCGGGAGATCTCCTCTGTCGTTGGGAAAAGTGGTGAGGCAGTCCAGCACGGCTCCACCGGTGGTGGTGTCCTGGCAGGTCGGCTCAGCTTCTCCCTCGTCGGATTCTTAGGTCCTGTGGCGACTTCTGAGGTTCCAGTCTCCAAAGCCCTGCTTTTATGCAGCAAACCCCCATTCACTCAGCCTAGCTATCACTCAAACATGCTAAGTGGTGAGCCGGCCGGCTCACCACTTGGGCCAATCAGGACGGAGTGCGACTTGAGTTGCCTAGGCAACTCAGTCCAGGGTGTCTAAATTCCCCTCCACCCCTCTTAAGTACCCCAGACATAGTGGCACCACTTTGGAGGGCTTCTGTGGATAAGCCCGCCAAAAAGTGGAACAAAGGGATCGACTTGGGTTGGAGTCACAGAAGAGAACACAAACGCCATTTTAGAATCAAGTTTTAGCAAAAAATACCAACCGGAGAATTAATATTAATTAAATAAACCGGCGGTATGTTCGAGGCTACCGTAAATAATTAAATAAAGATAGTAGCCTAAAACAATGGGAAATCCCATAGGAAAATATTTGCGGGTGAATATAAAAAGTAGTATCCACTGCCACCAGCCAAAACTCGATCAGGGGGGACAGAAACGTGCCCCCTCGACTAACAGACCCTGGGGCAATCGAATTGCCCCAGCCAGTATGTCCACAATATGATGGTTGGTACTGGTTCTGCTCAGAATTTAAGACTAGTAAAGTCAATGGTGACTTTACATGCCCTGGGAGGCAGTAGTTAGTCCCAGGGTATGGAGTCTATACTGGGGGGTCACTATGACACCCCTGTGTTACTGCACTGAGGGTGCAGTGTAACACATATCACAAAAACACATGAAACCCTATGGAGTAAAAGACCCCATAGCCCATTAAACACTTCTAGATCCAAGGAAACACACTCAAATCATGTCCAAGAGTGAGGGTAAAAGAGTCTCACTCTTGGCAGGAGAAAAAAATAAACCCCAAAAATCCAGCAAAGCTGCTGGGGGACTCACTAGGTTAGGAAATTCAGCCTAAACAGAGAATTCTCCCTAACAAGGAGGTCAGGTAGAGGTTCACTCACCTCCTCCTCTTGAGCTGAAGTTAGAAGCAAAGCTCCCACTTCTGGTCTCGAGACACATGCCTTCAAACGGTTGGTGTTAAAGACTCTGGGAGCCTCCTGAGGTCTGCCTAAGTCCACCAAATAGATCACCTCTAAAAGTTTGCCCACAACCTTGAAGGGTCCTATCCATTTGTCCTGCAAGGCCCTCTGCCTTGTTGGCACCATAAATAATACAAGCTGGTCTTGAGTAAACTCAACCATGCTGGCCTTCTGGTCATGCCAATGTTTGACCAGAGTCTGACCTGCCTTTAAGTTATCACTACCTTCTGCCATCATGTGTGGCATTCTCCTCCGGAGACCTATCACATAGTCAGTCACTCTGACTGGCTTGGGGGAAGGAGCACTCTCCAATCCCTCCTTAATCAGGGCCAATGGACCTCTGACTGGATGGCCATAGAGAAATTCAAAGGGACTGTAACCAACTCCCTCCTGAGGGACTTCTCTATAAGCAAAGAGAAGGCATGGCAGTAGAAGGTCCTACTTTATTTTAAGGGATTCTTCTAAAACACCTATCATGCTCTTCATAGTATGATTAAACCTCTCTACCAGCCCATTTGTCTGTGAATGGTAGGCTGTAGAGAACTTGTGACACCACACTTTTTCCACATGGCTCGCATGTAGTGGAACATAAAATTGGATCCCCTGTCGGATATCACTTCCTTAAGAAACCCTACTCTGGTAAAAATACTAAGTAGAGCCTTAGCAACAGCATGGCCGTAACAGTTCTCATAGGTATGGCTTCTGGGTATCTTGTAGCCTGGTCTACTGACACCAGGATAAACATGTTCCATGAAGATGTGGGAGAGTCAAGGGGACCAACAATGTCGATGCCCACACTCTCAAAAAGAACCCCCACCACTGGGAGAGGCACCAGGGGTGCCACGGTCTTGGCTCCACTCCTGCCAGAGGTTTGGCAAGTGTGACAGCTCCTACAGAATTTGTGAACTTATGAACCCATCTTAGTCCAGTAGAAGTATATGGAGAGCCTTTCCTTGGTCTTTTTGAAACTCAAATGACCAGCCAAAGGTATCTCATGGGTCAACTGTAGGAAATGGAGTCTGTTAGCAAGGGGCACTACAATTCTTTTGCACTCCCCAGGGATAGACTCTGTTGGTTCACTGTAGAAGAGGCCATCTTCCCAGCTTAAACTATGCTTTCCAACTTCTTGCCCATCAAGTTGGTTAGCAGCATGTTGTCGAAGACCTTCGAGAGTAGGACACTCTCTTTTTCCTCTGCTGAAATCTGCCCTGTTGGGTCCACCTTCTTCCAGTAAAGACATCAGCTTAGGATGGTCAACAGGGTCAAGATCACCAACCAAAACAGTGTCTTCCCCCAGATCTGATTCTTCAGAAACTGGCTCAACCACACATGGTTGTACCTCACTCTCTGCCTCAGCAGGTGGAGGAGTCACTGGTGTGACTTTGGACAATCTTGGGGATGTCCTTGTTGGTAGCACAGGGGTGCTGTCTAACCTTTCCCTTGAGGTCTTAGGTTTCCCCTTTGCCTGTTTCTTTCCAGAAATAGCAGTGAGCAACTCCTGTGGAGTGGGAGTGATAGTTCCCTCTATCAACTCCCCTGGACAGCCTCTTAAGGTCCTCTCCCTTGCAGGCCTAGTGAGCTCCTGTTTCTTTTTACTGGGAGGCCTGGGGGTGCTGGACACAACTCCAAGGGTTTTCAGGTCATTACCCAATTGGACTCTCCCAGGCACTTCACTCTGCACACTAAAAGGTATTTTGACAGTCATATCATTACACTGGATGAGATCTGGTAACTGGGGAAGCATTTGCACAGGGCCTCCAGCTAACTTGGTGAAGCGTTTGGGTGCCTTAGCAACATCCTCCACCTTGAAAATTGATTCATCCACCACAGTTATGCTGACTCCAGTGTCTCTGATGGCAGGGGTCTCCTGTCCATTTACAAGAACACTATCTTTATAATACTCTTTAGTATTATCTGGGGTGTAATTATAGACATCTAAATTCTGTTGTTCCCACAAGCCCACAGACACTAAAGAAACACTAGCTGAGACTCTCATGGGTTCATCAGCCAGTAGGTGAAAGATTCCACTTGCCATAGGTTCTTCTTCCTCTGGGGAGAAGGCTACGGAGACAGTGTGGACCCCTGAAGGTTTACCCTTACATCTGGGATCCCCTTTCACATGGTCAGTTGACCCACACACATAACATTTAAATGGGGGTTTGTTCTGACCTCCATCTGGTTTGGGTGCAGATGGTTCACTAGCCTGATTTGGTTTCCCTTTTGGTTTACCCTTATGTTGCTGTTTGTGGCCCTCTTTTGGATTGGAGGTATTAGAATTCTTCATGTTATCTTTCTTTGGCTGTTTTCCCTTATCATTCTTCTGAGTTGCCCCAGAATTCTTTTGAGTAGCCCTGTTGGCAACCCACAAGTCAGCAGCCTTAGCTAACTTCTTTGGATCCATCTCCTTAGAATCAGCCAAGTGCTGTCTGAGCTCTGGAGAACATGCATCATAAATTGACTCCAACATAACAAGATTTCTCATACCTTCATAAGTGTTTACTCTGTAACCCTTAACCCAACCATCTAAGTTCTTCAAACAATCACAGGTAGCCCAAGGGATACCATCATGCTTTTTGAGGGTCCTAAACCTCTTAAGGTACTGGGAAGGGGTCTTCCCAAATCTAGCAATTAAAGCTAGCTTCACAAACCCATAATCCATCCTATCCACCTCCCCCAACTCCATCACAACATCAGATGCAACAGTGGGTAGCCTAGAGAAGAGCAAGGGAAGGAACTGATTCCCTGTAAGACCTTGAATCCCATGGTTATATTCAAAAATTGCAAACCAATCCAAAATGACAAGCTTAACCTCATATATACCCACAATTTCTTTAGGCATATGGGGTCTCTTAGGGCTTGATGACCTAGAAGACTCTGGGAGAGAAGCATTTTCAAGAGATAACCTTTTCATTTCTAGTTCATGAGTCAACTTCATTTCTCTGTGCTTAAGTTCTTGGTGCTTTTGTTCAGTTTGAGCATTTAAACGTTTGAATTCCAATTCAAGCCTCATCTTTTCTAGAGCAATGAATTCAGGAATGAGTGTAGGACCTGGTGGGGTCCCTGTAGACAAAGGTTGAGGTTGTTGAGCAGGTAAGGGAGCAGTGAGGCTTATATTATAAGACACATCTACTTCCTCTAACTCGTCAATAATAGACACATTATCATCCTCATTATTTTCCAAACTTGCTGAGGGGTCAGGTATTTCAGACCTACCTGCCAGACCTTGTTTCTCTAACAACTTTTCAATCAATTTAGACTTTTTGCCTTTGGCAGAGAGATTCCTTTCTCTACACAGATTTTTTAGATAATCCACAGTGTAATTTAGGAGGGTCTCCTGACTGTAGCTTTCCATATCAGACATGATTAATATTGCTTTTTAGTGATGTTTACCCTTGTGGTTAGTTGATCCAAGGTAATAGCAGCACTCTAAGAGTAATTGCTATACTTGATCCTCACCGCTGTACACCAGTGTTAGGCAGAATTATGTGCAGTACCCTTTAGGAACACCACACACAATTAAGACTACAAGTGACAGTACAAATTCACCTTTGGTAAAAGCCTGTGCGGTATCAGGTAATAATATCCCCAACAAAAATATCGCCATAAATATGGCCGTTTGGTTCACCATAGGCAATATTATTATTGGGGATATTATGTGGGAGCGGGGGTTACGGGGGTGTCCCCCGCACATTAAAAAATTATGCTGGGGTTGCGGGGGTGTCCCGCAGGGTCCATTGTGAATTTTGCCGCAAAAATATGGCAATCATTTTGTATCGCAATATTTTTGCGGCGGAATTATCACATGGAACCGCCTGTACTACACAGTAAAGTGGTAGCGATGGATGAGCAGCCAGACTTATCTCAAGAGCAAGTGAGCAGTATCATTAGTTACACAAAGGACAGAAATTACTATGATTCAAACAAACACTGACTCAAGGTTTCTGAGTAAAGGAATATACATTTATTTACACATCAGTTGTAAAACATTTCACTAAAGTAAAGCAGTTGAAAAATCACACTCTTAATACACCAAACCACTCCCAATAGATTCAGGACAAGTTAAGCTCAATATGAAGTGTGAGCAAAATGGCACTCTAGCATTTAAAAAGGGAAGGAAAGACAAGGTTAGACTAAAATTGTGCAGCACCAACAGGTTAGTAAGCAGGGCAATCTAGAAACAGGAACTACAGTGATGCAATCAAATCAACAAGGCTTAGGGCCAAAGTCAATAGAACGAAAGTCTTTTGCTCAAGATCACACAGTTCAGGGGAGTTCACGGTTAAGTCTTTGCCAAGAGTTCTGGACGAAGTTGGTCAGTAGAAAAGTTAGTTTAAAGAGTAGAGAAGGACAATCCCTTGGATCGGCGAAAGGTTTCACACACCTTCACCGCGGCTGGACGAAACGAACAACTGGATTTGCACAGTACCTTTAAATGAAGAAGAAGCTGTAGCTGAGGCGAACGTTCCTGGCAGGTCCTGCAGGCTCACGGTTCCTGATGCAACTGTCGGACTGACATGAAGTAGGAAGACTGAAGGGTCCTGCACTGCCCAGGGAAGAAACCAGCAGCAGAGCAAAGCAACAAATAAAATGTGCGCTCCTTAAAACCCAAGCAGGGTCTGACCTTCCTGGCTATCCAGTTCACTGTAGCTCTGTACAGCAAATTCGACCAGTGGAGGGAGTCCTGGCTTGCAGTTTGGGCAATCTGGTTGGTCCCACCAGCTCAGGGGAAAAGATTCCTGGTAGATCTTCTCTGTCGTTGGAGTCTGAAGATTTGGACCTGCAGCAGGGCTTCACCGGGCGGTTCAGTCGTTGTAGGGATCCTCTTCTGTCAGCTCCTCAACCGTTCTTTCGTTCCAGTGGCGACTCTGCCTTTCCAGACCCAGAGATCAGCTTTTATATGCAGTTTTCCCCCATTCACACAGCCTGGCTGTCAATCACACAGCAGGCTGGCTGTCCTGGCGGGACAGTCACCTAGCCAATCAAACAGGCGTGTGACTTTGGTTAAAACCCCTTCCTCACATCCTGCCTACCCACACTTTCAGGCGCTTAAGGAGGGCTTCTGCGTACAAGCCCGCATGAGGACGGTGAACAAAGGGACCAAACCTATTTTGGCGTGCAGAGTAAAACATGAGAAAGACATTTTCAAAAAGAAATGGCGAATAAACTCAGCGGGAACCATAGAAAAACATATATGGTCTAGCGGGTTTACGTTCGAGGCTACCAAGATAGCCTAAAACAATACCAAGTTTTTTAAGATAACCGCGCTAGGAGAAATAGGCTAGTTCCCACTGTCACCAGTCAAGACTTGATGAAAAGGGAGCAAAACAATGCTACAAGAGAAACAGACAAAAAGGGGTAAGTATTAACCCTTTCCAGTACTCTATGTAAGATAGTTTGTACTGGGTGTGTGGATTTTAAAAAGACTAATTAAGCCAATGGAAACTTTTCATGTCCTGGGAGACAGTAGTCAGTCCCAGAAAATGGAGTCTGAGTTGGGAAGTCTAAAAGACAACCCTGTGTCACTGCACTGAAGGTGCTGTGTAACACACAGTAAAAAGAAGTTTCATATAGAGTAGGTGAGGATCCACAGTCTATGAACACAAGAAAATGTTAAACACACACAGCAAAACACATGTAAGAGTGGGAAATAAAGGCTCACACTCTTACCAGGTAAAAATATTAATCCTAGAAATCCAGCAAAGCTGCTGAGGAACTCAGTAGGTAAGGGAAATTAGCCATTCTGGAGAATTCTCCCTAACAATGGGAAAATCTGAGAGACAATTCAGAAATGTAAAGTTGCCATATTTTCTGCCAAATACGAACGATTCCCACAGTATGCAATTTGGAGGTGGAAAAAGGATGCAATAGCATAAAGCTTACATAAGGAGGGAGAACGAGTACACCATGGGAAGTTAGGCTTTTTCTGTGAAGCCAGTTACGAATAGAAAATGTTCATCCTTTTACAGGAATACTGGGGGAATCTTGTGAGATGACTGCATCAAAGCCACAAGATGCGTCAAGAAGAGAAACTGCATCACACAAGTCGAATAGGCATTGGGGGTAGTTTAAGAGGGGGAGGGAGGGAGAAAGCAGTTGAGGGGACTGACAATGACACAGAACTGAGAAGTTTCACCTACCAAACTGAACTCCCTGATAGACAGTGGCATCAGTTAAGGCCATCAATCCACATACATAGTTTGTCCAGACCAGGGATTATATGGTCCTCTTGCACTCACCATCAATCGAAAGTGGTGCTACTCTCAGCAGTATCACAAGGTGCTGGGGCTTTCTTTCCATTTATAAATACATGCACTAAACACATATCTGTATTAGTGGAAAACGGGACCACTGTTAGAGACCCGGTACCTTTCCCACTCAAAAATACCAGAGTGCATTAAGTCAGCCCGTCCCATGAGCCCTGGAACACTTCCAAATTGTGATATTGAAATACTTGAAACTGCTGGTCCTGCCCTGTCCAGATCCAGGGTCCACTAAGGCACCCATCCCTACAAGAGTGGGCCTAGAGGTCTCTGAGGTGCCTACTGAGATGGCACCAGACTCAGTGATCTCAGGGTTGCCTGCAGGCATAGAACCACAGCCTGGGGTCTCAGTCAGGCTGATCTTTGCCAAACACAGCATGACTGCTTCACTCTGGCAGATATGCGTGACCAGGCAGAGAAATCAGCTTAGGATGAAGCCCCTGGTGTTTAGGTTGTACTGGGAGAATGGTCTCCTGTATAATGAGCCCAAGAATTCTGAGGTGGGGACAACCAGAGGTTGGGTGTGCCCCAATGCCACAGGAAGTTCCCACTGGATGCGGCTCATGATGTTACTTTTGCGGGTCATTTTGGAATGACCAAGACATCTGTCAGGCTGTGTGCCCATTTCTACTGGCCTCAGATGGGAGTCAAAATAAGAGTTTGTCCAGTCCAGACACACTTGCCAACCATCAGGTAAATCTGGTGAAGCCATGTTGGGATGCCTCTCCAGAGATTAGATATGGACAGTGTTGGTCCTTCTGATCCATTAATCTCCCCAGGGAACCAATACATTTTGGTAGTGGTATACCATGCCACTTAGTACACAGAGGCTGCTCCCTTAAGGGGCATGAATGCCCCTGCGGTGGTGGAGGCTCTAATAGGGATATTCTCTCATGTGGGAGTCCTTAACACATGTATATCTGACAGGGGCTCTAACTTCATATCTGCATATGTGAAGGCCATGTGGGAAGAATTTGGAGTAACCTATAAGTTCTCCAAGCCTTTCTCCCACAAACCGATGGGCTTGTTGAGTGCTTAAACAAGACCTTATAGGACATGATAGGTGGCTTTCCCATGGGGAGAAAGTGGAATATTCTCCTTCTATGCCTTCTGTTCTCCTACCAGCAGGTGCCACAGAGTGGTGTGTGGTTAGTCCATTTGAGCTCCTGTTTGTCCATCCCATTAAGGATCCCCTAAGTCGAGTTCCACAGGGATCGGTGGGCAAACAATATACTCATTCCCATGACATAGTGGATGTACTTGTCCTCAGGTCCAGAATGGACAAATACAGGGAAACTTAGTCTGGACCTCATGAAGCACTGGCATGACTAGGAAGCCACTATGACTGAGTACACAACAGGCCAAATGCTCTGGTTCATTGAACTAGTCAAGCACAGCACCCTTCATGATAAGTGAACTAGACCCTATGTGGTAATGGAGAATATCAGTGAGGTTAACTACAACAATGATACCAAAGCCCCGATGCAGATGCATCAGCTCTTCCATGTTAACTGTCTGAAGCCTCATTGCAGCCATGGTGACTCTGGTGACTCACAATGAGATTAGGAAGGAGAAGGAGACAAAACCCCTCTCAAACTTGTTATACACAAGTCCACTTGCAGGTGTCTAGAGGGAGTCCAGATCTCCTCATACATCACTAAGCAGTAATGGAGAAACAGCTGCCTGCTACTGGGCCAGTTTTCAGGTCTGTTTTCTCCGAAACAAGGAAACATTTATTGGTGCATCCATGATATCGATAAGGGAGACAGTAAGCCAGTGCAAAATAGGTTTCACTGTATGTCTGACAAGCTCAAAGACACAATCAAGGAGGAAGTCTCTAAGATATTTATACTGGGGTGATATTGATCCATCCCACAGCCCCTGTGTAGCCCAGTGGTAGTGATCCCCAAAAAGTCCAGCAGCAGGAAAACTGAAGACTGCTTTTGTGTGGACTACAGGGGACTCAATTCTGAAACCGGACATATGCACAGCCCATACCCAGGGCATATGATTTTATTGACAGGTTAGGTGTTGCCAAGTTCATGAATACCTTTGACCTTGCGGCAGGATACTGGTAGGATGACCTAACTGATCAAGCAAAGGAGAGATCAGCATTATCAGTTCACTGTTATAGCCTCTGGGTTACAAAATGCCTCTGCCACCTGTGACGAATCCCAGGGTATCGTCATTGCTTCTATGGGGGAGGCCCCTTCTCATGAGGCCAGGGAGGTGAGGCTACTACCCAAGAGTCCCTTTGGGGGTGGTACTCAGCAGGTGGATCTCATGGGGTGGGAAGCCCTCCATGGGAGCAGTGACAATCACCTGAGTAGAACGCAGTATTCACCCCCCATTTTTGTCCTCTCCTTCTTTTCCCCCCACTCAGCTCCATGTGGTCCCCAACAGCTCAATGTGTGTCTGTAGACTAGAGGACTTCAATCATACACATAATATTGGGACGAGGAAGAGTGAGGCTTAGGCTGGTAGAGTGCCTATAGTCACTGACAAGAAGGAGGCAAAAGCCCACTGTGGAACCAACATACACAGTACAGTCCATTACAGACTGCTACAGGGATAAAAAGTATGGAAGCATTGTGTACCTGATCAGACCAAGTCGGGGCAAGCCAGGACTGGAGGAGCGAGGAACCAGAAGCCGGCTCTGTGGCAAGAGACCGGAGAAGCAGAGAACTAGATACTTCAGAGGAGAAACAAGTGCCTCTAAAGGCTTCACGTAGCAGCAACCTGTCTGGTAATGGGGAAAGCGTAAACCCGAACAGCGAAGCTAACGGAAGATGTGCAGCAAGGTACGCGAGAGAGAGATTATCACTGCGGTGCCACCAAGAACAGAACGCCAAACGAAGAAGCAGTGAAGAAGCCCCACTCAACTCCCAGGACAGACTGGAGGTCACAACATCATTTCCCAAAGGTGGGAAAAGGTTTGGGATGGCTGGTGGGAAGCAGAGGGCACAGATTAAGTTAAACAGATACACACCAGTATACCAGGATCCAAAAAGGGATAACAAACAAACTGTGAAAGCTGGTGCAAACTTTATAAAACAGCTCATGAGGAATAGTACCTGGCAGGGGAGTACAGCAAATCTGTTCAGTTGGGCATTGAATAAAGCAGGAGTAGAGAACCCTCAAGACCAGTATACCGGGGTCTGGGACCCATATGAAGATACAGGCAAGGATAACAAACTAACTGTAAAAGCTAGATGGAACAGCACTTGGCAGGGCAGTACATCAGGTCTGTACAGTTGGGCATTGAATAAAGCAGGGATAAGGAACCCACAGAAACAGCACACCAGGGTCTGGCACCGATCTGAAGTTGGGGAAGCCCCACAAAAGCAAAGTACACACTCCAAGGACCCACAGAAGACCAGAGAATCCAGCAGTCAAGGGGCTGAGGCCCGGAGCAAGTCATGAGAATTTAAAGGGATCAAGGACCCGGAGACAGCCCAGAGCGATCTGGGGCACATGTAAAAGAGGAAACGAGATACAGAGCACTGAACAAGGGTTTGAGGACTTATTACTAAAAGAAAATACATTTTCTGTAATTCCAAGATCCACAGTCAAGTCTGGCAAGATAGTGCACCAGACTTGACACTACACCTGTCTGGACACATACATAAGAGAAACAAAATACAAAACGAGTCAGAGAGACCCCAAGACATCCCAGACAGGTCTCTGTCTCATGTGACAAATAAAGAGAAGTAGACAAAGTTAAAATAAGGGGTTGAGGACCCATTGTCAAAGGAAGAGGTACTTTCTTGTGTTTTCTACTCAAGAACTGAACTTTAAACATCTGTGTCCAGAATGAGAGGAGACTCTTTCTGGAGCAAGAAGACGCACATTTTTTCTTCATGTGCTTTAGTGTAAGGGTTGGAAATCAGTTTGGTGGACACAGGACGGTGGACAGATTAGTATACAAGATATCCTGACAGAGTCATCAGGGTAACCCCTCATAGAAATAGGGCAAGACAAGTTTTTCCTTTTCTTTATTTTGATAATGAAAGTATTTGCCAAAAATCATACCACCACTGTGTTAGACTCATACTTCTGCAAACTTACACACCTTTCAGTGGATGGTAAACAAGGTACTGTCAGGGCTAGAGGACTTGAGCGTCGCCTACTTTGATGACATTGCTGTATTCAGTTATACCTGAGAAGACTAGCTATCCCACCTGATACAGATGCTTCAAGCAATGCAGAAGGCTGGCTTGACTAGCAAGGCCTTCTATTGCCAGATGGTGTATGGAACTATGGCTTACCTACGACACCAACTGGGTGTGGTTAGGAAACAGCCTGTCCAGTCCAAAGTACAGGCAGTGATGGCTTAGAATAATCTCACTACCCAGAAAGTGAGAGCCTTTCTGTTCCTCACAGGTTGCTACAGAAGTGCAAGCGATACTTGCCCCTCCCCTTTATGATATCACATGAACAAATGCTGAAGAAGGTCACCTGGACCCCTGCCTGTCACACATCCATCTAGAGCTCAAAGGATGGCCTCTGCAAGTCCCCAGTTTTCAAGATCCTGGATTGTAAGCACACATTCATCAGTCAGACAGACACATGTGAATTTGAAAGTGGTGCAGCACTAGCATAACCTAACTCTGAGTGGGTAGGGCAGCCATGTGCGTACCTGAGTAGATGATTCATCAGACCAAGTGTAAGTGCAACTGGGCCACGTTTGAAAAATAGGCATTTTTCGGTGGTTTGGGCACTAGACCAGCTGAAACACTACATTTTTGTGTCTCAATTCACTGTCCTAAAGGACCACAGACCTTGAAGGTGGCTTATGGCTGTACATGGAGAGAAAAACAAGTTATTGCATTGTAGCAAATCCCTACAGTGATAGGACATGGATACTCAACCAAAGCCTGGGCTGCAGCTGTCCACTGCAGATTCCCTCAGAAGGTATTTTCACCAGGAGTAAGAGCCAGACTTTTATATGGGTGAGTCTCATCTTTTTTAGCTGGGGGAATGTGAAGGATTGCAATCTTGCAAGGGTGTAGAAGCCCTGGTTTTTATGATTTTCATTAATTATTAGATTATGCAGGTAATTCTAACTTGGAAAGGGTGGTCTACTAACCAGACAGCCCTTTCAGCTAACTCCATGCCAAATGCTAGTGTACACCAGTGTCCTACTGCATCAGTATACTATCTGCAGTGCCTAGTGGCACAGAGAAGGTTCTGAGATCACAGGTGTGCTCTTGACAGATGTAGTTACAACCAAATCAATTTTGAACAGGTGCTGCATTCAAGATATGGACCACTGTTCCCAAAAAATAACTATGAGATGTACTATCCTGGTGCAATATGTAAACTTTAAACATAAGTCATACTTCAGTTAGGGAAAGGTGGCTTGTATTTTTCATAATCTTTACAGCTAAATTTGATTGGTATCATACATGTATCAGCACTGTGACTCCAGGTCAGCTGTGGCCCTGTCTCCCCAGACTGGCTGTCTCTTCTGCGTCCAGCAGGACTTTTATAATGAATTATAATTGGTTTTTTATAAAACGCTTAATACCAAAGAGGTTTCTAAGCACTGACCCAGGATTTGAGCCTGTGTTGCTCTGCATCATCTTGCTTCCAAGAAAAGTGCATTGCCACTGAGCTATACTATCCGTGCTATGAGGGATTTAGCCGCGGGGTGTTAGGCAGAATCCTGTGCAGTGCCCTTAGGGACCACTACACACAATTAACACTACAGGTGGTGATACAAGTTTTACCTTTGGTACAAGCCTGTACTACTATGTCATAGTGGTAGCAGTGGCGTAGCAGCCAAGCTTATCTCAAGAGTATATGAGCAGTAGCAGAGATTACACAAAGGGACCACAATTACTGTGACTCAAGCAAACACTGACTCAAGGTTTCAGGTAGAAAAATATAAGTACATCTATATTTAAACCATTCGTTATAAACACAACGCTTCTATTAAACTTCACTAAAAACCACACGTTAAATATACTACAACTAACCAATTCACTTTGTACAGTAAGTCTCGAAGTAAGTACCCGGTGTTGGAATGAACCGGTGTTAGGCACAAAAACACGTTACCGTGGATATGAATGCGAAAACTTTTTGACAGTTCGGTCTACTAAACAAACGCGTATCCGTGACATGAAATGCTACCGGGGCAAAAACACACTTAGCACCTGAGATACCCAGAGGGAGTTGGAGGCAAAAATGACAGGCAATATTTTGGTTAGGCAGGCAGAATCAAGAAACACTCAGAGACAGGAGTTCAAAAGTCAACGGGCCGGAGCCAGGGTCGAAAGATATCGGGGCCAGTTGCCGAAGATCACACAGTCTAACAGTTCACAATTCAACAGAGCCAAAAGTACTTTGATATTGCCAATGTTCGGAAGCAAAAGTTATAAGAAGGAGGGAAGACAAGGTCAAGCCTTGGAAATGAAGAAAAAGGGATTCACCCAGTTTCCTCAACAGAACACAGTACCTTGTTCCAATGGTGCAGCTGGTGCCCTAGCAGTTGTTCCTGTTGGTTTCCCGCAGACCCACGATTCCTGGAGCTTCGTCGAGAAGGGAGGATGTCTGAAGGGGGTCTGTACCACACAGGGATGAGACCAGCAGCAGCGAAACGGAATAAAAGGTGCACTCCTTAAAAACAGGAGAGGCTCTTCAGGTGGCTGTCCGGACCACTACAGCAGTGTGCAGCGATTTCAACCACGGAAGAGGATCCTCTGGCTGTAGAAGATGAGCTGGTTATCCCCACCAAGCTCAAGGGAAGAAGACTCCGGACTGGATCTTCTCTGAGTCATTGAAGGGCAGATAGCTCAGGACTGCAGCAGGGCTTCACCGGGATGGGGTAGTTGCAGCAGCCGTTGTTCTCTCTGCTTCTCTTCAGTTCCTTGTAGTTCCAGTGGTGACTCTCTGACTTCTAGCCCAAGAGACCTGCCTTTTATGCGAAAACCCCCCATTCACGCAGCCTGGCTGTCAATCACCCAGCAGGGGGGTTGTCCAGCCTGGACAACTACCCTGGCCAATCATGACAAAGTGCGACTTGGGTTTCCTAGGATACCCTGTGCAGGGGGTGACTACACCCCTCCCTCACATTCAGCCCACCTAGACACCCAGGCGCCTTGAGGAGGGCTTCTGGGCAGAAGCCCGCCAAAAGACAGTGAACAAAGAAGGCAAACCTAGTTTGCCACGCAAAGTAAAACACAAGAAGGACTTTAACAAAAAGAAATGGCGAATAAACCCAACCGGAGCCAAAAGAAAGACTGTTCGGTCAAGCGGGTTTATGTTCGAGGCTAATAAAATAGCCAAGAACAGTACCACGTTTATCTAATTTTATCGCGGTAGAAAAGGTAGGGTAGATACCACTGCCACCAGCCAAGTCTAAATGTTAAAAGAGTGAAACAATGCTCTAGGAGGTACAGATAAAAAGGGATACGAGTTAACCCTTTCCAGTACTCCATGGAAGATGGGGTGTACTGGATCTGTGGTAGATTGACTAAGTAAAGTTAATGGTAACTTTACCCTTTTCTGGGGGACAGTAGTCGCCTCAGAAATGGAGTCGAGGGAAGTCTCAAAGACAACCCTGTGCCACGGCACTGAAGGTGCTGTGTGACACACACAAAGAAGGGGGCTACTGAAGTGGTGTACTTCAGAGTCCACAATCACAAAAACAGATGGAAACACATAGCAAAACACAGTAATAGTGGGGGGGAAGCTCTCACTCTTACCAGGTGGAAAATATTCAACTCCAGAAGTCCAGCAAAGCTGCTGGGAGACACACTAGGTGAGGGAAATTTGCCATAAATGAGAATTCTCCCTAACACTCGTCCCCCCCAGACTAAGGGACAGGAGGATTTAATCCACTCCTGGATGGACCTCATACCTCTAGTCGGTTACAAACATCCTAGAGAGACCATCAGCATTTTGGTGGTGACTTCCTGCTCTGTGCTCAATGGAAAAACCAAATCCTTGCAGGCAGATTGACCATCTGATTAACTTTGGGTTTTCCCCTTTCATTTGCATCAGCCATCTCAAGGGTTGCTGGTCAGTCTGGATAGTGAAGGTAGATCCATACAAGTATGGCCTAAACCTATTTAGTGCCCCCACAATAGCAAAGCATTCTCTTCCTATTGTTGCCCACCTTGTCTCAGGATCCTTTAACTTCCTGCTGATGAAACAAATGGGGTGTTCCCTACCTTTCTCATCCAGTTGACTAAGGACTGCACCTATACCTACAGTAGAAGCATCAGTTTGTACAATGAAGGGTTGGTGATAGTCAGGAGCTCTTAGGACTGGAGCTTGACAAAGGGCTTTCTTTAGGCCTTCAAAGGCTAGATTGCACTCCTCATTCCACCTGACCTTTTTAGGAAATTTGGGAGAGGAGATGGCATTCAAGGGAGAAGCTATGGTCCCATAGTTCTCTATGAAGTTCCTATAATACCCAGTGAGACCTAGGAAGGCGCTCACTTGGGTTTGAGTAGTAGGGGTGGCCCAGTTTTGCACAGCTTGTACTTTGCTAGGTAGTGGCCTTATTTCACCTCCTCCTACCACATGTCCAAGGTAGACCACTGAATTCTGACCAATTTGCCATTTGCTTGCCGTTATGGTCAGATGGCCTGTTCAAGAGACTGCAATACATAACCTAGGTGTTCAACATGTTCTTTCCATGTAGGGCTGAAAACTGCAATGTCATCCAATTATGCCATGCAGAAGTCCTCCATCCCATTCAGAACTTGATTGACCATACTCTGAAATGTAGCAGGTGCATTCTTTAATCCAAAAAGCATTACCTTCAATTGGTAGAGGCTAGCTGGGGTGGAGAATGCAGTTTTCTCCTTGGCATGGTCTGTCAGGGCTATTTGCCAATAGCCTGACGTTAGGTCAAATATGCTGAGGTACTTGGCTGCACCAAGTTTGTCCACCAGCTCATCTGTCCTAGGCAAAGGACGGGCATCTGTCGTGGTGACTGCATTTAGAGCTCTATAGTCCACTCAGAATCTCAACTCCTTGGATCCTGCCTTTGGTACAAACAAAACTGGGCTAGACCATGGGCTAGTAGAGGGTTCTATTACCCCGAGTTCAAGCATTTTGTTGACCTCATTCCTTATGTGGGATCTGACATTGTCTGACATTCTGTACACTCTGCTTTTGACAGGCACACAGTCACCAGTGTGTATGTCATGCTGGCCCCAAGGTGTCAAGCCTGGTGAAAGTGAGAACAGGGAGGCAAACTGATTTAACAGTAACTTGCACTCATCCGGCTGGTCAGATGTGAGACTGGAAGAGAGATTAACTCCTTCCACTTGCTCATCTAAAGGTAAGCCTCTGAGGAGGTCAGGTAGAGGTTCACTCTCCTCCTCCTCCTGAGCTGAATCTAGAAGCAAAGCTCCTATGTCAGGTCTGGAGACATAAGCCTTTAAACGGTTGGTGTGAAAGACTCTGAGAGCCTCCTTTGGATTGCCTAAGTCCACCAGATAGTTCACCTCTCCAAGTTAACCACAACCTTGAAGGGTCCTATCCATTTGTCCTGCAAGGCCCTCTGCCTTGTGGGAACCATAACAAGAACAAGCTGGTCTTGAGTAAACTCAACCACGTTAGCCTTCTGGTCATGCCAATGTTTGACCAGAGCTTGACCAGCCTTCAAGTTATCACTTGCCTCTGCCATCATGTGTGACATTCTCCTCCGGAGACCTATCACATAGTCAGTCACTCTGACTGGCTTGGGGGAAGGAGCACTCTCCAACCCCTCCTTAATCAGGGCCAATGGACCTCTGACTGGATGGCCATAAAGAAGTTTGAAGGGACTAAATCCTACTTCCTCCTGAGGGACTTCTCTATAGGCAAAGAGAAGGCATGGCAGTAGAAGGTCCCACTTTCTTCTAAGGGGTTCTTCTAAAGCACCTATCATGCTCTTCATAGTTGTGTTAAACCTCTCTACCACTCCATTGGTTTGGGGGTGGTAGGCAGTTGAGAACTTGTAGGTAACTCCACAGGTTTTCCACATGGTTTGCATGTAGTGGGACATTTGATCCCCTGTCAGATATCACCTCCTTAGGAAAACCTACTCTGGTAAAAATACCAAGTAGGGCCTTAGCTACAGCCGGAGCCGTAACAATCCTCATAGGTATAGCTTCAGGAAACCTAGTGGCACGGTCCACTACAACCAGGATAAACCTGTTGCCTGAAGTTGTGGGAAGGTCAAGAGGACCAACAATGTCAATCCCAACCCTCTCAAAAGGAATTCCCACCACTGGGAGAGGCACTAAGGGTGCCACATTCTGGGATCCACTCTTGCCAGAGGTTTGACAAGTGTGGCACCTTCTGCAGAACTTGTCTACTTCTATTCCCATATTAGGCCAGTAGAAGTGCAGAGATAGCCTTTCTTTGGTCTGCTTAAAACTTAAATGACCAGCCAAAGGTACCTCATGGGCTAACTGCAGAAATTGGAGTTGGTTCACTAGACGAATTACAAGTCTTCTGTAGTCTCCAGGGGTCGACTCAGTTGGTTCACTGTAGAAGAGGCCATCTTCCCAGTGCAACCTATACTTCCCAGGCTCAGTCCCATTGAGCTGAGAAGCTGCCTGTTGGCGAAGACCTTCCAAGGTAGGACACTCTCTTTGTCCCTTACTGAAATCTTCTCTGTTGGGTCCACCTTCTGCCAGTAAAGACTGCAGCTCAGAATGGTCAACAGGGTCAAGTACTCCTACCAAGATAAGATCCTCTTCTAGATCTGATTCCTCAGTATCTAGTTTGACCATACAGGGTTGAACCTCACACTCAACCTAAGCTTGTGTGGGAGTTACAGGTGTGACTTTGGACAGTCTCGGAGTTGTCCTTCTGGGCACAGGAGTGCTTGCTTATTTCTTGCTGGCAGACTTAGGTTTCCCCTTTGTCTTTTCATGTCCTGCAATGGCAGTAAGTAAGTCCTGTGGACTTGGGGTGATAGCTTCCTCGATCATGTCCCCAGGAGAGCCTCTTAAGGTTCTCTCCCTTGCAGACCTTGTGAGATCCTGCTTCCTTCTGCTCCAGGGCCTGGGGGTGCTAGACACAACTCCAAGAGTTTTAAGGTCATTACCCAACAGGACCCTCCCAGGTAAGTTATTTTGCACACTTACAGGTATTCTGACAGTCATGTCATTACACTGGATTAGAGCTGGTAACTGGGGAACCATTTGCACAGGGCCGCCAGCTAACTTGGTTAAGTGTTTGGGTGCCTTAGCAACATCCTCCACTTTGAAAAAAAACATTCATCAACCACAGTTATGCTGGCTCCAGTGTCTCTGATGGCAGGGGTCTCCTGACCATTCACAAGAACACTATCTTTATAATACTCTTTAGTACTATCTGGGATTGAGTTATAGACATCTAAGTTCTTTTGTTCCCAAAGACCCAAGGACACTAAAGAAACACTAGCTGAGACTCTCATGGGCTCATCAGCTCGTAGCTGAAAGTTTCCACTGGTCATAGGTACTTCATCCACCTGGGAGAAGGCTAAGGAGACAGTGTTGATCCCTGAAGGTTTACCCTTACACTTGGGATCTCCTTTCACATGGCCAGGCAACCCACAAATAAAGCATTTTCCAAATGCTCTCTGGAATGGGGGTTTGCCCTGGCCTCCATCTGATGTGGAAACCAACACAGTGTAAAAACTGCTTTAAGTTCAAATAATTGAAATATATATGTATTTTCTTTTGTAGACTTTAATTTGTTGAAAAATGACGCCCCGGATTAAGAGTTTTTTACACTCGAAACGCGTTGGGCTCACCAAAAGACAAATAAAAAGCAAAAATTGTTTTTTTATAAAACAGAAAGTTTCAACTGAATCATTTATGGACATTTTCTACAGAATTGATTGAAAGTTATCAATATTGTATTTCAAAAAATTTACAAAAAATGTTCAAAAGGCCTATCTTGGCCGTCTAGAAAGTGTGCAGGGGACGTGGCTATCCACATTGGATTTCTTCTTTGTTTTTCTCCATCTGGTGTGGAACCAGGTGGTACACTAGCCTGATTCGGTTTACCTTGTGGCTTACCTTGGTTATGTTTGGGGCCCTCTTTTGGATTGGAATTATTGAAATTCTCTTTGTTGTCTTTCTTTGGCTGCTTCCTCGCATCCTTCTTCTGAGTAGCTGCAGAATCCTTGTGAGTAGCCCTGTTGGCAAGCCACAAGTCAGCAGCCTTAGCTAGCTTCGTAGGATCTATCTCCTTTGAATCAGCCAAGTGTTGTCTAAACTCAGGAGAGCAGACATCAAAAATAGACTCCAACATTACAAAATTCCTCAAACCTTCATAAGTGTTCACTTTGTAACCTTTAACCCAACCATCTCAGTTTTTCAAACATTTTATTTATTTATTTCTTTATTTATTTATATTTATATAGCGCACAAGAAGCCCACGGGCATTGAGGTGCTGTTACTTGCATGGTCTTAGTTACAGAGGTGCAGGCATGGTAGCAGTTAATGGCATATTACAGATAAGTACAAGCATAGTTATCATTACAGCTTATGCAACTGGTCACTACAGCTTAGGCAATGTTTAGAATTAGTGCTGCTGCTAGGGACCTTATGAGAAGAGGGTGGTTTTCATTGCTTTGAGGAAAGCGAGGACTCACTGAGGATGGTGGGAGGTGGGGCATTCCAGTGCGTGGGTGTGAGATAAGAGAAGCGGGATCCGCCTTCTCTGGCTCTTTTTACTAGTGGCACAGTGAGCATGTTGGTGTATGGTGATCTGGTTGGTCTTGTAGAGACGACAGAGTGGATTCTTTGTGAGAGGTAGTCGGGGCAGAGAGATGAATGCATTTGTGTGTCAGTGTGAGAGCTTTGAAGACGATTCTCTCCTTTATTGGGAGCCAGTGGGCTAGTTTTCTGGCTTCTGAGATGTGGTCCCTTTTGGCAATACCTTGGGATGCTCGGAGAGCACTGTTCTGGATGACTTGTAGCCTCTCCAAGTTTTTTTTTGAAGTTCCTAGGAAGAGTACGTTGCAATAATCTAGCCTGGAGCCGGTGATGCCTCTGGCTATGTTTGTGCAGTTCTCTTTGTAGAGAAAAGGCCTGACTGCGTTGATCAATTTAGCATGATATGCGGCTGAGGAGGCAATGGCGTTTACTTGTCTGTCCATGGAAAGGTTGGAATCTAGATAGACTCCAAGAGTTTTGACTGAGTCTGAAACAGGTATTTTGATGGTGTTGATGGTGAAGTGACTGAATTGGGAGTCAAGATTTGTTAGCGTGTCAGGGGAACCTACCAGTAGGAGTTCTGTCTTGTCAGAGTTGAGGCATAGTCCATTGTCGGCCATCCAGGCTTGGATGGTGTTGTAATGGTTGTTAAGGGTCATGGAGTCAGTGTTGTAGTTGCCTGTGAGGGTGAGGAGGATCTGGGTATTGTCCGCTGACTTAGTGTAGGATATACCCATAGCGTCGAGGATGAGGAAGAGGGGTCATGTGAAGATGTTATAGAGTGTAGGGGAGAGGCATGAGCCTTGAGGCACGCCACAGAGTATGATGGTGGGTGAGGCAGAAGCTAAATCAGAGAATACTTGCATGGTTCTATCTTGTAGGAAGGAGGTGATCCATCCTGTGGCGTCAGGTGAGAACTTGGCAGTGGAGGAGAGATGATGGCATAGGACGTCATGATCTACGAGATCGAACGCTGCAAGTAAGTCAAGGAGTAAGAGGAGAGCTGGTTTGCCCATGTCTCTGGCATCGTCCATTTGGTTTTTCAGGTCAAGTAGCACGATTTCAGTCCCATGTCTGGGGCGGAAGCCAGATTGCGGGTAGCCCAAGGGGTACCATCAAGCTTTTTGAGGGTTCTAAACCTCTTAAGATACTGGGAAGGGGTCTTCCCAAACCTAGCTATTAATGCTAGTTTCACACACTCATAATCCTACTTATCCTCCTCCCCCAACTCCATTACAGCATCACTTGCAACAGGGGGGAGCCTAGAGAAAAGCCAAGGAATCAATTGATTCCCTGATATACCTTGAATCCCATGATTGTACTCAAACATTGGAAACCAATCCAAAATATCAAGTTTAGTCTCATACATACCAATCATTTCCTTTGGCATACGGGGTCTCTTAGGACTTGAAGACCTAGAGGACTCTGGGAGAGAAGCATTTTCTAGAGACAGTTTCTTCATTTCTAGTTCATGGTTCAGCTCCATTTCTCTGAGCCTTAACTCTTGATGTTTCATGGCAGTTTGTGCATCAGTACGTTTCACTTCTAATTCAAGTCTCATTTTTCCCTTGAGCTGGTTATCCCCACCAAGCTCAAGGGAAGAAGACTCCGGACTGGATCTTCTCTGAGTCGTTGAAGGGCAGATAGCTCAGGACTGCAGCAGGGCTTCACCGGGATGGGGTAGTTGCAGCAGCCGTTGTTCTCTCCGCTTCTCTTCGGTTCCTTGTAGTTCCAGTGGTGACTCTCTGACTTCTAGCCCAAGAGACCTGCCTTTTATGCGAAAACCCCCCATTCACGCAGCCTGGCTGTCAATCACCCAGCAGGGGGGTTGTCCAGCCTGGACAACTACCCTGGCCAATCATGACAAAGTGCGACTTGGGTTTCCTAGGATACCCTGTGCAGGGGGTGACTACACCCCTCCCTCACATTCAGCCCACCTAGACACCCAGGCGCCTTGAGGAGGGCTTCTGGGCAGAAGCCTGGCAAAAGACAGTGAACAAAGAAGGCAAACCTAGTTTGCCACGCAAAGTAAAACACAAGAAGGACTTTAACAAAAAGAAATGGCGAATAAACCCAACCAGAGCCAAAAGAAAGACTGTTAGGTCAAGCGGGTTTATGTTCGAGGCTAATATAATAGCCAAAAACAGTACCACGTTTATCTAATATAATCGCGGTAGAAAAGTTAGGGTAGATACCACTGCCACCAGCCAAGTCTAAATGTTAAAAGAGTGAAACAATGCTCTAGGAGGTACAGATAAAAAGGGATACGAGTTAACCCTTTCCAGTACTCCATGGAAGATGGGGTGTACTGGATCTGTGGTAGATTGACTAAGTAAAGTTAATGGTAACTTTACCCTTTTCTGGGGGACAGTAGTCGCCTCAGAAATGGAGTCGAGGGAAGTCTCAAAGACAACCCTGTGCCACGGCACTGAAGGTGCTGTGTGACACACACAAAGAAGGGGGCTACTGAAGTGGTGTACTTCAGAGTCCACAATCACAAAAACAGATGGAAACACATAGCAAAACACAGGTAATAGTGGGGGGAAAGCTCTCACTCTTACCAGGTGGAAAAAATTAAACTCCAGAAATCCAGCAAAGCTTCTGGGGGACTCACTAGGTGAGGGAAATTAGCCATAAATGAGAATTCTCCCTAACACGGGGTCTGCCTCACATTGAACCTTTGTGTGGTCCGGTTTCACTTCTCTCCAGTAAGATGGCCCCTCAGCAGGAGCTGTCATGGAAAACAGGTATCTAAGGGCACACCCTACACAAACATTCTACCCTCATACCAGGGGGTTTCATACCAAAGGGTCATTGATGCTATGGCTTTGAGAAGGGCTGTGGTTAGAATATCCAGAGGGAGTTCAGCAGAAGTAGGGAAAGATTACACAATGCTGTTTCTATCTGCCCCTATCTTTCCTTCGTCTCTCCTCCAGTTCTGTTAGCCCAATGCACTTTGAGTATGATGCAAGCAGGCATAGCCCACTTGTCACAAGAACAAAGATTGGACCACTTAAAACAAGCTTGATATTGTCAAATCACCTGTATACATTTGACTATAAAACAGAGGGTCACCCACTTCTTGAAATTCACTTTTGGATGATCATAATTTAAGGAGAATTCATTTGGACATTGAGGTGAGGAAGGGGGATTCCAAGCAGAGGCAAGCTCTGCTCCCTACGCTCACCCTCAGGGCACATTGGGGGTGACATCTGCTGAGAACATGCCACTCTGCACCAAACTTCCCTAGGCATGGGGAGCAACACATGAAAGGATTTAACCTGTTTTATAGCCTCCGCAGTGGGACTTGCAGTATCTGGAGGGCTAGATAAGCCAGGATCACCGTTCTACTGCATTGAACTGCATTCAAACTGTGTGTTACCGCATTCAAACTAGATCACTTCTGTGCATCAAACAAACTGGCATACTGCTGCCTTGTGCCAAGTGGAGCATGTCACATGTTTAGCACAAAAAAACCTGCTCATTGCTACAGACAATCCCAAACCCTGCAGCTGGTCACCAGGTTCACTGCATTGAACAGATGGAACTTGACTCAAATTGCTGGTACATCGCTTTACTCACTGACTCAAAGCAGAGTTTACCAATTTCTTCAACCGAAACTACCCTACCATGGTAAGCCATGACCAAAACGCCATTCTTGAGCCACACAGAACTCCCGCTTTAATCCGACTATACTCCTGCTCACTGTTTGACTAGCCGCACTGGAGTTCAGCTCAAAGCCTGGAACAATGCTGACAAACTTTCACACAATGGATTAATGTACTTTAAACTGAACCTGTGATCCTGGTCCACCTTTTGGGGCCCCATGACTAGCACTGGGCCTGATCACGAGTTGGGTGGTATCCTGGCTGGCATACCGGTCAACTCTATTAGCGTTAGTGTCCACCCATCCGGATCACAGGTTGGGCGCTAACTGTAAATCCCCATTCCCCACTGGGTCCAATGGGGAAAGTTCAGTGCAATTACTGCACGGTAATACCACCGGCAGTAATTGCGCTGAAAAATTAGCATGTTACCAGCGTGTTTACCCCCAGCGCTGAGCTGGGGTTAAACACGCCAGACTTGAGATTGGACAGACCCTTAAAGGCAGCAGTTACACCATTACCGTTGCATTTAAGGGCTACCACCCAAATTGTGATCATTTTGCACTTTTTTCCACTGAAGATCATATCATATTTAAATTTCTAGTTGAATCATTCAAATCATCAAAAATTCACAAACAGTATTAAATAATATGCATTCATAATAAACTTTTGGTCATGTAGGCACACACAATTTCTATGCTTGATATCCTGTATACCTGGACTATCTGATAGTCTAGTAGCTAATTGTCCTTGTCACTGGTTAGTCTGCCATAAGTATTAAGATTGTCTGATGGTATGATAATTGGTTGGCTCATCTAGCCACCTAAACATTTAACCGCATGTAAGCAAACATATGATTCACCTAAACTGGGGCTTCTTCAAGGCTGTTGTGATTAAATATGTATCCTGGCCACTGACAAAATTGTGGTCCATGAAAGTGCTTTTATTGTTGGTAATTATTTCTATAGTATGTGAGAAGAAACAAAACAAAGAAGTGAAGATAATTATATTGTTTGTAAAAACAGGTGTTCATAGGCACATCATAGGATCTTTTAAGATTTCAAAGATAAGAAATGGATTAGTGCTTACAGCATAAATGCACTGTTTTGGCTGATTCCAAACAGGAGTTAATTGCTCCAGTCAATCCTGGTAAACAAATTGTGTTTTTCCGGTATTGTGATGTGGGTCCTGTAAAATATAATTGTGTGTTTTAGGAACCTGGGTTATTCAATGAAGAGTGTTCTGAGGAAACTAAAACAGCATATGCATATGCATACAGAACAGTATCACTATTTCTCAGTCTGTGTTTTATGGTCATTCTTACTTCTGAATCATGAAGGAATCTTCTTAATCTTCTCTTCCCTCAATCATATGTCCTCTATTTCAAAGCATGTTTGCGGATGCTTGTGGTCTCATGCAGAAGGGATGTGACCTAGCAGCTTGGGATAGACTGCTCGATTTGGGGTGGGAACAAGACTGATTTGCATATGGTTTTCCCTTCTGTAATGGCTTGGCAGGCTGAAGAACAATGCTTTGCAAGGTTGCCCAGAGCAAGACCAGAGGGTAGGATTAATTCCATACCTTCCAGATATCACCTCTTTTGTTTTGCATACGTTATCCTGAGTGGAACAGCCATGCCCAGAAGTGGGTCCGGAGCCTGCTGGGCCTAGAGACCCAAGCTACTCCTCACTGATGACTCTCAATGAGGCTGACATATGTCTGAGGGTGCTTGTGGTATCGTGCAGAAAGGAAGTGACCTAACAGTTTGGACTGCACTGCTTCTTTTGGAGAGGGACCAAGCCTGATTTGCAGAATGCATTTCCCCTTCTGTTATGGCTTGGCAGGCTGAAGAACGATGGTCTAGAGGGTTGCCCAACCCAATGCCAGAAGTTAGGATGAATTCAAAACATTACAGCCATTACCTGTTTTGTTTTGCAAAAGAACTGGATTATTACTCACAAACGTTTTTTTTAAAGCCATCTCTTCCTTAAGAATATACACTTTGGGCAATTTAAAAGAAAATGTGCAGTAGATTCTATCTCAGATTGGCACAAGGGACAAAACTAAATGTACCAAATGAACATTTGCCCTCATAATATGACACAAGAAGAGCAATTAATCTAAATGTTATATAAACCATATTTTGTAGATGAATCTTGCGAGGGTCAGATAATATGAAATTTATGTCTCCACTGTCATAATATCAGGTTTGTTCTTGATATCCCTGCTTGTCTTGTTTTAAAGGTTTGTGTCCTTATTTATTAGATGGGTAAACCCTGTCTACTTATAATAAAAGGCCAGATGTATGTTTGTCTGATGCTGTCATGCGCAGTAGAGGCTGCCGAATGCACATAATTCTCAGCTAGAAGAAGCTGCTGTTTCAAGAAATACAGTGGTCCAAGTTGCATATCACTGATAGAGGGAGCTATAGGCTTAGGATATATAATGGTCCTACTTTGTCAAGGAAAACCTGCACTTTGGCCTGTGGACACTATTTATTTATGTTAAGGTGTCGATGTGCTTAAAACACTTCCATGACTTGCCACCCTGAGAAAGGATAATGTATTTATTTTATCTATTTTATTGGGCATTTGTAAGGCACTTATACATCAAGCAAATGGTGTTTCAAAGCACCCACAGGGCAAAAGGAAAGGGAACAAGGGAAAACAGCAAGACAATGGAGTTTGCAAAAATACAGGAAAGAAAGCAGTCCTATTAGGCCGTGTGCACATTTGGATCGTGCAAGTGCAGCGAGAGAGAGAGGGAACAGCAAGAAGGGGGAAATGCTAGAGGATCCATGGAGGTGAAGTGCCAGGGAGGTATTTGCAAGGTAATAGGTAAGTGCAGGTGTCAGTTGTGATTGCAACAGGTAAGAGCCAGGCCATGACCATTGGAAGGAGGAGTGGGCACCAGCCCATACAATAAGTGCTGGCCTGTGAGGCAGAGTGGTGCCCGAAGGCAAGTGCAGGGGGGAGCGGATGCTGCAGGCAATCGGACAGAAGGCCAGGACCCGGAAGGACACATAATTGCCCAGGCCACCAATCACAGCTATTGTGGGATTTAGCATGGGAGGGAGCGAGGGAAGGAAGAGGAAAAGAGGAAAGTCTTGAGGTGCTTGCGGAACTTGAGGTGATCTGACTCAAGATGGAGAGAAAGGGGAGGCCACCGGCTCTCTGCTTAGAGAAGCAATTGACAAGCAGAGAGTTGGAGCCGGAGGATTGGAGGGATCTGGAAGGAGAGCATTTTGTGAGAGCAAGTTGCAGATAGCATGGTCCCTGGCCCCAGACAAGCTTAAGGATGATGCAGAGAGATTTAAAATTGATCCTTGCAGCAACTGGGAGCTTACGGCAAAGGAAAAGTCTTGCAGCCCTATTCTGGATTAGCTGGAGGGGGTGGATAGAAGAAGAAGGTAGATTAAGGTAGAGGCTGTTGCAGTAGTCTAGCCTTGAGAGTACCGGAGCTCTGCTGACATTGATCTTCTGGAGGAAATTGAGGAAAGGGAGGATGCCCCCGAGGAGGTAGAGCTGGAAATGGGCCTTCTTGGCAAGGTCCAAGATGTGAGGGATGAAAGAGAGAGAGGGGTCGAGGATAACTCCCAGGTTTCTGGCCTCAGAGGAATGGGAGGGGGGAGAGCTCATTGAGGGTGGCCAGAGTGAGGGTGGAAAGGAGTGAGCAGGGGTCCTGATTGGAAGAATATCAGTCTTGCTGGCATTGAAATAGAGGTCATTGGAGGAACATCAAGCCCGGATAGCGAACAGGCAGTCAGGAATGACAGGGGAAGTCAGAAGAGATGCAGTGGGTAGCGTGAAGTCTTTGTGATGTTTCAAATGATCAAATCTGTGAAAGCATAGCGAATAAAATAATTATTTTTCCCACAAACATATACATTTGCAGTTTTTACTTCAGCTTCTTTAAGCAATGACTGTGGTATGTACCTGTGGGTAAGTCAAGAATTTGCGTATCAAACTTGTTTTCAACGTTGAACAGGTTGTTTGCTCCTTCAAAGCACCAAAGTTCACTAGAGTACAAAGTAGCAGATATTGCTTGAGCTTTTTAAACCTTGGGAACAGTTAAGGGAAGTCTATTTCCAAGTTTCTGACCAAGTGTACAAAGGACACAAGGGAGTATTTTTAATATAAATTCACTTTTGTATAATTGGAGTGTCTACTTTTCATTGTGCTTGAACTTTACATGCATCTAATCATAGGAGCTTACTTTCTGTAGGGGTTTGCCTTTAATCTGAGTATATTCCATAACATTACAGGAAAGATGTCATACAATAAACATTGTTTTGGTATGATTCATGTTTAGTTTCCTTTTATTGCCAAATTCTAATACTATTGCCAACTGCCTTTTGAAACCCTCATTGGTTCTTGAGATAATTACAGTGTCATCATCATATAATAGTATTCCTATTTTATGTTTGGCTATATATGAAGCATTAGAATCTGCTTTTGAAATTCTTAGATCCAAATCATTGATATAGAAAAGAAAAAAGTAGGGGCCAAGGAGACAACCCTGTCTGACCCCACTTTCCACAGCGATAGTGTTCGTTTTCTCACCCTCCTGTCCAAATCTAATGACCACTGAACTATTTCCTTAAAGACACCTGATGGAAGTTAGAATATCTAATAGCATTTTTAAATGAATTACATTTTACCACAGTGTGTTCCAATCCGCAGATTTGAATGCTATTTTAAAACCTATACAAAGGAAGAATACATTCTTTAATGAGTGTTATTTGGCATGTATATAGTGCTCTATATATCATTGGTATGATCTTAAAGCGCTGGTAGGTTGAACGCCCTCAGGGACCGTAGTCCAGGTCAGTTGAGAGAGGCATGTGTAGTAGGGTGCATGGGTGCACCAGTTATGTGTGCAGCTGATGTAATTGCCTGGTGGTAGCTGCATCCTAGCATTAGGCGTGGTGGTTTTGATATCAGTTGAATGTGTGCAGTCTGATGGGTGGACATCCAGACTGGGTTTTTGGCTGCGTTGGGCCTGAAGGACGCTTATGTGAGCAGCTAGGTCAGTTTGTCATGGGATATAGCTGCGTTTTATTAGAATGATGAGGTGTCTGTGAGCAACTAAGCCGAATTGATCGAGGGGTGTAGCTGCACTCTAATTGTGTGATGGTGTAGAGTAGAGAGTAAGCATAGTGATATGAGGAGGGGAGTGTTTGGGTGGAGTTAGGAAATCGATATTCCAGATTTCAGAAGTGGGTCGCTTGTAGTGAGTCAGTAGGCGTATTGAGCGGCGACATTGCTCCGATCACAGTGAGCAATTAGTTATTGGTTGCTAGGTTCAGTTGCTTCAGATGGTCGTTGTTGGTATTACGGAAAGAGCCACGTCTTTAGAGCTTTGCGGAACATCATATAGTTTTGGGTGTGTCGAATATGTGAGGGAAGCGAGTTCCACAGAGTTGGGGCCAAGGTTGAGGGGCCAAGGTTGAGAAGGTGGATCCTCCGATCCTGACACAGTTAGCGGTTGGAATTACTAGTAGAAGGGCAGTGCTGGATCTTGGGGTGTGTGACGAGAGGTATGGTTTTATCTTTTCTTGTGGGTTTAATGTGCCCGTCTTGTGCACTGCTTGGTGAGTGATGCAAAGGGTCTTGAAGGTGGCCCTTCGTCTGACAGGGAGTCAGTGGAGGGTTCGGAGAGCTGGTGACAAAAATATACCTAAAATTGAAAAGAGGCAAACAACTTGGTCTACCTTACCTGCTACTCTTTTGAAGCCTGCCTGGAGACCCAAAATAATGTTCCCTTTGTTAAACACATTGTCTCACAGATATAGGCAGAGGTTACGATATATTTTCGATAGACCATCAGTAAGGCTGATGGGTCTATACTTTTCAGGGACTTTTCTTTTGCCTTTCTCTTAGATATTGATGGTTGCAGCCTGTGGCCATGTACGAGGTACATAATCAGTTGCATTGAGGTTATTAAAAAAATGTAAAAAATTATATCCATTTCTGAGGCTCCTTTTTGATGAGGTCAAGAAGAATTCTGTCTATGCCTGGCATCTTACCATGCTTCTGTGATTTTAATGCCATGCCTCAGTGGAGCCGTACTGGTTACATCCTTAGAGATACATGATTCCACTATGTGTTTTGTTACTGGGTTGGCCGATAGTATATTTGACAGTATAATTAACATAAGGTGGCAAAAACTTTGGGGATTCATTTTTTATGATGCATTTTTTTTAATTCCCTATTTATCATGCTCTGCTGCCTTTGTTTACTATGAATTAGATTTGTATAGGTCACTGAAAGTATAAGTATACACTCTGCATTGTACCAGCAATTGAGCACTTTCACCTGCCTTTTAATCTGGGTTGTCGGTTTAGGAAAGCCCTTTTGCAAGAATTTGATAGAAGTATTCTAAGTCAATAGTTAAGGGTTCTGACATGACTCAAGGATAGTAAAGGCTGCTTGATATATAAGAAGGGCGATGGAATTATAATCAATGTCTTCTCATTTGATATGCTTTTTTGTAATTTGTAAGGTTAATGTCTGTGGCACAGTAACTTTTAACCATAGGCAAATCTACAGAAGATTTGGCTGCTAATTTGAGAAGATCTGGTTTGTGATCGCTTTCTACTGAAGGTCTTATTTTTAGCAATTAACCACTATACCAGTTTTTAACTTCCAGAAAAATATATGGCTAAATTGCAAACGTCTTCCGAATGTTGGATTTTCTAGACAGTCATCTTCAAATCGGCTAGTAGAGCTGCAGCCACTCAAAATATTTCCAAGTGCACCCTTATGCCTATATCTTGGTGCTGGACAATACAGGTCAATCTAGGACAATTTAACCTCAGTGTAATATCGTTGCGTGGAGAATCTAGGTTAATTTACCCTTGTAAAATCAGCAGGGCAAAACTGCCCACACATCCATATTCCACTAAGGCCAAGTAGTTATTCTGTGGGGAACGTCCGATCTGCTTAAGGAGCTGACTGAGTCCAACTCCCCCCACAGGATGCACATAATGGGGAAACTGATTCTCCACAAAATAAGCACAAGCCACTAGCAAAGTACCTTTGGTGCTTCCCTGCGGCATTGATACTCCTGGAGTCTGTTTAGGTCCTTGACAATTATTTTGCTGATCCTTGTGTTCCGGAGTTAAAAAAGATGTCCATGCAGCTTGTCCCCAAACACGCCAACAGCTCGAACAGCGGTGCCTTTTTCTATGGCGGCCCATCTCAACTTTCAGTGGCTGACTCTATGGAGGGGGCAGAGCCAGAGCCGTAGCAGGAGGGTGGGATTCTGGATTTTGTAGTCAAGTTACCTTTGCTAGGTGATAGGAATGGATTGCTTCTTCGGACACCACATTGTTTTAATTTAGGTTCATCATTATCCAGCGTCATTTGTAAGCAGCAAAGGTTTCGATGAAGCCGGGACCTTGGAATTTTGCAAAACTAACCTCCGTAACAGGAACACATTTTTGTGGGTGACACCAAGGGAACCATGAAGAAGGGAAGGAAAGAACACGTTTTAAAATAGTTTTCAATACATTTTATGAGCCAGTATAAGGGTAAAAAAAGAAATAGGACTTAATATTAACCCAAAGTGCCTAAAGGTAAAGAAGGGTTGAAGAGCACAAAAAACGAATACACTGGAAAACAAAGACCATTCATCTACTTCAAGGTCCAACACAACGTCTCCAAAACAAAGATTGTGGGGCCTTAATGACCACCCTTGCTGGAGAATCAGGCAAGATATTCATCATACACCAAATCCTTCCCATAGCATTCGGTTTGGTTTGGGAGCTGGGCTGGCTGGGGGAACACCCTCTGTTGCAAATATCCCAGGACAGCATTGTGTTGGTTACTTTTCATCATACTGAACAGAAAGCAGGCATTTGATTTACTTTATTTTCATTACATATATTGCTTTGATAGCGGTTTTGATGAAAGTCACTACACTTCATCACGGGATGGGTGGAATCCCAGCGGTAAATTCACTGGAATACCGCCCAATGCAAATTGCGTTACCCCAACTCGGTCTGGCGCTATTAGCACTAGATTCTGAGTTTTGGAGGGGGAGGTGGTAAGCCCCCATCCAGATTGGGCCCATTGGACCCAATGAGGCATTCTGGGTGCTATTACCGTAGCGTGCTGAAAACGGTAAATCTCCAACTTCCAGTCCAAACTCAGCATTTGTTCCACTCTTCCCAACCCCTCATGAGGCCCACTATTTCCAATGCTCAAATGTATGTTAAATAGGGCCTATTATTCAGTGGGTAGAAGAAGAAACACAGGAGTTTTCTTTTATAGTTTAAAATGGTCTGTAGAACATTATCTTTTTTCTTTGTGTTCAATGTCTTCTTGTCTGAAATTAGCCCCAAGCAGATGTAGCCCTTCACCTGAATACATTGACACAATGTGACTTAAAGTTCAGAACTTTTCATCTCAAAGTAAAGTCTAGTATCAAATGGAATATGTATTTCTGAGCTTTGTATGAAAACTCTGTTTCAAGAAATTGCAAGACTAATATGCGCACAGTTACTGTACCATATGTTTTACTTTTGAAAGAGTGCATCGCCAAAGGAACAAAGCAACCTATTGACACTTTTCAAGAATAAACAAACTGTCAAACGTAGTGATTGGTAACTTTTATGGTGTGTGTGAAAATGTATTCTTTGTCAGCCTGTTAAACGGGATATCATATCGTGCCTCCTTTATTGTATATATTGGCCTAAGCCCAGTCGCTCTGCGAAGAAAACAGTGTGGCAAAGTACCGATCTTAGATCGATTTAGCTGCCATTTTAGGTTTGTCCGCCATTTTGATTTCTATTCTAAAGTAATTCTGTGTTCTAAAATGGTGGACACTGTTTCCCGCTTGTAACTGAGCCGTCCTGAACTTTGTACATGAGTTAATGTCTAAACTGTCCGTTGGCCGAATGTTTGGGTTGAGTAAAGAGACCTTGTCCCATGCCTGACTTGTAGACAGAGGAATTATCTGCGCCACCAAGTCCAATCCGCGGACATACATCAACTACAATGTAATAATAATACTGAACGTGGACACTAGCTGAACTGCATTGTATAAGGACATGTGTTAAGGCTTATTGTTAATCCAAGAATACACTTTCGCCATTGTGACTTGTTCATATGTAAACTGTGGATGATGCATATGTATATAGTTGGACAAACCAGAAGTGAACTTGGCACAAACTCTAGACCCTGTATAATTAACCTGTAGAGGGGCTGGACATTATAATTGGAAATGTGTAAAATGTGCAACTGTTTAGACGTCCAGTGACACTCACTTCTCACACCGAAAGGGCTAGTATTCGCTGTGATGTACTGAGGGCCAGATAGCTATCTGATACTTTGTTTCTTTGTAAACTGTGCAGTCTTAGAATAAAGATCTGTGAATCGTTATAAGCCCGTGTTTGGTGTATTTCCTTTTGGGGTACTCAGCCTCGATATTTCCTCTTGCTTTTACAAGCCCACCTCTTCCAGATGGAAAAATTGAAATTATAATATGTGCCCGGCATTTTTTTTATTTCACGTGGAACACTAACTGATGCGTTTTTCTTGTTTTGGGGCCAGTTTTCATTTTGCAGACATGTAATTTTCAAGTTCGCGTGATGTACAGTCATTGTTTAAGCATATGCAGTCAAGTAAGGTTGACTTGAAATACAGAAAATGGCATAAAAAATAAAAAGGTCAAAATAATAGTAATGAAGCAATTAACATAGACATTACTAGTAATGAATGGATGCTCAAGAGACAGGCAAATGTGGATGCTCCTATTTAAAGCTGTTGGGATGCAATTACAACCCCCCAAATGCGAGAGAAAATACAAGTTAAGCAGAAATCCCTATAAAATGGATTACGACAATGACAGTAGCCTAAATTACATGTACACCGTCCTTGGGCCTCATTATGAGCATCCCGGGGGAGAAGAAATGCTGGTAAAACTTCTGGTAGTACCGGCTCAGGTCTTTTTTTTTCAGACTGGCATACTCTGAGTCTGTCGGTAGGGGCAGTGAACCACCTGCAGGCCTGCCCTGTGGGTAGTTCAGGCCCCCACTGGGAGAGAATTTACTGAATCACCAGAAAAGTTGACAGTCATACCAGTGATTCAGGGGTTCCATCCCATTGAGTGCCATGGAATGGGAACTTACCGCCATTGCCGGTGCCTGTAATATTCTGGTGACTCTGGGATATTGGGCGCTAATAACGGTAAGAGGAGTTTCCCTGAAGAAATATAATCTGTAGCATATAGTAGAAACGTACATTGAAAGCACAGCCCATTTAAGATAATGCAGTAGAAAATATTGTGCAGCATTGCAGTAGGTTTAAACACATGTGTAAGCATAGAAAGGTGCAAAGCTCGCTGCAAGCAGTAGAAACGCTTTCTGTTAAAATGAGGTGAAGAACACCTTGAGGCCCAGCAAACGATCAAAAAGGGGTTGCCAGTAACCATGTGGTATCATCAGAATTAACTTATCAGAACGGTGAGACTGCATCTAAATTGGACATTAAGTCAGGATTAGGGAGAAGGTACTAGACTAGCCAGAAAAGGAAGGTTTAGGCCAAGATGGCACAATAATGCATATTCTTATATAGGGGGTTTAAATTGTGAACCAATCAGCATGCCAGGATTTAAATGTGAGCGAAACAATGTTTAGATAAGATCATGTCTTTTTTGCTATATGAACTGCCATTTAATGATGCTGTTCTGACTTAAGCCTGCCTCCTTTTCCCAGCCGAGTCTGCATGTAATAAACTTGTGTTATTTTTGCAACCATGTGCACTAATTGTTACTCCTTGGATTGATTTTTATTCGTGATGGGTTTTGGGCCTACCTTACAAAGCACTTTCTTCTGTGACCCTTGTATTACTAAAGCTAGCTATTTATAGATGTCTGAGAATTAAATGGTGTTAACATGCTGCAAAGGAAAAAGGAAATAATCACACAAACGCGTCTGTGGATCTTGTTTCTGCTTCTTTCTAGGCGATATGTTGCTGCTTTACTTGAGGTTGTGTGATCGCATCATACGAAAACATGCTAGATGCAGTGCTTAATTTGTAAGAAACTACGTTGGGACCCATATATTTTCTAGCACATTTGAGCCATGCCACTTGCGGCCTCATCCACAGTTAACTTGCCAAATCCATTCCTTTCAATACTATCTCTAATTGAAAAATGGAATCGAATTTTTAAGTGTTTGTAAACAAGAATAATTCAGGTATAAATTGTTAACAGAGTCTTGCTGTTCATTTATTTTGATCGTGAAAGGAACTGACACGTTCAATGGGATTACATTAGCGATTCTCCATACTGCTCTACTTTTAAAGGAAGAATGCCAACGCTTCTCGTTAAAGATTTAATTATTTTTATGAGATATTCTAGCAGATCCGGTCCACAACCAATACAATAGTTTTGGAATAAGATATGATAAGATATGATAAGGCATGCAACACCTGGGTACCAAATGAAAAACAATCTAAAGTGTGCCAACCACACTGCTGCCAAATCTGATCAACAGCAAAGCATCTCCCTCTTCTTTGCAATGCATTAGTGTTTAAAGCTCCCTGGCGAAAGGCATTGATCACATTCACACTCGTGCACCCATACGAGCGAACACATGCCGGAAGTGACCACTCCAAAATCTCGAACCCCCCAACAATGAGATGAGTGCCCTACAGTCCCTCCTGGAGCATTTAGTGGAACATCAAATCCGAGTTGATCAGTGACTCAAGG